>NW_028258473.1:3615000-4815000 GCF_053883595.1 Heterocephalus glaber | reverse complement strand
TCCCCGGCCCCAACTATCAATGTTAATGGCCTCAATTCACCAATCAAAAGAAGTAGACTGAAAGAATGGATTAAGAAGCAAAATCCAGCAATATGCTGTATACAAGAAACACACCTAACTCAAAAAGAAATTCATAGACTGAAAGTAAAAGGATGGAAAATGACTCTCCATGGGACAGGAACCCAGACAAAATCACAACACCTTAGACCAAATTATACAATGAGCAACACCATAGAATCAAATACCTCTTAGAGAATGACAATTTGTGGTAGTTATTAATCTATCCCCTTTAAAAAATAAAGGGCCTCCTTCAGGGTATGTCTCTGCTGTCACAATAGACAACATGGGCAGCAGTGTGCAGTTATAAGTCAATGAGTCTCAGTAAGCTAGTCCCAGACCCGTGAGATTCAGGGAGATTTCTGGTTGCAAGTCCCAAGTTGAGCTCCCTGTCCTCCTGCAGGGTTGTACTCTGCAAGTTTCTACTGCAGGTTTCAGCTGCTTTTCCCCTGAAGAAAGTCCA
This sequence comes from Heterocephalus glaber, assembly GCF_053883595.1. Taxonomy (NCBI): domain Eukaryota; kingdom Metazoa; phylum Chordata; class Mammalia; order Rodentia; family Bathyergidae; genus Heterocephalus; species Heterocephalus glaber. The sequence continues at coordinate 4,814,480 of NW_028258473.1, read as the reverse complement.
GTTTCTGATGGGAGCTGATGATCCCTCCAACTTACCAGTCATGGTGGTCTGGTGTGTCTTTATTGCAGAGATTCCCTTCACTTTTCAAGTGGGCTTGTTTTCATCAGGGAGCCTGAGACAGGAGCTGTCTCTGTTGTTCACTTCAGGACAATGGCTTTTATGTCCCCCTGTGCTGTGCAGTGTGTAACCAGGTAGCTGCACAGCCAAAAGGCCAGAGGCCCGGGGGCGTGTGGTGGTGTTGGAGGTGCCCACGCAGCCAAGCCATCGCCTGGTGGACCTGCCTGGGGGGTCCTCCTCATCCTGTCCTGGTTACAAGATGGTGGAGCAAGCTGGAGCAAGCAGGTCCCGGTCAGCCTGCAACCGCTCGGCCACTCTTGGCCCCACCCCTATGTTCTCACTTTAACATCAGTATATTACATCAGGTACACATGTTTCCTTTACTTACTGATTCAGTAAGCTGCCTTCCTAATAGGCCCTCCCCCTTTACTTATTCATTATAAAGGGATAGGAAGAAACCAAATGGCCAGAAGACCTATGTTAGGATCAAAGACAGCCAAGGTAACAGACCGCATATCGACAAGTGCCACCTGGGGAATGGGAAAGACACTAGTCCCCAGTAAAAGGAGCCAGGGATAAGAGCTTGTGGACTTTCAGCTCTGAAGCCCCCTACCACCTTCCCAGTAGCTGTCTACCTCTTTCCCATTTTTTCCTTAAATAAACTTTGGTTATACTAAACTTTGCCTTTTTTAAGTTCTTTACTGGCACTGGGTTTAGGATTACTGGGAGCTGTGTTTTCAGCAGACCAGTGGCATGGTGAGCTGTCCAGCCCTGGATGTAACATTCCCATGTAAATAGGAGTTACCCTCCTTTTTTGGGTGGATTGCTGATTTCCTGCTTCTACTGAGGTCTCCAAAGGTCTTTGGGTTGCTGATGCCTCTGATATCTGCTAAGGTCTCTGGATTACTGTGCAATAAAGTCTTTTGGCTGTTGTCCAGTGAGGTCTCCTGAGGTCTGATGATGTCTTCCTGGCTCAGCTAGCCAGATATTACAGTTGAATGGGCCAATAATAGTCCAGGTTCTTGTGTACAATGATGAAAGAATTGCCAAGTGTACACTCAGGAGTAATAATAAATAGCTACATTTATCAAAGATCTAAGGAAATTGTGCTCAGGGTCAGTCCATAATGGGCCAACAAAGGTGCTGGGGCAACCAATGAGCACTGAAAACTGGTCAGAGGTAGCAGCAGCAACAGGAAAAAGGAAACAAAGACCAATAACTCAAGCTTTCATACTTTAAAGGCCAGACAACTCTGCTTTTGGTGTCTCTTACTGAATCTCCCTTAGCGCCAGTATGAGCACCTGTGCTCTCACCAAGGGCATGGTGATCTCCTAGGCTTTTGTTGTTTTATTTTGTACCTCTCTTAAGATAATGGAAGCAGGAATAACCATAGGGGCCTGTTTAGAGTTTAATGGAGGGAAGGGAATCACTCACTCGGGTCCTTTGTTTCTAATGGTACTAATCAAGGCTTCAAAAGATTCATCTGCACATGATGATCCAGGCTACAGATCATGACTTTTCTGACAAATTTATGACTCTTTCTGCCATTGAAAAGGCAGTTCAACAATTCCTCATCCAGGGGCATTGAATCCTTTCTCATTTTCTTCTGACAGGTTCTTTCCAGCTCAGCCATTAAGCCTCAACATCCCAAGGCAGTCAGAGATCACATAATCCTCAGTAGGGAGGGTCTACAGCCCCTTTAAGCAGAAAGCAATTAGAAGAGAAAAGAGACCTCCACTCCTTTAGCATCCCATAAAGAATTAAGGGGAGTTTGTCTCAAAGGGGAAAATGAAGCAGGAGATTGGGGATGCAATGGTTAAACAACTGGGCAGAATGTGTCAAAGTCATGAAGACCCAGTGGACTTGTGCAAAACACAGGATCTAGGATGACTCTGTAGCTCCTGAGGACTGTACATAGAGCAAATGAGAAAAGTGCTGTTTTCAGTTCTTCATTAACATGTGGCAGGAACTCAAGTAAGTTTTTTATAGGGCAGTTTAAAATCTGACACCAAGCTACCTGAGTTTTTGATAGAACAACTGTATCAATGTCTTATGTGCATGAGGAAGAAGTCGATCTAGGAAGTCCAGATACAAAGGGCCACTTTCCCTCATTGTCAGGGCTGCTGTGCATCTGTTCACTGGACCACTCTCCACCTTTAATAAATGTACATCCTGGGTACCTTTTCTGTGTGTTTGTCCAGTTGTTTATTCAGAACATGAAGAACCTAGAAAGAATTCCTCTGGGATCCACTGTTTTTTGTAATTTTTCTTTCAAAATTTTGTACTCATTTCTAGTTCTGTCAGTCAATTATCTTTGAGAATCAATATTTTTCAGTACTTTCCTTAAGATGATATATTATCAGTCTTTTGGATCCTTCTTAATCTGACAGATAAAAAATATTCTTTATGTTGTACTCTATGTTTATGAGTCACTCTGTGTGTGTTAATTGCCTGTGTGTTTTGCCAATTTCTTTTTAAATTGTTTCTCTTCTTTTGTTGTTGAGTTATAAGAAATAATTTTATCTAGACATGGTTGTAATCTAGAACTTTTCTGGATATTCTTGCATGTTTCATTTTCCAAGAGAACTTTAGTTATAATTTACTGTTTCTTTTTTTTAAAATATTGTTTTAGATGGTGATATCATTGAATATCCAGATGAGTTTAGAAAGCAAAAATAATTTTGAGGCTTAAAGTTATGTCTTTCCAGTTTTTCAAGTCATCATTGATACTCCCTTCATTGATTTTTAAAGTTTTCTTTACACAAATGTTTATCTTTATATACCATGGAAAAGACATGTAAAAAGGCTCAGATCCTGAAATCTTCCAGCTGAGAACATAATCAACAACTTCTCCACCCCTGAACACAGAAAAAGTCACAGAATATGAAGATGTTGGCCCTAGGAGGCTTGAACCCAATTTCCTTTCCACAAGAAAGGAAACAATGAGCTGAAGATGATTGGAAGAGATAAAGCAAGTGTGGAGATCTTCATTATCTCTCTGTGCTCCTCTACCCTCTATTTCCTACTATAAAAGACACACCCACCTATGCATGGTGAGTTGGTGATTTGAGAAAAATGGGGCCTTCCACCTCCTGGGAGCTAGCTTTGAATAAACCCTTTTTGCTTTATGCCAGAATAAATGGTCTCCTTTTATTTGGTTAGTAGTGAGCAAATAAATCTGAGCATATAAAGCTAAGTGGCTGATAACAATACCATCTTTGTGTGATTGAAATAAATGACTGGTGTTCAATGAGAAATTCTTTCTATGTTACCCACACATAAGCTCACCTTTCATTTGCAGCCTACAATTATTTAAGAACACTGGAATCATTTATACTTCTGCTTTTTAGTTTCATATTCTGAACTGTATCCATGTATATAGGGACCTGCCCCATTCCTAGAATGATACGTGGATATAGCACTTTTTAACAGTGGGCTTTGGAGCAAATCACTCTCTTTGGGCTCTAGCTTCCTAATCCATAAAGTGTTCTTACTTTGGACCCAAGCATGTTGTGAAGATCATATGCATTAATATAGGTAAATGAATTAGATAAACAAAGATATTGTCTAGTTACTTCCTCATTGCTGGAAAAAAAATACATGACATTCACAAGTTAAAAAGAAGTGATTTATTTTGGCTCTTAGTTTTTTGTGTTTTTTTTTTTTTGTACAGGGAATCAAACTCAGGTCCTTGCGCTTGTTTGGCTCTTAGTTTATAAAGGTTTCAGTCCATAGTTGGCTGGCTCCATGACAGGGTGGCATGGCAAAGGGGCAACACAGGGCAGAGGAGAAACACTCCATGGCAGAGCAGGCCAGAGGCAACAAGCAGCAGCAGCATTAGCAGCAGCAGCAGCAGCAGCATTAGCAGCAGCAGCAGCAGGAGCAAGCCTGACTTTCCCTTTTATCCCAAACTGGTTGCAAAACTTTTCAGTGGTGCCACCCACACCCAGAACTATGCTAATTCCAATCAGTGGATTTAGTACCACACACCCTTAATTCCATTATCACGCATCCTAAACCCACTGGCTCTGAAAAGCCCCACTTATGAATGAATGAGGCTTTGGAGGAACATCCACATACAAACCATAACAAACATGATACCAATTCGAAGAATTCTTTTTTTTAACGAATAAAAACATAGACTTTTTATTTTTCATGAGAACCATTTCAGTTTAAAATGGGGAGAAAAATATTTTTGGTTCAGAAAACTAAAAGTATTGGAGTTATGGCCATGATATTTACCTTTCTCTCATACTTGAGAAGCCATAAATCACATATCCGAGACATGTTATATAAACTAAGGAACATCAGCAATAAGACTGCATTCTAAAAGGAAGTCACAGGCAGTTTCCCTGTTTAAATGTTCTGGTGTGTTTTGAGAAGTGTTTTATTAAAAAAAAAAATGAGGACAACAGGAAGAGCCGGAAAAAGCTATTCTGAACGCAATAGTCAAAAGCTTCAGTTCCCCATTACTTTGAGTTAGAAGTGTGTTCCTTCAGATCAGTGGGCTACCGCAGGCTGCCCCCAGGGACTCATGCACAATTGCCACAGTTGCCTACAATCAGTAACCACCTTTAGAAGCAGCAGAGATCAGGAGTGTCTTTCCTTTCAGGCTCATTTTTGTCAAGACCATAAACTTCAAATGGATTCCGCTGCCATGTAAATTTGCTAACACCTTCAAGTTTAGCAAAGCTCATGCAAGAGATGTCTGCTTTCTTTCTTCCAACATCTACATCCCCTGCATAGATTTGTTTTATGCCTGCACCTTTAATCAAAGGTACACATTCATCACATGGGCACTTGGTCACAAAAATCATGCTTCTTTCTTCTGGCTTTATTTCTTGACACCTAAATGTCAAGGCATTCTGTTCTGAATTTACAATGTATCTGAACTTCCTTATTTCTCTGTCTTTCTGCTTGTCGTCCACATGAGGGAAGTCAGCATATTCAGACATTGTAACTGCATCCTATGAAGTACATAGCACCAGTTCCCTCACAACTTCTAGTTTTCTCTTCTGCCCAAATGACTGCTCCAACTCCTGTTTTATGATCCTCAGTTCGATATGCCAATAACCTGGCCTGAACCATGCAGTGCCTAGCAATTTCTTGCAGCACACTTTGATTGTGAATTTTATTAGTCTGTTCTGGATTGCTACAGTAGAATCTGAAGTGTTTAAAGCTGGGGACACTGGAAGCCACTGTGGCCAAAAGTAGGATAAGGTCTTTCATGTTTTCCCTTAAATTGCTAAAGTATGGATTTTCACATAGGTTCTCCAGACCTATAGTCATCAGTACTTGCTTATGGTTTTCTTCACTTGAAACCAAAAATACCATTTCATACTCTTTTATTCTTTCTCAGTTTACATTCAGAATAAAAGTCAATGTTAGCATCCAGCATTGTTTTTGTAATTTTTTGAATAAAGTCACATTTGTAAGAAGTCTCCTCTACGAACTGCACCATATAACACACCAAAGGCTGGAGTAACACACACACATGGGCTTGGCTGTTTGACTTCAATCTTTCCACTGCTTTGGCATCCAATTTTGCATCTTCAGATGTAGAAGCCTCAGTAAGCAAGCTTATTTCTGGCTCAGCAGGCCAATATGAAATTCGGTTAACTCCAGAATTTACAATCATTTTCAAACATGCAGAACATGGTTTTCTGGAAAAATAAAGATCACAGTTTTTCAGCCTTGACCCATGTTTAATTAGAGCAATTTACCCAGCATTTAAATCTTCACTAGAACAATGGAGACCAACAATTTTCATGTTTTTCACCACCACAAGACCAGTTTTCTTCACCTGCTTTTTGTCAGTAGATACATTGGCCATTTCTTCATTATCTCCTGATGGTCCACACTTTCTCGCTTCATTTTTCTGAGATTTTTGCCTTTGGGGTTCTACTTCTGGAAAGAGCTCCATCCACAGACTGAGCAGAGTGAAGAGGTTGACTTTAGAAAGCCTTGGTATTTGACCCGTCATACTGCCAGTCTGGGTGCTGACTGACAGCCCAGGGCCCACACTCTCCAGATTTTGCATCTGCCTTGCTTCTTTCATTCAAGCCTAGTAGCCTCTGCTGACCATGAAATCTGTCCCTGTCAGGCATGGTCCTGACACAGCTACTCGGCTGCAGGCACCCCTAGCAACTGTTAAGCAACCAAGAATTCTTATAAATTAGATTTAGTGCACAGATACCTGCACCCTCTGCAGTTGTTATTTTCCAGAAATTTGTAAGTATTTTGCATTATTTGAAATTGTACTTTATTGTGTTACCAGGTGGTAGGTTCTCAGAGGAATTTTTTCCAGGTTCTTGGTATTGTGAACAAAGAATTAGACAAGACACACAGAAAATGCAGCAGGGATGTACATTTAATGAAAGTGGAAAGGAATTATGCTCTACAGAGTGACAATGAGCTGATGAACAGACTCACAGTGGTGGTGAAGATAAAGGAAGGGGGATCTTTTGTATCTGGAATTTCTGGATTGACTTCCCCCTCACTCAAGGCATTGTGACAGTTGTCCTATTGATACAGAGATGATGTAGGAGATGAAATAGGACCTCCAATGATATAAGGGAAATATTATAATTCCCAACCTGTTAGATGACTGATACACAAAGTTCGTGTTCTCTAAAATCAAAGAATGAATTCTAGAAACAACGGAGCTTAAGAGTAGAAAATATTTATTGAGATAGTAGCTCCTAGGAGGCAAGAGAGGTCCCAAATGAGTAGCTGAGGACCTCACTTTACAGATAAGTTTTATAGAGCAAAATCCTTGCGAGTACAATGTGAGATACAGCTATGAATGATCAATAAGGTTATAAATACAGTTGCTTAGGTAATAGTGATGCAATGGAGAAACAAGTCACATAACAAGTGTGCATGGAAAGAATAAAGACTTTTTCTAGGAAATGATGGGTCTGGAGGTTTTGGTCACTCATCCTGGTGACTGATGTCTATCTAGACTCCATTAGGCCAGATGTTACTGCTCATCTTGTCCTTTAGCATATAGCTTTAAGTCTGGAGGAGAAAAGGTTAAAAAAAAAACAACAGTTAAGTATGCAAGGGACTTAATAATATTCCATTGACTAACACCAGCAAGGAACAATTTACCGTCATCTGAGTGTAACCATCCCAATGGAAAGAATTGACATCCATGGGAGAGAGCCCATTCAATTTCTGAGAGTATTTGGGTCTACTATGATCAAGGGACCCTTCCCAGATCAGGGAAGCCTGAAGGTGCTCCCTAGGGCAGCTTCTTTTGTAGCTGCATCAGCCAGTCAATTACCTTGTGATATTTTGTCAACTCATTTTTGGTGTCCTTTACAGTGAATAATCACCACTTTGGAGAGCATATAGATAGATGATAAAAGTTTATCAATCTCCTTATATTTTATGGGACATCTTATGGGCTGTCAGATAAATTTTTCTTTCCATATGGTGGCAGAGGTATGTAATACTAGAGAAAGAATATCTTGAATCAGTATAAATATTTAGTTTTAATTCTTTACTGAGTTGTAAAGCCCTGGTCAGAGCTATGAGTTTTGCTAGCTGGGCATTAGTCCCAGGAGCAAGTGAAGAATTTTCAAGGGTCTGATGCAGAGTCACCACTGCATACCCTGCCTTTTTTGTCCCATTTTTCATGAAAGAACTGCCATCACAGAAAAGGGTCAAATCAGGGTCAGTAAGGGGAGGGTCTAATAAGTCTTGTCTGGCTGCATATATATGGAGAATTACCTGAGCAAAGTTATGTCTATTAGTCTCAATTTCCTCCTTTTCTGGTAGAGAGGTGGCTGGGTTTAAGGAGGAACATGTCCTTGATTGAATGACTTGTCATTCTAGAAGTAGAACCTGATATTTATCACTATCTGATAGCCATAGGCTCCCTTTGGAAGAAAGAAGTCCTGTCACATTGTGAGGTATACAGTGAGATCTTTGCCTAAAGTCAGCTTACCTTTAAGTCTTCTGGTATCAGGAGAGCTACTGCAGCTACAGATACAAGGCAAACAGGCCATCCCTTTGCTGCAATGTTTAATTCCTGACTCAGATACCCTATGGTCTACTGAGCAGGTCCAAGATCCTGTGTAAGCACTCTCAAACCCATGCCGCACCTTTCATCAGCATACAAATTGAAGCAATATCCTGTGGGTAGGCTGGTAGGCTCAGTGCTTGGCCCTTTAGAAACGTTTGTTTAAGTTTCTGGAATGCAATTTGGGAATCAGATTCCCAGATTAAAATATGGATATCTTTCTTTTGGGCTTCTTTTATAAGTTGATAGTGGGATTGTGCAATCTCACAATATCCTGCTATCCAAAGGCAACAAAAGTCCATAATTCCTAAGAATCTCCTTAGCTGTTTTAGGATATTGAGCTGAAGGAAGGAAAGTATTGGTTTAATTTTCTCTTTTTCCAGATTTTGGGTTCCCTTGGACCTGATAAGGCCCAAGTATTTTACCTCAAGATTGCAAAGTTGTGCCTTAGACCTAGAGACCTTATAAAGTCTGTCTGCTAGAAAATTTAGCAGAGCATGGGCGCCTTAGCTAGAGAGTTCTTCTGAGGGTGCACATAACAGTATGTCATTGACATATTGTAGAACCATGACTTGGCAAAATACAAAACATGCCAAGTTGTGGAAAAACACTTGCCCAAAGAGGTGAGGATCATCTCTGAACCCTTGGGGAAGCACAGTCCAAAGCAATAGAGAGGCCTAGTAGTGAGAATTTTCAAAGGCAAAAAGAAACTGGAAATCTGTATGCAAAGGAATACAAAAAAAGGCATCTTTTAAATCTAACAGTGAAAACCAACTGGCATCTTCTGGGATCTGAGAAAGGACAATGTATGGGTTTGGGTAGCACAAGGTGGATTGGCACTACTGCCTCATTTCCCAATCTAAGGTAATATACTAACCTCCATTCCCCATTGGGTTTCTGAACTCTCAAAATTGGAGTGTTGCACAAACTTTACAAACTTTAAATAAACTTTGTACCCTTAAGTTATCAGTTAGAGTCAATAATCCTTTTTTACCTTCAAGCCTTAGAGAGTATTGTCTCTGGTGAGAAAAAATAGTAGGAACTTTGAGATGTATTTATATTGGGGCAGCTTTTATTGCTCTTCCTATTTTACTTGTAGTTGCCCATACTTCAGGATCTATTTCTGTTTCCACAAGGTGGAGGCAGTGTACCTGACCTGGATTCATGTAGATTAAGGTATTCAAAGAAGACAAGATATTTCTCCCCAGGAGGAGAACTGGACTTTCAGGCATAATTAAAAAGGAATGAGTGAAGAGTTGTGAAAAATAGCGAGTTAACACCTCTCTAGTAACTCCTTTCACTGAGGTATGGCAGCTGGAAGGAAGGCCAGGGTTGCAGAGAAGGACCGAGAGCCATGTGCCAGTGTCCAGAAATAGGCCGATTTCTTTTCCCTCTATAGTCATGATTATCTGGGGGTTCCTCCATGGAGACAACAATATGGCTGGAGGAAGAAGGCAGAGAGTGCCCTGGGGCCCTTCAGTCTTGCTAGACCAGCTGGTAAAATGGGTCTGAACTCTGGGGCCTTTGCTGCAGAGGGCAGGCCGACCTCCAGTGGTCACCTTTACAGTCAGGGCATGGTCCACGGGACCTCTTGGCACAGTCCCTCTTAAGATGGCCTGGCTTTTTACATTGGTGGCAGGTAAGTTTAATTGTTGAGCTCTTCTTGGAGTCCTAGGAATCAGACTTAGAGTCTATTTCTTTTAGGGCTTCTGATAAGACTGCTGCTCTCTCTTGGTCCCTCTGCTTTCTGTCTCTGGTTTCCTCCTGCTCTTGATTATAAAATACTGAAGAAGCAACCTTTACTAAAGTATCAAGTGAGATATCTGGATTAAAAGCCATCTTTTGCAGTTTTTTTCTAATGTCTGAGACTGACAGGGTAATAAACTTGTTTTTAAGAATAATCTGTCCTTCTATGGAATCAGGAGCCAAGGATGTATGTTTTATTAATGCCTCATGTAAATTATCTAAGAAGGCAGAGGGGTTCTCACCTTTCTCCTGATGAATAGTTGACAATTTAAAATAAGTAAAGGATTTAGTTCTTGTCCTTCTTAGACCTTCAAGAATACATTTCTGATGATGTCTCCTATTCCAATCTCCCATCTGGTTGATAGGCCAATAGGGATCTTGTGTAGTGAGTCCTTGGGCTGCTTGGGCTCCAGTAGGAACTGGTTGTTTCCTTGGCTTCCTGTTTTCTGGTCTTCTAAAATTAACAATATGATGTTCATCTCAAATGTAATAACAGTTTGTATTGCTGCTTGTCTCTCATTAGAAGGTGATGTTTGATTTAAGAGTAAAGATTACATCTTTCCAGTCTAGTTCATAAATCTGAGTAAGTCCTCTAAAGACCTCAATGTACTTGTCAGTTTTGTCTGAAGACTTTCCCAGATCTTATTTAGGTCATTGAGAGAATAGGACATGTGGACACGAGCGTGTCCAAATTGGCCATTTGCCTCTTGTAAGGGATATTGTCATTGAGAGACTTGAAAAAATTAGCTATAAGTGAATATAGTCCAGTAGAGGCTTTCAATTATGGCTGGCTTGGAAGCCTCACTCTTAGACTCTAAAGGGTAAGCAGGAGGGACCTCAACCTCCAAAGGGCAAGTGTGGGAAACCTTAGGCTCAGTAATAGTGGATGAGGCTTTGATTAAGGTTGTCTTAGAAATTCCTTCCTTAGAACCCAAAAGGCAAGGGTGAAAAACCTCAGGCTCAGTGACAGTGAATGTCTTCAGGGCTACAAGTGTCCAGTTTTCCTATGGCTGATATTTCCATTTTGAACATAAATAAAGATTATTTCTTAATACAAAGAAAATCTGAACATAAGGTAATTCTGGCCATTTGGTCTCTTTCTTACAGTACAATTCTGGTTGTGAAATAGTATCATAATCAATACTTCCATCTGTATTCCATTTTAGCTCTAGGAGGTAGGAAGGCTATGCACAGGTGCAGAAAAAACATTAAACTGCTCTTTCTTAATATGTGAGTGTCAAACATTCTCCAGTGCTTAAGAATACATTGCAAAGGAGTAAGAGATTTTGACATTGAGTTCCCTATTTCTGAAATGTAAGAGAAAGAATTGGCATATCATTAATTTCTACTTGATTTCTATATTCACATGGCATCCCCTGAGTTGACTCAGCTCCAGGGCAGGTGGCTGCCATCCAGAGAGTGACCAGAAGTCAGGTCAGGTTGGATTATCTACCTATTTACTGGTGCATGATCCTGTCTTCCCTGGGAACTCAAATTTTACTCCAGCAGGTATTTTTAAAAGCATAAGTTACAACTGAGTCTAGCAGTAACAGTTATGTTTAAAGGAGAAAACATTGCTAGTAGATGAATAATCAAGAGTTTTGAGCCACTGCTTTTTAACATTTTGAAAGAGAGTGAGGAAAATAGATGAAAGAGCAGCCCTTTCCAGTTTTCAAAAGAGATCACCTCTAGAGATAGACAGAGTTAATGTTATCTATCTAATCACCTAAGTAACCTTTCCTAGCAGCAAGACAAGGCTACGCTTTGTTGAAAGTCCAATTTAAAATTTCTATGTCTCTGAAGCTCACAGGTTAAACTTATATCTGTAGCATAGAAACCACAATTTACATGTTAACAAAGGTACATCTATCAGTTTTCTACATGCATATGGAAGAAGAAAAAGGCTGGCTAAAACCCTTTTTTATTCCTAGTTAGCATATGTAGAACACAAGTGTAAATCACTTCTCTGCTAGCTGTTCTCTGTGAAAGGCAGACCGTTGTTGCAAGCTACCTCAGCCTGAGACCTCCTGTAAAGAGGTGCAGTCTAATGATAAGGAATTCTAGAGTTAACTCTCAGTAAGTTAGACAGAAAAAACTCTTAGGGGGCTCTTAACTTAGACCTTTGCTCTAGTGATGATTTGTCAAGACACGTACAGAGTTATTGTTTCAATTTGTGCCTGGACCCATAGTGGTCTATCTTACTAGCAGAGAAAGAAAAAAATCCAAACCTGTAGCTCAACTCTTAATGGAGGTTTAAGAAAGGTCTCTAACAGCACCATCTCAGGTCACTCTGGGATAGCGGATACCAGGAAATCACTGAGAGAGTTATTCTCATCTCATTGAGGAGTACAGGTAGGGACAATAGATAAATGGATATTTTTCCACTGCTTACCTAGTTAGGCTGTCAGGACCCAGCTTCCACTGAGAAATCTTTGTGTATCCATCAGAGAGTTCCCCTGGCCATGACCCCCCTGTTTTCCTCTCAGCTTTCACTAGTTCAGTGCAACCAGAGATTTGTCTCTGGAAAGAAATCCAGCTGCCTATCTGGTCAATATTCCATTGACTTCAATGGAGATTGGCCAGGAGGTGCTGGGGAAACCTGTCTTCTGCTTTAAGAATGGCAACTCACTCTAATAACATTTAATTTAGCTGGCAGAGGAACCACTTGTTTGTTTTAACATTCTATAAGAGAGAGATAAAAGTCTGAGTTGTCTTTCTTTAAGATGATTCTCTACCTTTATGTTAACAAATGCTTTTTTTCCTATGGGCTCAACTTAAAGTTTTTAGTTGGAAAAGGTTGAGGCAGTTTCGAGATCCTCTATTTCTCTAAACTTACATGCCTCTAAAAGGAAATTATAAAGTAGCAAGAAAGATCAGAAATGAGATCAGAAAAATGAAGTCTTTTCTTCACATGCTCGCAGTGAGTTAGAGACAAGTTGTTTATGTGTCGTCAATCTCAGCTTGGAAAGACAAGAATGGGGAGTCTGAAGAGCCAAGACTACTTCCTCACCAGCAGAAGATCAGACTAGAAAGGAAACTGAGGCAAAACAGGCTCAACATTTCCTTCAACGTGTACAGGAGGATTGGGCCAGATTGCCTCAGTCATATCTGTCCCCCAAGTCTTACGGAAGCTGGACTATTTGTCTTTTAACTGGTAGTTGGGATCCAGTGATTTATGAATAGGCATTATATTTTTAAATATAAACTAGATTTCATAAAAGACCCATTTTACAGCACTAATTTTACCCTGTAGTTAGTAGCAAAGTCCGCTAGGTGGCGCTCTAAAATTACTTTTCCTTACCAAGCCACAGCAATCAACAAGTCAAGTGAATCTATGCAGCATATATAAAACAGGAATATAAGACCTTGCCTGCAAAAGTAAAATATCTCCTCAAAGAAATATGATATTTCTATGTTCTCCACTTAAATCTATCATCATTTTAACAAAAGACAATACACAAAAGAGACAGGGCACAAAAATTCAAGGCATACAATCTTGATTACCTAAGCGAGTCAAAATCCAGAATGAATAAAACAAAAGCAGACTGTTTCTTCATTTCAGTTATCTCTTATCTCAGTGGAACTTCCAAGATGGTACAAGGATGATATGGGAGATGAAATAGGACCTCCAAATGATATAAGGGAAATATTATAATTCCCAGCATATTACATGTCTGATACACCAAGTTTGTGTTCTCTAAAAACAAAGAATTAATTCTAGGAACAATGGAGCTTAAGAGTAGAAAATATTTATTGAGAGACTAGCTCCTGAGAGGCAAGAGTGGTCCCAAATGAGGAGCTGAGGACTCGACGTTACAAGGAAGTTTATAGAGCAAAAACCTCATGAATACAAAGCGGGATAAAGCTATGATCAATCAACAAGGTTATAAATATAGTTGCTTAGGTAATAGTGATCCAATGGAGAAACAAGTCAGTCACCCCCCAGGGTGATTGATGTTTATCTAGACTTCATTAGACCAGGTGTTACTGCTTATCTTGTTCTTTGGGCAAGTATGCGGGCCTGGTCATTTCATCTTTTTCTTGATGCCTGGTCTCCAATGAATGCGTCTCTGGCCATGGTTTTGATGTGTTTTACCTTTGTCATGACCCTTTTGAGGTTTTAGCCCTATCTGACTGTGTATAATATTTCTACATAACTTAGATGTCAATAATGCTGTCAAAAACTCACTTGGCTAAAATGTACCAATAAACTTAATGGAAAAAACTCACTTGGCCTGGTACCAGATTTTAACTGCCTTATCAAAAGATTCACTTGTCTTGCTATCAAATGTAAATGAAGAATTGAAAATAGCACCTTTCTGTTTGGTACCTTGTACAGTGCTCAGCAGCTACAGAGTCATCCTGGACTCTGAGACTCCATGACTTTGACATATTCTGCCCAGTCATTTAATTGGTTTGCACCAGCCCTAATCTCCTTCCACAAATGTGTCCTGAGGATGTTTTCTTCTTTTCAAACTGCTGTTTTTTACTTCCCCTTCTCCCCATCTCTCAGCTGCTGATTGCTCCATTTGTTCCCACTCACTGTCAGCACCCATTAATAGTTTAATCATCTAGATTTCATTTCCACCCCTTCACGGAAATGGCCCCTTCAGTGATCATCAATGTCATCCTAATAACCAAATCCAGCAGCCTCTTTATTGTCTTCATTTGGATTTTTAAAATTGTCTTCATCTTTTTAAAAGCAATTTTATTAATACCTGCTTGCAATACATGTTTACATTCATTATAGGGAATTGGTGTATGTATGTAGTACATTTTAATTTCTGTTTTCATCCCCTTTCCTTCTTCCCCCCAAACTTAAATTTCACAAGGTTTCTCTTTTTTCCCCTAGGAATTTTATTCTTTTAATAAACTTTGTTAAAATGGGATGTACTTGAGTACTGCTTATAAAATTGGAGAATAAAAATGTAAAAAAATAAATTTAAAGAATTTTAAAAAATTAAACCTTCCATTCCTGTAGTTAATGTTTATTACTGAGTCTATAACTTGTTCTGGAAACTTTATCACATACTATCTCGGCAACAATGGGAACAAGTACAAGTACACTGAAAACAGAAATTGAGACACTTTTATTCCAACAGAAAAGAGTGAAGAGATCTAGTTGGCTGTATGGTGTAGTATCCCATGCTCTGCATTTCTGGTAGGTATGGAGTGTCCATGTAAACTGAAGGCTTTCTAGTTTTATCTAGCAGATTCACTAAGTCCTGTCTGGGCTAACAGTGGACAATTTAAAACATCAATGAATCTTAACTGCATTATTAAAAAAGAAAGGGGTTAGATCTAGGCTAGGAAACATGGGAGTCTTTTCTTGCACCAAGGTCCAATGATTTTCTGTTTCTTGGGAAGGACATGAACTAAGACAGATGACTCCAGATGATGCCCTGTATTAGAGCAAACAGAAGGTTCCATCTGATTCACACCAAGTCATGCCAGGGCCTTGCCAGCACATCTGTGATGACTTCACCACATGATCTCCAAATGCTCTTCATCTCCAGTTCTAGAATGGATGTTGGCCCAATGGGGCATTTGTGTATCCTTAATTACAACTGTAGCACATATGCTAACACATTTAAACAGGTGGAAATCAGAACTCAGGTCGTTTTACAAAAGTTTAAATGGCTACATGAACAAGGGGCAATACATCTGCTAACCTCCCATGTATTTGAACAAATTAAAGGATAGCTTACAACTATTACCACCTGGCTGCGCCCCTTTGTAGGCCCTCTAGTAGCCATCCTCTTATTGCGCCTATTTGGACCCTGTATCTTTAATTGTCTCTCTTGTTTTAGCTCAGACAAAATGGTGGCCATCAAGCTACAAAATTCAATCTTCTATATGGGACCACTCAACTGACTCCCTGAAAAGGGTCCTCCTAATTTTTCTACTCTGAACTCATTCAGCCAGAAGTAGCCAGAGCAGTCATTGTCCCTATTCCCAACAGCAGTTGCAGGACCCACTTAGATGGGGAAAATGTAGGGATAGGGAATCCCAAAGGTAAGGAAAGAACAGAAGTTGATCCCAGAATGAAAGTTCAAGGAAAAGCAGGAAACCAAATTCCTGCTAAAAGAGGGAATAGATAATCAAAGCTAAACAGGATAGGAGGGCAGGACACTGGGTCCAGTTAAAAGAGGAAATAGGTGATCACCATACCAACTGACAGGTAATCATGGCACAGATATCCTGGGGCCAATGAACAAAAGAGGTCTAGCACTCAGCGAACAACAACAGACCAATTAAAAACAAAAAAAGGGCAAGAAAGAGTCAAGAAATGAGCAACAAAGCAGACGGAGTGCTGCTTAAACTGCAGACTCTCATCTCTGGGACCCTTCCTTCAGATGAGGTGCTCTTATTCCATTTTTCTTGCATTAAACTCACTTTCACTTTGCACAGTTTTCATAACTCTGTTCTTTTATTTCTATACTGGTTTGAGAATCAGACTAGGAGAAAAGACCCCTAGAGCAACATTACAGGAACATTCAAGCATACCCTGGGAATTCATCACCTTGTCCCCGCTAGGCAGCCTTTCTTCTCCTTCTCAGCATCCAGAGCTTTTCTGTCCTGGTTTGTTATATCTAGGATATTTTAGTTACAAGATTTAAGAGGAGGGGGGTTGCTCCGTCCTGGAAATTATCTATGCTCTTTTCAAGGGAAAAAATCATTCATTATATTGTAACCATTGGTTGGCATGAGGAATTGAAAGGAAAGCTAAAAACCAATTTAACTAAAATGCTCTATTTGGCTATTAACTCAAAGAACTTTAGGGCTGAAGGGACTTTTAAGTCTAGTTTCACTTCTTCCTTTTATAGTGCAGAAACCAAGTTTCAAAAAGATGACAGGGCTTGCTGTAAATCAAACAGTAAATCAGGCTAGAAACTAATTTATTCTTCCTTGCTCATCTGTGTTCCTTATTATCTTCAAATGCCAATATATTATTTTTTAAAACTCATTTTTCTTACAAATGAGAAGAGGACACTTATGAAACAAAGAAGAACAAAGTATATGGTTGCTGCTATTTGATGATGATGATGGTGACACATTCAGAGGAAAGGAGTAAAAAGAGCAAAGACTTATTTACTTTTCAATATCAGTTTAAGGAAGCTATTTCCTAACCATCAGCCAATTCATCAAAATCAAAGTTATCTGGGAGACTTTTAGCACTCCAGCTTTGGGTGTGGATTCAAGATTGGAAGTATGCTCAGCTCAGAGTTCATTTTTGGGTCCATTTTGAAATTCTTTCATTCAGTCTCAATGACAGTGAACCATATGATTTTAGTTAAAGATCCTAGACTCATTGTCAGTAGAGTAGGTTATCAGAATTCAGGAGAATCCAGAACTTTTATATAAAAATCTTTATGTTTTCTCAGAACTATTTCATATCTACTGTATTACTGCATTTTAAAAAATCTCAGAATGTGTGTCTAGTGGCCAGGGTTTGTTTTTACTTATGTAGCAGATGAGGACTGCAAAATTCTTGTTATTAAGTACAAATTCTGAAGTCATAAAGAAAAGAAAAAAAACTTTATGCCAAATCCAGGACTGATTTCAAGCTACCTGACTTTCTACTATATTATGATGCCACAGAAAAGAGAAAATGAAGCAGAAACACCTACAAACATACATTTTTAATGTTTCCTCAATCGGCTGAAGCAGCCTTCCTGAATGCTTTGGTTCAACCTGAACAGCTATTTCCATCCCCGTTATTATGATACCTAGAACAGTTTTATTTAGTATCTAAACTTTGCAAAAATATAAAGCTATTTTATAAAGACAGAACTCCTTTCATAATTGCCATAAATAAAAGCATGTAGCTCTATGAGGAGTAGAGATTGCCACAAAACATTAAAAATTCATTAAAAGTTGCAATTTAAAAAGTTTAAGAAAGTACAATTCATACTGATTAGTTAGGTTTTGAGACATTTGATCTCAGTTGGGGTTGTGTTAAAGAGAAAGTCAGTGATAGACAAGGAAAGACCAATGCCAAGAGACCAACAGAGATACAGAGAAATAGAGGCAGACACGCATACACACAATCCAGGAATAGAAAAAGGAGAGATTTGTGAGATTATACAAAAGTGAAGGAGTGAGCTAATAAGTAAGACTGAAAAGGTGAAAATGAGAATTAAGGAGTGAGAGAGACGAGAAAGAAAAGATGGAAACAAAAGTGAGTAGAAAGTGGTACAGGGAATTAGTAGGAGAAAGGAATGAGTGAGAAGAAGAAGAGATAGATGGAGAAGAGCCAAAAATCTGTAAAGAGGAGAACTACTTACTATTTTTTGAAAGTGAGAGACATTAAAAATGTCATCTTGGTCAGGTGCATGCCTGTAATCCCGGCACTCTGGAAGGCACAGGCAGGGAACTGTCTCAAAAAATTAAAACAGAGATGAGGATGTAGTTCAGTGCAAAGACCTTGGATTCAACTTCCAGTACCACAAAAAGGGTTATCTTGTTCCTTTTTCATTTTATCTTTTGATGCATTTCAGACCAAGACCTGTATAGGAAGGCACTGAATCATTATGGTTATAACCACAACTACATAATGGCACACAGGTGACTAATGGTGGTGGGCAGTGAAAAAATACTAGCAAAAGTCCCTTGAGTTTATAATTGTTAAGTTATCACTTTTAAATTCCCATATTACTTAATATGAGAATTAATATTAATTATTATTAATTAATATGAGAAAATGAAAAAATGGAAACAAAGTCTTTGTAAATAGGGAGGGATGGAGGGGTTGAAGGGAGGGCTAGGAGTGCGGAAAAAATAGAACCAAGACTCATCATGTAAAGGTACAAGTTCCCAATGAGAAATGTAAATGTGCTGTATACCTAAAATGTACCAATAAAATTAATTTAAAAAATAAATTCCCAAAGCACCTTAAACACATTATCTCATAGAAATTATTTACTTCAAGTGCTCAGAATTTATAACTTTTCCTTTTATTATTTTCTTATAAAAAGTTCTGAAAGTGAATTTATAGTAGGCTTGTAAAAAACTACTATAAAATACAAATTATGGTTATATATATTTAAACATTATGTCATTGTTTTTCTCTCCAGTCTCCTAAACAAATGTTTAGTGTCAAAACATTTCTATGTATGATGAGAATCTGAATTCTTTATTATTTTTTTTCTTTTTTATATTCTTTTATTGGTACATTTTAGGTATACAACACAATTACATTTCTCATTGGGAACTTGTACCTTTACATGATGCATCTTGGTTCTTATTTTTTCCCCATTTCCAGTCCTCCCTTCACCCCCTCCACCCTTCACTATTTACAAAGATTTTCTTTCCATTTTTTTCATTTCTTGTAATTTTTCCTTTCCCTTCTTTCCTTTCCCCTGACCCTCCCACTTCCCCTACCCTTTTGGACCTTTTCTTCCTATTTCACATTATCAATTATTCATTCTAATCATTGGTACATTTTAGGTATGCAATATAATGACATTCATCATTGGAAATTTGCACCTTTCCATAATCTCTCTTGGTTCTTATTTTTCCCCCTTCCCCTGCCCTCCCTTCAACTCCTCTATCCCTCCCTATTTACAAAGACTTTGTTTCCATTTTTCTATTTTCTCATATTAATTCTATTCCCTTCTTTCCTTTTCCCTACCCCTCCCACTTCCCTTCCCCTTTGCCCCTTTTCTTCCTATTTCACATTACCTATTATACATTTTAGTCCTTATTTACACTTTCAGTTTCTCACATTAGAGAAACTATTCAGTATTTATACATGTGTGTCCTATTTATTTCACTTAAGAGTATCTCCTCAATATGCATCCATTTAGCTATAAATGTCTCTAGTTTCTCATTTTTATGGCTGAGTAGTACTCCATTTTATTAAAAAACCACATTTTCTTGATCCAGTCTCCAGTTGATGGGCATTTGGGCTGTGAATTCTTTATTTTATAGTGATGACCCTTACTAATTCAGATCACATAATAGGGGTTTTCTTTAAGAAAGTCCCTTTTGTTGATTAAAAATGTCAAATAATACTTAGCTTTACTTCTGGAAAATTTTACTCTATTGATCAAAAACTTCAAAATTTATTCAGTAAAAGATTTATTCAATAAAAATATTTTTTGTTTAAAAAAATGAAACACTGTCTTTGCTTTACCAGAAATAATGCCTTTTTGCTGGGATGGCCATTTTAATTTACACATTCATTAGCCCATTAGACTTTAGTAGGTCTACTTTATGCCTTTGTAGCATGTAACTACATTATTATTTTTTAATGCATCAATGCAACAGATATGTATTATCAGAAGAACATGGTGTATGAGAGCCCAATAATAAACCCAGTAAATCTTCATATTTTCATTCACACTGACCTTGGAAATCAGACTCCAGTATATCTGCAATGATCACTGCTCTTCTTTATGTCAAAGAAAGGAAGGAAAGAAAACCTGCTGTCTTAGTTACTTTCTCATTGCTGGGAGAAAATACCCATGTCCACAAGTTAAAGATGGAAAGATTTAGTTTAGCTCACAGTTTGTAGAGCTTTCAGTCTATAGTCGGCTGGCTCCAAGGCAGGGTGGCATGGCAGAAGAGAAACAGCTTATGGTATAGCAGGCAGGGTTCAGCAAGTGGTCCTTCTTTTCTTCCTTTTTATTCTATCCAGGCTACCAGCCTATAGGTTGGTGCCACCTGCACCCATGGTAGGTCTTTCCTCTTCAGTAAGTCCATCACTCACACCCACAACTATGCTAAATCAATCAGTAGACTAATCCAGTATCATACAACCATGACAGTCACATCCCCAAAACCCCACTTTTGAGCATATCAGGCTTTGGGGGGCATGTCTGTATATAAGCCAAAATACCTGCTATGTGAGTCCTGTGGCTCATTCCTGGTGAGTAGGGAAATGATAAACAGCTCAGTTAGGCTACTCTCACACTAAAGACAAAATTTCTCCCATGAATTATTAGAAAGCAGTATGGAACTTCATTAGACTAAAAGCTATTCTGTTTAATACTAAAAAATGTTCTAGAGGGCTTAGGGTATAGCTCAATAGTAGAAAATTTGCCTAGCATGTGTGAGATCCTGGGTTATACCCACAGTACCACAAACATAAATATGCTTTCAGAAGCCAGTCAGTGGTGTGTGTGCTTACAGTTCCAGCTACTTGGGAAGCTGAGGCAGGATTCAAGACCAGCCTGGCCAACATAGTGAAACCCTGTCTCAAAATAAAATTGCTTTAAGAAATAGGGTATGGAAGTAATTGATGAAAACTGAAGTCAGAGAAGACTTCCCAGACAAGTGGGACTCTTTTCTTGAAGGATGAGAAGAATATGGATTAGTAAAACTTGAGGGGAAGAGCATTTCAAGAGGTATGAGGGTAATGGGGAGAACACGTTTATACCACTAAACTAAGCTGTGAGGGTATAAATTGATGCTGCCTTTGCATCAATAATTTTTCTTCTTACACTGTGTGTGTTTTTGTGTGTGTGCGTATTTTGTTGATGACAGGCAAGTGGTCTACCAGTGAACTACACTCAAAGCCTTACATTATTTTTATATATGATCATTGCCCGAGAAAGAAAATACCCTAAAAATTTCTCATAAAACTGAAATTAATCAGAGAATCAAGCATAATTATGGCTTCTTTTGATTAAAACATAGCAATCTGAGTTATTAGAAAAAATTATGTAGATTTCACAGATAATGTTAGTTAACATTTAGTGAGACATTTTGTTATGCTACAAGATACTCTATGCACCTACCAAGTAGTTTTACATGTAGTGTTAACAACCATATGGGGTAGGTACTACTGTTATCTTCATTTTATAGATGAGGAAACTGAAGCACAATAAGGTTTAACTAACTAGCCTAAAGTTCACATCTAGGAGGTGGCAGAGAACTGAAGTAGAATTGAAAGAAGCCATTGCAGGTTGACAGTCTCTGGGGTCTAAATATTTAATTACATCCTAGGCTTGACTAGGAGTAAAGGGGAGGAGTATTTGTTTTCTGAGGGCTAGAGACCAAGTGTTAGGCCACAAGAGGAGTGAAATTCTTCTGGGTAGACTTGTTGATAAGAATCGGTAATTATTCATAGATCATACCTGCCAGATACCTTGGATTCTTAATGGGGATATGTAATTGTTCATATATTATATTAAATATGTCATGTGTAATTTTAACATGTATTTCTGGTATGGTGGAGGTTGAAGCCAAGTTTTACTGACCTACATCCTCAGTCCTTTTTATTTTGAGGCAGCGTTATGCTAAGTTACCTGGCTTGGTCTCGAGCTTGCCATCCTCTTGCTCAGCTTCTCAAGTAGCTTGGATTATAGGAGTGTCGTACTAAACCCAGCCAATTGTAATATAATTTAAAATGTTATTTTAAAGTAATTTTTAAAAACATTATTTTTATAAAATATTAAACTATTAAATATTAGACAGTTACTTCTTTGTCACCTCAATCCTAGTATTTACACATTATATGTGTAGATTCATCTTAGGATTTTATTAGATTGCCTCTGTTTATGTATGTGAATATGTATGTGTTTCATATAAATGACATATTGTCTGTGATCTAATATATAATTATGCAGTTATATATATTGTTTTGCACTTATAAAATATTTATATGTTTTATTTAAAGGAAATGCATGATATTGTTATATTAGCTTGCTTTTTAACACAAATGCTATATCATTTTGTGCACTCTCCAGTCTGTCATAAATATATGTGAATATATATATATAATTATATATATAATTGTAACACAAATCTGACTCATTATTTTTGATTTTGATGTTATTTTCTTCCCCTAATTAGTGAATTGTTTTTTCTTTACTATTTTATTATGTAAATTTTCAAACAAAAGGAAATGTAAAAAAATCTTATAGGGACAATTCATATACTTACAATCTAGATTCTACCTTTAATATTTCACTATACTTGTTTTAACCACATCTATCAATCTATGAAATCTATTCATCCATCAATCTGTTTTAACTTTCTTATTTTTAACAGTTGCATAATAGTCCATTATGTTGTGCTAATGTATTTTATTTGTTCAGTGTTATTATTGCTATACACAATGCTATAAATGAGCATCCTGTCCACTTGTGACAATTTTTGTGAATACTTAGGAGCAACAATTGCTGTAATGTACATAGTATATATATTTCAAATTTTACTAGACATTAATGAATTACTCTCCATAATACTTCTACCAGTGTATATTTCTCAGAATAAGAGAAAGCTTGTTTGTTCACATTTCTATCAATTTCTAGAATGTTTAAAGGTGTTAGATGATGTAGATGGCTAGTAAAAATATCTCTTCTGTTGCTTTGACTTATAATTTGCATTTCCATAATTATTACTGAATCTGAGCATTTTTCCATGTGTTTATTGTACATGTTGGTTTTCTTTTCTATTTTATTCTTTCATGATTTTTCATTAGATTATCTTTTTCATATATATCTTGTATAGTAACTCCTCTGTTATATATGTGGCAGATATTTTTCTTGGTGTCTTACTTCTCTTTCCATTTATGTGTTTGTTGTACTGAACTATTCAATCTTACATTTATATAGCATTTGTACCTCAGGGCTACCCATTGTGTTAGCAATCAAGGTGACTTTTACCTTCATTTTAAAGATGAGGACTTAAAGTCTTAGATAATGAAACTTGTCAAATATCACACACCTAATATGTGGTAATAGCAGGATTCAGAGCTGTTGACTTCTGAAACCAATTTCCTATTACTGGCATCACAATTTAGCAAAAACTTGTTGCTTAAATAATACATGTATATTATCCTACAATTTTAATAGGTTAGAAGTATAAAATTAGTCTCATCAGGCTAATATCAAGGTATCAGCAAGACTGCATTTCATAATCTACTTACATCCCTTTTCAAACTTTTATAGTTGTAAATTCCCAGCTCATGCCCTCCCCTTCCTCCATTTCAAAGTTAGCAGTAGTTGGTTGAGTCATCACAATTCATCACACTGATTTCCTGCCCTGTTTCCCTCTTATATTTTAATGACCCTTGTGATAATGTTGGACCCACCCAGATTAACCAGGGTAATTTTGCTTTAAAGTCAGGTGATTAACAATCTTAATTCCACCTGCAACCTCAATTCTCCCTTTGCCATGTAATGTAATATATTCAGAGGCTAGGACATAAAATCTTTAGGGGAGGCATTATTCTCCCTACTTCAGCACTCTTTTCTATTTACCAGATTAACAACTTCCAAGAGGAGTACTAGAATTAAGATCAATTTTTGGGAGAGTACAGCTGAGTAAAGACCCACCTTCTTAGAATCCACATTTCTTAGAAGAACAGTTGTATTGTAAGAATGTCTGCGCCTTCTGCATGTGAGAAGAAAAATCTAGGTTTGAAACTACACATATTTTGTCTTCCCAAATGATGAACTTGCAATAAAGTCATTCATGTAAACATAGATGGCCTGTAAATTGTGTTCAGACACTTGCATTTGCCTTCTGGATGCTTGTGGGCTGTAATTTAAAAGCCTGAGTCATAGAACCATGAGGTTTCAGAGCTGTAAGGGAACTCAAAGACCAACGAATACAAGGAACTCATTTTATAAGTGAGAAGATTGGAGACTAAATAAAGGAAATAGCCCACTCTGAATCACACAAGAGTTTGTGGTAGAATAAGACCTGTAGTACAGCCTTCAATATGAAGTTTAACTTTATCAAACTAAGTTGTAATTTTGGGGAGAAAAGTATTTTTGTAGTCTCTTTTTAAATTTTTATTTCTGTGGGTATATGTTTTCAGTAAATAATGATTGTATTCATTGTGGGGAATTGGTATGTATACATAACACATTTTAATTATGTTTTCATCCTCTACCTTTCCTCTCTCTCCCATTTCTTCCATCTCTTGGTCCCCATTCCTTTTACAAAAGATTTATCTCCCTGTTTCCTATTATATTTTATTTTGGTCTTTAATTTATTTATATTTGGGGCATGACCACTTCTTCCAGGAAGTGGTTAAGCCAGCCAGAATTCTCTGGAAATTAAAACTTAGGCCACTGATTGGTTTGGCATAGTCCTGAGTAGGATTAAGGGTCCCCCACCCTGGGTGTGCGTGCAAATTGCCCTAAGGCCAGATTTCCAGGATAAATTATAAAAAAATAAATAAAGGAACAGAAAGAGGGTTGCTGTTTGTTGTTTGTTGCTTTGCTGGTTTCTCTCTTCTGCCTGCCATGAACTGTTTCTTTTCCCCCATGCCCCATTACCATGCCACCCTGCCTTAAAGCCAGCCAACTATTAACTGAAACCTGTACAAACTGTGAGCCAAAATAAACCTTTCCTCCTTTAGCTTTGATTGTCAGGTATTTTGTCTCAGCAATGAGAAAAAGAAACTAAAACATCCTCCCTTCCCCTCCCTCCCTGTCTTGGTCCTCTTTTCATTAGCAAAACGTATCCCCCTGTTTTCTATTAGTTATCTTTACTTTTTTCTTTAATTTACTTATACTTTAAGTTTCTCATGTAAGAGAAACAAATGCAGTACTTAAATTTGTGTCTAATTATTTCACTTAACATAGTCTCAAGTTGGATCCATTTTTCCTACAAATGACTCAAATTTATCCTTCTTTATAGCAGACTAATACTCCATGTGTGTAAATAACACATTGCTCCCTTAACTTTGGGTGTCAGGTATTTTGTCTAAGCAATGAGAAAAGTAACTAAGACAAAATTTGGTAGCAGAAAAGTGGAGTCATTGCTGTAACTGTACCTAATCATGCACTTTTGGAGTTGGCATGTGGGAAGGAGAAGAATTAGGAAAGATTTAGAGATGCCAGCTGAAAAAGTAAAGTTGGAACGTCTGAGGTTGTACTTGATGGGAGGTTTTGATCACAGCTCAGAAGACCAGCATGCTGATAGAAATTCTGCTGGTAAAGACCAGGCTTCCAAGATTTCTGAAGGAAGGAGTTGGACTCCAGATGATGTGTATTATGACTTGGAAGAAATTTGTCTGCATTTTGCTTGTGTTCAGAGACTTCCTGAGACTGAGATTAAGGGCAGCAGATTAATTAATCTGACAGAAGAAATTTCAAAGCAGTTTAATATTGACAAAGTGGCATGTCTGCTGTTGAGCCAGATTCATGTTGAGAATCAAGAGCAGAGCCCAGCAGAATGATTTAAAACATTTTGAGTTTGGCCAGAAAGGAAGCTCCAGTAAAATTGGGGCATGCAAAGATGGAACAGAGGGGAAATTGGTCACTGCAAAGACTAACAAGAAAAAGTCAAGTATTTCAGAAGAAGACAACAGAAAAAATGGCCTGAGGACATCATAAAAACCAACAGGGGTCCAGCCTCTGCAGCCTCAGAGTTGCAAGGGTGAAAGACTTTGCTCTGAGAAGAGAGCCCCAGAGCATCATGTTCAAGAATGGCAGCAGGCTAGGGAAGGTTTTCCTTAGAATTTGGTTCATAGGCATTGGACCCCTACAGCCAAGAGAGAAGGAAGCCTGGCTACTGCTCCAGCTGGCAGCAGACCTTGGCATCATTCACATGGTGCTGATTTTAGGTGCATGCAGAATGCAAGACTTTTAGGGTCAGGAAGGCTTTCATCCAGATTTCAGAAGGCCTAGGAGGACAGGCAGTGTGTCCCTGAGAGGACAGAGTGTGAAGCTGTGCTTGTAAAGCTGAAGGTGCAGTGGAGACCCCAGAAGTTTGGAAAAGCCAGGAAAGTAGATTGTCTGAGGAAAACTGCAAGGAGGAAGCACAGACAACCCCAGAGAGAAGCCATGGGGGCTGCAACCACCTTGCCATAGAGGTGGAGCCACACAAGCCATTTGGAGTTCACAATTTGCCACAGACTGCTGGGGATTCTGGAAGAGGAATGGTGGCATTTAATGCTTGCCCTGCTGGACTTTGGTCTTGCTTTGTTCCTATTGCTTGTTATCCCCGTTTGTAACTTTTGAAATAGGAATGTCTATCTTGTGCTATGGAATGTTGGAAGTGTTTAACTTTCTTTTCATTTGTACAGGGGCTTGCAGCTAAGAGTTTGCCTTGAATTTCAGAAGAGATTTTGGACTTAGACTTTTCAACAATGCTGAAATGGTTAGGACTTTGGCAACTTTTGGAGATGGACTAAATGTCTTTTGCATAAAGGGCAAGTCTTTGGGGCCCAAGGGTGGAATGTTATGTTTTGGAACTAGATGTCCCCTCAAAGCCTCATGCAGTTGTAGGTTGGGGCTTTTTCAGAGGTGGCTGGATCTAGAGTGTGTGAGGTTGGAATCAACTCATGGTGCAATGCTAGGATCAAAGGCACTAGGAAGTGAGTGCTGCCCTCCTTCAGTAGCCTGGATAAGATATAAGGGAGAGAAAGAGCCGTGTGTTCATCCCTTATTGTGTTGTTACCTTCTGACCACTATGAACTGTTTCTCCTCTGTGATGCCACCCTGCTTTGGACCCACTGCATTATGAACTCAAGCCTCTACAAACTGTGAGCTAAATAAACCTTTCCTCCTTTAACTTTGGGTGTCAGGTATTTTGTCTCAGCAATGATGAAAGTAACTATTTTTTCCTGATTTCTTTCTTGGTGAGCTCATTTTTGGTGTACAGAAACATTATTTTTGTGTTGATTTTGTATCTTGCTACAGTCCTGAATTTGCTTATCAATTATAGGATTCTTCTTTTGAAATATTTTGGTCATCTATGTATAGGATCATATCTGCAAATAATGATAATTTTACTTCTTCCTTTCTTATATATATATATCCCTCTTGTCTTTCTCTTGCCTGATTGCTCTTGCTAATGTTGTGAGTGCTATATTGAACAGGAGTGGTGATAGTGGACATACTTGTCTTGTTTCTGATTTTAGAGGGAAAGCTTTGGGCTTTTCCCCATTTAACATGTTATTGCTAATATGAATGGGTTTTATCAGATTGAGATAAGGTCTTTCTATACCTATTTTCTTTAGAATTTTTATTATGAATAGATATTAGACTTTAGGAAAGGCTTTTTCTCCATTTATTGAGATGATCATGTGGTTTATTTACATGTATTACATTTATTAATTTTTGTATGTTGAACCATCCTTGCATCCCTGGGATGAAGGCATCTTGGTCATAATGTATGATTTGTTTGGTGATTTATTACATTCTTTTGGGGAATATTTTGTTGAGGATTTTTGTGTCTATATTCATTAAAGTGATTGGACTGTCAATTTCTTTTTTTGTTTGGTCCCTCTCAGGGTAATGGAATCAGGGTAATGATAGCTTCCAGGAATGACTTTGGCAGTACTCCTTTCCTTTCAATTAAATTGAAGAGTTGGAGGAGTATTGGCATTCAGTCATCTCTGAAGTTCTTGTATAATGTGGCAGTGAATAGATCAGGTCCTAGGATGAGCCTTCCATGTGTTTAGATATCTTTTTATGTTCACTGTTCTAAACCAATGTCATCCAAGTGATTTCAGAGATTAGATTCTTATAGGAACAGGACTAGGCCAATCATAATGAATCACTTTGACAGACAAACAACTGGCAATGATATACATATATTCTTTTGGAAATAGACTTGCTTTTTTAGTGAAACTGTCAGGTACAGTGAAGTCAAATTGGAAACTGAAAAACCTTACCTAAGTCATCTTTTCAAAGTTGAAGGTTACAGATGCAATTTTTCTCAAATAGGATTTGGTGACTATGATGTCCAACTCAAAGGCTGTCTTATTCATTCTTTCTTTCATCAGGCATGCTCATTTATCATGCACATGTTTATTGCGCACCAATTCTGTATTAAATGCTATGCTTGGCTATGAAGCTGCAGTGGGGAGTAAGAAAGATATGATCCCTTGTCCCAGGGATCTCTGATTATAGGAAGTAGAGAGAGGCAGTTAAATAAGAAATTTTAATAAAATATAATTTGATGTACAGGGTAATGTGGTAGCATATGGCAGAAGCACCTAACCCAGAAGAACGTAATTTAGAGAATAGTTTTTGGAGTAATCGGTTTCCAGGCTGAGACACAAAAGCTGAGTGGAAAGCATAAAGAATTCAGTGTTTTAATAAGATAGATCGTATAAGAAGGTACCAAAATAAGAGAGAACAAACAGCACATTGAAAACTGACAAACTGATGGAACTCTTGCATGAATGCAGCATAGAGTGTGAGGTAAGGGCAAGCAAGTAGACAGCTGGAAATTCTAGGAGGACCCAGGTTATAAAAGGATCTATGGGTCATGCTATAGAGTTTGATCTTTAGTCCATTTTTTTTTAAAAAAGCCATCATTAACCTTCTGCACCCCTCTTTTTGGGTGGTTCTAGGTTAAAACCAAGGGCATTGTGCATGCTAGGCAAGTGCTCTTCCATTGATTCACAGGTCTAAATTGCTTTTTCTTTATTTTCTTTTTCTTTGAGATGGAATCTTGCTAGTACATAGTTCAGGCTGGCCTTGAGCTCACTACATAGCCAAGACTGGCCCCAAACTCAGAGTAATCCTTCTACTTCATCCACCCAAGTGCTGAGATTAAACGTGTGTGCCACTGCCTCAGCTTAAAATTTTAGTTTAGTTTTTGAGAAAAGGTCTCTTTATATAACGCAGGTTAGCCTTAAATCACTCTGTACTCTAGGTTAGCCTTGAATTTTTAATTCTCCTGCTTCAGACCCAACTGCTGGGATTGCAAGTGTGCTCCATCACATCCAACACTAATTTTCTCAATATAACTGTGGCAAATTTCTTGCTTATGGATAAAGCAGTTTTACAGTCACTTTTTAGATATATTTAAAAAATAAAATAATAAATGTATGAGGTATGAAAATCCAAATAATTAAAAATTAAAAATTGAAATTTACTCTCCCTACCAACCAGGTCACTCTATGCTATCCATGGGGAGCAACTGTGAAGAATATTTTATAGTATTTCCAGAAGAAAAAAATTATCATATGTAAGTATTTTGTTTGCTTGTTTGTTTTGAGACATCATCTTGCTATGTACCCCAGGCTAGCCTTGAACTCACTCTGTAGTTCAGGGTGGCTTCCAGCTCATGATACTTGTTCCTTAGGCTCCTGAGTGCTAGGATTATAGCTGTGCACAACCATACCCAGTTTTAGACTTTATATATATATGTGTATATATATGTATATGTATTTACAGATACTGTTCTGTACCTTACATTTTATGGAATGACATATTTTGATATTTCCATATGTGCTCTCATGAGCACCCAAGAGGAACATTTCACCACTTTGAATGCCATCTCTACATAGAGGCTCTGCTAACTTCTCTATCACGCCAATATTGGTGAATAAAGCAATAACTACTGGATGATTTTAGCAAGGAGGATTTGCAATCACATTTGTATTTTGGGAAAATACCTTTGGTTGTTATTCAAAGGGGAGATTATCAGGGCAAGTGTAAAGTCACAAACAACCAAGGGGAGGGATTACAGTGTTCCAATTAAGAAATGATGGTGACTCAGACTAAGGTTATGGCAGCAGAGATGAAAAAATAGGTGGATTCACGATATTTAGTATATAAAAATGATGGAATTTGCTAATGTAATATGGGTAGATAGTGAAAAGGAAAGCAGCAATCTCAGATAGTACTCAGGTTTCTGCCTTGATAAGTCGGAGGAAGAGTAGTAATAATGTCATTCAGTTGTTCATGAAGTTTATTCTGATATCTCTCCATTGAAAATTACATCCTCTCCCTTTAAAATAGTATAGCGCTTACTATAAACCATTCTTCTCCAACTTACCATATCCAGTTATACTAATGAAACACTTTGTGCATTGTTTTATCTTTCCTGCATACTGTAAACTCTTTAGTAGTTTGTATGTGGTGGGTGGGGGGGAGGGGAGAGGCAGGTGTGAAGAAAGTGAAGAAAGAAAAGCAAAAAATAAAGACTAACATTTGCTGTTCGCTTGCTATGTGACATGTGCTAGGGTAGTCCCCTTAATGGGCATTCTTCCATTTCATTCTTACAGCCAGATTTTACAGATGACAAAACTGAGGCCCGAGAACTCAGTGACTTTCCCAGTATCACACATGTTTAGAAGAGGCAGAGCTAAGACTCAAATCAAACTTATCTGTTCCCAGAGCCTACCATCAGGAAGCCAAGTGAGAAAGTAGAACAGAGTTAGAAGCAGAAGGTTATGCCATTTATAGAGCTGCTAGAGAGGCAGGCAATAAAAACATAAAACAAGTACCTAAACAGGGAGAGGGAAGAAAGGTTCACCCAGGCTGACCTGAAGGCCTAGGGCAAATAAGGGATCAGAGGATTCTCAGGAAAATTCCACATGAATGAGTTTCCAGGAGGCTACAGGAAATATATTTGTGGCCTAGGTCCAAAGAATGGACACCTGAAAAGCAGAGGAGCTAGGAACTTGAAGTTCTGTCCAATCTGCAGGTGCAAGTAAGCTAGCATATGGTGAACCTCCTAGCAAAAGTCCCTTAGAGTGGTGATCCTAAAGCATCATCCTCAGACGAGCAGCAGCTGCATCACCAATGAATTTGTTACAAATGAGAATTCTTGGACTACCCCCAAAATTTACTGAAGTAGAAACTCAGTATCTTAGCAAACACTCAAGGTATTTTGGTGCATGCTCAAGTGCAAAACCTCCTGCCTTGAAGTCCTGGAAAAAGCAGCAAATGGAATTCAGAGACCAAAAATTGTCCCCAGAGGAAAGCCAGGACAGTCATACATCACAGTCATGCAGATGACTTCTTAAAGCATGATGGAGTCTTCAGACCACAGGTGGTGGCAGAGAGAGAAATGAGAGGGCTGTGGTTTCACAGGCATGGTCTCTGGAAGATAGTCTCCAAGCTGGCACTGGTGCTAAAAAAGGCTCTAGAGCCTGCGACTGTGTACCTCAGCCACTATCAGTGCGTTCAGCTTATCAACATAACTCTCTCCCAGTCTAACAGCCTGCCTGAGGCTATTGCCACCTGGCTTTTGTGCTTCCTTGTTTAAATACAGATAAGTTAAAGACCTATGCCTGATGCCTAAGCACAACAGCATTTAATAGCATTTAAAACCTAACCAAAGTAACTGTGAGTATATAAAAACAGAGCCATCCCCATTCTTAGTCCTTTTTCCATGGAAATAAGTACAAGAGATATTCTTCCCATATGGTCTCACTCTGGGTAAGTAGAGTCTTCAAGGGACTTGAAATATTAGCTAAGCCATCAAGTGGCTTAGAATAAATGCAAGTTGGGCCATCAAGAGATTCAACTAAGTGGTTAAAAGAACTTTACTTGTTAAAGTTCTGCAATTACTTCATTGAAATTAAAGGACTAGGCAAGTACAAGAGATGGTTCAGCCCCCTTGCCCCTAAGGAATTAATGGGTCCCAATATGGAGAAAAGGTTTTCTTCTGTGGTAAATCATGCTGGCATCACTCTGACAGAGACATCCATCCAGGCTGTGTAGTCTCACAAAGGGCACCTTGGGGACTCTGGGTCTTCTCCTTCTGCATGGAATGTAATCTTGAGGGGATCAGACCCAGCTGTCTCTCTTTATAGGCCCCAAGCTGAGGCAATGGGAAACCTCTTGGACCTTGTCACCACACAGATTCCACTGATTTTTCCATTAGACCATATCCTTGATGAATAGGACAGGTTTGATCCTCACAATTTAAAACAAAAGCAGCTTATCTACTATTGCAATAAGGTCTGGGTATAATACAAACTGAGAGGTGGCAAAAGATAGGTGCTCCAACATAGTTACAGAGCACAGTCTGTAATAGGTGGGGTCCACAGGCTCTTCCAGCTTGAATAAGTTATAGAAGACAGAGACCATCACCCTTTCAGCACCTGTTTTAGCTACTTTTCTCATTGCTTAGACAAATGTCTTGCCACCCAAAGTTAAAGGAGAAAGGTTTTATTTAGCTCACAGTTTGTAGAGGTTTCAGTCCATAATTGGCTGGCTCCAAGGCAGGGTGGCATGGTAGACAGGCCTCGCAGAGGAGAAACAGTTCATGGTGGCCAGAAGGAAGCAAAAACAACAAGGGAGAAGGCAAGTCTCTTTCTGTTACTTATATTATATCCAGGCTACTAGGGTTAGGGCTAGAGTGGTGCCAAACCAATCAGTGTATTGATTTAGTAACCACACGCCCTTAATCCCAGAATTGCACACTCTACATTAAGCCACCTCTGATCACATGAGGCTTTGGGGGGACATCTAGTCCGAAACCATAACAGCACCCTATAAACAATTATGGAATTTATGTCTCTCAGGAGGACATGAGATTGGAAATAGGCATGGCAAAGCTGGTGGAGGGAATAAATGGGACTAGTCAATTACAAGACTCCAGGACAGTGTCAAATAATTCCCAGGATCCTGTATGTGGAGGTTCTTGTGAGCTCCCATGAAATGTGGACAGCATAAAAGAGACTGGATCCCATATTGTGGCTCTTCATGATAGTCTGCTCTGTCTCCCAAAGTGGGGAATACTTTTATTTTTGCTCTTTTTCTCTCTTGTTTGGCCCAAGTTTACTCTGCAGAGCCAGTTTCTCCCTTACTCCTTCACCCCTCACTTTTCAAATAAACTTGTGGCACCATTTCTGACTTGTCTCATTCAATTCTTTGTTTCAGACAAGTAGGACCTGGAATATGTTTAATTGGCAAGCCATTTCTGAAGGTACTACCAATAACAAATGGACTTTATAAATATTTACAGAGTGTCCCACCCAACAACAACAGAGTACACATTTCTTTTCAGCAGCACATGCTAGTCAAAATAGATCACATACTAGTCAGTAAAGCAAGCTTAAGAAAATGTAAAAGAATTGAAATTATCTCATGCATATTATCAGGTCATAGTGCAATTAAGTTAGAAATCAACAACAAAAAACACAGAAATTATGCAAATGCATGAAAACTAAACAATATACTCATTACTAAACAATGAGTTATAGAAGAAATTAAGAAATAAGGCAGTTTCTAGAACTAAATGATAATGCCAGTACAATATACCAGAATTTAAGGGACTTCCTAAAGTCTTCCTAAGAGGGAAGTTTACACCTGTGGATCTTTTCATCTTTGTAGCCCTTGGATGGTTCATATAAATATAAACTGAAAATATTGATTGAGTAGATGAACAAATGAAGGGATGGATTCATGACTGACCTTAAGACTTGAAGCCTCATTAAAGTTATCCTAGTCTTTTGCTTGTCATACCTGTTTTCAGTACGATTTCCTTGTTGATGCACCAAGGTTGGCCACATTGCTTGGGAGGGCCGGTGTCTCAGCTGGGTAGGTCCCTGATTCCTCTGAGTCATGCCCATTGCCTCCTTTCTGGAGTTGTGTAGAACAGCTACGTCTACTTTCTTATTCCATAGATAGTAGGTATTTACCAAGATTCTGTTTGGGAAAAGGCTTCTCCTGACAAAATTAATTTTGAAAATAACAAATCTAGGCCATCTGCTCCATGTTCCAGGTAAAGGAACTGAATCCCAGCAAGGCAAAATTACTTCTTCAGGATCACCATGGACTCTTTAGTAGCTTAACTAGAATACAAAGTCAGGATTTTGAAACATTCTTTATGAATGTTTTATGAATTTCTGTCATGAATTAGCACTACTTGTATTAATGAGGAAATAATAATTTAGACTTATTGCTTTATTAAAAACTAAAATAATAACCTTCATTCCCCCTTTACTCTGTACTAGACACTGTGCCAGTTTGTATTTATGATTTTATTTAATTTTTCTTAGCAGTTCTATGAAATAGGCAGTACTATTATCTCCATTTTACATAGGTGAAAACCAAGGTTTAGAAAGATTCAATTACTTTTTCAAGTTTACAGCCTCAGTAAAGTTTAGAGTTGGGAATTTCAATCCAGGATATCTCATTGTCATTTTCATGCCCTTAACAATGATGCCATATTTTCAATATCTACATTGCAAAAAAGTCTATAGCAGGTGTTATTAAACTATATAGCTGCTGGGTCAAATCTCACCCAATGCTTGTTCTTGTAAATAAATTTCTATTGGAATATAGATATACCTCAATAGCTACAATTGTACATTTGAATAGTTATGCTATACAGAAACTGTATGTTCTACAGATAAAATATTTACAAAGAGATCCTTTACCAATTCCTGTTCTGTTTACCAACCTTTGCCAATTCCTGTTCTAAAGGTATCCACTTTAAAATATTTTCAAGTGAGCCCTGAGAGAAAGCACCAGAAATATGCTGAGGATTTGCAGAGGAAGTGGGCACAGTGTATCTTCTAGTGAAAATTGTGAATAAATAATACAAGCTTAGAAATCTGGCCTAGGAGGCCTCCCGCAGTCTTCACAGTGTTGACTCAAGAGCTTCCATAATGAGCTGTTCCTTGTTGTCTTTCATGAGTCACAGCAGAAGCCTTATCCCTTCCCCTCCCGATCATAAATGCCTTAGAGCCTGGACTTGGATCTCAAGTTAATGGTTTTGGTCCCCACCTTCTCCCTCTGGCTTCAAGGTCCAGATCTGTACCAGGCAGATAATCCTAGGTGCTGCCGTGGCCTGATCCAGCTTCCTTTGACCACTGAGCGGTTTTGAGAGAGCTGAGGCTTGTAGCTCCTCCCTCCCTTTACTAGTACTTCCACTTTTCTCAGGCTGGGCTGCAGTCAGTGGGAGAGTTCCTAAGTGCCTGATCACTTTTAAGAACCTGTAGTGGTTTATGACCTAGACTTTGGCCCACCAGCTCAGTCTTCTGAAGGTCCTCTTCCCTGAACTGTTCTAAATGCTTTAATTCCAGGAAAGGAAAATGTGCCTCACCTGCCCGAAGAACAGCATCTGCTTCTAGCCAAGATCTCCTCATCACAAAGTAAGAAAACCAGGCAGTATACCTGTCCCCTTCCTATACTTGGATTTGGTGGATGTGCTGTCTTTTCCAAAGAGGCATGAGGTATTCAGCTTTATCGCCAGGAATTACTCCCCACCTACTCCTTCCTTATTACTTTGTGTCTTTGTCACTTCTTTATTTTCCACTCTTAATATCTAGAATGTGCCCTTTTCACAGAGTCTTAGATCTATACTTTTACACATCTGTGAGGGTCCATATCTAGTTCAAAGCCTTCATTTTATAAATGGAAAGAGGCCCAGAAAAGAGAAGGGCCTGGGGCAAAGCACAGACTGAAGCTGATTACTGTCAATGGAAGGGGAACTGGGGGCTAGGTTGCTTAACTCAGGTCAGTGATTTTTCACTACTTTCTCCTTTTTTTCTTGGTATATTTTTGTGATACATGATAATACATTCTAAATATCACATATTAATCAATTTTACTTTCCCTTTTCCTCTTGGCCCTCCCATCTCACCTCACTCCTAGAGCCCATTCCCATCTCCACAAAATCTACCTCCCTGTTTTCTATCCAGCAGGAATAGGAACAACCTTTGGCTTTAAATAAACCCAGGCTTCATTTTTATCCTAAATTGTTAGAGCCCATGTTTTAAAAATTATTTCTACTATTTCTGAATCTTAGTTTTCAGGCTGTTAACTGACCTTTGTAAATCCAGGCTACCTGCTAGTGGTTTCATCTGATGGAAAATGTTAATATATCCTTGGAATTTTGTTCTAGAATCTGCTAGAAATGACAAAGGTGGAGTTAAACTATGAAAAAAATCTAACAGACATTCAATAATTAAATTCCTTCCCCCACTTCCAAGGAACTGTCTGTGTTTCTCCCCTAAACAGCACAATGTGGTAGTGTACTCACAAAGAGACTATACAGATCCAGGATAATTCACTCTTCTTTTACTTCCTAAATGTGTGATTGAGCAAGTCACCATCCCTCTCAGAGTCTAGTTTTTCTTTGTTGCATAATATAGAGACCTACAGTACCTATCTCACAGGATAATTTTGAGAAATAAATGAGAGAATACTTGTAAAGTAGTTAACATAGGGCCGGGCATAAAGGAAAAAAGCTGTTTGTTTCACTACTGGTTTTATTTCTATTTCTTAGTGGCCATGACCTCAGAAAAACAGACAGGGCTGGCAACTGTGCTTCTGAACAAGAAAAGGAAAAGTTAATAGTTTCTTTATTCAGTAACCCTTGTAAAAGGCTCATTTCTTCTTTCTTTCTTTCTTTCTTTCTTTCTTTCTTTCTTTCTTTCTTTCTCTCTCTCTCTCTCTCTCTCTCTCTCTCTCTCTCTCTCTCTCTCTCTCTCTCTCTCTCTCTCTCTCTCTCTCTCTCTCTCTCTCCTTCCTTCTTTCCTTCTTTCTTCTTTTTCTTTTTTTTCAGTACTGGGAATTCGACCGAGGCTCTCATACATGCTAGGCAGTTGGTCTACCACTGAGCTATATTCCCAGCCTAGCCTATTTCTTAAATGGGGCTGTGAGACTTTGCCTGCAAGTTTTGACTAGCCACACTGACAGTGCATTCTCCTCCCAGATCAGAAAGCTGCCATAAAAGAAGTGTAGCCCACTCTCTTGCAATTCCTTTCGAGATCCTAACCAGGATTTGGAAAACACCCGGATATGGTCAAAGAACCAGCCTGGGTTTTGTACCAAACCAATGGTGGAGGGGAAAAAGACATTCTAGTAGTTTAGTTTCTGGAAAAGAGGGCACCTAGAACTATCCCCTCCCCCATTCACTCACTTCAGGGTACTCCCCCACCCCATCCCCTCCATACCCCTGCTCCATACTAGAGCCTGGGACTTAATTTTAAAGAAAGGTCTATAACCCAAGATACTAAATAAACAGGACTGGCAGGCTCAGGCTAGGGTCTGCAGTTCAGTATCAATGGGCAGCTGACATGAATATGGAAGTATTTTCTCTACCAAGGTAAGCTTTCTTTCCTCACTTTATAAATGATCTCACCTGCCTTCCTATGCAAACAAAACAAAACAAAACAAAAACCCTTATTCATCTGGGTTTATGGGAGTCCTGAGCTGCTGGCAAAATTAGTGGCTGAGAAGTTGGAGGAAGTTTGGCTGGGTGCCCAGGGAAGTTAAAGAAGACAATAGGCTCCCTTTTGTTCCTCTTGGCAAAATGGTCAAGATCACACTGGCTTGTCTGTTTCTGGAAAGATCTTGGAGTCACAGAGAATAGTTCATTGTCCTATGGAAAAGAGTGGCTTATTTTCTGTCTCCCAGATTGGGGAGGTATATTGTGGTGATGAACCTGAAGACTACATAAATGGGGAGGCTCAAACCCTTAAAAACCATGCTTGCTTTCATGTTTTTAGATCAGATTGAGGCAGAGTAAGCCAATAAATGATAGCTGAACTAAGTTAAAATCGGAGTTATCTTTTCACTTTTAGTATCTAAATAACAGAAATCTTTCAGTGAACATGGGCTAAAATTCTGGCTTTACCAGTAACTGGCTGCATAACTTGGAGCAAACCCCTTAACCCTCAGTCTCTTATATTTCATAAAATAATAGTGTCCAAAGTTTTTATTGATGTGGATGTCTGTAATGTCTCATTACAGTGCATCCACTATATGACAAACAAGCCCTTTATTAGGGGGTTAAATATCCATTGTTTTGTTTGAGCCTCAAAACAATCCTGTGAAATAAATATCATCCCCATTTTTGGCTTAAATAGGTGAAAATAATTTCAAAAGTC
This sequence comes from Heterocephalus glaber, assembly GCF_053883595.1. Classification (NCBI taxonomy): domain Eukaryota; kingdom Metazoa; phylum Chordata; class Mammalia; order Rodentia; family Bathyergidae; genus Heterocephalus; species Heterocephalus glaber. The sequence continues at coordinate 4,776,147 of NW_028258473.1, read as the reverse complement.
ATATAGCTATTACAGGTAAGATATGGGGTTTGAATTAAAGTCTTTAACTTCAGTATATTTTGCATCACAGGGTGAAGAAAGAGTATCAAGTTAAGAAAGCAGAGGACCAAAAGGTGAATCTTGATGGTAGGTCTGTTTGGAAGTTTGCTAAGAGGTTGGGGATAGCTTAGCATTCATTTTTCATTGAGTGATCTTTTGTCTGGGATGATCCTGTTCAGCCCAGTCTAGCCCAATTTAGAAAGGAAGGTGAAGGGAGAGAAGAGCATTTTTATATTAAAGGAACACTTTGCAAATTCTAGGGAAAACAGTAATGCAAATTGTCATGAATGATGATGAACAGGTCCAGGTGATACTGAGATGATAGGAAGGTAAAGGTAGGGGAGCTTTACTTATTTGTGGCCAACCTTTTTCCCAGGCTGAAACAAGGGTTCTATATAGTATCTATGTCCTAATTCTTATTACAGGTAGTCAAGAAATTATCTTGAGCTTTTCCTTCCTCTGAATGCTTCCTCTTTCTGTCTTCCTATTTAATTATTTATTTATTTCATTTTTTGCAATATTGTGGATTGAACCCAGGGGCTGTGCAGTGGGTTATATACCCAGCCCTTTTAAAAAAAATCTTATTTTGAGACAGGGTCTTGCTAAGTTATTAAGTTACCCAGGCTGGGCTTGAACTTATGATCCTCTTGCCTCAGTCTCCCAGAATGCTGGAATTACAAGCATGTACCACCACAACTGACCCTTATTGCTTTTTAAAAAATATTTCCTTTTTACTTTTTCCCAAGACTCTTGCTCACTTTTCCGATTTCATTTTCCATTTTCTGCTTTCCTTTCCCCTCATCATTCTGGCTTTTCTCTGTGGGTTCAGCAGAGAGAAAAATATTCTTGCTCAAATGAAAAATTTACACAGGGGTTTCAGATATTTCATCTCATTTGATCTTTTTAGCAAATTAATGAAAGACCTAAGGCAGAGATTATCCTCATTTAAGCAATGAGGAAACTTAAATTCTGGAAGTTAAATGATTTATTCAAGTTCATATAATGAATAAATATGAATTCAGAACTGGAAACTGTTTTTTTCTGGTGCCTGAACTTTTTCTAAGTACCATCAAATATCCAAGTATTTCTAAAGGAATCTGATAGGCTTTCCCTTTATTCTGCACTTAAACATCATATTAAACAACAACACCCATAATAACAACAATGACAAATCCTTGTAGAAGAAAGAAAGTCAGTAATTAGAAGGAAGAAAAACTAGTGTTTACCAGGTGCCTACTAAGTCCCAGATGCCATGTAAGATTATTTCATTTAAACACAACTTAAAACAGTACTCAAACCTAAGTTTATCTGACTCAAAAGTTCTGGCATTTTAATACCCATGTACACATGCTTTCATACTTATGTTTCTGTATATCAGAAATTTGGGCTAGAGTGTAGCTCAGTGGTAGTGTGCTTGTCTAGTAGGCATAAAGGCCTAGGTTCTATTCTTAGCATTGAAAAATGTGATAAAAAGGTAAAGTTTTAATTGGCAGATTTCATTTATAAATTGATTTCCTCATTTGTAATAACAATAGCCATGAATACTTAAGCATTTTTTTGTGGTATGGAGGATTGAACATCAGGAATTCACACTGACTACATCTTCAGCTCTTTTATTTTTTTTTATTTTGAGACAGGATCTCTCAGTTGCCCAGAGTGGCTTCAAACTGACAAACCCTCTTGTCTCAACCTCCTGAATAGCTAGGATTACAACTGAGAGCTGCACTTATAGGTAATTGAGCTTTGTGCACTTACAGATCTTAATTCATTAAATCCTCACAACTACTCTATGAGGCAACTAAGAGTATTAAAGATGAAAACTCCATGGCTGGAGAAATGAAGCAGTTTTCTAAATCACACAGCTAGGAAAAAAGGTGCCAGGATTCATTTAGGGAGTGTGATTCCAAAGCCTGTGCCCTGGATGGAAGATGTTGAACACAATCCTTATTTCCTAAGATTTTGAAAATTAAATAAGATGGCAGGTGTGAAAAACACATTGTAAGGCAGAAACTGCTAGAAGAATGGTAGGTAGCTGTTTTTTTCCCCAGGGTCTGTTATCTAAGCCTTTTAGACCAGTCGTCTTCACCACCTTTGAATGCCTATTCATTGTATACTGAAAGTCTGAACTAGTCTCTCTTGGGAACATTTCAACCTTACCATGTGATTCTCCATTGTGGAGGTCCTGCTTGGGACAGTTTTCTCTTTAGATAAATAAGTTCAAGGCACAACTGCTTTGCTAATACCTCTCTGAGAAGGAAACTTGAAGGAGGTCCATGTTGCACTTAATTTACAATGAGCAAAGAATACTCCTTTCCTGTTGAGGTTTCCAAGGAATGGTCATCTGTGTGAACATATATAGTACTGCCTGTAGGTACATGTGAGTGTACCTGTGTTTCATCAGTGAATGTGTGTATTGGCATTGTGTGAAAGCTGTGATGACTCTTTTTTATGCTCTGGATTTCTTTTTTAAATTAATTGTGTAATAATTCTTTAAGAACACCTTACATACTATATTTTTGATACTTCTGTATTTGTGTATTTCATTAGATTGTAATACTTCTACTACTCCCACAAGGTAAAAGCCATATATTCCAGCTCTACATATTTTATTATTTTATAAATCAGAAACTGAGGCTTATTAAGGTGAATAAACTTGCCTAAAGTCACTCTTTGAACAAGAGGTAGAACTTGAACTAGAGCCAACTGGTGGGATAATACATGCTTATGCCTCTTTTTGTGTGTGTATGAACCTAGGGTCTTCACATTGAGCTATATCATTAGCCCATTTAATTAATTAATTAATTTATTCATTTATTTAGGCAAAGTCTTGTTACATTGCTAACTTTCCCAGACTGGGTCCAAATTTGCTGTCCTCCTGACCTAACCTTCCAGAGTGTTGGGATTATAGGATTGCACCACCAGGACTGTCTGCTTATGCCTCTTTGTGTCACTTTAGCAATCTCTGTTATGGTCCGCCTACTGGACTGAAATAGCCACATTGGGTAGTAGACACACAGACACTTCTATGACATTACAGCTACTCTCAAGGAGTTTAGAGTGCAATTTGGAAAATAAAAATAGTTCAGGCATCTTAGAAAATAACAATAATACAAAGTCTGACTTAATCCAGTCAGGTGCTATAGAGAATATGTAGCCCTAAGTGGTACAGAGAGGCTAGCGGTGTTCTTCTGGAGGAGTTAAGGTTTAAGTTAGCCCTTAGTGTAGAAATGTACATAGTATGGAAAACTAGCTGACTATTGTAGCACAAGCTTGTAATCCTAGCACTCTGAGAAGCTGAGGTAGAAAGGTCACAAGTTTGAGCCTACCCTGGGTAATTTAATGACTTAATGAGACCCCGTTTTAAAATAAAAAATAAAATAAAAAAGAACTGGGGATGTAGCTCAGTTCAAAGGCCTTGGATTCAATCCCTAATACCATAAATAAACAAGCAAGCAAAAATAAATTGTAGCCAAGTGAGAAGGAAGAGGAAGGAAACCAGTAGAGACTGCCTACTATGTTCTAAACACTGATATTACAGGGGGCCCTTCATGTATATTTTCTGATTTATTTCTTCAAGGCTAATATTATTACAGCCACTTTACAGAAGAGAAAACAGTTTAATAGTTCTAAAGCAATAACCAAGGCTACATAACTTATCAACGGGAGAGCCAAGCTTTGAAAAGAACTCCCAAACAGGTTGTCTGTTAAATAAAGGCCTTTCTGCCAAATGTAATTTGGAACCTAGGAAGTAATACTTGGATGATTGCTGCATTTGAAAAAGCCTGAGAATTTGTAAGTAAGTCTATAGGTTTGTTTTTAAATCAAAGTAAATATCTGGAACTTTTCTTTTTATATGTGAATCTGTGCATATCTGTGTGTGTGTGTGTGTGTGTGTATGTGTGTGTGTGTGTGTGTGTGTGTGTGTGTAGTACTGGGTATCAAGCCCAGGGGCATTCTATCATTGAGCTATATGCTCAACCTCATTTTATTTTAAGATGGTATCTCACTAATTTTCCTAGGCAGGACTTGAACTTGTAACCCTCTGTCTCAGCCTTCTAAAATACTTGGATGATAGGCATGCACCAACACACCTGGCTTTGTGTATATCTTTTGTGTTACTGGGGATTAATTTTCTGTTTTTGATGAATTATCTCTATTTCATGTACTTAGGCTGAAGATTTAGTGAAATAATTTATATAAAGCAATGAATATGGTGTTTTGTGTGTAGTAATCTCTCATGAATGGTAGTCACCTTTATCATTATTATCATTGTCTATATATGAATGTATGTATGTTTCTAAAGTAATCAATCACATGTAATTGCATGTTTTAGAGTGTATCCTTTTGCTAGATATAGCTATAGTTATGGTCATATGCATGTTTTCTGTGCATATACATGTGAGTGTGCAAATAAGTATTTGTGGCAGATGCCATACGATTTAGATAATAGATATTAAAGTCATACTTCCTGGAATCAAATCTGTACCTATTGTTAACTAGATGGCCTTGGGAAAATTACACTTCTGTTCAATCCTCTACTGTAATATAGGGATAATAATGATATCTACTTAATAGGGGGTTTGTGGGGATTAAATGATATAATCTATGGAAAATAGGTGCACCAGGGACAAAGTGTAAGTACTGATTATTATTATTATCATTATTCTATTATTTATTATTCTAAAGGTAAATCTGTGTCAGTGAGTTCTATGTGTGATTGTAAATGTATGCACCTTTGCCTTTAACTAAGACTGCATGTGCCTATGTATGCAAATGTGTGTATGCGTGTGTTTATGTGATGTTCTCTGTGTTTTGGAGTTTGACTAGCAGTGCATGATATGCTTGAGTGTTTTATCCTAGTCCAAGAATTCTGACCTCTTGGTTTATATTGAGGAATTGAGAGGGTAGAAGTTTGGGACTGAATCTGATTCAGGATTGGACCTGTAAAATGGGTTTGCACCTAGCCTTAGGAACTAGCAGAGAGCATTTCTTCTGAGAAGTTCAGTATATTTCCCTCACATACTCTTATTTGTTTTTGTTTCATTTTTAACTTTTTTGAAGTATAACATGCATGCAAGTGCACAGGTTTTAAGCTGGTAGCTCAGTATATTTTTACAAATGAGAAACACCCATACAACTGACACATATGTGAAGAAGCAAGAATATTAGAAACCTTTCTTGTCTTCATTGATGCCTACCTCAAGGGCAAACACTTCTCTTTCTCTTTCTCATCCTTTTACTCCTCTTCCTCCTTTAAATATTTTTGGTGCTTAGGATGGAACCCAGGGCTTCATGTATGTTTGGCAAATGCTGTACACTGAGCCATAATCCCCAGACTCTATTCTTACTTCTAATAGGATACATTACTTTTCTCTGTTTCTTTTTCTTTACATAAATGAATCCATACAGTATGTGTGCTTTTTGTGACCAGTTTCTTTCTGCAACACTAAATTCTTGAGAGTTGTCAGTATGGTTGTGTGTGGTTGTAGCTTGTTCATTATTATTGCCATTTTGAAATCCATTGTAGGAATAAAATGCAATTCACTCATCCATGTTAGTATGCATGAACAGTTTGACTGTTTCAATTTTGGGCTTATGAATATTCCAGTAAATGTCTTTTGATGAATTCTCATTTGTTTATAAACAATTCATAGATGATAGGAAGTGAGTAGCAATGAATCTTTCTCTTTTGCCTATGGGAAAGCAGGCAGAGGAAGAATTAATGACTTGATATAGGTACCAAGTGAGTCAGTGTGGTCTAATCAGGCTTCTGGTGCCTGATTCCTGATTCTTGGGACAGAGTGCAATTCTTTCTTCTTTAGTACTGAAGGAACTCTTCTAAAGGAAGTGATACATGCTTATCGGTACAAATGAATTTTTAACTTTGTCCTCCAAAGTCTGATTTGCACAGATCATTGAATATTTGTTGAACTGAAAGTAATTACATAAGGTTGAGGAGCTGAGATTGTTTAGTTTTGCTTTTTCAGCCACTCCATCTGGCCCTTGCCTCTTTGGTTTTCCAGACACACGCAAAGCTGTTTGCTGTCTTTCTTTCATACCAGCAGCTTTCATTTGTCTGTTTCCCAGAGTAATGTGGGCCATGGAGCCAGGCCACCTTCTCTGGGCTCTACTGTTCATGCAGTCCTTCTGGCCACTACTGACGGATGGGGCCACTCGAATCTACTACCTGGGCATTCAGGACGTGCAGTGGAACTATGCTCCCAAGGGGAGGAATATCATCACAAACCAGCCTCTGGACAGTGACAAGTAGGTTTAATCTCTTATGGTTTTATAGCTGGCATTGGAAAAGAACATCCCTGAGGTCAGGAGGTAGCCTTTTGGGTGCTTTCTAAGGATGTGGTATCAGTCAGTTCCTGATCTTTCTGGGCTGTACATGCAAGAAGTGTCCTAGAAAGAGTTGATTCAGGAGCCAGCATCCCATCTCGTGTCCACTTTTCCACACTGATGTGCCTGAACATTTTTAGAATCTTAAAGATAATCTTGTGTTTCCTTGATTCTAACAATTGTTTAGGTTATTTAAAAGTACAAATAAAGAGCAAAATAATAGAAAGATAATAGGAAGTAGGGAGAAAGATCCTTCTCAAATGGGAAGGGGATCAAGAGATGAACGGAGAGGGAGCAAAATGAGGGAAAGGGGATGAAAAAAGGAATAAAAATGTGTTATGTACATGTACCAATGCCCACAAGGAATGTAAATATTATGTACTATAAACATATACTAACAAAAATATATATTAAATATATACAGTGTTTGTAAATGTGTAGCAACACTATTGCTTCCAGGGCCGGGGATTTAGCTCAGTGTTTACCCCACCTGCCTTGCAAGTGCAAGGACCTGAGTTTGGTCCCCGGTACCAAAAAAAAAAAAAAAAAGAAACTATTGCTTCCATAGTTTGGTGAAGCTATCCTGATTTTAGATACATATAAGAAAATTAAAAAACAAAGTAAGCCTTAGATGCAAGGAAATGATACTAATGGCTATAATTAGTATAACACTCTGTGACATATACTATACTAGGCATTTACAAACTTTGTCTCACTTAATTCTGACAAAAATTCTAGTATGTGTGACTCTTTTTCTTTCTCTTCCTTCCTTCTCTTCTTTTCTTTTCTTTCTTTCCTTTTCTTTCTTTCTTTCTTTCTTTCTTTCTTTCTTTCTTTCTTTCTTTCTTTCTTTCTTTCTTTCTTTCTTTCTTTCTCTCCTCCCTCCTCTCCCCTCCCCTCCCTTCCCCTCTCTTCCCCTCTCTATCTTTTGGTAGTGAGAATAGAACCCAGGCTTTCTTACTGACCTACATACTCAGCCCTTTGTTTAGAAATAGGGTCTCACATAGTCTCTAAATTTCTCAGGCTAGGCTTGCAATCCTTCTGCCTCAGCCTCCCAGACTACTGGGATTACAGGAGTGAACCGCCTTGCCTGATTGGAATAAACTTTCTTGATTTTAGAAACTTGCTAGTGCTCCATATATATTTGTTGAAAAATATGAATGAATATATTAAAAAATCTTTTGTGACAATGACCCAGTTTATCTCCCCAAAGCATCAAGGTTTTTCAAAGTGGACACAATGCAGTACCTCAAAAAATGCTATTACTTAGTGATGGGAAATAATGAAGTTTTCCTTCAGAGACAATTTTAATATTGGACTTTCTGACTCCAAAACTCTTGTACCTCTGAGCTCTCTAGGAAGAATTATAGCAGGATTAACAGCTCTGCTTTTTTTTCTTTTTTTCAATGCTGGGGATTAAGCCCAGGACGTCAGGCATTCCATGCAAGAGCTATGTGTAGCACAAGCGCTGTCTTTTTAACACAAGCTATTCACCTAGTTTTGAAGTCAGAGAGTCCTTGTATTAAAATTGTCCTTGAAGGAATAACTTTATTATCATCTATCCCTAATACTATGAAATAATAGCATTTTCTGAGCTTTTTCAATATGCCAGATAGTGTTGTTTTAAGTTCTTTACATATTTTAATTCTTAGTTTACTCTTTATCTTGTGCTGGGAGTCAAACCCAGGGCCTCATACATGTTAAGCATGCATTCTACCACTCAGCTACAACACCCCCAGACCTAAATTTTAATTCTTTTATTCACCAGTAACACGTCTCTGAGTTAGTTACTGTGATTATCTTCATTTTACAAGTGGGGAAATTGTGCCTAAAGAAGTTAAGTAACTTGCTCAACATCCCACAAACTGGTAAGTAGCAAAGTTGGCATTCAATCCAAGTGGTCTGGATGCACAGCTTGTGATCATAGCCACTATGCTTTAAGGCTCTACATATATAGCAGGATGATGCCAAGGGCACATCAGTGGAGATCTGATCATTTAAATAGAATCAGTATCCAGTTGATTATGTCCCTATTACTATATATTGGATTGAATCATGTGAAATTACCTTTTTGGAAGTGAAGAAATCATCAAATATCAGAGATTTCAGGTGCTTCAACTTACTACTATTTTCTAAATGTTAAACCTAAAGCCTTTATGTTTTTGTAAATATAATTTTCTCTCGTTTTGCCCTAGACATGGAAACTTTTTGTTTTGTTTTGTTTGCCTTCGTACTGAGCTGCATCCTTAGCCCTTTTTTATTTATTTAATTTTATTTTGAGACTGGATCTCATTAAGTTGCCCGGTCGGGATTCCAACTTTCCATCCTCCTGCTGCAGCTCCCAGAATGATTGGAATTATGTGTGTACCACGATGTCCAGCTGATAGAAACACTTTTGTCAGACTTCTGTGGAAAAGAGATTTCCAGTGATTTAAAGATGGTGGAAAAATTGTAACTATTTTCTTCTTTCCCAGAGAGGCTTCCAGATTTCTAAAGCCTGACAAGAACAGGATAGGGAGCAGCTACAAGAAGACCATCTATAAGGAATACAAGGATGACTCTTACATGGATGAAGTGGTCCAGCCTGCCTGGTTGGGCTTCTTGGGGCCAGTGTTACAGGCTGAGGTGGGGGATGTCATCCTTATCCACCTGAAGAATTTTGCCTCTCGTCCCTATACAATCCACCCCCATGGCGTTTTCTATGAAAAGGACTCAGAAGGTAAAGCAGCCCACGTTTTCTTTCTCTCACTCCCATACAGTATCATTTTTCTTTTAATGGCATCTGAGAAAGAAGAGCTGGAAGCAAGGATAGTCTTTTCTTATTTATCAGTCTGAGGTGGCGAAGACTTTGCTCAAAGAAAACATGGCTGGGTATCAGTTTTGTTATTCATACGTTGAGTGATTTGGGCAAGTCACTGCTGTTCTTTGGGCTTCAGATTCCTTATCAAGAATGTGCAGGTACAACATTTTTCTTTTTATCATAAGGAGCTACTTTAGTAACATTTCCATAGAATATTTGAATATGCTTTGAAAAGAGAACTGTGCTGTGAATGTGTTATTGTAATGTTTTTCAAAAGGTCCAACTCTTTTCATAAGAGGGAATTCAGCTTATTCTTCTGTATCCTCCAGGGACCTATAATACTTAAACAGTGAATGAGAGGAATACAGAGTGAAGTCAGAATATCCTCGCTTGTGGTCAGGATACAGAGAAAAGAGAACTACTGTATACAGTTGATGGGCATGTAAATTAAGATAACTATTATGTAAAATTATAGAAGTTCATAAAAAATAAAAATGAAAGTACTCTACTATCCCGCAATCCCACTCCTGGGTATATATCTAAAAGTAATTAAATCAACATGTTGAGAAGACACCTGTACAGTGGACATTAGAGTTATGACCAACCTGACATATGAACAACGTGGGTTATAATGAATTTTAGTTTTAACTTATGGCCAAAATCTTGAGTTATAAACCGAATGTAGGCCATTTGTGTTTCCAGATGGTCTCAGATACAGATTTAACCCTTAAAGAGTTCTGGAAGGAATATTACTACATCCTTTCCTGTATGGGGTTAATTGAGAAATCCTGGGCCAATGTCTCTCTAAAGACACTGAGATCTGCCTGGATACAGGAGAGAGACTATGAAGGCTGTGTAGAGGAGCCTGAGCCTTCAGTTGACCAACTTGATTTACAACCAGCCCTCACTAAAGAATTGAGTTTGTAAGTAAAGGGTCCATTGTATTACATGTTTATTGCAGCACTATTCATAATAATAGCTAGGATATGAAATTAACCTAAATGTCTATCAACATATGGAAAAAGAAAATGTGCTGTAGGGCTGCGAGTATAAATCAGTGGTAGAGTACTTGCTTAACATGTGTGAGGCCCTGGGTTCTATCCTCAGCACTAAAAAATTTTTTTTTGATATATATGTACATAATGGAATATTAATCACCCATATAAAGGAGGAAATCTTGTCTTATGAGAACATGGATGGACATGGAGGACACTATGTTTAGTGAAATAATCTAGATACAGAAAGATAAATATCACATGATATTATTCATGTGAAATCTAAAAAAAAGATTGTCTCATCTGAACACACCTTTGTAATTCCAGCACTGGGGACAGTGGGGGAGAAGAAGCACAAGTTTGCTTTCCAGCCTGAGCAACTTCATGAGACTCTGTTTCAAAATACAAAATAAAAATGATCGAGGATATATCTCAGTGGTAGAGCACCCCTGGGTTCAATCCCCAGTACTAAAAAAAAATTGATCTTATAGAAGATGAGAGTAGGACAGTGGGTACCAAAGACTAAAGAGTACGGGTGAAGGGGGTTGGGGGAAAGCTTGGCCAGCAGATACAGTTTTATATTTAGACAGCAAGAAAAATTTCTAGTGTGTTGGGGTACAGCAGACTGAATATACTTAACAGTAATGTGCTATATATATCTCTCAAAATAGTTAGAATAATTATAAATGTCTTCATAATATTAAAACCCTAACCAAATAAGAGATTTTTAAAGAACATTTCCCTAGAAGGATAAAGTTGAGAAATGTGTCCCCCTTTTTGTAGAATTCTTTCAACTTTAATTGTGTTAATATAATCAGGTAGCCACTTAAAATAAAATATAGCCCCTGGGTGCAATCAAATATTGTTCTTATTTTTTAAAAATTAATTTTATTGGTAAATTTTAGATATACATAATGGTCACATTCATCATAGGGAATTTGTACCTATACATAACATATCTTCTTTTAAAACTCATTAAGTTTATTGGTACATTTTAGGTATACAGTATGATGACATTCATCATTGGGAATTTGCACCTTTACAGGATATATCTTGGTTCTTATTTTTTTCCCCACTCCTCTGCCCTCCTTTCAACTCCATCCACCCCTCCCTATTTATTAAGACTTTGTTTCTATTTTTTCCTTTTAGGACACACATGTAAATACTGAATAGTTTCTCTGGTGTGAGAAACTGAAAATGTAAATGAGGGTCAAAATGTATAGCAGATAATGTGAAATAGGAAGAAATGTTGCAAAGGGGAAGGGGAAGGGGAAATGGGAGGGGTAGGGGAAACGAAAGAAGGGAAAGGAAAAAGTACGTAATATATGTGGATTCTTTTTTCCCCCATCCCCTCCCCTCACTGCAACTCCCTCCCCCTTATTTACAAAAATTTTGTTTCCTTTTTTCCTTCTGCTCACTTTTAAAAATTTTCCCTTCTTTCTTTTTTTTTTTTTTAAAAAGTGGAGATGGTAAGAGTTAAATTTTTATTAGCATATGTGGTCAAAAGTTGCAAAAATTGATTTCATTCCTGTTCTTTACCAGTCTCCTGCCCTTCAAAGACATCAGCCCATGTAACGTTTCCATTAGCCAGATCGCAGACAATACCAAGCAGATCAGAGATCTCTGCTCTGATCTGAGGCATGGGGTAAAAAAATTTTTTTTTAGAAGTGATAGAAATTAAAATCACTTTATCATTTTCTTTTCTGAATGGAAATATTTAGTGAAATATATTATAACATCCCTTATCTTCCATCTGTTAAAGTAACTCTATCATTTCAAGCTCATTTTCTATGCAGGTTTTTAGGTGTTATTAATGTATCATTCATTATTTATAGCAAGTTTAGGCTTATTTAACCTTTCTTCTTTTGTTCCAGATCAAACTGAAGAATACACTGTAAAATAATTTTTTTGTGGCAATGGGGAATGAACTCAGGGCTTTGCATGGACTGCATCCCCAGCTCTGCTTTTAGTTTTTATTTTGAGGCAGGGTTTTGCTATGTCACTAAGTTGTCAAGGTTAGTCATGAACTTGTGATCTTCCTGCCTCATCCTCCCAGAGTGCTGGTATTACAGGTGTACACTACCATATCTAGCTGTTTAAAATCCTTTTTAATGAAAGCATTTATATTTATACTACATATAAAGTGTATATCTTTATATGACAATGTGAACTGACAAATTTGTGTATGTAGATCATTTTGAATTATTATTTCACATTGGAAATTAGAAAATATACTGATAACTGTAGATGTTATGAAGGAGTTATTTCTATTTTTGTACTAAAAATCATTGGATGAACTAAAACCAGAACATGATATTGTAAGTAGTAGTTTTGTTTTGCCTTACTGTTTATATATTTGAACACTGCTACACCAGAAAATCCTCATCCCTGGAGTGTTCAATTAAATTTGTTTTCCTAGAATATATAGCTAGCTTTTAAAATTCTTTTCTATTGGTGAAATGGAAATATTCATTCTCCTTATGAATGAATTTTCATATTTGTAAGTGCTGAGTTTATAATTTAGATTTGAGCAAGGTCTGACTAAGTGAAGAAAATAATTTGCTGAATATATATAGTTAAATGTGGTCAGAATGAGTTGTGTATATACTTCTGAGAAGAACAAATTTAATTATTTCTTCTGTTAAGCAGTAATCACAATTACAAAAATATGCTTTAATATTGTTATGTTTTTGCATTAATATTTTCAATTTGTTTAATCATTTCACTGCTAAAATTTTGCCATCCTTTCCCATTTTGTCCTTTACAATTTTAAACAAGTCTTTTCATTAAATACCACAGTAGTGAGCTGGGTATGATGACCAATGCCTGTAATCCTAGGACTCTGAGATACTGAGGCAGGAGGATTGCAAGTAGAGTTCAGCCTGGACAGTTTAGTGACTTAGAGAAACTCTGTCTAAATATAAAAAATAAGAAAAGGCTAGGGATATAGCTCCGTGCACAGGTCTTGAGTTCGATCCCAAGTAACACAAAAACAAGAACAACAACCTATGATGATTAATTTAAAAAGAAAAATAGACATGAGGAGAACTTAAGGTGTTGGATGTGGAACAAAGTAAGGAGATCTTAGCTTGGCCTTTAACTTCCCACATGACCTTGAGCAAGTTACTTCTCAGGTTTCTTTTCCATATAATAGGGAATTGAGCCAACTGATCCTTAAATTGTCTTTAAGTTGAAATTGTGTGATTTTTCTGCTATTAATTTTTCCAAAGTGATTGGGGAATTTTGTCTTCTCCTTTGCTTCCATGCTACCAGCTTTGTACTATGGCATTACTAGTTAGGACTTGCAGCACTTTATCAGGTTTGCTCCTTCCGAAGTGGCCAGTGTCTCTCCACCCATTTTTTATGTGAGGACTGGGGTGAGGAACACTGTGCAGGACCTTAGGATCTCATGTTTTTCAAGACTAGATCTGAGTGTTCTATATACTTGCCCTCTCTTGGATTTTATGTCTGCCATTCTTCCTCTCACTCACTCTGATTCTAGACATGTACAATTTCATTTTCTAGGTTCCCTATACCCAGATGGCTCTTCTGGGCCACTGAAAGATGATGATTCTATTCCCCCGGGAGGCAGCCATATATACAACTGGACCATTCCAGAAAGTCATGCCCCCACCAATGCTGACCCAGCATGCCTCACTTGGATCTACCATTCTCACGTAGATGCTCCAAGAGACATTGCAACTGGCCTCATTGGACCCCTCATCACATGTAAGAGAGGTATGATGCCTGAGGATGATCTAGGGGGTGCAGTTTGGGATATTTGGGTAAAGCAATGATATTGTTGAAGCAACTTCATCTTGGGCAGCAGTCTGAAGAATGTTATTTCAACACCTTTGTTTATTAACAAGAACATCCTAACCAAACTCCCTTTTCACTATTTTTTCTGTATCATTGCCTTTTTTCTTTAAAATTAACTCTAAAAACCAAAAATATATTTTTTTACTTTATTTTTAAATGTATTTTTAAAATTCAAATTGACAAATTGTTTGGAATAGGATGCAGTAAAAGAAAGTCAAGTCTGAAGGCCAGGGTCTGACAGGAATGTGGTCAGATTTAGGCCCTGGGTTGAAAACATAATCAAAGTAGGTGATAAGGAGGCTTCTGGGTAGGTGTGTCATGGCTCCCAGGCAGGAGGAGGCCTCTGGGTTGGAGTGCCATGGCTCCCAGCCCAGAGGAGACTTCCAGGTCGGCATCCCATGGCTCCCAGGCAGGAGGAGGCTTCTGGGTTGGTGTGCCATGGTTCCCAGCATAGAGGAGGCATCCAGGTAGGTGGGCCATGGCTCCCAGCACAGAGGAGGCCTCCGGGTCAGTGTGCCACAGCTCCCAGCCAAGAGGAGACTTCTAGGTCAGCATGTCATGGCTCCCAGCACAGAGGAGACTTCCAGGTCGGCGTGCCATGGTACCCAGGCAGGAGGAGGCTTCTGGGTACTCATGCCACTGCTCCCAGCATAGACGAGGCTTCTGGGTAGGTGTGCCATGGCTCCCAGCCCAGAGGAGAGTTCCAGGTCAGTGCACCATGGCTCCCAGGCAGGAGGAAGCTTCAGGGTAGGTGTGCCACGGCTCCCAGCCAAGAGGAGACCTCTGGGTCGACATGCCATGGCTCCCAGCCCAGAGGTGACTTCCAGGGTAGTGTGCCACAGCTCGGAGCCCAGAGGAGACTTCCAGTTTGACATGCCATGGCTCTCAGCATAGAGGAGGCTACCGGGAAGGTGTGCCCCAGCTCCCAGAACAGAGGAGGTGAGTGGCGAGGGTGCCAGGAACAAACCCCCACCCTTGCGTCAAAATGAGAAGACAGGTAAACAAGCCTGAGAACCAGACTTCCAGATCACCTACAGCAACCTCAAAGGGAAACGAGATGGAACACTCTGATACTCAACCACCTGGACTCCCAGAACTAGCAACGAAAGAGGATCTGGAAAAAATGAAATCAGAAATAATTTCTCACATAACAGCAAAGATTGTTTTACTAGTGCAAGACATGATTAATAAATCTAGAGAGGACACAGATGAAAAAATAGAGGAGCTGAGGAACATGATGGAATGCCAACATAGGAAACAAACTGAATCCATAAAATAGATGCAAACAGATTTCCAGGAGATTAAAAACTTCATTGAAAGTCTATTCAGCAGAATGAGCCAATGTGAAGACAGAATTTCAGATATAGAAGATAAGATTGCAATTAGTGACCAGGAAAAGAAAAAAATCTTTAGAGTTTTAAGGGACCACGAGAAATCAATCCAGCAGCTGGTAGATGATGCAAAGAAAAATAACATAAGACTGATTGGAGTCAATGAAGAAACAGGAGAGAGTGCAGATGACATAAAAACACTGTTTACAGAAGTGATGGCAGAAAACTTCCCAAGCAAGGGAAAAGAATTTGACATAAAGATAAGCAAGGCATATAGGACTCCAACTAGCCTTGATCAAAAAAAATCTACACATAGGCATATAATTGTTAAGATTCCAGAAACCCAACAGAAGAACAAAATTCTACAACCAGTTAGAGAAAAGAAACAAATCACATACAAAGGAAAGCCCATCAGAATCACAGCAGACTTCTCAGTGAAAACCCTAAGGCAAGAAGAGCTTGGAGTGATGTGTTTCAAGCCGAAAGGAAAACAACCTCCAACCCAGATTGACGTAAACTGGAAAACTATCTTTCAAAATTGATGGAGAAATAAGATACTTTCATGACAAAGAGCACCTTAGGAACTTCGTGAATACCAAACCAGCACTCCAAAAAGTTTTAGACAAAATCCTAGGAAAAGACAACAAGGAACACAACCCCAGGAAGCCCAGCAGATTTAATCCACCGGACATGATAAGAAATTAAAAGCAAAGGGGGAGGATCAAACAAAAAGAAAAAGTCATGACAATGATAATACATATCAGTTGTAACCAACAATGTTGATGGTCTCAACTCACCAATCAAAAGAAATAGATTGGCAGAATGGGTTGAGGAGCAAAATGCAACAACATGCTGCATACAAGAAACACACTTAATTCGAAAAGAAACTCATAGAATGAAAGTTAAAGGGTGAAAAACAATACTCCATGTGATAGGAACCCAAAAAAAGCAGGAGTAGCTATCCTCTTTGCAGATCAACTGGATTTCAAACCCACACTGATTAAGAGACACAAAGAAGGACACTATATCCTTGTAAAGGGAACAATCCAAGAGGAAGAGATGACAATCATAAATATCTATGCACCAAACACTAGAGTATCGAACTATATAAAACAAATACTAACGGACATGAAAAACCATATAAGCACTAATACAATAGTAGTGGGGGACCTCAATACCCCATTGTCACAAAAAGATAGATCACCTACACAAAAAACAAGCAATGAAATATTAGAACTCAATCAAACTCTTGAACATATGAACTTAACAGATGTTTACAGAGTGTTTCACCCCACAAAATCAGAATACATTCTTTTCAGCTGCACACGGTTCATTCTCCAAAATAGACCACATACTCGCTCATAGAAAATATTTAGGTAAGTGCAAAGGAATGGAAGTTATGCCCTGTATATTATCAGAACATAGTACGATGAAATTGGAGATCAACAGCGAAAGAAGCTGCAAAAACTTCATAAACACATGGAAATTGAACAACACACTTCTGAATAACCAATGGGTCACAGAGGAAATGAAAGAAGAAATCAGACAGTTCCTCCAAATAAATGACAATGACAATACAACATATCGGAATCTGTGGGACACAATGAAAGGAGTCTTATGAGGGAAATTCATAGCAACGAATACTCACATTAGGAAAACAGAGCGAGCCCAATTAAACAACCTGATGCTGAACCTCAAGCTTCTAGAAAAAGAAGAGCATGACAAACCAAAAGCTCATACAGGGGAGGAAATTATAAAGATCAGGGCAGAAATCAATGCAATGAAGATTAAGAAAGCAATACAAAAAATCAATGAAGCCAAGAGTTGGTTCTTCGAAAGAATAAACAAAATTGACAAACCCTTAGCCAACCTTATCAGGAAAAGGAAAGAAAAGGCCCAAATCCATGCAATTAGGAATGAAAAGGGTGAAATTACAGCAGATCCATCACAAATACAGAGAATCATCAATACCTACTGCAAGATCTGATACACCAATAAGATGGAAAACACAGAAGAAATGGACAGATTCCTGGACACTTATGAATTACCAAAGTTGAATGAAGAAGACCTAAAAATTCTAAACAACCCAATATCAATCAATGAAATTGAAAACATAATTAAAAACTTATCAACTAAGAAAAGCCCAGGTCCTGATGGCTTCACTGTTGAATTCTACAAGACATTTAGAGAGGAACTATTGCCACTACTGTTTCAACTCATCAATGAAATTGAAAGGGAAGCAATACTCCCGGAATCATTCCTGGAAGCAAACATCACCTTGATCCCCAAAGCAGAGAAAGAGAACTATAGGCCAATCTCACTAATGAACATAGATGCAAAAATCCTTAATAAGATACTGGCAAACAGAATGCAGAAGATCATCAAGAAAATCATACACCCTGACCAAGTGGGATTCATCCCAGAGATGCAGGGATGGTTCAACATATGCAAATCAATCAATGTCATATACTATATCAATAGAGCCAGGGACAAAACCATATGATCATCTCAGTAGATGCAGAAAAAGCATTTGACAATATCCAACACGCATTTATGGTAAAAACCCTACAAAAAATGAGAGTAGATGGTCTCTATCTCAATCTGATAAAAGCCATCTATGAAAAACCAACAGCCAATATCATACTAAATGGTCAAAAAGTGTTACCCTTCACACTAAAATCAGGAACAAGACAAGGATGTCCATTGTCAGCACTCCTGTTCAACATAATTTTGGAAACATTAGCCACAGCAATTAGAGAAGAGAAAGAAATAAAAGTAATAAAGATAGGAAATGAAGAAGTCAAATTGTCATTATTTGAAGATGACATGATACTCTACATAGAAGACCCCTAGAACTCCATCAAAAGTCTTCTAGACTTAATAACCAAATTCAGTCAAGTAGCTGATTACAAAGTCAACACAGAAAAATCAATAGCTTTCCTCTACACGAACAACAGAGTCGCTGAGAGAGAAATAGGCAAATAATTCCTTTCACAACAGCATCCAAAAAACTGAAACACCTAAGAATCAACCTAACAAAAAAAAATCAAAGACCTCTTCTCTGACAATTATAGCACTTTGAAAAAATATATTGAAGGAGATATCAGAAAATGGAAAGACATTCCTTGCTCCTGGGTAGGTAGGATCAACATAGTGAAAATGGCTATACTTCCAAAATTGCTACGTAG
The DNA here is from genome assembly GCF_053883595.1 of Heterocephalus glaber. Lineage (NCBI taxonomy): Eukaryota > Metazoa > Chordata > Mammalia > Rodentia > Bathyergidae > Heterocephalus > Heterocephalus glaber. Next base: position 4,757,630 of record NW_028258473.1, on the reverse strand, counting down.
ATTCAATACAATCCCAATTGAAATCCCAGCAGCATGCTTCATAGACCTTGAGAAAACAATCCAAAAATTCATTTGGAACAAGGGGAGATCCAGAATAGCAAAAGCTATACTAGGTAACTGAGACATGGCAGGGGGTATTACAACCCCCAACTTGAACCTATACTACAAAGCTACTGTGATAAAAACAGCATGGTACTGGCAAAGAAACAGACCTGAGGACCAGTGGATCAGATTAGAAGATGCAGAAACAACTGCAGACACTCTCAGCCATCTCAATTTTGACAAAGGAGCCAAACACCCTCACTGGAGGAAAGATAGTCTCTGTAATAAATGGTGCTGGAGAAATTGTGTGTCAACTTGCCGGAGACTAAAACTAGACCTATATCTCTTACCATGCACTAAACTAAAATTGAAATGGATTGAAGATCTAAATATAAAAACAGAATTGCTGAACCGGCTGGAACAGAGGTTAGGTAGAACTCTTGAAGACATTGGTGTAGGAAAAGATTTTATGAACAAAACCTCAGTTGCCCATGAACTAGCACAAACAATAAAGAGGTGGGATCTCTTTTTACTAAAAAGCTTCTGCACAGCAAGAGAAACCACCAGCAGTGTGAAGAGACAACCCATGGGAAAAAATTTTCACCAGCGGTCCCTCAGACAAAAGTCTACTATCTTGAGTCTATAAAGAACTTAAAAAAATCAGACCTCCCAAATTAAAAAACTCAATCCAAAAATGGGCATCTGAAATGAACAGATATTCCTCACACAAAGAAGTAGACATGGCAAATAAACATTAGAAAAAATGTTCAACATCACTGGTCATTTGAGAGATGCAAATGAAATCAATGCTGAAATTCCACCTCACTCCAGAAAGAATGGCTGCTATCATGAAATCAATCAACAACAAATGCTGGTGGGGCTGTGGGGATAGAGGAACCCTGTTCCATTGCTGGTGAGAGTATAGACTGGTGCAACCACTGTGGAAATCACTATGGAGAAACCTTAAAGAACGAGGACTGGAAGTCCCATTTGACTCAGCTATTTCCTTTGCTGGGTATCTTTCCCAAAGAATTAAAAGAATCATACCACAGTGATATATGTGCACCCACCTTCATAGCAGCACAATTTGTAATAGCTAAAACTCGGAAACATCCCAAATGCCCATCAACTGGAGACTGGCTCAAGAAAATGTGGTTTTTTAAAAAAATAAAATGGAGCACTGCTCAGCCATCAAAAATGAGAAGTTAAAAACATTTATTGCTAAATGGATGCACATTGAGGCGATACTCTTAAGTGAAATAAACAGGACAGACATGTGCAGATACTGAATAGATTCTCTAGTATGAGAAACTGAAAGTGTAAATAAGGAATAAAAAGTATAATACGTAATGTGAAATAGGAAGAAAAGGGGCAAAGGGGAGGGGGAAATGAGAGGGGTAGGGGAAAGGAAAGAAGGGAATGGAATTAATATGAGAAAATGAAAAAATGGAAACAAAATCTTTGTAAATAAGGAGGGATGGAGGGGTTAAAGGGAGGGCAGGGGAAGGGGGGAAAACAAGAACCAAGAGAGTATGTAAAGGTGCATATCTTCAATGATGAATGTCATTATATTGTACACCTAAAATGTACCAATAAAAGGATATACAAAAAACAAAAGACACTCAAGAAAGAGGACTTCTAGAACTGCTTCAGAAAATAACAAGAAAGATGACATAAGTATATTTGAAGTGAGAAGTAGTAATTTTAGGGGAATTGTTATGGCTTATACTGTATCTAGATGTCCCCCCAAAGCCTCCTATACTCATAGGTAGGGGTTCTGATAGGTGACTAGATCATGGGTGTGTGATACTGGATTAGTCCACTGATGGGTTTATAGCTGAGTATCATTTTGGGAGGTGAAGCCTGGTTGCTGGGAAGAGGTGGACCAATGTGGGGATGGCCTGAAAGAGTGTATATAGATACAGTATTATTCCTCCCTGGATGGCTGCTGCTTCCTAACTCTCTACCATGCCTCTGTGCCTTGGAACCTGCCTATTACAGACTGAAACCTATACAAACTGTCAGCCAAATTAACCTTTCCTCTTTTAAAAAAACCCCAAAAAACAAAGTAGGTGAGAAGGATTTATTCTAGATGTTATGTGACCCACTTTCAAGTTAAACTGTATTTTTGGTTTTATCTGGAGAGTGTAGAAATTGAAATTAGCGCCAGAAGGCTACATTTGCTTTTCTGTTTCTTTCTTTTCTTTCTTTTTTTTTTGCTTTTCTGTTTCATACAGACCCTTCATTCTACCCCTTTCTTATGAGCACTGCCTGCAGCTTACTGTTGCTATAGAAAGGAGGTTCTCAAAGGTACCTTTTATACTTGCCCTAGGAACTCTGGATGGGAATTCCCCTCCTCAGAGGCAGGATGTGAACTATAATTTCTTCCTGCTCTTCAGTGTGGTGGATGAGAACCTTAGCTGGCACCTCAATGAGAACATTGCCACTTACTGTTTAGAACCTGCCTCAGTGGATAAAGAAGAGGAGGCCTTTCAGGAGAGCAACAGAATGCATGGTGAGCTGGGAGGAAGGGGCCACATTCTGTCGGTGAACAGTGATTGAGCGTTTTTACAGGGTCAAGAATTTGTGGCTGCTTACACATACTTGGTCCTTTTAAATTCTCATAAGAACTAACAATAGTGGCTTTTCCAATTTTACTGTGAGGACCCTCAGACTTCCAGAATTATGGATCATATAAATGGCACAGCTAGAATTATATCCCTGTTGTATGTGACTATATGCTATGCTCTTGCCATTAGACTGCCCTGCCTCGTAATGTGGAATGGCTAAGGTTATTGATCATCTGCTTAGTCATTAGTGAAAGTTGTCCACTGATATAATTAATGATAATTAATGAATATTCCTTTGTTATTTAAAAAAGGATGGAAGCTGGAAAAATTATCTACTTTGTTGAGGAAAAATGTTTGCTTTCAAGCTACTTTGCTTATATTCCCCATCCTACTCTGGGCTTATGTTTATGAGGGAATTGATCATATTAATTAAATTTAAAACAACATGAAGGCACAAAATTCCCAAGACATGAACATAGAACTGATATTAAGAACTGAAGTAAGTCAACTGTTTTTGTCAACCAAAGAAGTGATTTTCTTAATTTTTGGTGACAGGGGTGGGCTCAAAACCAGACAGCCCCAAAGAAAGTTGAGAACTTAGAGAGAAGATGGAAAAGATAGCTCAGACTGTTCAAATTTATCTTGGGTTTTATAAGAGCTGATTGTAGTAGCCATGATAAGTGCTATTGTGACACTTATTCTGTGAAAATCTCAGAAGGAAACCAGCCTGAAAGGAAAGAATAGCCACCAAAATAACTCTATGCCTTAGAGAGCTTCTTCATATTGCTGGTTTGAAATATTGACTTTATTACTAACTAGCTTTGTGGAGTTCTGAAAGAAGAACTTTATCTTTCTGAGCCTTACTTTTTTCACTTCTTTGAATAAGGCTAATGATATTGGCCTATTTGCGACAGCTGTTTATAGTATTGAAATGTGGTCAACACAGTGTACTCTTTAAAACTTCATTGAGATATTACCTATTATTATTGTCAGATAGTAAGATGTCTCTCATTTGTCTGTGCTTTTCTAACACTGGTATTTTATTTTGTAGCAATCAATGGCTTTGTCTTTGGAAACTTACCAGAGCTGAGCATGTGTGCACATAAACATGTGGCCTGGCACTTGTTTGGCATGGGCAATGAAGTGGATGTCCACACAGCTTTCTTTTATGGACAGATGCTGACCATCCGTGGACACCGCACTGATGTGACTAACATATTTCCAGCCACTTTTGTGACAGCTGAGATGGTACCTCAGAAGCCTGGCATCTGGTTAATTAGCTGTCAAGTGAACAGTCATTTGCAAAGTGAGATGCAAAATTTTTTAACCTTAGGGTGTTGAAGGGGGTTTTCAATAATAGTCAATATGAGCCTGAAATTCTGGGTTGGAGCCATAAGATAGGTCATTCGGGTGAGCTATCACTGTGTGCATGCTTAAACACTAGACTAGAAATCAGGGTCCCTAGGTTCTTTCTTGGTTCTGCCATTAACTTTTTAGGTAGCTTTGGATATATCTCCTTGTATTTTCTCTTCTCCATCTCAAACATAATGTGTCCTAGGGATGGATAGGTAGACTTTTAAGCTTTTTTAAAAAATTAGTTCAGAAGTCTAAGGATTTAAGACCTAGAAGTATTTTCACTTTACTGAACAGGGAGTAAAGAAGAGATTAAAGAGCAAATTTTGTTCAGGGAATCATGGAGTACTGTGGGCATGCAGTGACACTCTAGTTGGGACCTAACAGCATTAGAAGTAGATGGTTTTAGATTGGGTGGGAGAATGGTTAAGGTAATGAGAAAATGCATTATGGAGTATCAGAGGGATGGCAGAACATATGAGGCAATGCAAAGAGCAGTAGATGAATGACTAGAGGGTTCGAGTTGTAGTTTCAACTCAGAAAATTTTACTGTATCACCTTGGGCAAGTCGATTCCCATTTCTAGGCTTTAAGTTCACATCTGCAAAATAGAAGAGTTGGTGTAAATGGTCTCTAAAATCCTCCTTGGCTCTTACTTCCTAGAATTATTTGATTTATGATGAGTTCAGAGGGTCTTCAGAAAGTATTATGTGAATATGTGAAAATGAGTTTGAATAGGTGAGGCATTGCAGACTGGTTAGAAAATGAGTTTAGTATGGCAGGTTTCAGTTAATAGAGGACATTTCTGTGTGTGGTATCATCAGAAGTCTGTCTTTGGATCCATAGGTGGGTGGGTAAGAGAGCACAAACTGGATTGGGGTAGGGATGCAGCATAATAATGGAACAGGTATGTACCTTGAAACCATATTAGCTTGGATTCAAATCCTGATTCTACAACTGCTTGCCCACCTCTGGTAAATCTACAGGATGGAAATAATGATAACTATATTATAAAGTTGTAATGAGATTTCAGAGACGTAATGTAATTTTAAATCCTAGAAACTAGAGAAACAATGTGACCAAGATAGAGGATATAACAGAAGAAAATACATACTCAAGTTCTATAGTTAAAAGGTGGGAGCTTCAGTGTCAACCCTACCACTGACCAGCTGTACATTCTTGGGCAAGTTACTTAACCTTTCTGATACTTGGTTTGCTACATTAAAAGCATATTTCACACTGTGGTTAGGGAGATTGAATGGCAATAAGTTGCAAAACACTCAACACAGGACCTGACATATAATATACATTCAAGAAACACTAATACTCCTTCTTCACGCATACTTCAGATTTATAGAAGACATTTTTTATATTTTTTTCAGCAAATGTTTGCAGTATAAAATTGTTACATTGCTTATGGGGAGTTGGTACATGTATGTAACATATTTTAACTCATTTACTGTCCCCTTTTCCCCTTTCCATTACTTGAACCCTTTCCCTTTTGAAAAAGATATAACTCACTATTTCTTATTATGTTTTACTTTGATCTTTATTTATATTTTAGATTACTCATGTAAAAGAAACTATGAAATATTTAAGCTTGTATTTATGATTTATTTCACTTAACATGGTTGCAAGTTGCATATATTTTCCTACAAATGACTGAAGTCCATCCTTCTTTATGGCACAGTAGTACTCCACTGTGTATAAATGCTACATTTTCTTTATCCATTCATCTGTTGATGGACATATCAGTGACTCCCAAGATTTAGCTATTGTGAATTGTGCTGCTATCAACAGGAGCATGTATATATTACTGCAATATGATGTCTTTTTAAAAACTCTTTTAGGAAGATAACTAGAAGGACAACAGCTGGGTCCAATGGAATGTTCATTTTTAGTTTTTTGAGGAATCTTTATAGTGATTTCTTTTGTGTTTATAATAATTTACATTCCCACCAACAATGTAGAAGAGTTTCTTTTCCTCACATCCTCGCAACCACTTTTTATTATTTGATTTCTTGATGATAATCATTCTCTCTGTAATAAGGAGGTATCTCAATGTTGTTTTTAATTTGCATTTCTCTAATAGGCAGCAATATTGAACATGCTTATGTGTTTATTGGCCATTGTATTTCCTCTGAGAAGTGTCTATTCATTTCATTTGTACACTTTTTGATTGGATCTTTTATTTTAGGGAAGTCTGTTTTTTTGAGTTCTTTATGTATTCTAGATATTTTTCTGGTGTCTGAAGAGAGTACCTGGATAAGTTTTTCCCATTCTGTAGGTTGTCTCTTTATTCTACTGGTTGTTTACTTTTCTGTGCACAAATTTTTAATTTTTTCCCCATTAAGTTTATTGGCACATTTTAGGTATAAAATACAGTTACATTCATCATTGGGATCTTGTACCTTTACATGATGTATCTTGGTTTTAATTTTTTTCCCCTTCCCTTGCCCTCCCTTCAACCCCCCCACCCTTCCCTATTTACAAAGACTTTGCTTCCACTTGTTTTCCTTTACTCATATTTTTACTTTTCCATTCTTTCCTTTCCCCTAGCCCTCCCACTTCCTCTACTCCTTTAGACCTTTTCTTCCTATTATACAATATCAATTACACATTTTTAATTATAATATCAAAATTTAGAAGACATTACCACAGATTTTACAGAATTTAAAAGGATATAGAAAGCATATTACAAAAATCTTTTTTGAAATAAGTTTAACAACTTCTAAGAAGTACCTTGGAAGAAAAATTAATGAAACTGACTCTGAAGGAAATGTAAAATTTGAATAGCACCTATTAAAGAAAGTATATTCCTAGCTTGAAAACCTACCTATATGACAACAACAGGCTCATATACATTTTAACTGATAAATTATGTCAAACAATTAAAGCAGAAAAAAGAAGAAACACTTCTCTCTTCATTTGAGGAAATCAACATTGTGCTAATACTAAAACTGGATAAAGCTAATAGAAGAAAAAAGTATGAACATAGATAAAAATTTGTTTAACAAAACAAAGTATTAGAAGTCAGATCTGGCAGTATGTAGAAAGTGGTTTTATTATAGGGATAGCAGTGTTGGTTCAGAATTGGAAGATCCACCCCCATAAGTCACCATTTTAGCAGAGGAAAGGAAAAAGCCATATGATCCTGTCAGTCATTGCAGAAAAAGTACTGGACTAAATTCTACAGCTGTTCATGGTAAAAGCTATCAGGAAACTAGAAGTAGAACAGAACCTTCTCAACAGATAAGACATGTACTCCATACTTCCAGCAAAAATGCCTTATATGAATGGAAAAGATACAATGTTTTCTCCCTAAGATGGGGGACGAGGGCAGATATGCCTACTCTTCATCTGTCCATTAAACTTTGAAACATATACCCAAACCAAAATAGTCTGGCAATAAAATGACACAATTAGGATAGGATTGGCAAGGTAGAAGTAAAATCTTTATATGTAGATGAAATGACCATCTACAGAGAAAATACTAAGAAATCTCTAGTAGCCCGTAGAACTTGTATTTGAATTTAGCAGGATTACAAAACACAAAGTATATATAAAAATTCAGGTCTATGTATACTTGCTATAAATGAAGAATTGGATATTGAAATTTAAAAGTTATGCTGGAGTACAAAGGACCTAGAAAAGTAAAACAAAAAAACAGTGTTGGAAGACATTTATTACCTAATTTTAAGACTTCTTCTAAAGTTACAGTAATCAAGGCAATGTTGGTGTAAGGAAAGACATAGATCAATGGAATAAAACAGGGAATCTAGAAATAGAACCACACATATATGGTCCACTGAGTTTTGAAAGATTATTTAACATTAAAATTTTATAGAACATAAATTCAACTCAAGAGCAGAGGAAAAGTTAGTGTTTCCAGCAAATGGTACTAGAACAGCTGGTATCTGTATGTAAAAAATTAACCTCAATCCTTTATTTCCATACATAAAAATAATTTAAAAGGATCTATGAACCTAAATATGAAAGACTAAAACTATAAAGCTTTAAGAAGAAATTATAATGTTCATGAATTTAGGGTAGGTAAGAATTTCCTAGGAAACAAAAAAATTGATGTATAAAAGAAAAAAAATTGATAAATGAGATTCCATCAAAATTTGGAACTTCAAATGACATCGTTATGAAAACAAAAAGTAGTCCTTCAGCAGACTATGTTTATAATAACTATAACCTATGACCAGAATATATAAAGAACTCTTACAGCTAACATTAATAGACAAACCAATTAAAAAGTAGACATAAGATGATAAATAGCCAGTATAGCACAAAGAAAGGTGTGCAACACTAGAATCAGAAAAATACTAATCAGTACAATAATAAGGTCATATTATACACTCATTAGGAAGATTAAGTTAAAAGTTTTAAGAGAACAAATGTCAGCTTAGGTGTGAATCAGAACTTTCTAATACTGCTAATGTGAATGTAAAATGATAAAACCATTTTGGAAAACAATATAGAAATTTCTCGTATTACTGTTAAGAACCAACAGTTCTGTTCTTAAATTTTTACTTAAGAAGAATGAAAACATGTTCACAATAGATTTGTACATACAAGTTGACTATCCTTTATCTGAAATTCTTGGGACCAGAAGTGTTTCAGATTTTCATTTGAAATCCACTTGATCTGCAAAGAGGATAGCTAGCCCTGCTTTCTTTTGGGTTCCTGTAACATGGAGTATTGTTTTCCACCCTTTAACTTTCAGGCTATGAGTTTCTTTTTGAACTAAGTGTATTTCTTCTATGCAGCATATTGTTGGATCTTGCTTCTTGACCCATTCTGCCAGTCTGTTTCTTTTGATTGGTGAATTAAGACCATTAACATTGATGGTTATAACTGACATGTATTGACTTATCATTGTCGTGACTTTTTCTTTTTGTTGGATTCTCTACCTTTGCGTTTAATTTCTTGTCATGCCTGATGGATTCATTCTGCTGGGCTTCCTGGGGTGGTGATCCTCATTGCCTTAGGGTATTCTCTAAAACTTTTTGGCGTGCTGGTTTGGTATTCATGAAGTTCCTCAGGTGTTCTTTGTTGTGGAAGTATCTTATTTCCCATCAATTTTGAATGATAGTTTTGCAGGATACATCAGTCTAGGCTGGAGGTTTTTTTCTTTAAGGTCATGAAATACCTCACTCTAGGCTCTGCTTGAATTGAGGATTTGTGTTGAAAAGTCTGCTGTGATTCTGATGGGCTTTCCTTTGCATATGGTTTGTTTCTTTTCTCTAACTGGTTGTAGAATTTTGTTCTTCTGTTGGGTTTCTGGAATCTTACCTATTATATACCTATGTGTAGATTTTTTTTGATCAAGGCTAGTTGGAGACCTATATGCCTCACTTATTTGTATGCCAAGTTCTTTTCCCTTGCTTAGAAAGTTTTCTGCCATCACTTCTGTGAACAGGTTTTTTTATGTCATTTGCACTCTTTCCTGTTTCTTCATTGACTCTGATCAGTCTTATGTTATTCTTCTTTGCATCATCTAGCCACTGCTGGATTAATTTCTCATGGTCCCTTACAATTTTAAAGCAACTTTTCTTTTCCTAGTCACTAATTGCAATCTTATCTTTTATATCTGAAATTCTGTCCTCACATTGGCTCATTCTGCTGTGTGGACTTTCAATGGAGTTTTTAATCTCTTGGAAATCTGTTTGCATCTGTTTTATGGATTCCATTTGTTTCCTATGTTGGGATCCCATCATGTTCCTCAGTTCCTCTATTTTTTTCATTGGTGTCCTCTCTAGATTTATTATTCATGTCTTGCACTATGGGCACAATCTCTGCTGTTATGTGAGAAATTATTTCTGATTTCATTTTTTCCAGATCTTTTTTGTTGCCAGTTCCGGGAGGCCAGGTGGTTGAGTACTGGAGTGTTCCATCTCTCTTCCCTCTGTGTTTGCTTTGGGTGATCTGGAAGTCTGATTTTGAGACTTGTTTACATGTCTTCTCATTTTGCTGAGGGGGGATGCTGATGGCGTTTTTGGTGGTGGTGGCTGTGCTGCTCCTGCTGTTGTCTGTGCAGCTCACCTCCTCTGCACTGGGAGTGGTGGTACAGTGGTCCAGATGTCTTCTCCTAGGTGCTAAGAGCAGCTCACCTCCTCTCTAGAAGTTTTTAAGTTGATATGCTCTGATTTGTTGATTCTTGGTCCTATTTCTTTTGCAATTAGTGTTTTCTTCAGGAAGTCCTTGCCTATTCCTATGATTTTAAGAGTTTTACCTATTTTATATTCCAAAAGATTGTTTCAGTTTTAACATTTGATCGTTGATACATTTTGATATTAGTTTAATGCTGTGCAAGAGATATGGGTCTAGATTAAATCTTCTGTATGTGTATAGCCAAGTTTCCCAGCACCATTTGTTAAAGAGTCTACTTTCCTCCAGCTTATGTTTTTTGGCCCCTCTGATCATATAGTTAAATGTGCCTCAAATTATTTCTGCATGCTCTATTCTTTTCCACTGATCCCCATGTCTGGTTTTATACCAATACCATGCTGTGTTTTTTTTTAAATCACTGTAGCATTGTAGTATAACAAAAAGTCTGCGATTATGATGCTTCTTGCTTTGCTTTTGTTGCCCAGGAGTAGTTCTGCTATTCTGGGTCTCTTCAGATTCCTATGAATATTATGAATATTCCTATGAATTCCTATGAATATTGTTTTCTGTAGTTCTGTGAGGAATCTTATTGATATTTTGATTAGAATTCTATTAATTCTGTCTATCAGTTTTGGTAATATGGCCATTTTGACAATATCTGTTCTGCCTGTGCAGAAATAGGGGATATCTTTCTATTTTCTGATATCTGCTTTGATCTTTTTCAGAACACTGTAGTTTTTGTTGTAGCAGTCTCACTTATTTAGTTAGGTTAATTCTTAAGTACTATGCAATTTTTCTTGATTTTATTGTGAATTTTCAGTATTGTTTTCCTAATTTCTTTCTTTGAGAGTTCATTACTATTGAACAGGAATGCTATTGACTTTTCATGTTGAATTTGTCTTGCTACATTGCTGAATTTGCTTATTAAGTCTAGGAGTTTTTTGGTGGAGTCTTGAGTTTTCTATATAATGGATCGTATCATCTGCAAATAATGATAATTTGACTTTTTCCTCCTTTTCTACACATACCCCTTTTATTTCTTTCTCTTGTCTGATTGGTCTGGCTGTTTTGAATACTATATTGAAAAGGAGTGGTGATAATGGACATCTTGTTTCTGATTTTAGAGAGAAAGCATTCAGCTTTTCCCCATTTAATATTATTCTAGAAGTCGGTTTGCCATAAATGGCTCTCTTCTGATTGACCTAATGTTCTTCTATACCTATTTTCTTAAGGGATTTTTATCATGAGTGGATGTTGGATTTTTGTCAAAGACTTTTTCTCCATTTATTGACATGATTGTATGACTTTTGTCTTTGCTTCTGTTTCTGTGATATATTACATCTATTGATTTGCATGTGTTAGACTATACTTGCATCTCTGGGATGAAGCCAAGTTGGTTGTGATGTGTGATCAATTTGATGATTTATTGCATTCTCTTTACTGAATCTTAAGGATTTTTGTGTCTTTGTTTCAAAAGAGATTGGCCTGTAGTTGTCTTTTTTTGGTTTGGTCCTTGTCTGGGTTTTGGGACCAGGGTAATGCTACCTTCCAAAAATGACTTTGGGAGTATTCTTTTCCTTTCAATTTCATTAAAGAGTTTAAGGAGAATCAGTATTAGATCTTCCCTGGAGATCTTCTAGAATTCAGCAGTGAAACCATCTGATCTCGAGCTTTTCTGTGTTGATAGGTTTTTGTTATTGTTTCTATATCATTGCCTGTTATGGGTTTATTCAGCTTTTTAAAAATATCTTCTTGGCTCATTTTTGGTTATTCATACATATTTAGGAATCTATCCATTTCTATGAATTCTCTACTTTATTAGAGTACAGATTTTCAGAGTAGTTACTAAAAATCTTCTAGATTTCAAAAGTGTAAATTGTAATTTTGCCTTTTTCAAATGACCTTTAGTTAGGTCTTTTCTTTCCTTTTGGGGTAAAATTCGCTAAACTTTTGTCTACTTTGTTTATTCTATAGTAGAACTAGTTCTTTAACTCATTGATTCTTCATAGTAGATTTTTTTCAGTCTTGATTTCATTATTTTGTGCTCTGATCTTTAAATGTGCTTTCTTGTACTAGTTTTGGATTTGGATTTTTCTTCTTTTTTTTACCACCTGTTAGTGCATCATTAGGTTTTAATTAGGATTCACTTCATTTTTCTGATGTGAACAATTGCAGCTCTGAATTTGGGTCTTAAAAGACTGCTTTCCCTGTGTCTCATAAGTTCTGGTATGTTATACTGGCATTATCAGTTGATTGTAGGAACTGTCTAATTTCTTCCTTGACTTCTTCTGTGACTCATTATTTTTAAGAGCGTGTTGTTTAGTTTCTATAACGTCTGTGGTTTATTTTGCATTTAATGTTGTTTCATCTCACTATAGTTTCATAATATGCATCAGATAATATAGATTCTTTTGCATTTATTTAAGCATGCTTTATGGACTAGCATGTAGTCTATTTTGGATAATGTTCTATGTGCTGCTTAGAAGAATGTGTATTCTGATGTTGTTGGGTAAAACATTCCATAGATACCTCTTAAGTCTATTTGTTTGAAAGTGTAATTTGACTCTAATATTTCTTTTATTTTTTTTGTCTATTTGATCTTTCTGCTTATGACAGGGGGTATTTAGGTCCCCCATTATAATTATGCTGACAGTTATTTGGTGCCCAGGCAGTGCTTTTATGTCCAGGAGTATGTGCTTTATGAAGTTAGACATGCATGTGTGTGGTGCATATATGTTTATAATTATTATCTTCCTGTTGATCTGCTTCTCTAGCAAATATTTAGTAACCTTCTTTGCCTTTTCTGATCAGTTTTCCCTTGAAATCCACTTTGTCTGAAAGTAGGATAGCTACTCCTGCTTGTTTTTGAGTTTCCATTGCATGGAATATTTTGTTCTATCCTTTGATTTTTAGTCTACAAACTTCTTATTAGATGTAATGTGTTTCATATGTAAAGCATATTGCTGGATTTTGTCTCTTTATCTATTCTGCCACTGCCTGTTTTTTGGTAGGAGAATTGAGGCCATTCATTTTGAGAATTAAATATTGAAAGGTATAGACTTATTTCTGTCATATTATTTTTGTTTATGATTTCTTTTTTTCCTTCTATTTAACTTTTCACCTTGCCTGGTGTATTAATTCTGTTAGACATTTTGGCATTGTTGGCCTCATTGTCTCTTTCTAGGATATTCTTGAGAATTTTTTTTGTAGTATTGCCTTGTTTCTAAATTTCTTAAGGCACTTTTTGTCATGGAAAATCCTTATTTTCCCATCAATTTTGAAAGATAGTTTTGAGGGATATATTAGTCTGGGTTGAAAGTTGTTTTCTTTTACAGCTTAAAACACATCACTCCAAGCTTTTCTGGCCTTTAAGTTTTGTGTTGAGAAGTCTACTGTTATTTTAATGCATTTACCTTCATGAATGATTACTTTCTTTTCTCTAACAGCTTCTAAGTTTGTACTTTTGTGTTGAAATTCTGGAATTTTGACTATAATATATTTTGGAGAAGTCCTTTTTTAAACTTGGCTATTTGGGGTTCCATATGCATCACTTACCTGTATGTTAAATCCTTACCCCATATTTGGATACAGTTTCTTCTTTCTTTAAACAAATTTTATATGCCAATTGTGCTATCTTCTTATTTTTCACTAATTTCAAATAATCTTAGGTTAGTATTCTTTGTGTCATCTAGCAGTTTTGGGGCCCATTTTTCAAGTTCTTTTATTTTTTTCAAGATGTCTCTGAGTACTTGGTCAATCAACATCAGTCTAATGTTTCATTGCCCTCATGTTGGTCACTTCTGCTTTCTGTACTAAAAATAGAGCTTTTAATCTTCTAGATTATTAGTTGGTAACTTTAGATGAACTACAATTCTTTGCTAAATTAGTCACTCATGTTTTGGATACTTTTGTTTAGCTCAGCTAGCTTTTATTAGTATTTTCTGTAAACTTGCTGATCATTTTGTTTCTTAAATTCATTAGCTGTTTTCTTATATCTACTTTGAACTTACTAAACAAATTATTCATCTGTTTTTAATCTCATCTTTTATCTTTCCAAATAATTCAGCTATGTAGCTTTTGATTTCCTCCTCCTCAATGCCCCAAGGATCAGCGTTGAGGAAGTTAGGAATTTGTGGAGGCATTTTTGTTGCCTTGTATTTCTCTCTCTCTCTCTCTCTCTCTCTCTCTCTCTCTCTCTCTCTCTCTCTCTCTCTCTCTCTCTCTCCAGTATGGAGATCTGTTTAGTCAGTGTGTGTTTTTCAGTGATGCACCCTGGGCATGGCTAACTCTAGGCCTTGCCTCTGTCTCAAAATATAAATACCTCCATTGATTTGGAGGGAGGATGCAGTGTAATTAGTCTACCTCCCAGTTCTCTAGGTAATGTTGTGCAGATAATGAAACACTGGGAATCCAGATATTGACACACAAATAAAAATAATTCATAGCAACAACTATGTCACCCTAGGAACTAAATCAGCAACAATAATAGCAACAAAGACAAATGATATTGACATACCACAAGAACTAAAAATGCACCACCCTTAACCATAGGAAAGAGATTTATAATTATAGCATAAACATTAAGACAAAACAAATATTGACATAACTAAATGCAATAAGTATACCTCTACTAACAACAGAAAAGATTTCAAGAGTAGTAGCATACAGTTAACTAAGTATCTAAAGATTAATAAAGTTTAATGGTTTTAACTCGTAGAGATAAAGGGGGTAAGGAACAAGAGAATGAAAGAAAAATATGAAAAATTAAACCTGGAAAAATTATAAGGAGGGAAAAGTAAGATAAAAGGTCATATTAAAGCATAAGAAGGAACAGAGAAACAAGAAAAAGATGAAAACAGGAAAAATATGAAGAAAAAATTAAAAGAAAAAGAAGAAAACCCTAATTTATAAAAAAAATCAACAAAGAAGGAAAAACACATGAGTAAAAAAAAATTCTTCTTTTTGTTTTTATTTAATGAATGGTTTCATTCTAGGATCTGAAGTTTTGGAATCCAGCAAGACACAGTTTTCTCTGCCTAGCTTTATAGCTTGTGGGTTTGTAAGGCCACTCCCCTGCTACAGAGGCCCCATTTTTCATACACTCCAGGCTGTGGGAACCATTCAAACTGAGGTTTGTCTTCTCTTATGCTGGTAGACAGGGAAAGCAATCAGACCACTGATTTGTACTGGATCTAGGGAGCAGGATAGTGATTCCAGCAGACTGCTGGACTTAGTGCTAGCACTTTTAGACCTAGTTGCCTCTGAAAGTGCCACATATTGGTCCTAGCGTGTCACCAAGGAGGGCAGGGCCCTATGTCATTCCTAGCCTGAGTTTAAACTTTTCAAGGATCTATGTCTATCCCATACCCTATCCACGATTATTTACTGTGCCTGTCTCTCAACAAGGCGTCATTGGAAGTAATACTGGAAGCTTGAAGTGAAGCTATTCTGTAGTTGTTCTGAGGACTGGTATTAAACAGTCATCCCTTTCCCAAAATGGTTCCCAATTAAACACTATTAGGTCATATTGTGTGGGTTTTGCACTGGATTTCTTTTCCACCTTTAGCCTGCTGTGAGGAAGGAGTCACTTTCAGAGTAAAATCCCACACTGTTTTGCAGTTTACAATAACTGTGATCTTTTCTTGGGACTAGTGTTGCTGGGCAAGTCAGTTGTTTTTCCCTGTAACTCCTGAGTCTGGGGGCTTACCTTGTGCCCTCATGTACAGATTCCTTTCCCAGGGAACCAGGGTAAGCTTTCTAGACTTCTTTGTTCTTTTCTCTTTGTTTTGTTCTGTTTCTCCAATTTTTCTGTAGTTTCTCATTTTTCTGTAAGTTCTGACTGAATTCTCATAGATCTATTTCTTTTTTCCTTCACTAAGGTCTTATTTTCCAGGTATCTGGATTCCTGGTCCCAGTGAGGCTGTAGTTTGCTGATGATTGCTGTTTCACCATTTTCTGCCTTCTCTAGTATACAAAATTTTTCCTAGGATGTTGTAAGACTCAAACGTAGTAATATAGTTGTTAGGCAGATATAGAGTACTGATATCTATGACCATTATACCTCATTGTAGTATCTCTGACATTTGGAGAAACAACTTGGAATCTGCATTTTCAAGAGAGTCCCAAGTCTGAAGATTCATCTCCACTTAATGAAGATGTTCCATTATTTTGGGAGCTTTCCCTTTATAAATAATTTAACCTCTCTTTTTAACCTGATTCTCCCACCAGCCCCATTAGATGGATTTCCCTATCCTCCCTATTTATGAAAAAGGGAAGCTTAGATTGAGGGAGTGACTTGCCTAAGGTCTTACAGAGAGTAGTGAAGCTCATATTTGAAACCAGTTCTCCTGACTTCAGTCTTTGTGATGTTGCCTCAATGTGAGTCTCTTGCAAAGGCAAGAATGAGAATTTGGTAAATGAATCAATATTATACTTAAATTCCTACCTGGGTTCTCTCTCCTAATAAGGCTCTTGAGGAGTAAGAGAAAATAGCTTAATGGGTATGAAAATAAAGAGACTAATGAAGAATGGGAGGACAAAACACTGGAAGATGGAGTAAGGTGAATACTCTGTGGGAGAAACCCTGATAGAATGGGGCCTGTCATGATTTTCTTCCACCAGGTGGCATGCAGGCACTCTACAAGATCGAGTCTTGCTCTATGGACCCTCCTGTGGAGCAGCTCACAGGCAAAGTTCGGCAGTACTTCATTGAGGCCCATGAGATTCAATGGGACTATGGCCCAATGGGACATGATGGGAGTACTGGGAAGAGTTTGAGAGAACCAGGAAGGTAAGAAGTAGAGGACTTCCTCCCTATATTCCTGTACAAAAACATATCTCCTTTCAATCCCCTGTACCAAAGCAACAACAACAAAAACAAACAAACAAACAAAAAACATATCTCCCTTCAATCCCTCCTACCAAAAACCAAACCAAACCAAACCAAACAAAACAAAAACACACCAAAAACAAAAACAAAAAACAAAAAACTCAAAAAACATATTTCCTTTCCAGAAGTCTCTCACTTCACTTACAGGTAACAATCATTGCCTTGCTAGGATTACTGTTATCTGAGTTCTTGTGGTCCCTGAGAAAGCTTGCTCTCAGGAGCCACAGAAAGCAAAGCTTTTTGTAATGTTATGACATGGTCCCAGCAAGTAGCCAAGAAGAGTAAGAGATTGCTCTTCTAATCCCTGGGCATGTTCATAAATGAAAGCCCAAATGGGACCAGTGCCCACATCATTTGAAATGGCTCTTTTTCAGCTTTTCTTTGTTTGATCCATTAATTATCCCCTTCCTCCTTCCTTTCTTTTCTGCAATATAAAGGAGGTATTTGAGCAGGAGTATAAAAAGCACTCTGAGAAATATGACAAAAAGAGAAGCAAGCTGCTTTGTGGCTATTCCATGCCCATCCTTTTGGAGGATTTCTCCAACTTCCGTCTCTTCTATGACACAAATGTGGACAAAGTAGAGAAGATTAGTGCCCTGCTAAGTTGCTAGCCCTTAAGTTATACCAATGTACTTGGCAACTAATGATGCCAGTTCTTTCACAGAAGACAGTCTTGATAGATGACTAGGAGAAGGCATAGGTGAAGATACTAGGGTACATATTATGTTTATTCTTTCAGCAGGAAATAATGAAGTGATTTTGTAGAAAATGTAAGAAATTTAGTGCTTATGTTTTAGGGTGGTATTAGAATCTCCAACTCCTAGTGGACTTTCATTTAGGAGTGAAGTCCTTTTTGTGGTGGGGGTCTTGCTATGTTGAACAGACACGTCTTGAACTCATGGGCTTAGGTGACCCTCCTGCTAGCCTCCTGAGTAAGATGACTACAGCTGTGCACCCTGATAACCAGATAAGGCTATCTTTGATGAAAGAGAGAAAAGTTTGGAGTACCTGAGGATGATTAAAGAGAGAGATAGGCTGAGTATTTCTATAAGGCAGAACGGTCCCAGTATCTGCAAGAATATTCCAGCCTAGTATAAAGAATAGCTCCAATAATTAAAATAATCTAACAGTAGGATAGATTCCTCCTCTGAGTTCTCTGTATTTAAAAAGACTTACATAGAAGCAGTGTTACTGATTAATGGTGTTACCAAAAGTGATATCTTTACTGGTAGGAGTTAACTTGTATGATCTTGGAGGTTTTTCCTAACCATAAAGGTCTCTAACTTGATGAAATTAAAGATAAAATAAGGGTCTATTTGATAGTCATAAAATTATATGACATTTACCTCCTTGTACACTAGTAGTTCAGATAAATTCTTCAAGATGAGCTCCAGTAGAATTGGAGGTACTTACTGGAAAGTTCAATATGAAGCCTTCCAAGATGAAACATTCCAGGAGAAAGTGCAGCTGGAGGAAGAAAAGCATCTTGGAATCCTGGGTGAGGAAACTTTTAACTCATGAATCTTTTCTTTATCTTCTGAAGAAGATTTATCATATGAATCTTTAATCTTTAACTTCTTTGACTAGACTAAGTTAGAGAAGTGGACTTAGAAGCTGTAATCTGGGAGTGGCTCATGCACATATTGTAGACCAGAATCTCCCAAAGAGAATCCCCGGAAATTAGTACAGTAAAGCCTTGGTTTCAAACGTACTTTGTTCTGGAAACATGCTTGTAATCCAAAGCATTTGTATATTAAAGTGAATTTCCCCATAAAAGATCAAGGAAACTCAGATGATTCATTCCACAACCCAAAAATATTAATATAAAATTATTATACTACAGTAATATAATACAAAATAATAAAGAAAATATAAAATATAGAGAAATAAATGAAATAATCTGCACTAACCATTGAAAATTTTGGTGGTTTGTGTGAGGGAGATAAAAGAGAGAAGGGCTATTGTGAAGGACGACTTTCACTATCACTGACGGAATCTTTGATATCTATTGGTTCAGTGGAATCTTTTTCTTTTTTGCAACATTAACAAGGAACCTATCCAATGATATTTGCTTTTACCTCCTTTTGAGGATTTCATGGAAACATGACATTGCATTGTTGTTAAGCAGATTCATCACTCACTCACACTGCTACGTCCTTATTTGAGTGATTATTTTCTATAAAATTTTACACTGTTTCCTGCAATTTACACATATCCCTAATCTCATGTGAAGTGAGGGATTCCTCTGCCTTTTTCTCTTCCTTTGCAGACAAGATCTCATTCACAACCTCTTGCTGTTAGGAGTCAATCACCTATAATCCTACAGAGAGAGAGAGGGAGAGAGAGGGTGCTATTGGCTCAGTTATGATCATGTGATTTTCAATGTCACATACTACTCATATTGCAAGATATTTCTTGTTTATCAAATTAAAATTTATTGGAAATGTTTACTTGTCTTGTGGAACACTCACAGAACAAGTTACTCACAATCCTAGGTTTCATTGTATTTTGCAATAAAGGTTATGGGTTTGAATGTGTTTGAAAAACACTAGGGTAAGCACAGTCAAATAGTGTTCTTTGGTGCAGAACTTCTGAGAGCCTTAGATTTATATTTGTTCTCTATGAATCTCCAAGATGGAAAGGGAGTTTGCAGTATTTCTAATATTTATTTTTCTACTGAACTATTTTTGCTAACATCCTCTAGTTCCATTGTTCTATGGATCACACTTTTAGAATTGTTTCTCTAGGGATATTCCTGAAGGACTCTATAAGGCAGTACAGCTGTCCAGATTCTTGGCAATCTGAGCCCAGGAGCTGATCAGCATAACATATAGATATACTTGTTTTATTGAAGGATGTAGAGCCATGCTTTGAGTCTGATCTTGGGGAAGGTATCCGAAAGATCTAAAGGACAGAATTGAAAGAGTATAGCAATGTTTAATGTGGTTTATTCACTCAATGGAAACAGGAACTAGATCAGATAGGAGAAGACTTTGGAAATGAAAATAATATAATGATCCATGTCCTGGTGAAAGGTATGAGGCAGTTGATTCTAAATCTGAAAATGGAAATAGGTCCAATATCAACTGTTGAGGAAGATATCAGGAGAAGAAATATACTTAAGAAAGAGGGATGGTGGTGAGGTAAAGGAGCCATCATTGGCTAAGGGAGCAGAGGTAGGGGATTAGGTATGGAAATTGAGTAAGAAACCAAGCTAGAAACTCTGACTTAAGGTTAAAGCCATCATAAATGCTTAGGATATTGTCTTGGTACTTTTATTTAGCCTCAAAAATGACCTAAGATAGGTTAGAAATGGTGAGTAGTGAAGTATGAAAAAAATCCAAAAGTTATGCCTAGACTACTTAGGGTCTGGTAGAGGATATAATAAATTTCCTTGCTCAGAATTGATTTTAAATTAAGGTGGGCTCAGATTTTAGATGGGATCTACTAGAAAATGTAGTTATGAAAGCTCAGATATTAAGTTAGAGGAAATAGGATTGGACCAGGCAGTGAAGTGGAAAACAGTCCTGGCCACAGATCTTGGCTCTGCAGTTAATCTGCCATTTGAATTTGTGTAGGTCCATGCTATCTCTCCAAGTTGAAGTTTCCTCATCTGTAAAAGGGAGATAATAATCCCTGCCCTGTATGCCTTAGAATGATATTTGTGGATCAAAATGAGATCACAAATTTTATAGTGATGTTTAAATTGTAAATTGTAATATACTTACAATGGGTTACTGTCTTTTCTACTATCATTTACCTTTTTTCCCCTTCCCTCTTTCTGTTTTGTTCTTTACTCTTCATCTTTGTTTTTGTTCTCATTTTCTCTCCTCATTTTTCAGGGCCAGTGATCCGGGCTGAGGTGGGTGACACGATCCAGGTGGTCTTCTACAACCGTGCCTCCCAGCCATTTAGCATGCAACCCCATGGGGTCTTTTATGAAAAAGACTACGAGGGCACTGTATATAATGATGGTGAGCTTTCAGGGTTTCCAAGAAATGCAAGTGGTAGCTGCATGTGGTAAAGGACAAATAAATGGAGAATGGGAAAGGAGAAGAAGGTAGAATTGATTGTCATGTGTGACTGTTGTTGGCTGAATGAATTATGTAAGAGTGAAACTGCTAGGATGAATAAGGGAGAACTTCTAAAATATCTTTAAATATTTTGCTATTATAAAGATATATTATGGGATTTTGCAAAACACAAAAGATCATAAAATAAAAATTATTCATAAATAGCCATGTACACGTTGACATAGATTTTAATATTTTCTGAGATTGTAAAGTGTATATATTTACAGATATGAGATTATGTTGTGCATACAGTTTTTCATCCTACTGTTCTTACTTGTCATTATATTGTGTTTCCCATGTGGTTATTATATTACAAACATTTTAAAGACTACATAATACTCTATCACATGAATTTGACTTAATTTGTTTACCTTACTTTCTATTGTTTGGACATACAAGGTTTTTTTTTTCAGTATTTTGAATATTGTAAATCTAGTTACAAAGTATGATTACATACATCCTAGCTTGCTGTTGGGTTATCTCAAGAGAGATTCCTATAAGTGGCATTATTGGGTAACATTTCTTGTTTTCTCTGAGAATATTAACATATACTAGTTCTAAGTCAAAATTAAAAAATTTCTGGGGCTGAAGGTGTGACTCAGTGATAAAGCATGTGCTTAGAATGTGGGGGGCTCTGGGTTCAATTCCTAGTTCTCTCTCTCTCTCTCTCTCTCTCTCCCTCTCTCTCTCTTTCTCTCTCTCTCTCTCTCTCTCTCTCTCTCTCTCTATATATATATATATATATATATGAAATTTCAGACTTGGTGTTTTTCACATATGCACACACATATGTATATAATATTTACACACCTACACATAGTACACATATTAAAAGGAAAAATATTCAACAACTAGAATTTCTCAAAGGTGAAATGAGCTATGATGACATACAGTGAGTCTCGCATCACTGGAGAGTTTTAAGCAGCAAAAGGGATATATGAACAGATTAATGTATGTTTTCTATTAAGGAGTATTCCAGAGAAGTCTTATAATCCCTTTTAATCCTGAGGTCAAATTATTTTGGAAAATTGAAATCTAAGAAATTCAAATCACCCCAGTTCATACAGCAAATAATGGTAGAAATAGAAACTAAACTCTAGTCTCTTGATTCCTAGACCAGAGTTCCTTTTAGTGTCCAATATTCCATATTGTTGCTGCTGCTTCAAAATATATTTATAGCTTGTTATCTTTATCTCACTGTTTAGAGATGATGATTCTCACTCTACCTAATATGAATAATAACCTCATGTTTTCCCTATAGGCTCATCCCACCTTGGCTTGATGGCCAAGCCCTTTGAGAAAGTAACATACCACTGGACAGTCCCTCCCCATGCTGGTCCTACTGCTCAGGATCCTCTTTGTCTCACCTGGATGTACTACTCTGCTGTGGATCCTATAAGAGATACAAATTCTGGCTTGGTGGGCCCCCTGCTGGTGTGCAAAACTGGTGCCTTGGGTGCAGATGGTGTGCAGGTAATGCCAGGGTGTCTGGCTGGGAAGCCTGGTAGAAGGAGGATGAAGCTGGTTTGCTGGATAGGAATTAAGTACAGAACTAGCTTCTAGAGTTATGGGAACAGAAACAAAGTAATCAAACCATTACATCAGAAATTAACAGGTGGTTACCCTATGCTATCTTGAATGTTATTTTCTTACAAACACATTTCTTTAGCCTCTGTTTCTTCCTGTTTCATATCCTCCCATCATCATCTCCCTAGTTTCTCCTTTATCTTTTGCCTTTCCTGTCTTCTCTCTTCTTCCTCTCCTCTACTCCCTCCCCTTTTCCTACCTCAGTGATCTTTCAAAACTGATCCCCACCCCTAAATACGCTTTTATATTTGCTTGTCTTCTTTTGTATCTAGCCCACCATTTCTAGCTGTGTAACCTTGAGCAAGTTACTTAAGCTCTTTTTGATTCATTTTCTTCATTTGTAAAAATAAAGTTTTAACAATCGAAGGGTTTCTTTGAGGATTAATGAAAAAATCTATATAAAATGCTTAGCACAATGTTTGGCACATAGGAAGAAATCAGTAAATGATAACTGTAATAATAATTATTGTTATTACTTTTCTCTTTTCTTACAGCTATCCCCTGATCTCCTAGCCATCTTCCCCTAGTCTTCTTCAGTGACTCTGGACTCGCTTTTATCACTCTCCGTATGTCTTCTCCATAATCCTTATCCTGTGCTTCTTCCCTGCCCCTTCTCATACATTCCTCTTCTGCAGTCTTGTCCCTTTACTCTGACCTCCTTCTTCCATCTTTAATTTGTAGTTACTTGAGGAAAAACACCTAGCAACAACTGCAGCTCTGGGCAGGAGATGTGGACTTGGCTCTGACTCTAGAAAAGGAGAAGGGAAAAAATCAGGGGGTTTTGGATCTTCAGCTACACAATACACAATTGCTGAAATTGTTGTTATTCCTCTCTCTGCTTCTTCCAACTGGGATTGCAGAAAGGGGTAGATAAAGAATTCTTTCTCCTCTTCACTGTGTTTGATGAGAACAAGAGCTGGTACATCAATGCTAATAAAGCAGCTGCTATGTTGGATTCCCGACTGCTCTCAGAGGATGTCAAGGGCTTCCAGGACTCCAATCAAATGCATGGTACGGGAAGTATTTTTTGACCTGGGCTATAAATGAGAGGTCCAAATAAAATTTAATCTAACCATTTTCATGAACAATTCCTATGAACACTTGTTATCTCTGTCTCTAAAAAGAAAGCTATATTGAATGATTTGACCAAAAGCAACAGATTTTATAGTTGACATCTTTTTGTTCTGTGCCCTGTATTTCACAGAATGGGGAGGGGGCACCGGAAGAAAGTATTGAGATAAGAACTGTGCACAAGGAAGCCTCTAGAGAGTGTGGAGAATAAGCTGGGGTGATATTCTTCTGGCCTTTTTTTTTTTTGTGGTGCTGGAGATTGAACCTAGGACCTTGCACATACTAGGCAAGTGCCCTACTACTGAACTACACACTCTAGTCCCCTTTTAGTTTTCTATCCCTCTCTTTTATCTCCCACTACACTTGCTCCCATACTCCAGAAATGTGAGGCTGTTTTCACCACCATGATCATACCTTGTACTTCACTGATTTCTTGCTGTGCTATCCATTTAAAATGTCCCTTGTTATATCTTTGCCTTTGGCCAGTGGAAATTCCTTGCATTCTGTAAGACCCTACTTAAACATTACCTCATCCATGTAACCATTTCTTACCACTCAAGTCCACAGTGATGAGTCCCTCTTCTGAATTACCATCACATTTTGATTAGACCATTCAATAGCAAGTTTCATATATTCCTCAATATTGAGTTATTGGTTATATGGTTTTTGACTTCTGCTAGAATATAGTCTTTAAATGTGAGCATTGTATGTTGATTATCTCTGTATTCTCTACATTATCTAAGGCATAGTACATGTTATTTGAATCAGAGAACTACCAAATGGGTAGTGGGTGGGTGAGGTAATGACAGGGTAGATGTGGTTCCAGTTTCCAAGGAGCTCCCAGTGGTTTCCAATGAATTGTGAATAATCAAACCCATGAAACAATTGTAGAACAATTCAAGACAGTATAATTAAGAGCTAAATTGTGTAGAATAGTTTTTAAGTTCAAAGGGAGGAGAATATTAGCGAGGAACAATGAAATTAAAGGATTCCTGAAAGAAGGGAGTACTGTACTCAAGCTGAGGCTTAAAGACTGCCTAAGTTTGCAATCAGGACATTACAAGCAAGAAAAGCAGAATCAAGGTGTTATCAAAGTTTGTATCATCAGAGGGGATTATCAAGCAGGGTGACTCATTAAGGCTATTTGTAGTGGAGTTGGGGACATTGAAAAGGGCTCAACTTCAAGCAGGCCTCCCTGTATTTTGTGTAGGGTAGTCAGGGTATAGTGTAAAAGGTAGGAGGAGAACAAAAATGAGTTTGATGTCTTTTGATGCCATCTCCTATCCATGATTAGTTCTATTATCAGAAAAATAAGAAATTTCATGAGCTCAGTTCATTCCGATTTCAATTTATTGAGCACTTAATTGGTGTAAGCAACATGCCAAGTGCTTGAGCACTCACATAGATCACAAATACAGAAAAAATGATATGATTCCCACTAGGCCAATCTAGTGCAGAAGATAGCTATGCAAATAGATCATTAATTCTGTGATGTTACATTGCAGAATTTTGCAAGTTAAACAGCCTCATTGAAATTAGGGAGAGAGAAAGAGAGGTGGGAGTGGTAAGCAGGAACTAATGGAAAACGGAAAAGGGATGGGAAGTAAGGGGAAGAAGTGGAGAACGATCTGTCAGTTTCAAGTTGTGGGAAACTGATACCATGCTGCTGTTAAAGCTCAACTAGTCTCATCTCATCTTCCCATCTTGTCTTGTGCTTTTGTTTTCCAGCCATTAATGGGTTTCTGTTCTCTAACCTGCCCAGGCTGGACATGTGCAAGGGTGATACAGTGGCCTGGCATCTGCTTGGCCTGGGCACAGAGACTGATGTGCATGGAGTGATGTTCCAGGGCAACACTGTGCAGCTTCAGGGCATGAGGAAAGGTGCAGCCATGCTCTTTCCTCATACCTTTGTCATGGCCACCATGCAGGCCGACAACCCTGGTAAGCACCTTAGCAGCTGGTCTTAGGCTCAAAGACTTGGTTGAATAGAGGGTTGGGGGTTGAATTGCAAGGAGGGAGGGCTAGTAAAGAGAAAAGAAGAGGCATGTTGAGTGTGCAGGGGAGGTTTTCAAGACATTTCTCTCTTCTCAATATGTCTTCCATGTTCTGGTTGTCTGGACTGTTTCCTCAGATGCAAGCAGGATAGAATGAGTAGTAGAGGGCTGAGGAGACTCTTTTCTGGAGCAACCGGATTGAAATTGAGATGCTTCTTAGGGAAGTTCTTTCATGGCAGAGGGTAGACTTGATCATGAATTCCTTAGACCACAGAATTTTTTTTTTTTTTGGTACCGGGGATCGAACTCAGGTCCTTGAGCTGCAAGGCAGGCGCCGGAACCACTGAGCTAAATCCCCAGCCCGACCACAGAAATTTTATAGATACAATCCCTGCATTGGAAGAAAGTTTACTTAGATATACCTGTAAATGCTTTCAATTCTGGTATTCTGTGAGGATTTCTGCATATTGTCTTACTTCTGGTCTCTGTGTGTGATGTGCTGGAATATTATCACCTGAAAAATCAGAACCCAAGATCTCTAGTCCAAGATCTTTCGTTAACATGCTATGTAAGTTTTGTCTAGGCATTTCCCATCTCTGTGGCTAACTAGCTAATTTGATTCTTTCCTTCCTCCCTTTCTTTCTTTCCTCCCTATTTCCTTCCTTATCTCCCTCCATCTCTCCCTTCTCCTTTCCCCCTTTTCTTAATGAATAAATTTAACTAGAATGTTTCTTCAGATTCCATTTATTTCTGTCATTTCATAGTGTAGCAATATTTTTTCTTCAGTCCCCAGAGTGTATTCTTTATCCAATCAGTAGGTGGCTTTAGTGGCTGAAAGAAAATTTAGGACAACAGACAGTAAGTAGCTCCTACTAAACTTTTAGTCCTGTAAATTACATTCCATTACTACTGCTCAGACTCCTTATGGGTGTCTTTTCTCTCTTTTCCCAGTAGAGCTTTTTATTAATTTTCCCTTCTTTTTCCCATTCTTATCCTCTTTTCTTCCATTCCCTTTTCCTCTGCTCATTGTTGCCTTCTTTCATTCTTTTTGCTTTTTTGTTTTTCTTCTCTCTTTATGACCCTCTTTCTCTCTCCTCTTTTTTCATTTTTTCTTCCATCTATATATCTCTCACCTTGCCCTTTTGCTTTCTTTTTCATTTCATCTTTCACTTCTTTTCATCTCTCTTCCTTACTCTGCCACATTCCTTTCTCCTCTTTTTCTCTTTTCCTTTCTCCTTTGATTTTTCTGTCCCTCCTTTTTGCATTCCTTCTCTGAATTTTCTTTTATTTCTTTATCTTCTGTTCTCTTTTCTTTTTCTTTACTTTTTTCTCATTTGCTTTTCTCTCATTTTCTATTTCCTTTCCTTCATTCTGTATCTTTTCTTAATTCTCTCCTTGTAGTCTTCTGTTTTATCTCCTTTTTCTTTTTTGGCTCTTTTTATTGTTTCTTTCTTTTTCCTATTCCATTTTCCCAAAATACACTAAACTTCTGTTCCCTTCCACTTGTTGGCTTATGTGCTGGGGATTAAAGGATGAACGAGGCAGCTCACAGATAATGAAAAGGAAGATAGGTCTGCAAACATTATCCACCAGGCCATGTTGATATCCTAAGAGCTAGGACAACTCATTGGAAACCATAACAAATTCTTTCTGATTTGCACATGAAGCTTTGCTAAAAAGCAGACATTCAGACTGAGCCTTTGTCTTTTCTTTTTCTTTTTTGAACTGGGGATGAAACTCAGTGCCTAGCTCATGCTAGGAAGGTACTCTGGCACTGAGCTATGCCCCGGCCTCCCACTGAACTTTTAGGAATGAATTAACTGCTACCAAAGAAAGGGGGGAGCTGTGAGGAGGCATTATATTGGCAGTAGGAGCCATAAAAGCATTGTCTTAGAAGCAACAGCTGCCTGAAGAAGATTCAATGGGTCTCAACTTGAGGTATGCTAAAAAGCGTTTGCAAAGTACAAATACTTTTAGTTGTTAAAGGAACTGAAGATGTAGAGGAAGTGATACTGGCATTTAGAGGATAGAAGTTAAAAAGTCAACTGGAATGTAAAATAATGATTGGTACAAGCTTGGGAAAGGGGATGAGGGTAGGTAAAAGAGGCTGGATTTGATCAGTGCACCCTGTATGCATGTACTGAAATTTCACATAGAACCCTATCAATAGGTACTATTTATACATGTTAATAAAATTTTTAACTATGTTGGGGAAAACCTTTTTGCAATGTATAGAACAGTCCCATATAATGAATAATCTCACTCAAAATACTAATAGCCTCCTTGTTGCAGAACACCAAAATGTAAGATTTCAGGGAGATAAGAAATGGCTAAGGACCTAGTTGATGTAGAAAGAGATGTAGAAAGAGCCTTGCTAAAGAGCTGTGACTTTATCTTCTAGGTTATGGGAGAGCATCAGAAGTTTTGTTTCATTTATCAAATGATGAGTGATAGTATGTGATTTTTATTTATATAACTTTACTATAGAATAGTATGGATAATGACTCTGAATCAGAAGGAAGTAGAACCCATGAAGCACAGCAGAACGCTCTTGAAAGAATGATAAGAGCTTGTTAAAGATGGGGGCAGTAGAGATGGAGAGAAGGCAGAGGGACATTTGAGGAAAAAATGACGGGACTTTGGTGAGGAGTTAAGTAAGAAGAAATGAGGTCTAAGGTGTCTAGCTTGTGTGGTGGCATTAGTCAGACAAACAAATGAAGAAGTAAAGAGGGGTGTAAAAATGGTAAGGTTTGGATAAAAATTATTTATATGGTAGCATATAAACTTTTCAGTTCCTGGTGAAATCCGGGTGGTGAAGATTTCACATTAGATAGGTGTAGGTAGAAATCTAAAGCTTAAACAAGAAGCCTGGGTTATAGAGAGAGATCTAGGTATTCTCATAGTTCAAGTCTAAAATTATATAAAGTAATAGGAAAGAAAATTTAGTTTAGAAAACATTTAAGAGGTAGGAGGAAAATGTAAAGCCACAATAAAAGGCAAAATATTTATCGGCAAGGCCTGAGAAGACTTAGAATCTAAGAGTAGAAGAGTACTCAGAAAGAAGTAGCTTGGAAGCAGTGTTCATATGAGAAAATTCAAATGATGTGGCTAGCTCAAGATCACATGACTTTTTCTATTGTCTCCTACCTGTTTCTATCACCTTAAGTGATCTTCTGACTTACTTTTTTTATTCCAGATCCTAACACTGGCTTTTGGACAGTGTACACAATCATCCTTTTGCACACACATTAATTCTGTTAACAAATCTTTGTTGTAAAATTCTGTGTGTTAGGACTAGAATAGTGAGGCAAATAAAATATATATCCTTTGCTCTCAGGGGATATTCTCAGCCAACACATAATATAAAGGAATTGCAGATAGTAGTGATACATATCATGAAGAAAATAGCATAGAAAGTGATGGAGACATTACATTAGAGAAACATATTCAAAGAAAACGTCTTTAAGAATGTCATTTAAGCTAATACATAAATAATAAAGAAGGAGCCATATGAAGATCTTTGAACAGAACATTCTAAGCAAAGGGACCAGCAGCTGTGAATACTGAAATAGCATGTCTTGTTCAGGCACCAGAAGGCAAGCCAGTAAGATTGGAATATGGTGAACTAGGGGAATACTGGCATGATGTGGCATAGAGGTTGCTAAGAATCATGTTATGTAGGGCCTTATGAAGCATTGTTAGGAGTTTGGATTTTACCCTGAGACTGAGTGGAATGTTTAAAACAAAGATGCAATGTGCTGTGGATTATATTTAATAAAGAACATTCTGGACGCTGTTCTGGATAATGGTCGAAGAGGGCAGGAGGAAAAGCAGAGAGGACAGTTGGGAGACTATTGCAAGTTTCTAGGTAAGAGATGTTGATGACCGGCTAGGGAAGTAATGATGAAAGGTTAATTTTGAAGTAAGAGCTGATAGGACTTACTGATCGAATAGATGTATGCAGAATAATGCAAATAGAAACATTTGGAAGCAGATATGGAAAGAAATGTAGGGACACTTTAAAGTGTCTATAAAATTTATGTAAAGAAAGAAGCACTTTAGTCCTTAACCATGTCATTTACCTATAAAATGCATTACGGATGGGGAGCCTAAGATGGTAGAGTCTTTGGGCCAGAATAGTCAGTGAGGGCTTTCCGGAAAAAAAATGAAATATGAATTGGCTATAGGAGAATGAGTGGGCTCTCATAGATTTTGAGGGTGAGATAGGAAAGTACATTCCAAAAAGATGGTAATAGCAGGAGTGAAATTCAAGATAGGAATGACATGTGAGGGGGCGGTCAGAGATAGATTTAGATAGAGCAGTAGTTGAGTTTGGTACAATGTGTAAGAATTAGGACTAGGTCAAGAGTTAGGAACCAGCTCATAGAAGGCTTTAAAAGCCGGAAAGAAGAGTTTGTAGTAATAGGGCAGGCAGAGGAGAGCAAGGTAAGGGAATAATGAGAATAATGTTCTAAGAAAGTTAGCTGCTTTTGATCAATATTATTGAGCTTGAATGTCCTTGACATAGAAATCTGTAACTTGAGATAGAGTTCTGGCAAAAGCACAACACAGGCATTCAAGGTTGATATCTGAACATTCTATTGTAAAAACCTATGGAAGTCCTTTCCAAAGCTGTCTTATGTAAACATCCTTGAGATCAAGAAATTATTTTTTTAAAATCTAATGATTTAAGTGCATATTTATTTCTTTGGTACTTAATAGAAAATGGAAACAACTGGTCAATGCCTTACTTGGAATAATAATCCTTAAACTTTATTTACTTATATATAGCTTCACTTATTGAATATTTACTCTATGCTATATATGCTAAAAACTGTACATATATGATTGTATTTAATGTAAACTACATGACATAAGCTAAACAGTCCCCATTTTGCTGATGAGGGAACTGAAATACTTAGATATTCAGGAATTGCTACAAAGTTGTATTGTTAATAAGTGACAGTTACCAACCATTCCAGTTTTCCCCAAACTGAGTGGTTTCCAGGGATATGGGACTTTCATTACTAAAATTAGGAAAGCTCTTGGTAATCTGGGAAGAGCTTGTCATTTTAGTGGCAGACTAGTTTTTAACCCAGATGGTGTATATTTGGAGCTAGAGCTCTTATACTTTGTGCTCATTACCCTCAATTAACTTGTAATATAGTTTTTATGTAATGCATAGAAGAGCCTTATCCTGGACTGTCCATTCTCTACAGAAAGGCTAGAGAGAGGAGCAGGAAATACTACTGCCAGGGGTATTCTGAATCAAGTTTTGTTCTCTGATTCTCCTTTAGGGACATTTGAAATTTACTGCCAAGCAGGGAGCCACCAAGAAGCAGGAATGCGTGCAATCTATAATGTGTCCTATTGTCCTGGCCGGCAAGGCAGCCCTCACCAACACTACCAAGCTTCAAGAGTCTACTATATCATGGCAGAAGAGTTGGAGTGGGATTACTGCCCTGATAGGAGCTGGGAACTGGAATGGCACAACCAGCCTGAAGAAGAAAGGTAAGGCTTCAGAAGAGAAGAGATCACACTTTTAGAGAATCATTTCACATATGAGGATACTGAAACTGAGGAAGAGGCACTTATCTAAGGCAATAATATGATACTAACTGAACTAGGATGAGGGACTAGAATGCAAGTTTTCTGGATTTCAGCTCAGTGTTTCTTTCGTATTTACTTACTATTTGTTTGAAGTCAAAGAATTGCTTGCACTCTCATCCTCTTAGTCTTTCCCTCCCTTCTTCTAGTTCGCCAGAAGTATCTACCCTTATATTTAAATTTCAGAGAGAATTTATTTAGGGAACTATATGCCTCAAGCTCATTCATTAAGGTATGAAGTAGGCTTAAGTTATGAAGTAGGCATGTAGCTGTAAAAATCCAAAAAATGTAAATTAAATAGAATTTTATTATAGCACAGATAGGAGCTACCTATGGCTGGGAGGTGAATTGTGCCACCCTCAATACTTATTTTCATCTCTGGGTCCAAGATGCCAGTTATACTTATAGCCATTCCCAGCTATCAACTCAGAGAAAACAGCATTGTCTGTAAAGTGATGGCCTAAATGTATACATCATTTTCTTTCATAACCTGTTGTCCTGAACTTATTCATATGGCTATACTGATCTGAAAACAAGTCAAAGAAAGGTAATCTCTGGGCATCTGTGTTCTCAGGTAAAACCTGGGTGATTCTATTACTAAAAATGGAAGAGGATAGAATTGAAACTGAAATATGAATTAGCAGTCTCCACTCTTTTTTCTTAGGTGATCTTGCTGCTTTTTGCCAATTCTTGCTTTCTATGTTGATTGCTTGAGATCTTGGTGATTTGCTCTGGGAATTAGGAAAAGTGAATTCCCGTATGTGACCCTTGGTTTACTCACCTATAATGTATTGAAAGAACATGACTCTAGAAGTGGGAGGAAAGAGCAGCAGGCTTGAATCTAAGCCCAGGTTCTCTTTCTGCTTTCTGGCTGACAGTGTCTCTGTAGATAAGTCCTGTCACCTCTGGTCAAGTGATTGCACCTCTGGGACCACCTATGGGTCACACCTATCGAGAATATCAAATGGTAAAATGAATAACAAAGCTCTTTGTAAATTAAAAAATTATCCTATGAGAAGAAACATGTAAAATGTCATTTCCTTCCTATCTCTTCCCACCTATTACCTCCAGCAGCAGCAGCAGCAGCAGCAGCAGCAGCAGCAGCAGCAGCAGCAGCAGTTAATATTCTCTTACCATTTTGTACCTACCTTGTCTAACTAATTTCATCTAAGGCCTCCTTAAGGTTGGAGCTAGAGCCCAAAGCTTCTGATTCTTAGCCCAGTGCACTTATCATACTAACTGTATTATAAATTTCTTATCTGGGTGAGGGAAAACAAGAAACATGAATAGATTTTGAAACCTATTCTATTCTGAAATAGAATCTTCATGATGGTTACACAGCTGATTCGGGTGGGTCTGAAAAAAGTAGAGATCAATATCTTCTTCCTTCTGTGAATAAACATGGTTCTGACTAAGCTACTCTGTATCTGAAAATGAAGACTTGAAGGCCAAGTGTTGATAATACTATTTTGGTTCCTCTAGTTATGGTCACATTTTCCTGAGCAGCAAGGATGGGCTCCTAGGTTCCCGATACAAGAAAGCTGTATTCAGGGAATATACTGATGGTACTTTCAAGATCCCTCGGCCAAGGTCTGGAGCAGAACACTTGGGAATCTTGGGTAAGGGAATTCAACTTCCATTCTAGTGTCTAGAAGCCTGACATGCTTCTAGGACAGCTATATCATATCAGTAAGTCCTCTATAATCCCCATTCTCAATTTTTCTTCTGCTATCCTAGAAGTATGGTCATTATAAGGGAATCATGAAAATTATCACTGAATTGAAAAGTATGAATTCTTCTATCTGAACCAGGTTTTTCCAGAATATCTACATCTTTGTGCTATAGAGTCTCTTTGGGCAGGCCTGGCCTAGTGAGGAAACCTAGTGTCCCCACTCTGGCTTCCTTGCCACCTCTTCCATCATCTCTCCAGGGACAATCCATAGGCTGGCCAGGGTACTAGATTTTAAGAAGTGCTATAGGCAGGAGAATTTAGGAACATCAAAAAGTGAAAATAATGATACAAGTAATCAATATTCCCTGTATATCCCACTTTTTTCACCTTTTTGTGGGTCCAGTGGTTTTCCTCATGCTCAATTTGCCACAGAAGAGACCTATTGTCCCCTGAAAAGAGCCCAGCTATTCTTTATTCTGTGCCAAACTTTCTCTCATTAATCATCAATGATTGCACATAGTTCTCTAGAGCCTGTGGCTATTACAGATAGAGTTGGGATAGGAAAAGTAGGGATAATTGGAGGTATTACCCTGTTGTTGAAATATTCTTGTCAGGTGTGGTGGTGCACACACCTCTAGTCCCAGCACTTGGGAGGCTGAGGCGAAAGGATCATTGTGAGTTCAAGTTCAAGGCCAGCCTGTTCTACATAGTGAGTTCAGCCTGAACTATACGTTGAGATCCTAAAAATGGAAGGAAAGAAAGAAAGAAAGCAGGAAGAAAGAAAGAAAGAAAGAAAGAAAGAAAGAAAGATTCTTATGCTGTAACAGTATCAGTTTAAGGACTTTTGAATCTAAATATGGAGTGAACCTTAATTTTTGGTGTTAAAAGGATCTTTTCTCAGTAAAACCCTAAATCCAATGAACCTCACAGGTATGTCCATTTCTTTAATGTTCCTGGTTTTATTACCCAACTAATGAAACTTTTAATTATTTTATATATATATTAGGTCCACTTATCAGAGGAGAAGTTGGTGATATCTTGATTGTGGTGTTCAAGAATAATGCGAGCCGCCCCTACTCTGTGCACGCCCATGGAGTGCTAGAATCTAGCACTGGCTGGCCACGGGCTGCTGAGCCTGGTGAGTGAGTGGGTACACAGAAGAGACACAGAATACACAAGAATTTGACTTCAGTCTTTTGTTTTGATGCTTTAAAAAATTACACTCTTGTGGGTTGGGGATGGAGCTCAAAGGTAGAGCATTTGTTTAGCATGTAGAAGGTCCCGAGTCCAATTCCCAACATGGACAAAAACAAAAAAGGCTGGTGTATAACTTAGTGGTAAAATATGAGCTTTGAATGTTTAGGGCCCTGGGTTCAAACCCCAGCACACACACACACACACACATACACACACACACACACAAAATAACCAACTAAACAAACAAAAAAAGT
Source organism: Heterocephalus glaber (assembly GCF_053883595.1). Lineage (NCBI taxonomy): Eukaryota > Metazoa > Chordata > Mammalia > Rodentia > Bathyergidae > Heterocephalus > Heterocephalus glaber. Next base: position 4,723,205 of record NW_028258473.1, on the reverse strand, counting down.
GCTCTTAGAGATATGAGATAGTTACATTTGCCAAGACAAAGCCACACCCTAAATTTGTTTCTATGAAAATTAAATTTAATCTCAAAACAGAGTGTGGTTTAGTCTTGACTACTATTCCTATTTTAAATCTCTAAAAGTATACTTTGGCTCTAGTCTGAACTGATCTTGCCCAGAGAGTGACATGGCCCAGACCACAGATTAATCTTTAACACTATTTATAGCTAAAATTCTTGTCCTCTTATTATAGATTAAATTCTAACCCTGGTCAAACGCTAAACTCCTAATACTGAATGTAGAATGACCACAACCTTCTCCACATTCCTTTCCATTAATTAATTCTTTGAGTAAATATGTGAGGCCAGTGTATGACAGGAACAACTTTAGAAGTTATGAATGCAGTAGCAAGCAATATTTCTTCTACCCTTAGAAAACTTGGACTATTATGATAGAGACAAGTAAAATGGTAAGTATAGTGCAGAGTGATGAGTGTTAAAGTTTTACAATGTGATAGGTAGTTTGAAAAGTGGTACCTGATCTAATGTTTGTGTGGTTAAGAATAGTTTTCCAGAGTAAGTCACACCTCACCTGAAATCTAAATCATCAATTTTCAAACATTACCATGTATCAAAATCACATACTTGTTAAAACAAAGAGTGCTGGGATCAATCCCCAAAGTCTCTGATTCAGTGGGTCTGTGATAGAACTTAACAGTTTGCTACTTCAAGTTTCCAAGTGATGCTCACACTTCTAGTTCAGGAACTGCATATTTTAAAAAATTAAATTTATTGGTACATTTTATATATATATATATAATGATCACATTCATCATAGGAAATTTGTACCTGTACATATAATATATCTTGATTCTTCTTTTTTCTCCAACCCCTCCCTTCCCTTCAACCCTTCTTCCCTTATTTACAAAAGCTTTGTTTCCATTTTTTCTTCTATTCTCTTTTTTTCTTTTCCCTTTCTTTCATTCTCCCTCCCCCCTCCCTTGTTCCCCCTCCCATTTGAACATTTTCTTCCTATTGCCCAATATCTATTATACACTTTTGTCCTTAATTAACATTTCAGTTTCTCACTACAGGAAAACAATGTGATATTTAAACATGGGTGTCTGATTTATTTCACTGAACAGTATAGTCTCATGGTGTCTCAAGTTTATCCTTCTTTATGGAAGAATAGTACTCTACTGCATGAAAACCCCACATCTTCTTTATTCATTCATCTGTTGATGGGCATTTGGGCTGTTTCCAAGATTTAGCTATTACAAATTGTGCTGCTATAAATATGGGGTGCATATATTGCAGTAGTATGATGCTTTTAATTCTTTCAAAAAGAGAAACAGCTGGCTACGAATTACATTTTGAAAACCATTGAGCTAAACTATGAGAAAACAGGTATATGAGTGAAGGGTAGAGTGGAAGAAAAATAAGGAAAAGGAAGTTGTAGATGTAGAATATGTAATGTTTAAAACTCTAGTAGTGAGAGATAAAAGTTGGACTAAGGAAAAAGGAATAGATTCCAGAAAGATCAGTGAGGTGAAATAAACAAAATTTGTGATGAATTAGGTGTTGAAAGTAAGAAAGATAAGAATCCTTGTATGACACACACACTTTGGAAGAAATTCTTGAGTAATACCCAGATTTTTGGCTTGGACGACTGGATAAATAGTGATGTCATTTATTAAGATAGGAAAAATGGTAAAAAGCTACCTCAACATTTGTGGGGAATAGATTGATTGATAATGGGTTCAATTTTGAATTTGTTGAATTTGAGGTGTCTAATATGACCACATACATATATCAGTTAGACATAGAGATATAGGGGTCAGCCCAGTGATACAGTGATATGTTTTTATGCTTTGCAGTGGTAGATGTAGAGAGCATCGATATTAAGAAATATATTACTTATTGGAACATGCATCTGAGAAAACAGTGAGAAATATGGTAGGAGAAAAACAGAAATTATGGTATCATAGATGTTTACAAGACATTTCAAAGATCTCAAGGATGAAGTAGTCAACAATCTTAGTTGTTTTAGTGAGTCTAAATATGATAAGAACACAAAATTTTTCACTGGATGGCGCAACAGGGGAACAACTGGTGATTTTGATAAATTGGTAGTAAAAGAGAATATATTGGATTGGATTAAAACATAATTGGGAGATTTGGGAGTGGAAATAATGAAAATGGTTTAATTTTAAAATGTAGTTAAAACAATTTCAGGGGTACAGTTATGTGCTAAAGTAAAATGGAAGTGAAGAACATTAGATTTGAGGAGGTCAAGTAAGTGGTAGGCTGAGTGTTGGATGAATCATCCACAGTGACCTTAAAGTCACTCAGAAGAATGATAGGAGTTGAGGTGAAAAGGTAGATAGAGAATGAAATACTAAAATCATCAATAAATGAAAGAAGGGATGCATTAAAAGCAGGAAAAATGGTTAGAAGTTTGTTATAGTGATCTAAACAAAGAAGTAATCTTTAACAAAGAAGGAGCCTTGGTATGATGGCACAAACCTGTAATCTCATCACTCAGGAAGCTAAGACAGGAGGATCACTGTGAGTTCAAGGCCAGCCTGGGCTACATAGTGAGTTCAAGGCCAACCTAAACAACACATCAAGATCCTGTCTAAAACAAAAGGGGAGATAGCACATGAAGATAAAGTGTTAGATGGATTTAACAGATGTTAAAGTAGAATCAGTAAGATATGATGGACTGAACAATGTTTTTGGAATAATGGTGATGGAGGAGTCAAGGATAATGATCAAAAGTTTGGTTTAAGAGGTTGGATAGTAGTATCACTCAGAAAGATAAAAATTGCAGGAAGCAGAACATGGTTTTGTTTGGTTTTCTTTATTGAGGAGTGATATTAATTTTATTTTGAAATGTTTTGAGTATGAGGTACCTGTAAGATAAACTAGTCATAATGAGTCAGCCACAAAGACAGATTATATTCAGTTGGAGATAATAGATTCATAGCTTAGAAGAGATACCTGGGATAGATACAAAGATTTAACAGTCATTAGTAACTACAAAAGATGATAATTGAAATCACAGTTATGTATGTGATCAACCAGCGAGTAGCAGAGTTACATAACTTTGAGCTGAAAAGGAAACTTTGAATTAATATCATTATTTAAGAGGAGGTAGGGTACTCTTAATAGTTTATAAATTAAAACAATTCTAATCAAAATCATATTTGGATATTTTTGTGCTGAAATGAAATGATTGTATATAATGTCCACTTAGGAAAAGAAAGAATACCTGGGAAGAGTCAAGATTTTTAAAAAAGATTAATGGGAAAAGAATAGCACAACCTAATGGTATAGCATTATTGTAAAGATACAATAATTAAAGCAGCATGATACTGTAAAAAATAAGTAAGACAAAATAAAAACCTCTGAAACAAAAGCAAGATTCTGCTTTTGTCATTAGCAGTGGGAATACCTCATTATTAACCATACACTTTTGCTCTCTACCTCTCACTTACCAGCTTCTAACTGGGTGATGTTATTAATTTCATTAGTTAGAATCCACTATATTTGCTGGACAATGTCTTACTACTGGACAGAATTACTGTTTCTTTTATTTTAACACTCCCTATTACATTGTTTGTTCCTATGTTATGAGTTGACCTGTGCCTGTAACTGAGTGAGCAGGAAATGTATGTTGAGACAGGTCTTGCATTACAGTTTGATGGGGCTGGAAAGAGAAAACCTTGCTTAGGCCTTTAAGTCAAAGCTTTGCTCTTCAGTTCACCTGTTATCAAAGTTCTGCAATAGGGGTCAGTGGACACTGACTCAGTTGTTAAGTAAGTGATTCTTTGATTCTCATTCAGCCACTCTTTATAATTTCCTTAGTCAGCAACCCTAAGGGAAGGAGCAAGTAATAAGAGCCAGGCTTTCCTATGCTCCTAGATTAATACCATCATAATAGCATTGAAGTTTGGACTCTTACTTCTAAAAATGGAAGAAAGGAAAAATTGATCAACATATAGTTTTAGAGCAAGTCATTATCCTTTGGTGAAAAGTAAAACCATATTTCTGTCAATTAGCACATGCTAAAGTAAATTACAAATAGATTAAAAGTAATACCTTAAAAAAACTAAAAGAAAATGTAAGTGAACATTTATCTGAATTCTGGGTGGGAATAGATTTTCCTAAGTTTGAAAGCAAAAGATGAAACCCTAAAAGAACATATAATGAATCTAATAGTGTGAAGGGTTCTTACAAAATAAAAGTAACCATTGCAAAAGAAAAAAATGAGTGAAGTATAGAGGCCAGAAATTTGTAAAAGAAGCAATATAAATATATAACAGAACATGAAAGAAGGTTAGTGTTACTAATAAGTAATGTAGTACGAACTGGCAATAAAAAAACCCCACACAGTGTAGTCGCTGCTCTTATAAATTTCACAGTTTGGGGGGTAAAGGAAGTAATAAGCAAGAAATCAAGTACATACACACATACTTAAAACATAAGTGCTATGAGAGTAGCAGAAGAGAATAATGGGACAAATAGAGAAAAAAGTGTAGATCTTATAGCAGGGACATTTTATGTATGACCTGAGGGGTGAGAAGGAGCTAGTGTAGCATCTCTGAGAATTATCTGAAGGAATGACCATTTCAAGGAAAGAGAACAAGGGTAAAGGTCCTGGAGACAGTAGTATGGCTGAGCAGAATGAAGGGTAGTGGAAAAGCTCTGAAAGTAAATGTGAGAAGAATATGGGAGGAGATTATTTTGGGTTTTACAGGCCATTCTAGGAACTTCAAGTGGGTTGGGAGACCCTTGAAAGATTCTGAGCAGAACAATGAGCTGACTTATATTTTAATATGATTCATCTGGCTTTTATGTTGAGAAGAGACAATAGTGAGACAAGAAATGAGAAGATAATAATAGGGAGACAAAAAAGTAAGCAAGGAGATAAGGGATGAGGATTGCAAGTTCCAGTCCACCTGGGGCAACTTAATAAGATCTTGTCTCAAACTAAAAATTAAAAAAGGGCAGGGGATGTTACTCAGTGGTAGAGCACTTGCCTAGTATGCACGAGGTCCTGGGTTGGATTCCCAGTGTATGGGGAGGAGAACTTAAAGTACATTTCTTATCAGAAGATATAGGAGCCAGAAGACAATGGTAAAGTTTAATTCATTAAAATAAAATTATTAAATTCTATACACAGAATTCTATATACAAAGAAAATAAGAAAAACAAATTTTCAGGAAAAAATCTGTGAGAATTTATTACACGCAGACCTATATTACAAGGAATGTTTAAGTATTTCAGGAGGAATTGACATGTCACCAGACAGAAAATTGGATCTATACAATGACCGAAGAGTGTGGAAATGGGATAAATGAGGTTAAAATTAAAATTAATTTCTGTCTTTTGATTCTTCTAAAAGAAAACTGACTGACAGAAAAATATTAATAATACATTGAGTTTTTTGTGAATGGAAAAGTAAAGTATATGACAAAAACCACAATGGATGAAAAGGCTACAGTTGTAAGGTCTTTACACTGGACCTTAAACAGTAGAATGAGTTGAAGATTGAGTTCTACTAATAAATTGTATGGTTCTAAACTTTAGAGTAACCCATAAAATAATTTTTAAAATATGTATAAGGATTAAATTAATGGTGGAAATAAAACTAAAATAATAATGCAAAATGAGGTAGAAAATGATGGAAAAAAATTGACAAAGAATAGTGAGATGGATCTTAGGCATATGGAAAGGGAGCCTAGAGATGGAGGAAAAGAGGAGAGAGAAGAGGGAAATGAGATATAAAATGGGGGATTGTGAAGTGTTGTGTATACCTTCCAAGTTCCTATGAGGAGTATGACCATGTGCTATATATATATATATTTCTGTCATTCTAGTTAAAGGTTTTAATTTCTTTACATTTCTTGACTTGGTTTCATTGATTCTATTATTTTTCTCTTCTCTATTTTACTTATTTCTACCCGATTTCTCAGTGTTCTTTCTCTCTGCTAGCTTTGGGTTTACTTTGTTCTTTTTGTAATTCTTTAAAGTTTAAAGTAAGGTTATTGATGTGTTGATTAGTTCACTTTTTGTTACCATAAGGAAATACTTGATTCAAGACACTTTAATAAGAAAAGACATGTATGTTGGTTCACAATGCCAAAGATGCAAAATCTAGGGTCCTCACCCAGTGATGACCTTGCTGGCAGAGTCTTGAGGCAGCACAAAACATCATGTGGTGAAAAATAGGAAGTACATGTGTGTATATGTGTCTCTTCTGGTATCCTTCTTCTTATAAAACCACCAGGATTCATTTTCAAATTCTCCATGCATAATGACTTTATCTAATCCTGACCACTTCCCAAAGATCTCACTTGTAAACATCATTGTAGATTAACTTTCCACCATCTTAGTACTTCACAATGGGAATTAAATTTCAAAACATGAAGTCTTGGGGATCCTTAAAATATATCCAAATCACATTTAATATATTTATTCTATCTTATTGTAGGTATTTACAGCTACAAAATTGTCTCTAAGCACTACATTTAGTGTACTGCAGGCCTTCAGTTTTTGTGTATCTCCTCCACCCCACTGGGGATTGAAACCAAGGCTTTCACACTGAGATATATCCCAGCCTTTTAAATATTTTTTTAAAAAAAATTTGAAACAAGTTCTTGCTAAATTGCTAAGTTTCCCAAGCTGGGCCTGAATTTGTCATCCTCCTGCTTTAGCCTCCCAGAGTGTTGGGAATACAGGCATGCACCACCATGGCAAGCTGTGTTGTGTGCTTATCTTCATTAATCTCTAAGCATTTTATAACATTCTTTGTGATTTTTGGAAGTGTTTGTTGTTTTAATTCCAAATACTTGTATATTTTACAGATTTTCTTAGTTATTTCTATGTTCTACTGTTCAGAGAAAATATTTTGTATAGTTTCAGTTTTTAGAACTGTATCAAGACATATTTTGTGGCCTATACACAGACTATTCTGTACAATGTTTTATATACATTTTGTTGTTGTTGGGTAGAGCGTTCTACATATGTCTGTTAGTTTAAAGTGCTGTTCATATCTTCTCTTTTCTTACAGATATTCTGCTTAGATATTCTATCCATTATTGCAAGTGATATGATGGAGTGTCCAACTATTATTGTAGTACTATTTCTTTCTCACATGCCATCAATTTTTGCTTCATGTATTTTGAGGTTCTATTTTTTGGTTTATAAATGTTTATAATTATTACATCTGCTTTACTTGTTAATTATTTTATTTGTATATACCATAAATAATTGTCTCATAACATTTTTTACTTAAAATCTATTCTCTCTCTCTCTCTCTCTCTTTCTCCTTGTCCCTCTTCCCCTATCCCCCTCCCTACCTCTACCAGGCACTGAACCCAGGTGTTTCTCTACACTGAGCTACATCTCCAAGTCTTTCTTAGTTTTTTATTTTGAGACGGGGTCTCACTCAGTTGCTACATGGTCCAGAGTAATCTTGAATTCATGATATCCTCCTGTCTCAGAATGTACAACTCTCTTTTGGTTACTCTTTGCATGGTGCATCCGTTTTTATTTATTCACTTTCAACATAATTATATCTTTGTATTTAAAGTGAGTCTTTTACAGACAACATATGGTTGTTATTGCATATGTCAATTTTTAAAGAAACATACAGCCAAATTTTGTTTAGTGTGTTTAATTCATCTACACTTGACATAATCACAGGTATGGAAATATTTATTTCTACTGTTCTGCTGTTTGTTTTCTGTGTGTCTTGAGCCATATTTGTCCCATATTTCCTCTACTAATACCTTTTCATGTGTGTGTGTGTGTGTGTGTGTGTTTGCAGTACACTGTTTTGATTCCCTTCTCATTTCCTTTTGTGCAGTTTTAGAAATACTTTTTGTGGTTCCATTGAGATTATATATAAGATCCTAAATTTGTATTAGTTTAGATCAAACTGATAACAGCTTAACTTCAGTAGCATATTCAAACTCTGCTTTGCATACATTTTTGCTCACATATTAGTTGTATTTTTATGAATTACACTGTATACATTGTCCAATAATTCAAAGCTATAGTTATTTTTTATTCATTAAGTTTATTGGTACATTTTAGGTATACAATATGATGACATTCATCATTGTGAATTTGTACTCTTACATGATATATCTTTGTTCTTATTTTTTTCCCCATTGCCCTGTCCTCCCTTCAGCCCCTCCACCCCTCCCTATTCACAAAGACTTTGTTTCCATTTTTTCCTTTTAGCATATTTATTCCTTTCCCTTCTTTCATTTCCCCTCCCCCTCCCCTTTTCCCCTTTTCTTCCTATTTCATATTATCTATTATATATTTGGATCCTTATTTACACTTTCTGTTTCTCATACCAGAAAAACTATTCAGTATTTACACATGTGTGTCCTATTTATTTCATTTAAGAGTATGGCCTCAATGTGCATCCATTTAGCTATAAATGTCTCTAATTTCTCATTCTTTGTGGCTAAGTAGTACTATACAGAGCTATAGTTATTTATATGTGTTTGCTTCTTACATAATATAGGAAATAAACTGCAGGGCTACCAGCCAAAAGTATAGTATACTGAGTTTTATATTTATCTCTATACATACTTTTAATAGAAGTCTTTATTTCTTCATATCGCTTCAAGTTACTATCTAATATCCTTTCATTTCATCTTAAAGGTCTCTCTCTGACATTTCTTTTTGTTGTTTTTTGGTACCGGGGATCGAACTCAGGACCTAGCGCTTGCGAAGCAGGAAGCAGCAGGCACCACTGAGCTAAATCCCTGGCCCCTCTCTCTCTCTGACATTTCTTGCAGGACTAATCTAGTGGTAAAGTACTCCCTCAGCTTTTGTTTAACTGGTAATCTATTTCACTCTTTCTGAGTTCTGTGGTCTTGGATGAAAAATCAGTAATTGATCTTGAGTTGAGGATATGGCTCAGAGAAGAGCACTTATCTAGTATACGAGGCCGTAGATTCAATCCCTGGTACAACAAACAGACAAATGCTACTGTTAATTTAATTGAGGATTTCTTATGTGACAATTTTTTGTAGTTTTCAAGTTTTCTCTTTGTTCTTGTTTATCTACAGTTTCATGGTAATGCACATTGGTGTGGATATTGTTGATTTTTTCCTACTTGGAATTAGTTGAGCCTCTCAGGTGGATAGATTTATATTTTTCAGGAAATTTTCAGCCACTATTTCTTCAGATATTCTTTCCCTTCTCTCTCTCGCTTTTTTGCTTTCTTTGACTACCATAAGGTATGTGTTAATCTTGCTGTTTTTCCACAGATCCATCATTCTCCATTTATGTTTTTATTTTCTTCCTGAGTCTTGGACTGTGGATACTTTCCATTCTCCTATCACCAAGCTCACAGATTTTTTTTCCTGCCACTACAGTGTTCCATTGAACCCCTATGGTGAACTTTTAATTTCAGTTGTACTTTTCAATTCCAGAATTTCTGCTTGATTCCTTTATATTTCTATGTACATATTGATCTTTTAATTGTGTTCATACTTAGTTTATTTGAAAGATTTTCTTTAGTGTTCGTCTATGTTTTCCTTGAGCTCTTTGAGTATACATAAGCAGTTGCAATAAAGTGTTTATTTCTGTAGAGTTATGAGAATAGGAGTAAGATTGGATGGATCAAAGAGTGCAAAGGAGGTATAGAAATGAAAAGCAGAAGTATCAATAAAATTTTTTGAAGACTTGGCTATGATGACCAAGAAAAATATACAATTTTGTAATTAGAGAGGAATATGGGATCTAGTGAAGATTTTTAGTTTTTATGCATTTTTGTTATGAGTTTAATTTTTTGTTTCTTTTGGCTTTTTTGTTTTCTTCTTTGCTTTTATTATTAAGGCTTATTAATCTTAGAAAATATTGGGCTTCACTGCAAGGAAGATTTTACAATGAAAAATGCTAGGGCTGAACTGTTTAATACCATATCCATTAGTCTCATGTGACTATTTAAATTTAGTTTAGTTAAAATTAAAATAAATTAAAATTTCAGGCCTTTAGTTGTACTAGGCACATATGTTGTACTGTGTAGGACTATAAACCTCTAAAATCTGCACCAATCTTCTATTTTCTTCAGTTACAAATGAAAAGGTATCTGTTATAATCCAATATCAGTTCACCACATTCATGCTGTGAATTCTATCTTTTTCCATTTTTAATTACCTTAACCCTTTGATTATTCACTCTTTCTGTGTCTCTGTCCCTGTCTCCCTCTCTCTCTCTCTCTCTCTCTCTCTCTCTCTCTGCCCCCCCACCATAGTCGTTTCTCCTTCTCTGCTGGATCCTTGCATTAACATACGGACATGTTCTAATACAGTGAGAGAAGTTTGTACAGTTTATATATAGTAGGATGATGAAAGATTTTTTAGGGGGGGTTTCAGTTTTATTTTTCATATCTGAAGCAGGATCAACATTGTTGTGGAGGTGGGTATGGTAGGGGAGGAAGTTTGAAGAAAAACAAAAATGTATTAAATTTTTGATTCAGAGTATAGAAAAGCAAAGTATTTTGACAATTATAGGTATTTATGAGATACAATGAGATACTTTGATACATGGATATATTATGAAATCATCCAATGAGGTTAATTAGCTTGTCCATCACTTCTAGTATTCATAATTGCTTTGTGGTGAAACCATTCAAAATCTTCTCTTGTAGCTATTTTGAAATATAAGTATGACAAGTTATCATTAGTTAAGGAAGAGTAAATTCTGACATTTGAATACACAGTAGAGTGGCCATAATTAAAATAAGCTTTTTAAAAATGTCATTACAACTTTCCCATTTATTTTTCATTTTTATTTTAGTTTATTATTACATTTGTGTAGTACATAATGTTTACATTCCTTGTGGAAAGTTGGTATATGTACATAACAGATTTTAATTCCTTTTTACACTTCCTTTCCCTTTTCTCCCTCCCCCTATCTCTTGATCCCCTTCCTTCCTTCTTTCCTTCCTTCCTTCCTTCCTTCTTTCCTTCCTTCCTTCTTTCCTTCCTTCTTCTTTCTTTCTTTCTTTCTTTCATCTCTCTCTCTCCCTCTTTTTCTTTCTTTCTCTCTTTCTTTGTTTTTTGTCTGAAGCAGAATAAGATTGTCAAATAGTGTAGGGAACCATTTGAATTTTCACTTAATGAATTCCAAGTAAAACCAATCTTCTTCATTGTTTGTTGTGTCTTTGTTTTTATTTTTTAATTTTTAAATTGCAAACAATTTTTAAAAATTATAATACTCAGTGTCAGTGGGTATAGAGTGTTATGTATGTTATTCATGGGACTTTAAATTGGCGGAAACTTTCAGAAGGAAAATTTGGGAAGGTGTATGAAAATTACTAGAAATTTCTGTTCCCTTTGACTTACTAATTGTACCTGAAGATATTTACTGAAATATTTACTGAAATATTTATGTGTAAGTCTATGTGTTACAGAATTATACATAGCACAAAAAAGTGGATGCAACCCAAATATCCAACAAGGAAAACATTTAAATTAATTATGGTAAATCCATAAAATACAGTTCTATAAACATTAAAATCATTTTTTGAAAAACTTTAATATATATATATTTATTATATATATATTATATATATAATAAATATATATAAACTATAAAGTGCTAATGATGAAATAAAATAAGTCAGGCTCTAAAATGATATTGCAATATGAATCTAATTTTATAAGAAAGCATATACAAATATCAATATATGTCTATATATATTTAATGCAATGAAAGGAAGTACAGTTTAATCTGAGAGTATTGATTTCTGCTTTAACAGGATGACAGTGACTATCATATTGTTTCCATGCTTTACATAGGTCCTAAAATATTTAGCACTGGGCACGTTTTATTTGTATATGTTTTTAAGAATTTATTTTAAAACATAGAATACATGAAAGTGTACTCATTATACAATATTTAGATGGATAGATAAGCAGAATTTACCTTGGTCCTACTCTCAATCTAGGCCTCTTCCCAAGGTAACTTACATTACTAGTTTGGTGTGTTTCTTTCTAGATCATGTCCTCTGTATTTACACATATTTTGTGTACATGTATTATTTTACATTACTGGAAAGAATGATTATTAGTTATTATTCTTTTAAAAACATTGATAGAGAAGAATAAACTAAAGGGACCAAAGGAGCACCTTGGATTAATGAATAAAACAGGAGGGAGTGGCGTGTAAATATCAAATACAATTTTAAGAAAGGACTAGTCTAAGATATGAGATACAGCAAAAGATAAAAATAATGTTTGAATCCCATTCTCATCCTCATCTCTCACTCTTGTGCAGCCAGGTAATCTACAATCTTGTGCAGCCAGGTATCCAGTTGGACAGGTTGACTTTAGAAGTTGTTTTGAAATAATAAAACTAGAAGGTCCTATTGTAGATTGGAAGGCAGTCCAGTGTGGGAAGTGCCAGAAGGGAATTGTATTGGAACTCATGTGCTTTAATTAGCTTCTAATCCCTCAAAATACTAACAACATGTCCTCAGTCTATAATCAAACCATAGCTGTAAATTACTTTCATAGAGTTAGACACATAGTGTCTCATTGGCTCATAAGTTTTAGCTACTTTTTCTTGATGAAGAGATGGGTGCTTGACGTTACAGAAGGTAGCTCATAAGCCTCATATAGTTAATTTCTTAGCTTGAAGCACAAAAAATAAAGAAGTACTTGGAAGCAAAGAAAAAATAAATAAAGGAATGAGGTGAGGTACCTCACTTTCAGTGAAGATGAGAGGGGTCAGACATTGTCAGTTCTATCCATTCAGTTGTCAAAGCTAGATTCTAAAGTTCAAGGGCCAATGTGCAATGGGAGACAGATAAAACAGGTGTAAGTGAAGTGGAAAAAGAGGCCTGGATTAGGATAAAGAGGTATCATGAACTAAAAGAGGAAGTTTCTGGTGATATCATCAGGATATCAAACATTTGCATATTTTGGGGTGGTTATAAGGGAGCATAGTGGTTTGGTTTAAGCTTTGAGAAATGAGGCATGAGGGCAGGATAGACACATAAAGACACATAATTGTCTCTTGGTCTTTGGTCTTTTTTTTTTTTCATACTGAGTATTGAACCCAGGGGATCACAGATGCTTTGCAAGTATTCTACCAGCAAACTACATCAATAGTTTTATCTAAAATTTTATTTTAAGACAGGGCTACAACTTGATCTTGAATTTATAATCTGCCCATATCAGTTTCCTGATGAGCTGGGATTACAGGGATGCACCACCATTCTGGACCTCTATTGACTTTTTTTTATTAGTACATGTTTGAAGTATATCATGAATTCATTTATTATGGGGAATTAGTATATATATATATATATATATAATCTTAATCATTTTTACTTCCCTTTCCCTCCTCTTCCTTCCCCTCTCCCTCTATCTCTAAATCTTCTTCCCATATGCAAAAGGATTACCTCTCGGTTTTCCGTCTTTTACTTTGTTCTTCACATTATTTATACTTTGGGTTTCATATTAAAGAGAAACTGTATGATATTTAACCTATGTATCTGATGATTTCAATTAGCATTATGCTCCAAGGTACATCAACTTTCCTACAAATGACTCAAATTTATCATATTTTATGGTGGAGTAGTATTCTATTGTACATATTTGCCACATTTTCTTTATCATTCATTGGCTGATGGGTATATAATCCATTTTCAAGATTTAGCTATTATGAGTTGTGATGTTATAAATGTCTATTAGATATTACTGCAATATGATATCTTTAGCTCTTTCAGGAAGATACATAGAAGGGGAAATCTTAGGTTGGATTGAATTTCTAATTTTAGTTTTTTTTTTTTTTTTTTTAGGAATTCCCATAATGATTTTCATAGTGGTTGTACCAGTTTGCATTCCCAGCAACAATGTAAAATACTTTTGCCCCCCCCACCCCAGACTGGTTACCATTTGTTTTTAGAGTTCTTGTTGGTAGCCATTCATTCTGGAGTAAGATGAAATCTCAATGTTGTTTTAATTTGCATTTCTCTAATGGCCAAATATGATGAACATTTTTCAATGTGCTTATTAGCCATATATACTTCTTCTGAGAAGTGTATATTCATGTCAATTGCTCCTTTTTTGATTGGCTCTTTTTTTGGTAGCCTATTTTTAAAAATTATTTATATAGTCTAGATATTAGTCCTCTGTCCAAGAAATAGCTGGCAATTTTTTCCACTGCTTTAAGTTTTCTTTTCACTTTGTTGATTGTTTCCTTTATTGTGCAGAAGCTTTTAATTTGATATGATACCATTTGTTGATTCACTATATTATTTCATCTGCAATAGAGTTTATGTTCAAAAAGTCTTTGTGTATGCCTATGTCTTCAAGAATTTTACCCATTTTTTTCCAGCAGATTAAGTGTTCCTGTTTTAACATTTAGATCTTTGATTCATTTCAGTTCTATTTTAGTACATGGTGAGAGATATGAGTCTAGAATCAGTCTTCTGCATGTGTTTAGCCAGTTTTCCCAGCACCATTTGCTAAAGAAACTATATTTTCTCAAGAATATGTTTTTGGTCCCTTTGTCAAAGATCAGATGGCTGAATGTGGCTGGAGTGGTTTCTGCATTCTCTACTCTCTTCCCTTGATCCATATGTCTGTTTTATGCCACTACCATGCTGATTTTATCACTATAGTCTTGTAATATAACTTCAAATCTGAGATTGTTATACCTCCTGCTTTGCCCTTGTTGCCCAGGATTGCTTTTGCCTTCTGGTTCTCTTCTGGTTCCAAATAAATATTTTTTGTCTTGTTTTATCCTAGTTCTATAAAGAATGTTGTTGGTGTTTTTATTGGGATTGCACTAAATATTTATTAGGAATATAGCCATTTTGACAGCATTGGTTCTGGTTATCCATGAACAGTAGATGTGTTTCCATTTTCTGATATCCACTTTGATCTCTTGCTTCAGAGTACTGTAGTTTACATTATCTCTATAGGAGATCTTTCATTTCCTTGGATAGGTTAATTTCTAGATTATTTACATTTTTGAAGCTATTAAAAATGGTATTTTTTATTTGATTCATTGTTGCTATACAGGAATTCTATTAAATTTTTTGTGTTGATTTTGTATCCTGTGCTGAATTTTTAATTAATTGTAGGAATATTTTTGTGGAATTTTTGGGTCTCCTATGGAAAGGATCATGTCTCCTATAAGTGTGGATAATATGACCTCTTCCTTTCTTGTTTCTATCTTTTTTATTTCTCCCTTGCTTAATTGCTCAGTCTTAATTTTCGAGTGATATGTTGAACAGAAATGATGAGAATGGACACCCTTTTTTGTTTCTGATTTTAGAGGAAAACTTTTCAGTTTTCCTTATTTTAGTGTGATATTAGCAATAGGTTTTTCATAAATGGCTTTTTTCAAAGTCCTTTTATGCTTAGTTTCTTCAGGGTTTTTATTATGAATGGATGTTGACTTTTGTTAAAGACTTTTTTCGTGGTCTATTAAGATGATCATGTGATTTTTGTCCTTGCTGCTGTTTATATGATATAGTAAATTTATTGAGTGACATATGTTGAAACATCCTTTCATGCTGGGGAGAAGCCAACTTGATCATAATGTATGTGTTTTTAATGAGTTGTTGCATTCTATTTGTCAGTCATTCGTTGAAGATATTGATTGCATCTATATTCATTAAAGAGAGTGGCTCATAGTTTTTGTTGTTGTTGTTGTTGTTGTTAAATCCTTGTCTAGTTTTAGCATCAGGGTAATGATAGCTTCCTTGAATGAGTTTGGCAGTAGTCCTTCCTTTACAATTTCATTGTAAATTAGTTCATTGAGAAGTATTGGCATTAAATCTCCCTGAAGTTCTACTGTGAATCCATTGGGTTCAGGGCTCTTTTATAGTTGGTAAGTTGATTATTACTGCTTCAAATTTATTGCTTGCTATTGGACTGTTCAAAGTTTTTATACTTTCTTTGTTCAGTTTCAGTCATTCATATGTGTCCGAAAATTTGTCCTTTCCTTCTAGATTCTCCATTTTGAGTACATATTTTCAAAATTGTTAAAATCGTCTGAATTTTTGTGATGTCCATTGTGATTTTATTGTTTTTATTTGTAATTGCATTGACATGGGTCTTTACTTTTTGGGAAAATTTGACTAAGGGTTTGTCAGTCTTATTTACCCTTTCAAATAACCGCTCTTTGACTCATTAATTATTTTTAATTTTTATTCTCAAATTCATTAATTTCTGCTCTTGTCTTTATAATTTCCCTCTTCACACTAGTTTTGGATTTGGATTGTTCTTGTTTTTCTAGGACCTTGAGGTGAATTATTAACTTATTTATTTGGGAAGGATTTTTTTTCTGATATGGGCATTCACAAGTATAAACTTCTTTCTTAAAATGGCTTTCATTATGTTTCATAAGTTCTGGTCTTTGTACTGGTATTATTGATGTAGGATAAATGTAACCCTCAACTTGCTGGATGTCAGATAAGCTGAATTTGTGTCCCCCAAAATCAAAGAATGAATTCTAAAGAACAACAGGGGCTAAGAGTAGGAAAGATTTTTTGAGTGATAGCTGCTGTGCGCTAGGAGGGGTACCAAAACTGGGTTACCTCTGGGGTTATTTCTCTCAGAATGTTTTATAGAGCAAAATCATGAGGTGAGCACAATGTGGGTTAAATTATAATCAACCAATAAGATTTCAAGCATATATAAAATATAAAAAACAGATTCCAAGTATAGTCACTTAGCTAATATTGATCCAATAGGGAAGCAGGTCACATAAAAGGGTACATGGAAAGAACAAAGGCATTTTGGGAGGGGATGGGTCTGGATGCTCTGGTCCCCCACCTGGGTGACTGATGCCTATCTGGACTTCCTGGACCAGGTTGTGGTAATTATAGTACAATTCCAAGTTACTGCTTTTCCCTTAGGGAGGCAAGTAGGTCTGGCCAATCACAATTCTGATGTCTTTTTCTCTGTTGACTTCCTTGAGTACCCAGTCCCTTTCTGGGGTTAGATTAATTTTTATCTAACCTAGCTGCTTATAATATGCCCCCCCCCGTAAAAAGCTATCCCTAACTACAGTTAGGGGACAGTGGGTGAAGTTTCAATCTAGCTACTTTGAGCTGAGAAGGGTCAGTGTAGGGTGTTCAGCATTTTAGATAATGTCATGAGCTTTTATCTATAAGACAATTTATTTTTTTATTTTTATTTTTTTTTTGGTACTGGGGATTGAACTCAGGACCTTGCACTTGCAAGGCAGGTGGCGAAACCACTGAGCTAAATCCTTGACCCTATAAGACAATTTAGTAGAGCTTTTGGAGAATAATGCATACTTAGAAGTTAACACACAGAAACATACACATTAAACTAAGTCATATATAATCTTTATGTTATCAAACTCTAGGGCTTTTATTTGTAAGTCCTATTTAAGCATTGAGACTATCAGTTCTCATCTGTTAATGTTTTAAATAAGTTTGGCTGCCCTGAAAACCTATATAAACCATCTTTCCATGGAAATCTCAAAAAGAACCAAAAGCAAAAAAGAAATTGTTGAGCTCAAAAGTATTTTTTTCTTAAAAGAAACAGCTGTAGGTGCTTTAATGAGTTATTAACACACATTTAAAGAAAGACAGACAAAAATATACAAGACAATTACATTTAAATTAGAGTGCACTCTCATATATTTGGCCAAGTTGAACTATAAACAGAAGTGAATTTATTTTACTTATGTCAAAAATCATTTTCATTTTATCCTTACTTTTCTTGCTAACAAGACATAATTCTATTACATGTCAGTGACATCACTCCTATTTTCTTTTGACATAAAATCCATATCCATTGAAACTTTGTGAGTACCAGACACAAGTTTCTGTGACACAGTATCTTAAAATATGTGCAGAAAATGATGACTTTCACAGAAAGAGTTTGCTAGATTCTTTCAACAGGCATTGATTTCACAGTCAGTTGTCAATATGGTATTTTAGGCAATTGAAATATTTATGTGTACTATTAGAAATAGTATCTCTACTGAGAATATAACATCTGATAAACTATTGTTCTATTTTTTCAATCTGTATTATCCTCAAAGTGCTATTATTTTTTTAAAAATTATTTTAATATAATATAAGTAGATATTAATAAAGAAAATATAAAAGCCATTCTATGAAAAAATAATTTTCCATAACAAAAATGATTAAAGAATAACAATAGTAAATACACTGTATTTCATATTCTAAAAAGAATACATTTTCATTTGCTAATTTCTCAGTTTATTTCCTAATAATAATATACCTTTTTTTACATAAAACATTTTAAGTATTCACAAAGTATCTAACATTTTGTATAATTTTGAAGAATTTCTTCCTATTTCACAATATTTACTCTTTTTGGTCTTTATTTTCACTTTCAGTTTCTCACAACAGAGAGATAATGTGATATTTACATGTGTGTTCGATTTATTTCACTTAAAAGTATGTTCTCAAGGTGCATCCATTTACCTAGAAATGTCTCAAGCTTATCCCTGTTTATGGCTGAATATAACTCCATTGTGTTTAAAAAAAACCCACATCTTTTTTATCCATTCATCAGTTGATGGGCTTTTGGGTTGCTTCTAAGATTTATGTATTACAAACTGTGCCGTTATAAACATGGGTGTGTATATATTACTGGGGTATGATGCTTTTCATTCTTTTGGGAAGATACTCAGAAGGGGAACAGCTAAGTTAAATGGGACCTATAATTCTAGTTTTTTGAGGAATCTCCACACTGATTTCTACAGAAGTTGCACGAGTCTAGATTCCTACCAACAGTGAAGTGTTCCTTTCTCCCAACAGCTCTGCCAGCATTTGTTGTTGGTTGATTTCTTGATAATAACCATTTTTTCTGCGTGAGATGGAATCTCAGTGTTGTTTCAATTTGCAACTCTCAAATGACCAGTGATGCTGAACATTTTTTCATGTATTTATTTGCTGTTTCTACTTCATCTGAGAAGTGTGTATTCATTTTAGATGCCCATTTTTGAATTGAATCTTTAAATTTGAGTGGATTGATTCTTTTCAATTCTTTGTATGTTCTAGATATTAGTCCTTTGAGGAACAGCAGGCTCATTTTTTTTCTCACTCTGTGGGTTGTCGTTTCACTCTGGATTGGTGATTTTTTTCTCGTTGTGCAAAAGCTTTTTAATATGATGAGGTCCTAGTTGTTGATTCTTTGTATTATTTCCTGTGTGGTTTGGGTTTTGTTCCTGAAGTCTTTGCCTACTCCTATATCCTCAAGCATCCTATCTATTCTCCCAGCAGATTTAGTGTTTTGGTTTTAATATTTAGTCCTTTGATCCACTTTGATTTTAGTTTAGTACATGGTGAGAGATATGGGTCTAGGTTAATCATCAGCATTTGAAAGCCAATTTTTCCAGCAGCACATATTAAAGTGGCTATCTTTCTTCCAGTGAAGATGTTTGTCCCCTTTGTCAAAGATAAGGTGGCTGAGTGGGTTTGGAGTTGTTTCTGCATCTTCTAATCTGTTCCATTGATCCCCAGGTCTATTTTATTTTTTTCCTCAGTACCACACTGTTTTTATAACAGTAGTACGGTAGTATAATTTCATGTCAGGGACTGTGATGCCACTTGCCTTGCCTTTGTTGTCAAGAAATGTTTTTGCTATTCAAGGTCTCTTCTAAATTCAAATAAATATTAGGAATGTTTTCTCTAGTTCTGTGAGGTATGCTAATGGTATTTTGATTGGGTGGGGTATCACTTCTGATTATACTCAAATGTGCAGCTGTGAAGAATGTGTATTCTGATGTTGTGGGGTGGAACACTCTGTAGACATCCACTAAGTACATTTGTTCACAGGTTTGGTTCAGTTCTGATGTTTCTTTGTTGACTTTTTTGTCAAGTTGATCTATTTGTGACAATGGGGTATTGAGGTCCCCCATTACAATCGTGTTAGTTCTTATTTGATTTTTCATGTCTGTTAACATTTGTTTTACATAGTTGTGTACACTGATATTTGGTGCATATATATTTATGATTTTTATCTTTTGCTCTAGGATTGTTCCCTTTACAAGGATGTAGTGGCCTTCTTTGTCTCTCTTAATAAGTCTTGGTTTGAAATCTACTTTGTCCATAAATAGTATAGCTATCCCTGCTTTTTTCTAACTTCCTGTCTCATGGAGTACTGTTTTCCATCCCTGACTTTTAATCTATGAATTTCTTTTTGAATTAAATGTGTTTCCTGTATGCAGTAAATTGTTGATCTTGTTTCTTGATCCATTCTGCCAGTTTGTTTCTTTTCATTGGTGAGTTGAAGCTATTTACATTGATGATTATATCTAAAACATATTAGCTTATCCTTGTCATGTTATTGTCCTGCTGTTGGTTCTTTGTCTTTCCTATCTGTTTAATTGCTTTCCCTGCCTGGTGGCTTCTTTCTATTGATGCTCTTGGAGTTTTGGTCGTCATTATCTCTTTCTAAAATATCCTTCAGAGCATTTTGTAGAGTTAGTTGAGTGGTCATGAATTTCTTCATTTGTTCTTTGTCATGGAAGTATCTTATTTCTCCATTGAATTTGAAAGATAGTTTTGCAGGGCACAGCAATCCAAGTTGGAAGTTGTTTGCTTTCAGAACCTGGAATACTTCAAACTCTCCTTGACTTCAGGGCTTGTGTTGAGAAGTCTTGCTGTGATTCTGATAGATTTTTATTTGTAGATGATTTTTTTCTTTTCTCTAACAACTTTGAATATTCTGTTCTTGTGGAGAATTTCTGGGATCTTGATAATTATATGCCTTGGTGTAGATTCATTTTGATCATGGCTCCTTGGAGTTCTATATGCCTCACTTATTTGGATATTAAATTCTTTTCCATGCTTAGGAAGTTTTCTACCAATACTTCGTTGAACAGGCTTTGTATGGCCTTTGCACTATCTCTGACTCTGTCATTGACCACAGTCAATCTAATATTTTCTTCTTTGCATCATCTTGCAAATGTTGGATTGATTTTTTATGGTCCCTTGCCATTTTTAAGGTAGTTTTCTTTTCATGGTAATTAACTGCATTCCTATCTTC
This sequence comes from Heterocephalus glaber, assembly GCF_053883595.1. NCBI lineage: Eukaryota > Metazoa > Chordata > Mammalia > Rodentia > Bathyergidae > Heterocephalus > Heterocephalus glaber. Next base: position 4,702,159 of record NW_028258473.1, on the reverse strand, counting down.
TAGTTCAAAAATTCTGTCCTCGCCTTCATTTAATCTATTGCATATACTTTGAATGGAATTTTTAATCTCTTTGATATTTGTTTGAATCTGTTTCATCAATTTCATTTCTTTCCTATGTTGGACATTCATGTTTTCCATCATTTTCTTAATCTCCTCTTTTTTTACCTGTATCTACTCTAGATTCATTGAGCATATTTTTCATTTTGATCATCATTTCTTCTTTTACTTGAGAGATTATTTTCTCTATAATCTCATGTATTTGTGTTCTTCTGCCTCTATCATCTCAGAAAAGTCAGGTGGGTGACTTCTGATTTCCTCAATCTCATTGTCTTCTGGACTTGTCTTTGGTGGGCTGGAGTTCTGGGATTGCATTTTGCTTCTATATCTTGTAATTTTCTGTTTTTAAAATTTTATTTCATTTTCTGTGTTGATGCTTATAAATTTCTTATGGCAGATTGCTTTATCACTAGTATCAAGGTTTCTCTAGGAAATGTCTATTTTTCAGAGATGTCTTCTGGGCATATATGATTCTTGGTCTTTGTGCCTGTCCCAAGATCTTACCTTCCTAATTTATTAAGGATCAGAAGTTGCTATTTATTTGGCTCAGCACCCAGTCCTTTGATACTGGACTATAGTGGTAGTTATGGCCCCAGGCAATCTCAGTGTTGTCATACATGGGAGAACAACTAATTATAAGTAGAACATCCTGGCTAAAGTAGTACAATTACCAATAGCAACAGCTTCAAGCACAGCCTAGCAACTAACAAATTGTGCTAACTATTAATTTGATACCTTTAGCTACAGGAGTAAGATCTATAGTTTCAACATAAACCAGGAGTTTGTATGCAGTGAGTTACCCCTAAGTGGGGTGATTTTACCTTGAGGGGGATTTAAGACAGATAGGAGCCAAAACAGAGAGATAAATGAAGGGAGGAGTAATAGAGGCAAGACTGGAGGACAACAGATGATCACTCAAGGTTTGGGGAACTGGAGAAGAGGGCAGGAGAGAAAGCATGAAGGATAATGCATAAGAATATCAAAGTGAATTAGAAAGATAAGAGATGATTTTCACTCACATGAAAATATCATAACCTCAAGTGAGATGGTTGAGGAAAGAGAGGAGGATGAGTAGAACAAGACTAACATAAAGGTAAAAACTTTTAAAAAATGGACAGAAAAAGGAAATAAAACCAACAAAGAAGGAAAATAAAAATTTAGCTCAGTGGTTCTGCAGCCTGCCTTGCAAGCTCAAGGTCCCAAGTTCGATCCCCAGTACCAAATAAATAAATAAATGAAAATAAAATTCCTCTGGAATCTTCAGTTCTATTGTAGTGTCCAAGGCAGGTAGTGTTCCAGAACTGTGCTGTGTATCTCCACCAAATCTGGGGTAGAGTTTGATCTTGTGAGAGTTGGGGCTGGTCTTCAGCGAGAAACTTTTTGGATGACCCTCTCTGCCCACTCAAGCTTCTCTGTCATTGCTGTGGGACCCTCAGCCAGGGACAGCATAGGGCTAATCTCAGTCCTCTGTATGTTTGGCTCCCCTTGGTCACTTGGTCTTTGTACAGCCTCCTCTGTTTCACCCCCACTGGCATTTCTCTACCCTGTCCCCATGTGCTTGGAGAGGGACTGTGCTGCTTGGTTTTGCTGGATTTCTCATCTCCTCTCCAGGGGATTAATTAATTGCCTTGCCTAAAATTTCTAAAATCCCTTACAGATCTGCATCTTTCTCTCAAGTTACTGATTGCAACTCACTCCTTTCAGCTGCATTGTGGCAAGACAGAGAAAAGAAAAAGGGAGGGGGGTGGGGAGGAGGGTTGGCAGCCCATTCCTTGGGGAGGGAGCAGAGTTCTGGTTGGCTCTGTTTGACAGTGACAGCTAAATCTGCTGCCAGTCTGCGGTGTCCTTTGTGCTGAGAGGGGCTAAAGAGATAAGAGGCTTTCTTTCCCAAATCTATCCTGTGTGGTTTGAGTTAGCCACACCTTTTTAGTACATCAGTTTCTGGGGGAATTCCCAGTATGGTGATTCTTTCTAGGCGCTGCTAGCCTATGTTTTATTTGATCTATTACTCTCTTATTTCAGGTTGCTTTTGGCATCAGGATGTATGTCCACCCCTTTTCTTCCAATTACCTGTGTTTTTAGGTGATTTTTCTGTGAGTGGGTCCAATGTGACTCCTCCTCTTTTCAGCCATGTTGAATTCCTCTATGGTTTATATCTTGATGCTCCCTCAAAACTTCATGTGCTTATAGTTGGGCCTTTGAAGAGGTAATTGGATCATGGGGGCATGATACTCATCAGTAGGTTAGTCCAGTGTAAGTTTATAGCTAAATGTGATGTTGACAGGAGGCATGGTCATATCCTGAAAGAGTATCTCTTCTCCCTTCCTTCCTTGATCCCTCTCTGCTTCCTTGCTGCCATGGCATGAGCTATTTGTCTTCTGTGATGCCCCTCTGCCATGTTGCCTTGTCTTTGAGCCAGTGGAGTATGTACAGAAGTTTCTACAAATTGTGAGCCCAAGTAAACCTCTCCTCATTTAATTTGTGGATGTCAGGTATTGTGTCTCACCCACCATAGCCTTTTAGGGACACCTAGATGCTGAGAGAAATTTCTGACCTGATTCAACTTGAGGTCCCTTATTGCCCTTCCTAGGTGAGGTGCTCACTTACCAGTGGAACATTCCAGAGAGATCTGGTCCTGGACCAAATGATTCTGCCTGTGTTTCCTGGATCTATTATTCTGCAGTGGATCCCATCAAGGTAAAGACAAGATTGGCTGTCTGGAGGTGGGTCTCAGAAACAGACAAACTATATGGCAAAAAATAACCTAGTAAAGAAATGTAGTAAGAAGCCCACCTGTAAGACACTGGAGCCTAGAGTTTGGGGATAATTTCTCAAATGCTAGGCTCATTTCAATAGTCAGGAAGAAAAATTGAAGGGAAATTTTTCTTCCTCGTCTCTTCTTTTTTAGGTCTCGTAGGATAATATAATGTCATTCAAAAAACTTGAGAATGATTACTGTAAGATTGGGGTTCTAGTTCCAGATTTGGCTCTAACTTCTCTTTGGAATGGCTTTTAAAAAGTCAGTCTGTCTCTGCTTCCTCATCTGGAAAATGGGTTTAACTATCTCGCCAATCATTCATAGTAAGCCATGAGCAACCATATTTTTACTACAGCAGAAATTAATTCATAATTTTCCTTTTAAATTTTTAATTAATTTTATTAGTGCCCTTTAGATATACATAATCATCACAGTCATCATAGAGAATTTGTAACTGTACATAATATATCTTGATTATTCTTTTTCCCCCAATCCTCAAAGCAATCATTCATCATCTACTACATCTTGTGCATTTCACTTGATGCTTTGGAGGATACAAATGTTAAGATACATTTCCACTTTCAAAGAAGATGGACTAGTTGAGCAAGAGGAAAGTCAAGAATTTATCGCAATGGAAGCTACATGTACTCAGGGCTCGAAAGCCATTAAATAAAGGAAGTAGAGAAGAGGAGGGCTTGTAGGCAAAGGAAACTGCATGAAAAAGCATTGGGTTGTGGAAGTGCTTGGTGAATTTGAGGATCAATTAATAGGTAGCATAGCTAAAACACGGATTAGATAGGACATGTTATCTATGTCCCAAATGATTGTGAGAATTGATTCAAGTAACATACAATAGTAGGATACTTATAAATGTAAGCCATTATGATGAGGTGCTGAGGGGCACAGTGATTTGATTCCTTGCAGAGCACTGGCACACAGGGACAACTACACCTTTCTCTCGTTCCCTCTTCCTTCTTTCTTCAGGACCTGTACAGTGGTCTAGTAGGACCCTTGGCTATCTGCCGAAAAGGCACCCTGGAGTCCCATGGAGAACGAAGTGATGTGGATCGGGAATTTGCCTTGTTGTTTTTGATCTTTGATGAGAACCAGTCTTGGTATCTAGAGGAGAATGTGGCAACCTATGGACCCCAAGAACCAGGCTTTGTTAACCTACAGAATAAAACTTTCTTGGAGAGCAATAAAATGCATGGTATGTAGAAAAGAATCTACCCCCTTTTCAAAGAAATCTTCACTGATTGGTTGAATGAGGGTGTCTGATAGACACATTACTACCTACGGGAACATAATTCTGTAAATGATGGGAAGGTTGGAAGTAGAATAAGGATGAATTGGAAATATCCTTATTATTGTATATTTATAAAAACAAAGCAGATATGTGGTCCAGATTAGATCAGGTGCTCAAAAAGCAGTGTGCTAACTCTGTAAAGTTGCAATGGTGACACAAACAAATTTTTAACATATTGGAGAAGAAAAATGGACATTTATATTGCTCTATATATCTTTTCTTCAAAATTCTGAGTTTAGTCTTTCATATTATGTCATTTCATCACCATTCTAATATGGGATCTGCTTACTCAAGAGATTAAAGACAGCTTGTCTGTTTTTAAAATAGCATTTCAATTAACAGGTGGAATAATTGGGGCTGGACTGTAGCACAGTGGTACAGTAATTGCCAAGCATATGTGAGGTCCTGGGTTAAATCACCAGCACCACACACACACACAAAAATAAACATAAAAATAAACATACAAATGAATAATTGGAGAAGAAGGCCTCATGAAGTAACATACTGGCTTTGTGTCAGATACAAGGAAGAATATCTTGCTTCTTGAATAGATTTAGGGAGAAATTGTGCCTCAAAACTGCCCTTTGCTCTAGCAATCTGGGTAGCCTTTCAAAAAGAAGAGAAAGTCACAAATAAAAAGGAGCCCTTAAGTGCTGTGAAATGTATGAAGTGATCTGTCATAACCCCTTCTAGTTTAAGAGTTCTTTGATCTGAGAATGAGGTACAGCTTTGATAATAACTCTAATGGAACCCAGAAGTAGTCTCTCATTGTCCTACAGATTTTAGCTATTTCCCCTGGATGGAGAGATGAGTGATTCATATTAGAACAGATGATTCACAAAGTGCACTTTCTGGTTTCTGTCAAATGAGAGAAATAAATGGACAAAATGGAATGAGGGCAAAGTTAGGTCCTTCTAATGCAGGAGTTTGACTAATGCCCACATTCATCTTTTTGTTTATGCATCCATTCATCCAAACTTTTCAGGTTTCAGTCTACCTACTATCCACCTAACAGGTATTTTTGAGCAATTTCTGAATGCTAGCCCTAGAGATATAAAGATGAACAATTTTCAGGTATATGGGGGCAAATAAATAACATTCTTCCCTTTCCTTTCTGATTCTTAAACTGGGAAAGATGCTTCTGATCAAATGTGAGCTTTATCACTGGGATGGCTAATTGAATAGCTGAATTTAATTCTACAAGTAAATGTGTTTGCTGATACTCCTTTGTAATAGATTTCTACTTTGTCATTGATTTAGATGGACAATATCTCTTCCCTTGACATAAGCAATCTTAACCACAATGAAATAGTCAATCAATTTGCACCTCATTCTGTGACTAGGCTTATCAGAAAGGGAAACAATCCAGAAGGGGTTGAGTTGAACATGCTTAGTTTATTCTACCAGATTCACAATTAAGTGGAGATAGTCGAAGAGGAGACTATAAATGTACCTTACATTATTTCCCCTCTTGAGGAATAAAGTAGAAATTACCTTGCCTCTGTGAGAACATAAGCAGTGGGAGGAAATTGTTCTGGTCAAAGTCCTGACAGTGTGAATTAAAATAGAAATAAGTACTTTGGTGTCTTTGGAACACAGGATGCATCCTAGGAAGAGAAAGATGATGAGGCTCATGCATCAATAACATTAATTACATATCTGTGACAGGTTTAAAAATATTTATTGTAGGGTTAGGTGTATGTTGATTTTTCTGAAAAAATACAAGGAATATGTATATACTACTATAGTATATACATTGATTTTCTATTTAGTTGGTTATATGAGCTCCCATATTTTAAATGATAGCTAAATTTAGAAGGCAGTTTTTGGTATGTTTCAATAATTTGTGCTTATAGTACGGAGGAGCTCAGAGGTGCAAGAAACTGTAAGGAATGAAGGATATGGAGAAGAGGTAGAAGATCAAGAAAGTTTTTTTAAGGGAGGGGAGGATTTGCGCTTAAAAAAGATGGCCAAGCCGGGGGTTTAGCTCAGTGGTTCCGCTGCCTGCCTTGCAAGTACAAGGTCCCAAGTTCGATCGCTGGTACAAAAAAAAAAAAATTCAACCTTGTGCTCTCTTCAGCAGCACATATACTAAAAAAAGATACACAAAAAGAGACAAGACTTCTGGGAGGAAGTTTAAATACAAAAGAACACAATGAATATGCATGGAATATTTTGGAGATAGTGGTGAAATCATTCTAATTGGAATAAATGTGTTGGGTAGTGGGAGGTAGTTCTGGGAAAGTGGTGTGTGGCTATATTTTGAAAGACCTCATTGGCTGAGCTATGGAATCATGGACTTGGAAGAAGGAGCTGTTGAAACATTTTAAGTGGCAGAAAGACGTGGTCAAATTAGTTATTTAAAGAGATAACTCTGGTAATATCAACATAAAAGATAAACTGGAGAAAGATAAATGGAATAGTAATGAGGCAATTTAGGAGCCTATTGCTGTCAATAGAGATGTTAGGGGCCAGACCTAGGGTAGTTGCAAAGGTAAGTCAAAGGGAGAGATGCAAGTGGTATTTTCTTCTTTCACAGCCATCAATGGGAAGCTCTATGCCAACCTCAGGGGTCTTACCATGTACCAAGGAGAACGAGTGGCCTGGTACATGCTGGCCATGGGCCAAAATGTTGATCTACACACTGTCCATTTCCATGCAGAGAGCTTCCTCTATCAGGTAAGCTGGAAAGAGGTTTGAGTCCCTTAGGGTTGATTAAATGAGTACCTCTAATCATTGAAGAAGGAAAGAATAGCAAAGAGTTAGAATAGCTGTCTAGCATATGGAGAATTGACCTGGAAATTGTAGCCTGGCTATATACCAAGTTCAGTCATTTCTCTCTCAGTCTTGGCTTCCTCTTCTGAACATGGAAGAGAATGACTCATTTATGCAGTAAGAGGATTGAAGGAATCAGCATCATTGTCTCAGTCAAGGACTTGAGGCTCAATGAGCAGTGATTCTAAGAGCAAGGCATTTCAGAGTGACATCCCAGAATCTCTGAAAGTGTAATATCCATTTTAAGAAGAATTTCAATTCAAGGAACTACATGGAACAATAGGGAGATTTTGAAGAACATGTAGCCTTAGGAAAAGAGTTGGAGGTATCGATAGAGACTTATAGATGTAGAAGTGGTGATAAGAGTATTGGCAAAGAGGAAAAACTAAGTTGAATTCATTTCTAAAGGAAATATGTGTTCCTTCCTAGAGGTAAAGGCTTAAGCCAAATACTCCAGATTTTAGTGTGTGAAAAGATATGGAGACACTAATTTGGAGCCCCTAAAACTCACTCTCTGGTCTAGGAATCCCATGCCCCTGAGTGGACATCATAGACTTTCAGTTCCTATAAAGCTAGATGTTTGCTATGTGCTTCACTTCCTCTACCCTACCCCCAAATGATCTTGCAGAATGGACAGACCTACCGGGCAGATGTGTTGGATCTGTTTCCAGGGACCTTTGAGGTTGTGGAGATGGTGGCCAGCAACTCTGGGACATGGCTAATACACTGCCATGTGGCTGACCATGTCCATGCTGGCATGGAGACCCTCTTTACTGTCTTGTCCCAAGAAGGTAAGACCTAATTCCCCAAAATGGATCATCTTTATGTAGTCTATAGAAACCAGGTAATACCAAGAAGCTTTTTACACCTCTCCTGATCCAAGAAGAACCAGGTATTAATATAGAGCATAGCCCCCCCTCTAGGAATTCCCCCTACCAATATTTCTCATTTCTCTATTTGTGCTCTGAAGCCTACATCTCTCCTATTTATTTTAACAACTGTTGAGTTTCAGGCTGACCTAGCCTGAAACTGGTTGGGCTCAATGCCTAGTGCAAATTTGTACCCTTCGAAATAAATTTAATTTACATATAATTGTACTATTTAGAATGTAATAGAAGCATTGAAGAAATATTCTAATGGTTCTTTTTTGTGCAGGGGATAAAACCCAAGTCTTTGTACATACTAAACATGTGCTCTACTGCCGAGTCACATCCTCACTCCCTAGTGAGTCCTTTGTTTTAAAGAGAAGAAAAATAATTCCAGTGGTTACCTATTAAGTGATGTATTTAGTAAGGGTTTTAAAAGGCAGCTGTTTCTATCCCATGAAAGGTTATAAACAGATATTGGCTTTTAATTACTGCTTGTGCCAGACAGAGTTGCAACCATGGGTGGAAGAAAGTTTTCTCCTAAAATTTTTATAGGGAAGAATAATAGCTGGGCAATTTATATTCTAATTACCTTTATTCTCCACTGAGTTTGTAAAAAGGTAGACTGAGTTGGATTTTGTGTCTTCTGAGCATTAAAGGGTTAAATGTTTCACTTCTTGATCCTCTTGATCGAAGTCTAGCTCTCAGTGGTATCTCTTTTCTAAGAAGTCTGACAGTGCTTTTTGAGTCACAGAGAAATCAAAGATTTTTTTCCTCCTATGCTTTATAAACTACCATAATTTTTAGAAAAAGGAGTGGTATTGAAGTGAATATTCTGAGGTTATGAAATACTGACTTTTTATTAGAGGGACTAGAGAGTGGGAAAATGTCTTTGTTCTTTCAAACAGATTTAACAAACCAGGTTAGAGAATACAACTACACTCTTTATGAGAGAGGGTGGGGGAGGGAGAGGGAGAGGGAGAGAAAAGAGAAAGATGATTGTACCTGATTTTCTGTATCATTAGAAGAGTTTCATTCTCTGGCAACTCAGAATGCTACAATGTGAATTCCTCTTACTGCTATAAATTATTCCCTTTTACCCAGATGTTGTATTCTATCTGTTGATAAAGCAAAACTGATGTCATCAAGGTGTTAAAGATTTAGGATAACAGGTTGAATGTTATATGAGCCATGTCAAATATGAGTCATCCAAAATAAAAGAGACCATCTCCAGTACATATCATTGAGGCACTTTCATGTGTAAGAATAGTTCAAATATCCCTATGACAATGAGCCAACATGTAAATCTTAATCTATTTGTCTTTTTATGTGCTTAAATCTCATTGTGGTTTAATTTTATACTGCTCTAACCCCATATGTGTAAATAGGACAATCAGAAGGAAGAGTTGAAATCAGACATGGAAAAAGTACTAATTGTTGGAACAAAGTTCCTCATGAGACAACAGGAAATGAAAGTCAGAGCTAAAATTAAAGATTAGTGCAAGACTGAAGGAAAGTCATCCTTCTACTCTAAGAAGAGAGGACAGAAAAACTAAGGATCAGTGTGTAGGCTTGGGGAAGCATTTTGACAGACAGATAGAGAGTTTTTGCCCCATGATCTCTGTTTCTTCTGTGATGGAGCACAAAGAATCAAGAGTGAGGTAGTGTAAAGGACTTGAGGAAAGTGGGCAAAGGCTTAAAATAGCCACTCTAGTGGATGAAAAATAGAGTAATTATTGCCAGGCAGCATTGAGGATTTAGTTGAAGTTGGACCTGATCTTTCTGATTGCATGATTTTTCTCTGGAAGTATTTAGCATATCAGACAAACACAAGGGAAATACAATTACTGTGGTCTCAGTAAATTATTGCAATATTCTTGGTAAGTTAGTAATTGAAGTGATAGACCATGAAGTCTGACCTCTCTAGGAAAGGAAGAGAAGACAGATGAAGCTGGTAGTTTTAGGAGGAGTGGAAGGTTTCAGTAACTAGTGATTCAGTGAAAAAAGAATAATAAGTAATAGAGTAATAGCACAGAAATGATAGGAGGTTATTGTTATTTTTTGGATTTGTGAGGTAGAGAAATACTGGATAACAAGTTCAATGTGATCATGGGAGTGATTAGTAGAATTAGAGTGAAATTGTAAGTCATTGGAGTTAAGAGATCCAGACACTATGAGGTTTGAGTGTTGAATGGGTCAGTGCTCTTGGTGGGAACTGAGGAAGACTGAGATAGGTACTAAAGACTAAATAAAGAGAAATAATGAAGGGAACTACTAGATAACCATGGCAAGAAGTGCTTTTAAATTTTTCTAGTCAAATAATATGAGCCACAAAAGAGATAGAGCTTTACTAAAAGAAAAATAACAAGGTATTATGAGGGTGTAAATGAAAAGCAGGACCTAAGAGAAGGGCTTAGTCTCATTAAAGCAAGAGAGAAAGAAATATTCTAAGAGGTTGGATGTGTAGAGTAGATCTGACAGAGAAGGGATTTATTAAAGAAAAAGTGGGAAACAGTGAGAAAAAGACAATAATGGTCGTAGAGGAGGTATCAAGAAACATGTAAATAAAGGCAGACAGGTCACTTACATTTTAGCCTCCTGAGCCTGTGATTTTGTCCATATTCTGTGTCCCTAATCAGAATCAGATCAAAATACTAATATGGAATTTGACTGCAAAGTAGGTATCTTCATTTTCTTTCTATGTACCAAAAAGAAATTCCCAAACCAATGCCAGTCTCCCACAGGGAACCTATAGATTGGTAGGAAAAAGAACTGGAATAACATCTTGTCTTTTTCCACCAGAATACTTAAACACTGTCACTACCATCACCAAAGAGACTGCAAAAGGTAGGTACAGACTGGGGAGTTGCATGTGGAGTGTGTGTGTGTGTGTCTGTGTTTGTGTGGTCCCTCTAGCAAATGGGACTCACGTGAATAAAAGCTGGGCACAATGGTGCTAGTGTCCTGAGATTTCTGCAAGACTTCAGAAGCTAGGCAATCAAGGTTTGACTTTGCTCTGCACATATATTCTCTCTGGTTTCCACTCCCAGCCTCTGGAGTCAGGGGAAACAACCTCATCCCCAGTTAGAGACTAGTATCTTAGTCTCTTACCTGATGTGTGAGGGAGAAGAAATCTCTAAGACCTGCTGAGTTAGGCATGAAAAAATTGTACTATAGAGATGAATTCCCACAGAGAAAATGTTAACAAAGACCAGATGGTTTTCAACAGTTACTTTTATTCTTGCCTCTTTCCCTTTCATCCATGGAATACCAAACAGTTGAACTTTTGAAATTAACCATTTCTGCCATTTGAGAAAATAGAGATTATTTTTCTTTGTAACTTAGGTCCAAATTGTGCTTTAATTGTCCATCCCATTTATAACTGGACTAGGAAATTTTCAAAAGATTTATGCTAGTGAAAAAGGATATTAGAGAATATCCATTTACTCTGGGGATTTTTGGCTATGTTTGGAGAAGCTTTAGTATCTTATGAACTATTAATCAGGGACTAGGGTACATCCTGGAGAAGTTAGGGAGAGGTGAAATAAGCTTCCGTGAATTGGGCTCAGACTTCATCTCCTTCAACCTAAGCAGTCATTATTTTACCTCTAGTAAAACTTTACATGTGTACCTGTGTATCTACACACATGTGCTTCTGCATACATACACATTTTATGTGTATATTTACATGAATACATATATATATATTTTGTGTACATATACACATTCCTCATAATTTTTCACTTGTTAAAAAGGTTCTTCAGTGGGGAACAACCCTCAAAATTATTGGTATAATAAATCCCAGTAATTTTCTACATGAGAAGCTAAGAAATAGAAAATGAATTGTCATGAGAACAGTAAGTGATAGAATGTGAACTCATCCTATTTGGATGGACTTGTTTCTCCAGGAGATGACTGCAAGTGGTAACACTTTAGAGTACTCCCCATCCTTGGGTACTGATTTTTTCTCTCCCCTCATTTCAGCAGCAATCGTAAGAGACATTGGAGATGGCAACATGAAGATGCTGGGTATGCAGATCCCCATAAAACATGTTGAGATACTAACTTCTGTTTTAATTGCCATGGGCATTATCCTCCTACTTGTTGCTCTGGCTCTTGGTGGTGTGGTCTGGTACCAGCATCGGCAAAGAAAGCTACGACGCAACAGAAGATCAATCTTGGATGATAACTTCAAACTTCTTTCTCTCAAGCAGTAATAAACGGAGCCTGGAGGTATCCCCAAGAAGCACAAATAGAATGTACTCAAAGGTTTCCAGTGTGTCAATGACTAACAGCTGACTCTATTGTCAAAGGATCATGGGTGGTGGAGAGACAAAGACCAGAATCAAAATTATTTGGGTATTTCTTCATTTATTTATTTATATGGAAATTATGTGTTCTCATTATTTCTGTAGTTTCTTTGCTTCACTTTGGGATCTGGGACTGAGAATGTCCCTGCTGGTATCCTATAACACAAATTTGAACAGCTAAATTATATCATGCTCAACTCTTGGAAGATTTGAAAATTTCTATAAATGGATCCTTCTCACAAAGTTGAATCTAAGAAAAATCTCATTAATTAGATTTCTACTGTTTCCCAGGACCTAGGCAAGTTCAATTTGATGAAGATAACACACAACTAAACTAAAGACTTAGAATATAGACATGATGCTGATTTGGAGGTAGGGTGGGAATTAGGAATCTAAATTATATTTTGAGTTTCTTTGGCAATGGAGTATTCTGGAAAAGTGAGTGGATGGGTTGTTGCTGCTGTTAGTAGCTAGAACTGCTGGAGCCAGAAACACTTCATAAAGTCAGTTCTTTAGGTTCTTACACGATAGTACTGAAAGGAATGTTAAATGGCCTCTTCATGTTTGAGGAGGCAAATTCTGTCCATTAAAATACTTGTTAGGATACTCAAAGACTCAACTTGGTGATTTTGACTATCCCTGTGTCTTTTTGGAGATTCCATTTCAAACAAACCTCTCACAGAGTGGGTGTAAAGTATGGGTCTGTCTGTCTATTGTGAAGCCTGAAAATTTGTGTTGTGAAAATTGTCCCAGAGGAAACTATAAATATTGAGATGTGTATCATTTTAAAAATGGATCAATCTCATAGGTGGCAGAGATTTTCTGAATGTAAAAAAAAAATTGTCAAGAGAGATACAAGAATGAGACCAGACTCACACCTGTCCTCTGGGCAAGGAAAGTTGGTAACATATCTGCTGACCCTTTTTGCCTATGGAAATATTTGACAAGTCTACTCACTACCTCAGTATCTCTCTATAGGACAGAGTAATTCCTTCTGGTACCTTATAGCAGTATTTCTTCATCATCTGCAGGTTTAGCCTCTTTGAAACTTTGGTTAGAGAGCACAGACATGAGATGGAATAGGCAAGGGGTAAGATACTCTCCACTCTACTGCAGTATCCATAATACTGTACCAGAACAGAAGAAGCAGCATCTGGGAGAGTAACAGTAGCAGACATATGTAATACTTACACATTACACAGCATTCTAATTCCTGATTGAATTTACTTACATCAATTCTGTTAGAGTGCTCTTCTATTTTACATGTGAGAAAACAAAGGCTCATGGAGATTACATAATTTTACCCAAGACCACTCAACTAGAAGTTGAGCAGGGATTCAAGTACTCATCTATTTGACTCTGAATACCTATTCCATCCTCCTTCAGCTTGGAAATCTCTACTGATCTCCATCCTTCTTACCTATATTTATTTTTACTTTCTTGTTGCTTTAGCAACTTTTATGCTTAATTAGCTACCCCTTGAAGATCAAGTATAAAAACCCACAGAGTTGATGTTCAGCTTCATTACAGTGAAAGTTAAAGGGGGAAACAAGCCAGAAACTATCATTCATCTTGTTTTACCATAGTAAGTGAGTTTTACTAGAAAGTTTTATTAGAAACTTCAAAAACAGTGGTGGTGGAGTAGGGTTTGGATTGCTAGCATTTAGGCCATTGTGGAATCAATGCACCTGGCAGCAGCAGAACCCTTTGACCAGTTGTTAATGTGGAAGTTAATGCAAACCAAGTGTACTCTGAGGATGCCAGTCTTAATAGTTTTAATTTACATGCATATAGGAGGGCCTTACCCTGGTCTCAATTATGAATCTAAGAGACTAGGAGTGATAATATGATGAGGTTCACTTTTTTCTGAGTGTGTAATCCTGCTTCAGATAAAGGAGTGGAAGCTCAGAGGCTGTGTATTTCAGAAAGGGATATATTTTTGTGCTGAGTTTGTCTCAAGTGTGGATGGAAGGAAATGCTTTTTATAGGTAAGTGGCACTGCTATCCATTGAATGGCTCAAGCTAGAAATTCCCAGCATCAATATATCAGTGTGTCATGTTTTATTATCTCTGAAATGTCATTGTTTCTGTCTCCATTGCTATCACTCCAGTTTATGTGGACAGATATAATAGACTCCTGCTTATTTTTCTCAATTTCTCTGCAGCTCCTTACAATTGATTTTCTACATAGAAAAGTGGTGATTCAAATATAAATTAAGCTTCTAGTTTGAACAAGTCATCAAAGATTTATCTCTCTCTGAAAATAAACACACCTTGGAAATAATGTTAGAGGCAACAATAGAATCATTCAAAAAGAAAGAGGAAGGCAGACTAGATAGGGACACTATAGCTGAAAAAGTAAAATGTCAACTTGGCATCATAGGACACAACCAAATCACAGCATACTTACATTGTAGAAGTCAGAAACACAATCTTGAAAATAGCCAAAACCCCCCACAACATATTACCTATGTGGGAACATTAATTGAATGACAGTGGGGATCTGTCTGAAACTCTGGAGGCCAGAAGGAAGCAGAATGAATTTTTCAAGTGATAAAACAAAAAGGACTATGAATCACAAGTTCTATATCCAATAAAGCTGGATATTCTAAGAGAATTTGTTGCTATCAGATCTATCTCTAAAGAATTTCTAAAATACATTTAAATGGAAAGGACATGGTAAAAGAAAGGAACAGATGGATCTTGAAGTTTGCCAGTGAGGAAGAGTGTGAAGGATCTTTCACAAACAATAAATAGTACCCTTGTCCTAGCAAACCAGAGATCACCTAGAATTCATTAGGGCCCAGCCAGGAAGGAGTGTCTATGACATGTTTGAGAGGCTAGGGAATTCCTGGGCATTTCTGGGTTAAATCAGTAGTACAGAGGGTTGCAGAAATGATGGGAATCATAGGCAGCAAGAATGCAAATAGAATGTGCCCTAATTATAGCCTTAAATGCTTCATAACAAACTCTTCCCCTGAACACAGGAAAAACAATGATAGGAATTCTGAGGTTAGGAACAAGGCTTTCAGGAGGTGAGTGAATGAAATTTAAGGTGAAGGATCAGCCAAGGATCTGTTAGAGGGAGACTGAAGAAGTAAAGTTCTGCCTCATCTTAATTCATTAGCTATTTAATAATCTTTCCCTGGCCTTTCCACATTAAATATTTTGATGTTCACAGTTTTCCCCTTTAAGTGCTGACAGAATACATAGTTTGCCCTTGAAATATATAGGTTCCTTCCAGGCATAGTGGTACACACCTATAATCCCAGCACTCAGGAGGCTAAGGCATGAGGATCACCATATGTTCAAGGCCAACCAGGACTACATAGTGAGTTCAAGGCCAGCTTGAACTACATAACAAGACCCTATTTGAGTAATAAAATCAAAAACAGCACCAGCAAATTCTGATGAGAATATGGAGCAAGAATAACTCATATTCATTGCAAATGGGAAAGCAATGTGGTACAGCCATTTGGGAAAACAGTTTGTTAGTTTCTTACAAAACAAAACATGCACTTAAACCATATGATCTGGCAGTTATGCTTCCCGGTATTTACTCATGAGTTGATAATTTATTTCCAAACAAAAACCCACACAAGCATATTTTACAGCAGCTTCATTCATAATTGGTAGAATTTGGAAGTAACAAATATTTCTTCAGTAGGTGTATGGCTAAGTAAACTGGTATATTCAGGGAAATGGAATATTATTCAGCACTATAAAAAAGGAACTATAATAAAAGATATGGAAGAAACATAAATACATATTACCATGTGAAGGAAGTCAATTTGAAAGATTACTTACTTTAATGATTCTATTATGCTCTGCAAAATTCAAAAGTATTGAGTCAAGGAAAAGAACAGTGGTTACTAGTGGTTAGAGGGTAAAGACAGATAAATAGGCAGAGCACAGAGGATTTTTAAGTCATTAAAACTATTCTGTAAGAGCCATACATGGTGGGGTCAACCTGTAATCCCTGAACTCTGGAAGACTTCAGCAGGAGTATTTCAAGTTGAAGCCTAGGCTGAGCAACTTAGTGAAAACTTGTCTCAAAAATAAAAGGGGCAGGGAGTGTAGTTCAGGGTCAGTGTCCTGGGTTTGATCTCCAGTACCAAATGCATACACACACATGCACACACACATACACAAAGTCAAAAGGAAAGAATGCTCTTCTATAAAATACTATAACTGTGGATGTATGTCACGATAAGTTTGTCAAAACCCACAGACTATAAAACATTAAGAATGAACTTTGGCTCTTCCCGCCAAGACCAGCCAGCATAAGCAGGTGAGACAAGCAGTGTGAAGCTGGCCGGCCTTCCCGGGCCCTGCCCACACCACGGTGAGGTCCCAGGAGCAGCTTGGAGCCCCACCCCAATCTGGTGCTCTGCTTAGCCTCACGGGCGCCTCCAAGGCCCAGTCCCCCCCCGCCCCGTGCCTCTGGCCTCCTGGCTCTTCTGCTACCTGGTCCCACACTACAGAGGCACAGGGGATTATAAAGGCCCATGTCCTGAGCGCCACAAGATAGAGCAGAAGTTAATAACAGAAAGAGCGCTTCTCAGGCTGCTCGATGAAATTGGAAGCTTAGTGGAAAAATAAAGAGAATCTCTACAATAAAGGCACACCAGACCACCGTACTTGGTAAGTTCGAGGGATCATCACCTGGGACCACTACTTCCCATCAAAACCTGCACTATCTTCAGGGGAAGGGCAACTCCAGCCTACAGCAGAACTTTGCAGAGTTCAACCCTGCAGGAGGACAGGGAGTTCAACTTGAGACTAGCAGCCAGAAATCTGCCTGAATCTAACAGGTCTGCTGCTGCCTTGCTGAGACTCATTGACTTCTATGTGCACACGGATTCCTACATTGCCTACTGAGACAGCAGAGACATACCCTGAAGGAGTCCCATAATTTTCATTTTTTCCTAATTGCAAAAAAGAAAAAAAATTTTTCTCTTATTTTTAATTCTTAATTTTTACTTTTTTCTACTCTTTTCAAATTTTTGCTTTTCTTTCTTTTATCTTTTCTTTCTCACTCTCTCTCTCTCTCTCTCACTTGTTATCTCACTGTCCCACATTGTTCTTCACCTCCCCATTTGTTCCTTTCTGCACTTAATTCAGATTTCCCCTTTATTTTTATTTCATCTCTTTTTCTTCTGTTGATTATCATTAGGTTTAAAGGAAAGTAAATACAGTATCTAGCCTCCCTGTTGCTGTAAGGTGATTCTATTCACATTTTTGTTCTTTCATTCTGCCTTTTCCTCTTGCCTTTAACAAGTTCTTAGAGTTTGTGTGATCTTCCTGTGTCTTCTGGCCTCACTGCCAATCTTCCCTGATCTTTCTACCTGTCCCACCCTCCCTAACACCTTCTAACTCCCCACCCAGAAGGGGAAGAAGGGGAAAGATGTTACATTGAAGAGTTTATTCACTATAAACTTATGCTGGGTTGGTCCTCGGTTTTAATTTAACTCACATGGTTAAATGTGATAGATTAATAACTACTATAAATTGTCATTTTCTGAGCTGCACTTGATGCTATGGTATTGCTCATTGTGTCATTTGGGCTAACATGTTGTGATTGATCTAATCAGTTTTCCTTCCTGGTATAAGGAAAATAAAATAGCCTCAGAGTCATTCGAGTCTCAAAACCCAAACACAAGCTATATCTGGAAGACACCTCTGAAAAGCAATCATTCCACAAAGGTTTTAAACACAAGCAACAAAGATACCTATATTAAGCAATTTTGAAATATCAACACAGGAATTAAACCAAGGACAGTACCAAAAACCAAAATGAGAAGACATTTAAATGAGGCACAAATGCAGGCTTCCATGCCACAAAAAGGAAATTCTGGGGGAAATGAGGTGGAAAAGTCTGATAAGCAACCACTTGGACACCCTGAACTGATAGCACAGGCAGTAACAAAGCAGATGCATGAGGCTCTAGAAAAATTCAAAGCAGAAATAATCATTCAGATGAATACAGAGATGGAGAGCAGAATGAAAGACATGATTAGAGGCTCTAGAGCAGAAACAGATAAGAAAATAGATGAGATCAGAAACATGTTGGAAGCCATGATTGCCCAACATAAGAAAGATATGGAAACCACGAAACAGATTCAAACAGGTATTCAGGAGATTAAAAACTCCATTGAAAGCATGCAGAGCAGACTAAGAGAATCTGAAGACAGAATATCAGATATAGAAGACAGGGTTTTAGTTAAGGAACATGAAAACAGAGATTTCTTAAAGATAGTAAGGAACCATGAGAAATCAATCCAACAGCTGCTAGATGGTGCAAAGAAGAATAACATAAGACTTATAGGAGTCCACGAAAAAACAGGAGAAAGTACAATTGACATAAAAAAAACTGTTCAGAGAAGTAATACTAAAAAATTTCCCAGATAGAGGTAGAGAATTGGACATACAGATAAGTGAGGCATATAGAACTCCAACTGGCCATGATCAAAAAAAAAATCCAAGCCTAGACATGTAATAGTCAAGATCCCAGAAACCCAACAGGAGAACAAAATTCTACAGGGAGTTAGAGAAAAGAAACAAATCACCTACAAAGGAAAGCCCATCAGAATCGTGACAGATTTCTCAACGCAATCCCTCAAATCCAGGAGAGCCTAGAGTGAAGTATTTCAAGCCCTAAAAGAAAATAACTTCCAACCTAGAGTGTTGTATCCAGCAAAATTATCTTGCAAAATTAATTGGAAAATTAGATACTTTCATGAAAAAGAACACCTGAGAAATTTCACGAACACCAAACCAGCACTACAGGCAATTCTAAACAATATCCAAAAAAAGACAATGAAGGTCACAACTCCATGAGGCCCAACAGAGAGAAGGAACCATGCCAGGTAAGACACTAAAGGGAAAGGGGGGAAAATAAGAAATAAAAGAGCCAACAACAGTAAAACATCATGACAAGGATGAGTCAATATCTCCCAATTATAACTACCAATGTTAATGGCCTCAATTCACCAATCAAAAGGAATAGACTGACAGAATGGATTAAGAAGCAAAACCCAGAAATATGCTGTATACAAGAAACACATTTAACTCAAAAGGACATTCATAGACTGAAAGTAAAAGGATGGAAAACAGTTCTCCACACAGCAGGAACCCAGAAAAAAGCAGGCATAGCAATCTTAGTTGCAAACAAAGTAGATTTCAAACCAAAACTAATTAAGAGAGACAAAGAAGGTCACTACATACTTGTGAAGGGAACAATCCAAGAGGAAGGGATGACAATCCTAAATATATACGCACCAAATACGAATGTTCCCAATGATGCAAAATAAATATTAATAGACATGAAAAACCAAATAAGCACAAATACAATTGTAGTGAGGGACCTCAACACTCCTCTATCACAAATAGACAGATCAACTAGAAAAAAAATTAACAATGAAATTCTAGAACTGTACCAAGCTATTGAATAAATGGACTTAATAGATGTTTACAGACTGTTCCATCCCACAAAATCAGAATACACATTCTTTTCAGCTGCACATGGGTCATGATCCAAAATAGATCACATGCTAGGTCATAGGACATATCTAAGCAAATGTAAAAGAATTGAAGTTATCCCCTGAATATTATCAGACCATAGGCAATAAAATTGGAGATCAATAACATAAGAAACTGCAAAATTACCACAAACACCTGGAAATTGAATAACACCTTCCTGAACAACCAATGGGTGACAGAGGAAATTAAATAAGAAATTAGACAGTTTCTACAAGTAAATGATAATGTTCAGTACAACATAGAGGAATCTGTGGGACACAATGAACGCAGTACTATGAGGGAAATCCATAGCAGTGAATGCCCATATTAGGACAACAGAGACAATTCAGTTAAATAACCTAATGCAGAACCTCAAGCTCCTAGAAAAAGAAGAGCATAACAAACCCAAAATTTGTACAAGAAAGGAAATTATAAATATCCAAGCAGAAATCAAAGCAATGGAGACTAGGAGAGCAATACAAAAAAATCAATGAATCAAAGAGTTGGTTTTTTGAAAGAACAAATAAAATCCATAAACCTTTAGCCAACCTTATCAAAAAAGGAAAGGAAAGGCTCAAATCCATGCAATTAAGAATGAAAAAGGTGAAGCCACAACAGATCCAGTAGAAATCCAGAGGATCATCAATACCTACTTTGAGAACCTGTACTCTAATAAAATGGAAAAAACAGAAGAAATGGACAGATTAGTAGATACATACTCATTGCCAAAGTTAAATGAAGAAGATATAGAAATTCTAAACACCCCAATAACAATGAGTGAAATTGAAAATGTAATAAAAAATTTACCAAGAAAGAAAAGCTCAGGTCTTGATGGCATCACTGTTCAATTCTACAAGACATTTAAAGAAGAACTATCACCATTACTCTTTAAACTCATCAAGGAAATTGAAAGGGAAGCAAGGCTTCCAAATTCATTCCTGGATGCAAGAGTTACATTGACCCCATTTCCAGCGAAAGACCCAACTCAAAAAGAGAACTACAGACCAATCTCCCTAATGAACATAGATGCAAAAATCCTCAAGATACTGGCAAACAGAATACAGAGTGTCATCAAAAAGATCATACACCCTGACCAAGTCGGATTTATCCCAGGGATGCAAAGATGTTTCAACGTCCGTAAATCAATAAATGTAATACACTATATTAACAGAGTCAAGGACAAAAACCACATGATCATCTCAATAGATGCAGAAAAAGCATTTGACAAAATCCAACACCCATTCATGGTAAAAACACTACAGAAAATTGGAATAGAAGGGCTTTATCTCAACCTGATTAAGGCTATCTATGAAAAACCAACATCCAACATCATACTAAATGGTCAAAACTGAAAACTTTCATGCTAAAATCAAGAACGAGACAAGGGTGCCCGCTATCGCCACTCCTGTTCAATATTGTTCTGGAAATATTAGCCAGAGCAATTAGAAAAGAGAAAGAAATAAAAGGAATAAAGATAGGAAAGGAAGAATTGAAACTGTCATTATTTCCTGATCATGTGATACTTTACATAGAGGATCCAAAAAACTCAGTCAAAAGTCTTCTAGACCTAATTGACAGATTCAGCAGAGTAGCTGGATACAAGGTCAACATTCAAAAAACAATAGCCTTCTTATATGCAAATAGCAGACCCACTGAGAGAGAAATTCTAGAAATAATTCCTTTTACAATAGCATCTAAAAAAATGAAATATCTAAGAACCAACCTAACAAGGGATGCAAAAGACCTCTACACTGAAAACTACAGCATTCTGAAGAAAGAGATTGAAGAGGATATAAGAAAATGGAAAGATATCGCTTGTTCCTGGGTAGGAAGAACTAATATAGTGAAAATGGCCATACTTCCAAAACTACTATATAGATTTAATGCAATGCCAATTGAAATTCCAACAATATACTTCCCAGAACTAGAGAAAACAATCCAAAAATTCATTTGGAAGCAGAAGAAACCTAGAATAGCAAAAGCAATTCTAGGCAACAGAGACATGGCTGCGGGTATCACAATCTCCACCTTGAAACTATACTTCAAAGCTACTGTGATAAAAACAACATGGTGCTGGCAAAGAAACAGACCTGAAGATCAGTGGAGTAGATTAGAAGATGCAGAAACAAGGCCAGACATACTCAGCCACCTCATCTTTGACAAAGGAGCCAACCACCCTCATTGGAGGAAAGATAGCCTATTTTATAAATGGTGTTGGAAAAACTGGATTTCAACCTGCCAAAGATTAAAACAAGACCCATGTCTATCACGATGCACTAAACTAAGATCTAAGTGGATTAAAGATCTAAATATTAAGACAGAAACACTAAATTTTCTGGAAGTTTGGATAAGTAAAACTCTTGATAACATTGGCATAGGAAAAGTCTTTATGAACAAATCCTCAGTAGCATGGGAGCCAGCACAAAGAATCAACAACTTGGATTTCATCTTATTAAAAAGCTTCTGCACTGCAAGAAAAACTACCAACAGAGCTAAGAGACAACCTACAATGGGGGAAGAAATTTTTAGCAGCTGTACCTCAGACAAAGGTCTACTATCAAGAATATATAAAGAACTGAAAAAAATCACACACCCCAAATTTAAAGACCCAGTTCAATAATGGGCATCTGAAATGAACAGACATTTTTCAGACAAAGAAGTAAAAGCAGCAAATAAATATATGAAAAAATGTTCAACATCACTGGTCATTCGAGAGATGCAGATGAAAAGAACACTGAGATTCCACCTCACCCCACAAAAAATGGCTGCTATCAAGAAATCAACAAATAATAAACGCTAGCAGGGGTGCAGAGAGAAAGGAATCCTTCGCCATTGTTAGATGGAATGTAGACTGTTGCAACCACTGAGGAAATCAGTATGGAGGTACCTCAGAGAACTAGGACTACAGGTCCCATTTGACCCATCTATTCTCGTACTGGCTATCTTCTGCAAAGAATTAAAAGAATCATACCACAGTTATATATGTGCACCCATGTTTATAGCGGCACAGTTTGTAATAGTTGAAGTTGAATTATTTCTGATTTCATTTTTTGCAGATCCCCTTTTGTTGCCAGTTCAGTGGGTCCAGGTGGTTGAGTATCAGAGTGTTCCATCTCATTTCCCTTTGGGGTTGCTGTAGGTGATCTGGAAGTCTGGTTTTGAGACTTATTCACATGCTTTCTCATTTCGACTGTCGGGGCAGGGGGGTGCTGTTGGCACCCGCATGGCTCACCTCCTCTGAGCTGGGAGAGGTGGGCCAGGGGCTGGGAGCGGCAGTAGGAATGGTGGCCCAAAAGCCCCTTCCTCTGGACCAGGAGTGGCAGGACTGTTGGCGGCCTGGAAGCCCCTTCCTCTGGACCAGGAACAGTGGGACAGGTGCTCAGAAACCCCTACCTCTGGTCAGGAATTCTTTAAATGCTGAGAACTTGATTAGCTCCAGTACAGTGGTCTGGTGGTCCGGTGTTCCCTGCGTGTTTGTAGTGTGCAACCAGGTGGCTGTACACTGAGGAGTCCAAAGGAGTGGAGGGAAGGGTCCAGTGGATTGCTGCTGGGGCGAGGGCTGATTCGGTGTTTTCCGCATGACTGGAGACCTTGGGACTGCGTTCGCAGACCTGCCTGTCTGTAGTGGTCTAATTCGTTGTTTTCAGTGTGACTGGTGACCTCAGGACTGCCTCCACAGACCTGCCTGTCTGCAGCAGGCTGATGAGGCCATACTCTTAAGTGATATAAATAGGTAAATACTGAATAGTTTCTCTAGTGTGAGAAACTGAAAGTGTAAATAAGGATGAAAATGATTAAAATGAATAATTGATAATTTGAAATTGGAAAAGGTCCAAGGGTGTGGGGGTGGTGGGAGGGGAAGGGGAAAGGGAAGAAAGGAAAGGAAACATTATGAGAAAGAAAAAAAAAATGGAAACAAAGTCTGTGTAAAGAGGGAAGTGAAGGGCACACAGGGAATGGGAGAAAAAATAAGAACTAAGATACATCATGTTCAGGTACAAGCACCCAATGATACATATAAATGTATTGTATACCTAAAATGTACCAATAAATATATAAATAAATAAAAATAATAAGTGCTCGCTTCAGCAGTACATATACTAAATAAAAATAATAATAAAAAAATAAAAACAGAATGAACTTTAAGAACTTTGGAAGATAAGAGCTTTGGAAGATAAGGATGAATCAATGAAGACTCATCAACTGTGGTATATTGATAATGGAGGAAGTTGTTCATGGATGAGGAGGGAATGCATAGAAACTCTGTAATTTGATCCCAATTTTTGTATGAATGCAAAACTCCTCTAAAAATAAATTCCATTAAAATAGGACTTTTAATCATACATATTCGTAATACAGAATTGCTCCCCTCCCCCAATCTCCTTACCTCTCCCTAAAAGTCTATCTTCTAGTTTCCTCTCATCTCTCATTTATTGTACTTAAAAAGATGTTTTCTGGAAGACTTCAGGGAAAAATGTTCTCCCTTGATTACAAGAGGTATGTGAGCATGGATAAATGCCAATTGTACTTTTCTTCTTCCTGATTTTTGATATTATACAAAGATAACTGTTACTTGGAGCTGCTGCAGCTACACTGTAACTTAGATGCCCAATAGTAAGACAATAGCAATGCTGGGGGAGTGGTGTATGCCTATTATCTCAGCTACTGAAGAGGCTGTGGCAAGAGGATTAAAATTCAAGGCCATCCTGGGCAACTTAGTGAGGCACTATCTCAAAATGATATAAAAAGGGTTGAGGATATAGCTCAGTGATAGAATTCTTTCCTAGAAGGCATGAAGTTCTTGGTTCAATCCTCAGTACTGGAAAAAAAAAGATGCTGACTTAGACATCTAACATTGTTATACACCTGAAACAAACACATATGTGTTGGATTTTTGTTATGAGGAGAAAAAATCTTTATTGATTGAATATTCTGTACCTCACAACTGAAATCATTCCAAGTGCTGCACAACCCAACTTCTTTAATGGGTTTTCCTAAAAGTTACTACAAATATGTTGTCAAATTTATCTATACCCTAAGCATACTTTTCTAGAATCTGACCCACTTCTGAACTGCTTCCTATTCATTAGCCAACTTTCCCTTTCATGTGCCTACTCCACCCAAGTGCAATAATCTATTTGAAGTCTCAGCATTAAACCATTTTCTGCCTTATGATGTTGTTACAAAAAATATTATATATCAGCTTTAATTTCCTTTTTTCTGGTCAGTCTTCTCAGTTGTTAACAATAAAAACTCTCTAGTTAACCTGTTAAGCATATTTATTGATAATATTGGATAACTCAAAGAATTGGTGAAAAGATTCACTTTAGGATACCATGAACACTGAATGTTACTTTTGCCATCACTGGTGGGATAAATTATAAATTGTTCCCTACTTATTTTTTATCTTTCCATTTTAAAGTTCTGGGTAGGAATATCTGATTAGCCAAGCCTCTGTACCTACTAAGACTCATACAATGATGAATTCTCTAAATATAGGAAGGTTGAATATCCCCCATTAAAAAGTAAAATAAAGACAAGTATTGGTTGCATACTTTCTGATGTGTTTCCTCCTCTCTCAAGGTTTTCATGCTTCTTTTTAGTAGTGCCCCTAGAATGTCTTCCTTCTTCTTATCAGAATTCTTATTCTCTTAGAACATGGATCTCTTCCTTTCAGATTACTAATTCACAGTTTAGAATTAATGACTATTAACAGCTGAAGATAAGATCTCAGAAATCTTTTCCACACTGAAAAATAAAGCTCAGTTTAATGATGCTGTAACCTAAAGCAATGAAACTCTAAAACTGAAGGATACATCCGAACAAAAATTTGGTGATTTTCTATTCTGTAATTTCTGTTTCTCTCTCATGACATGTTCTAAAGTAGTGTCCAAGTATCTGGTGTATGGGTCTAAGAGCTGAGTGAAATTAAGTTTTGAGGATAACTGTGTGGGGCTGAAATTGAGAGTCATAAAGAAGTAAAGTCAGGTCCAATAATTTGATTAAGCAGAGTAGTAAATTTGAGGAATTTTGGCCCTGGAATGGCTCTGAAGATTTTTTAGAGCAGCTCTACAGCAGCAGTGTCCAGAACTCCATGAACTCTTTTGTGGGCTTCCTCTGTGCAAGATTTTGTTCTTTACCAGTGAGACAGGAGATTAGGGTGTGGCAGAGCTGGGTGGGGAAGTAGGTGTGACCTGTTTATTACAAAATCCCAGGACACATGCACAGAACAGTTCCCAAAGCTCTGCACATGAACATCTTACAACAACTCAAGCAAGGCTTCAATACATAATATAGATATGACAACAACTTGAGGAGTGGATGATACAAAAAGACAGTCTATATTGAAGTTTTTCCACTGTGTCTACTCTTGGATGGTGGCCCACCCTCACACTTTAGGGTGTACTGCTTTTCCTACATTTACTTGGCCCAAACTTGCTCTGAAGAGCCTGTTTCTTTTCCTAACTTTAATAAAACTTTGATATCATTTGTGCTTGTCTTGACCTATTCTTTGTTCACAAAAGAAAGAACCTAGAAACCATCTCCAGAAGGAGAAACCAGGGCCTCAGAACCAAGTACCATATTTGGCTTAGCCAACCATGAGAACAGATAAGACCCTTTGGGCACATTTTTTCCCCTCTTTCTCCCCTACATTGGGGAACCCAGGAGACTTTCTCCTGACACTTGGAACTCTTTCCTGTGTTTCCCATCACGTGGAATTGGGGGAGAGTGCAAGGCCTCTGTGTTTATCCCATCCAGTAAGCAGCCCATACGTTAACCTCAAGTTTATCTCCCTTTTTCTTTCTTTTTCCCATTCATGGTCACTCTAGCAATGTGAGTTAAGTAGCCAGATAGCCAGTTATTATGCCCTTTTGACCTCATGCTTCTGTTCTTCATGATACCTTGTTCAGCTTTCTCACTCTTTTGGGAAAAATAGCTGTTGGTAACTTGGTCTCCTGTTTGAGTAGCTATCTATTTAAGTTTACTTCTTTGGAGCTCAAAGTCCTATCTATGGTTTTCCCTGAGATGACCATTTCTTTCTCAGAGTGCTAGCATAATCAGGGTCACCATCTTGTCTTTTCATGTGACTGACCACCATTTTGGGTCAGCCATGTGGGTTCTGCCATGTTTGATTTCAAATAATCTAATGGTCACCAGAAAATCTCACCTTTGTAGATAAGAGCTAAGCCTTTGAGTTTGGAGTACATGTGGGCTTCTGCCCTCTTTTTAAAAAAATTAAGCTAGATCTTTTTTCTGTTTTTTATAAGAAAAATGCTGGTAATTTAAAAACATATGCAAGCCAGGCATGGTGGCACATGCCTGTAATCCCAACACTTGGATGGCTGAGGCAAAAGGATCACTGTGAATTTGAGGGTAGCCTGGGATACATAGTGAGTTCACAGCCATACTTGACTACATAGCAAAACTGTGTCTCAAAAATAATAAAAACAACAACAACAAAAAAACAAAAAACATGCCTGATAGCCTGAGCAGAACAAAAGAACATCCAGTAAAGTTTAACTCAAGTGACTGTGAGTCATTATGAGGATTTAAAATTTTTTTCTTTCTTAAAAAAGAGGTTTCCATCTCTACTGCTTTAAACAAAATACCAAAGTTTTTGCTACCTGGGTAAATTCAAGAGATATTGTTTCCCAAGTGGCTCCACCCTGCTTAAATAGAGACATCAAGTGACTCAACAGTGGCTAAGAGATGGTGTGGGTGAAGGTTCCACCTAGATCACATGGGAATTTCAAAGGGGTATGTGGACCATGTGGCTCAACCCTCTCTCGCTAAGGAGTTAATGGGCCCCAGTAAGGAGACAAGAAGCCTTCAGTAGGGCTTCCTTCTGTGCTTCTATGAAAATGGTTGGCACTTCAGACAGAGACATCTGTCTAATAAATACTTCAGTCTCACAAGGGATGCTTTGGGGGCTCGAGTTGGGTCTGCTCCTTCTGCACGGGACTCCATCTTAAGGACCCAAGACCTAGTTGTCTCTCCCTGTAGGGCTCAAGACATAACATGGGAAAACCTCATGAACCATGGCCTGCAGATTCCACTGAGTGTGCCACTAGGCCATATCCTTGATCAGTGGGAAAGATTTGACTACCAATTTAAAAGTGAAATAGCTTATCTACTGTTGCAATACAGTTTGGGTCCAATATGAACTAGGAAATGGTGAGAGATGGGTATAAAATGGCAGTTTAAATTATGACACTATTTTTCACTTAAAATGTTCCTGCTTAACACATAGAAGGTACCATAAAAACCTTAAGGCTAAGGCTTTTGTGAACCTCTATCTCAGGAAAAGCCCAGAAACTATGGTATTTAGAATGGCTCCTGAGGAAAAGAGAGATATCTTTGATGATCCAATCTTTGGATCTCCACTTGTTTCTCAGGGGATACAAATCTTTCTTATCTGTTTAATGAAGAAACTTCAGATGGAACCCCAGACACCTATGACACAATTGCTAAACATGGACGTTTTTTCCATTCAACAATAAGGATGTGAAAGAAAGTCAGAAGAGAAAAGCTTAAACTCACCCAGATTGTCTAAGGGAAAACCCAAGGACAATTGAGATTTCTGTTTTAAGTTCAAGAAGTCTGGACACTGGGCACACAACTGAATCAAACCATCGCCTGGGCCCTGCTCCAAGTGAGAGGCAGCCAATATGCCTGACTTGTAGCACTGGAGAGTTGATTTTCCCCATTTCCAGAGAGGGGCCTGGCCAGCCAAAACCCTCATTTCCTGCTCTGAAGAGGCCTGAAGAAACATATCATTCCCCTGTCCATGGATATTACCATCTCAAACTAGGAACTCCGAGTAACACTAGGTATCATTGGTGAGCCAGTTCAATTACTACATTCTGATTTGACTTCCTTCTCTGGAAATCCCTCCTCTAGATCCATAGCCATAGTTAGGGTCAAGGAGAAACCCTTGTCAGAGATTCTTTACTCCTACTCTGATGTGTCACTTTGAAGACCAAATGTTTAACCATGAGTTTCTAGTTGTACTACAGTGTCCTATTCCCTTTCTATGAAGAGATTTACTAGCAAAATTTGGGGCAATTCTCAAATTCTAGCAAACGCCAAAACAGATTTTACCTGTTGGGACTACAGGTCTCCTGTTGGAACTGTTTGGTCTTCTTGACCAAATTAGCTAACAGGTGAATTCTGCTACATGGTATAATAGAATATCCAACTTAAGGAAACATTCTTCCTCTACATTTCAGAAAAGAGAGGAATTAACTTGGATGTCTTGACTCAAAGGCTAAGACAAGAACTCTGCCCAGTGGGATACTTTTCAGAAAGTTTGATGGATTAGCTACTGGATGGCCACCATGCCTGAGAGCAATAGCAGGTACACCCATGCTAACAGAGGAAGCTACAAAAACTAACTTTAGGAAAGAAACTATAAGTCTTGACTCCCTACCAGGTCAGAGTAATTATTGAGACCAAAGGTTACTTGTGATTAGCAGGGGAATGGTTATCCAAGGATCAGTCCATGTTCTTAAGCATCCCTTGG
The DNA here is from genome assembly GCF_053883595.1 of Heterocephalus glaber. NCBI lineage: Eukaryota > Metazoa > Chordata > Mammalia > Rodentia > Bathyergidae > Heterocephalus > Heterocephalus glaber. The sequence continues at coordinate 4,673,043 of NW_028258473.1, read as the reverse complement.
ATTATTATAAAACTTGCACTACTCTTGATTGTGCCTCTCAAATGCCTACAGGCCCAGAAGTTAGCCAATCTTGTGAACAAGTGATCTCCCAGACCTATGCAAGCAGGAAGGATATCAGTTATCTGCCCCGGTAAGACCCTTAGATGGTGTAGGTCACTGATGGAAATAGCTTTATCCATGAAGGACACTGAAAGGCAGCACTAATAGCTCTTACTCAGGCATTGATATTAGGAAAAGGCAAAAACAATTAAATATCTATACAGATTCCAAACATGCATTTCTGGTGGAATATGCTCATGCAGCAACCTGGAAAAGAGAAGATTGCTGACTAATAAACAACCATCTATAAAACACAAGCAGGTCATTCTATAAGTCTTAGAGGTAGAATATCTTTCAATCAGGTTGCTGTCATTCATTCAGTGAATCCCAAAGAGACATGTCTCCTTGAGAAATCAAAAGGCTGATAAGGAGGCAAGAAAGGCAACCTTACAGTCCCTCAAAACTCTACTCTTATTCCTAGTTCTCGAGGAACTATGTTAGTACTTCCTCAAGGGACATAGTGACAAGCTATAAAAATCCTACATGGGAAATGGTCACTAGAATTTTCACAGGACTAAGAAGAAAACTATTTCTGAGACCCTCTGGATGGCCTAATGCTCCTTTTCAGAAAGAAAGCCTTCAGTATTGCTCCAGGTGCCAATAAGTAGAGTCACTAATGATCCTAATTCACCATAGCTTAAATGGGCACTGTACTGAGGCTCCCATTTTCTGATACATTGTGTAGGTAATCTTGGTAAGGCAATGGCTCTTAGGGTCTCAATAATTTATCTAACCCCTCTCTTTACCATACTTTGTCCTCCCAAGAAGTATAAAAATCTGGTCTTCTCCTCATATTTAGGTTCCATGTTCCCAACATAATAGTAAAGTTACTTTCTTTCTCTCATGGAACAGACAGCTCAATAGTCACTAACTCTTTTCTCATTATCTACTGAAAGATTTTTTTTCTTCCCCAGGCAATGAATCACAACATCACAAGTGAGTTGGAGAGCACATAATCCCCAGTAAGTAGGGTTTACAGTCTGTTTCAGCTGGAAGAATCTATAGAAGACAGAGCTCTCCACTCCCTCAGCACCCTATAAAGAATTATGGGGATATGTGTTTCTCAGGGACAAATGAGATAGGAGATTAGGGTGTGGCAAATATGACAAGGAAAGTAGATGTGACCTGTTAATTACAAAATCCCAAGGCATATGCACAAAATAGTTACCAAAGCTCTGTACATGTATTTCTCATAACTCAAGGAAGGTTTAAATATGGTTTGTATCTAGATGTTCCTCCAAAGTCTCATTTAGTTATAGGTGAGGTTTGAAAGAGATGGCTGTGTCTTGAGTGTGTGACACTGGGATCAACTCATGGTACAATGCTAGGATCAAGGGCAATAGATTAAGAGTGTGAGTCCTACTTGACCTAAGTAGCCTGGATAAAATATAAGGGATAAAAAGAGCTGTGGTCATCCCTTATTGGTTTGCTACCTTCTGCCCTCCATGAACTGTTTCTCCTCTGTGTTGCCACCCTGCCTTGGAGGCAGTCTATTATGGACTGAGACTTCTACAAACTGTGAGCTAAGTAAACCTTTCCTCCTTTAACTTTGAGTGTTGGATATTTTGTCTCAGCAAGAAGAAAAGTAACTAAGTAAATAAATGGCCGAGACTGTACATCACCTTGAGGAGTGACTGATACAAAAATTATAGTCCACATTGATATTTTTCCACTATGCTCACTTTTGCATGGTGCACTTCCCTCATGCTATAAGGTATACTGCTTTTCCTACTTTTACTGCAGGGCTGGTTTCTTTCCCCACTATTAATAAAACTTTTCTACTGTTTGTGCTTGTCTTGACCTATTATTTGCTCAGGACAGAAAATACTTGGAAACCACCTCCAGAAGGAGACTCCAGCACCCAAGAATCCAGTAACACCAAGAGAATCTCAATAAGGCAGATATGGAGACCATGTCTTCAGAGCTCTCTGGTACAGGGAACACCACATGACTGTTACTTATGTAACTTTAGTGTTAAATAGGATGCTATTTAGTCATGAGATATAAGTTAGACATTTGATTTCATGGAGTCAAGGGACAAGGAGTCATTTAGGATGTGAACTGAACCAAAGAAGGATCATTGACCTGAAAACAGTAGCCATACACTACTGGAGCAAGAATAATGCCAATTTTTGACCATTTTTCTTCCACATGTAATGCCTTCTTGTCATTTTTTTTGTATATTCATTACAAATCCATCCTTTGAAATAGCCCATCCTGATTATACTGACCTAAATTGGTTTATTCTATGATCTGAACTTCCACACTTTCATACTACAAAGAATCTATACCACATCTCTAAACATTTATTTACATTATTGTGCACTGTTTATTGTTTCCTGTGTGACAGATGGTACAGGGTACTATCAAGACATGAAACTCATATTCAGTCAGATATGTAATAAATTTGTACCCATTCTAACTAGTAGTTCAAATTTAGGTTGTATTTGTGTGTAAATAAAAGAAACTCAACTTTAGTAGCTTAAATGAATATATTTTTACATACCAACAAATATAAAGTGGTCACTAGTGATTCAGTGATATCAGGATTGAACGCACTTGATACCCTTGGCATTTTCCTCACAAATACAAAATAATTACTGCTTCAGCTATTATAGCTATATTTAAAGCAGAAAGGGGAAAGAGCCGCATTCACTAATTTGTCTCCTTTTAATAAGCAAATATGCTAAATTTCCCAAAATCCACAGCATCCTTTCCATTAGGTCTCATGTGTAAGAAATATATCAAATAGTACCCCTTGCTGCAGAAAACCTTAGAAATCAACTTATCAGCACTCTAGAGAGAGAGAGAGAGAAAGGAGTGGAGATTCACTGAAGTTGAACTTTATCCAGCCAAACTCTGCATATGCTTCTCTATAACTCCATTTGTAAGAAATACATAGGGTATTTGATAATATGAACTCTTTTTCTAAGCAGAAACCTATCCTAAAGTAAACATCTCATCCATTCTTCATCTCTCAGCTTGGTCTTCATAATTTATCTAAGGAGTACATTTTCACATGCACATTATAACATAATTGACTAGAGTTCCCAGAATGTACTCAGCTTTCATTATCTGACCTCCTACTAATGACAGGCCAAAAGCTTTCCCATGGCTAAATGCCATCAGTTCTGCACTGTTCTAAATATCTTCCAAAACTTAATTTTATTGCTAGCAAGTAAAGCAGATGCTCTTTCTATGTTTAGGCTTTCATGCCTGACCTAAGTCAGTCCTTCACAAACAATATGACAAAAGCAAACAGGCTGCTTTCAGCCAATGACAGGCTATTTCTCAGTAAACAGCAGACCATCTCCCCAGTGCTAAAATATTCAGTGATTTTCTATATATCTGTGCTGAATGTCCTTGGATTCAATCATAAACATTTCACCCCAGATTCCTTAGCCCCTTCAATACCTGTATAAACCTAATTTTTCCCAGTTAGCTGCCAAGGTTTCTCTCTTTATGTTAGCCCAACCACCTATAGATGAACTCTCTCTGAGCTGACTGCTGCTATTTCTCTCTCCCAATGTCAGCCCATCCACACACAGATGTAATAAACTCAGCTTTTCCCAGCTAGCTACTAGAATCTATCCCTGATTTTAGCCCCTGATTTTAGTCTCTAGAATAAACTTTTCTTCACAAAAAGCCTAACTCCAGCAAGTGATTTCACGTGTGCAATTTATAACATTTTGGTGCTGTGACTCAGATGATAGGGTACCCTCCCTGGAGAGTGTTACACCCTAACCAGACCCCCCACTGAAGCCAGTCATCAACATAAGTCTCTGAACTTTGTTTCAGTACTTCAGGCAAGCTGTTCAGCTCCATTCCACAGGCTTCAGTCTGGGTTACTTTTTTCTTATACCCTAGCCAACTCAGCCCTGTTTTTTCACTCTCCATGCCTTTTGTGTTCTCTGTGGCTTTATAATCTCTCTCTCTCTCTCTCTCTCTCTCTCTCTCTCTCTCTTCCACACTGTAGCTTTAAGAGCCTCCCCACACCTGTTGCTGCAGCTCCCACTGCAACTACAACTGCTCCATTGTTCTGCTCTCTCCCCTTAGCTTCCCTCTCTCTCCCCTCACCCACCCAGACAGAAACAAGTTCATCAGTTTTTCTGCACTGGCCACAGAAACCTCAGGAACAGGATTGTCTTTTCCCTGTGATAGTGGACCAATCACATTGACGACTGTCTTGGCCTAGGCCCATGTGCTCTTATAGCCTTGGTCACAGGTGAGACGGGTCACAGGTGCAGATGCCCCCTTGTTGACCCTCTTGCTGTCCTGTCACGTCAGACATGACAAATCCTACCCATTTTCTTTCCTAATGGGGAATTGTTCTTATTCTATTCCTCCTTCTTCCTCTTTAAAATGCCAATTGAACAACGTGCATTCTCTACATCTATACCCCAATCTAAAGCCTAAATGTCTAATATTCTTCTGGAACACAGCATGGCCACAAAATAAAGTAGAAAATATCTCTCAGTGGCCAAAATATTAGACTTTTAATTTTTCCATCCTGCGAGACCTAAACAGCTATTGCTGGAAGCTGAACAAATGGTCAGAAGTTCTTTATGTTCAGGCATTCTTTATACTTTGTAACATTCTCACTTTGTGCACTTCCTGTGAATCTTCTCAGATTCTTCTTTTCTCCTTTCCATCTAAACAACCTCTACCTGACAAGGACTCCTCCCTAACAACAGATCCAATTGATCTCATTACTCCCCAGCAGTTCCCAGCACCTTCTCCCACAGCTGCAGGTACCCCAGAACCTCCTGTAGTGACAGCAAGGACTACTGCTCCCCCTCCTCCACAGCCTCTTGTCACAGCTGCCTCCCCCTCTCTCTCCAAGCTTCCTGTTACTGCTGCTGCCCATCTACCCAGTGCTGTCTTTTGTACCTGACTCTCTCCTATATGCTGTGCCCAATCCAACCCTGCCCCATACCCACTCCAAACTGCAGTTTAAGAGCCCCTTACCTACTCCCTACTCCTCAACTCCCAATTTGAGAGGTGGAAGGAGCAGAGGGGATAGTTCAGATCCATGTTCCCTTCTTGTTTCCAATGTCTCTCAGATCAATCAGCATTTAGATTCCTTATTCACAGATCCTACTAGATATATTCAAGAGTTTCAATATCTCACTTAATTTTATGACTTAACCTGGGAAGACATAAACATCATTCTTTCCTCAACCCTTTGCCCCAAAGAGTGGAACTGAGTTTGGTCTCTGACTCAGGCTTACACAGATGACCACACGTTCCTTGAGCCTAATCTTCAGAACACTGTGGCTGTTCCCAATCTAACCAAATTGAGATTTTTAACTGGCTAGATAAGGAAAGACAATCCCCAGCTTGCAGAACCCATAATTATATGGTCACTTGTTTAGTTAACGGACTGCAAATGGCAGCACACAGGGCAGTTAATTATGATAAACTTAAAAGGAACCACCCAGACAAAAGATGAAAATCCTGCTCAATTCATAGCCCATTTAGCTGCTGCCATCAGGCATTACACGGCCATAAGTCCAGAGGGCCAAGAAGGCCAAGTTATTTTAAATATGTATTTTATTAGCCTGTCTCAGATATTCATAAAAAATTATAAAAGCTGCATTATGACCCTCAAACTTCACAGCAAGAATTACTAAATTCTGTGTTCAAAGTGTTCAATGACTGAGATTAACATGCTCCTGGACAACAGCGCATTTCTGAACTGCAGATCCTGGCCTCTGTCATAAGAAACCCAAAGGATCCCCCAAGCTTGCCTCGTCTCTCCAAGGCCATATTTCTAATGCCACCAGAATGGTCATTGGGCTAAGAAATGCCTACAGCCTAGGGTTCCCACCAGGCCATGTCATTTTTGTGGGAGTCCACACTGGAAATTCAATTCCAGCACTGGCAGGTGCCCTTGCCTCTTCTGAGTCTTAAACTCAGGGACCCCGGACCAACTTTTTCCCAGACCTTCTTGGCCTTGCCACTGAAGAATGACACCCTGGAGGCCACCATGGCTTCCTGGACCATTCTGGATGCCGAGCTCCAAGTAATTCTTATGGTGGAGGGTAGGTCCATCTCATTCATCCTCAACATACGTGCTAAACTCTCTACCTTGCCTTCCTTTCAAGGATCAGCCTCCTTGGTTCAAATTATTGTTGTGGGGATAGATGGCAAAGTCTCAAGACCTTTTAAAATGCCCATAATTTGGTGCCAATTAGTCCAACACATTTCCTACACTAATTTTTAGTTATCCCCACCTATCCCATTTCCATTCACATGAGACATCTTAGCTAAGCTGTCAGCCATTCTGACCTCCCCAAGAACACAGCACTTATAGCTGCTCTAGTCTCTCCTTTCTTGCCTCCCCCTAAGGCTTCTATCATCTCCCCTCACTTCAACCCCATAGTCTAGGACATTTCCACTCCATCTCTGGCCTCCTCTCAACAATCTTTTATCAACCCTCTCAAGCCAGATCACTTCACATGGCACAGTCATAGAACCCAAGGTCCTTCCCAGCAGTCACATTCAGTGAGACCACAGCACCAGAAGATCACCCACAGCCCACCATCCACACAACATAGACCTGCACTGCATGCTATCCCTGCCCTCCCCACTGACACCACTGTTGTGACTGCCTGGCTCCATAGATGACCTAGTCCATTGCCGGCCTGGGCCATGAGGGTCAGAATAGCTGGGCTAAACCACCTGCCACTGTGGCCTCTTTCCCTTTTCTTCCACCCCCCCTTCACAAGCCCTCACCCCACAGATCCACAGGTGACATTGTTGCCCCGGGTGCTAGACATGGGAGGTCTCATTTTGAGAGACCCTATGCTAAGCACACCCCACTCCTCTTCTCACCTCTGTACCACCTGCTTCACCCTAGCTTCCACCCCCTTCTCCATCCTGCCCTGCTCTGCATCCTCCAATGGGCTAAATGGACATGGGAGAGACACCAAATCATGCTACACCTGGCACCCTGCTCTCTATGGGCTCCAGGATCAGAGCGACACCTTCCACAGGTCTCCACCACCTCGCCTCACAGTGTCCTTCTCTCTCCCAGCCATGGAGCAGCAGGACAGAGCCTGGTCAGCACCACACGGCCACCTGCCACCCCTCTGAACCAGGCTCAGAGACAACTGGGTGGGTCCAGACCTGGCCCACATGCCGCCACAACCCTACTGTGAACCCTGTGGTGTGCCACTCACCTCTAACACCTTTGCTCACCCAGAGCCTTCTGCCGATAAGATACCACACTCCAGATCTCTACAGCCTAGGGGGGGAAAAAAACCTATCCTGCTTGTAGTCTGCTTTATTCTTATGTGGTCTCACCCTCTTATTTCAACCCTCAAAATCTACCTTAATTGGATAGATAGTTTTTTCAGGACACTCTGTGTAACTTCTCCCCAGATGAGCTCAAGTTATTTTCTTTCCCTTCTTGCCCTCCTCTTGTTTCATAATCAATAAAAAAGACCTTAAACAACTTCCCTCTTCCCACAACCTCTGTCCCAGTTAGCTCTCTTGTTTCTTTCAAAATTACCCTCAAGCACATCCTACAGCTTCTCTTGACAGTACCTCTAAGACTGCAGTTAACCTCTTCCCCTTCTCTTCAGACTTATCTTACAGGACTGCATTCAGGATGCTGGCCCTGGCCACTCCCAGATATGTTTTTAAAATTTTTCTCCCATCTAGGCAGTCCACACTGCCCATTTATCATGCACAAAGCAGCCATGTGAAGCTTTCCTCAATTTTCTCCCCCCCCCTTTTCTGTATATAATAACAAAAGGATGGGAATATCATGCCATACCTAAGTGAGTCCTTCACAAACAAATATGACAAAAGCAAACAAGCCACTTTCCCCCCAAAACAGGTTATCTCTCAGTGAACAGAAGAGTCTCCCTGGTGTCAAAAAGGCCAGTGATTGTCTACACCCCTATGCTAAATGTTCTTGGACTCAATCATAAACATTTAACCTGAAATTCATTAGCCCCTTCAATACCTATATAAGCCTAAGTCCTTTCCCAATTAGCTGCTAATGGTCAAAATTTTTTCCCAAAATTTTCTGAGAAGAGCTGATGATTAGGCTTTTATTTATGCATTACTGTGGGGGAAACTATAGGAGTATATATGATGTAGTGAGGAGAAAAAAGGAAAATAGGGGATAAAAGTATCTTTCCACTAAACTCCAAGATTGTATGCAACTTTCCACTTGATAGTTTAATTTAGAGGTCAAAAAACATCCTCAAACTCAATAAAGCTAGTATAGGTAGCACAGTTGGGGCTGAGAGAACCCTCCCCATTCATCCACCTGAATTTTGACAATACATACCTCAGGGCCAATGCTCCACCCGTTGTCCTAGGAGAAGCATAAATAAAAGTAACAAAGAGCCAGGCAATCTCTACAACTCCTGGACAGAAAACCTGCTTGCTAGAGCTTAACCTTCAGTAACCTTTTTTCCAATGGAATTTTGTTAAAGGTTCATATATAGGGACAGCATATCATGCATGTGATTAAAATAGAGAGAATTCTAGGAGAGTCATGTATACTGGGAACCCTTGAGATGACTAAGCAACCTGTCAACATTCTGTCAATCATATCCAGAGACATCCAATGAGAGACACCTAAGGTGGGATGCACATCTTTTAGAATCCCAAAGCCTGGTTTATCTTCATTCTTCCTATTTCCCTGCTGTCCCAGTACCACTTTTCTCCATTCATGCCGCCTTTTTTTGTGTATTGATATGAACTCAAGCACACTGTCTTGTTAACTTCAATAAATGTAGCTGATTTCTTCTTTTATCATGTGGTATATAGTTGCCTTTCTTTTCTTGCCATACACAAAGATCTGAGATCTATCTCTTGGACACATCACACATGGTATCGATACCATCTGTACCAGGTTTGTGGTTCCATAAATGCCAATGAATGAAGTTACAAACCAAAGGAGGAAGTTAGGAGACTTTTCATTGGAAATAAGGAGGAGACCAGGTGCTGGATTTTCAAATATGGCTGGTCATGTTGCATCAGACAGGTGGTATTTGAGGGGATAGAATTCTACAATGAATTCCTGTCTCCCGCCACCTCTGGGTATCTCTGGGTTTCTCGCCTCCACTAAAGTGAAGAGTGGGGAAGTAGGGTGAGGCTGTCTTAGAGCCAAAGTCCCCTAGCAGAGACTAGAGAAGTCAGGTCTAGCACTTCTAGCCAGAAGTGAAAGCAATGTGAAGCAAAGTTTTGTTTATAATGTTTTTAATGCAAAGAACAGTTGCCAAGTAACAGGATGTGCTACAAACCAGGGGGAATTTGACTGAATTTCCCAATGTGGAACTGGAATTTGCTCACACTTATTAGTGTAAACTGGTTTCTAAAAATAATTGTTTCACTGATTGGTGTATCTAAACCAATCAAGATCTTGACCCTTGTTTCTGAGTTGAGGAAAGTTGGGAGGTGGGTAAGGGGCACATAGTGAATACACATAATAATTTCACAAGAATTAACTTCCTCAAGTACATAGCATATGATTAGCTTGTGGTAAATACACAACCATCAGCCAACCAGGTCATGTCCTGATCATCCCTACTCATATCCCCCTCTAACTGTCCCAACAGTCACATGGCCCCTCAATTTAGAATTACTTATAGACAAGTAGGGTATAGAAATTGCTTAATTATTTAGTGGACAACTATTACTGGTGTCTCTGTAAAGTTAAAAAAACCAATGGGAACTCATACTCTCTAGCGAAGTTCTTCCAGATAGTGTTTAGAGTAATCTGGAATCCTGGAAAGAAGTTATTTTACATTATAATGATCTCAAAAGTCCTAAGAAGGAGGTGCATTGCATTTTATGTTAGAGGACAATATTTACTGTTTTTTAAATTCCTCACAACTCAGGAGCTCAGTAGGTGGTGGCACCTCTCTATGAGGGAGGATCCACATTCGATGTTGTCTGAGGAATGTTCATTCCTGGTCAAAGTCTGAGTTTACTGTCTAGTCTTAATTTTTATTAATATGACTGGTCACCCCACTGTATCTCAGGCTCTCCCACTAGCTAGCTGCCTTCCTTCTAAGCTAACTAAATAAACTATTTTCTACAGTTTTAGAAGAAAAATATGTATTCCTCTATTAGTTTTACCCATTTCAAAGTCTCCATTTTGCATTCAATTGCTTAGATTAGAAACTATGTGCTAATTGGATATTTAACCCATTTGCCTTATTTAAAATTGATGAGTTGTAAAACAAACTTGTACTAAGGTACTTCTCTTAGTTTCCACCATTGCTGCAATTCTTCATCAATTGAACTACTATAATAACTTTTTAACATGTTTTATCCTCCTTTTTTGCCATAAGTTGTCTTAAATTTTACTTAGCTTTCTGCTTAAAATACTCCAGACTTTCTCTTAAGTTTGGCTTATGAAACCCTGCATGAGCTGATGTATGTCAATTTCTCCAATCTCATATTTCTTTTGTTCTTTTTTTTGTAATACTGGGGATTAAATCCAGGGTCTTTCAAACATGTTTTTGAGATAAGGTTTCACTAATTTTCTACATTGCTCAAGCTGAGCTCCAACTTGTGATCCTCCTGGCTCAGCCTTCCAGAGTCTTGGGATTACAGATGAGCAGAAAAAAGGAGGGAAATATGAACTCAACAGTCCAAGCAGGTTTATTGCTGAACCTGAGAGGGAACTCACTGTCCAAGCAGAATAGAAAACGGTGTCTCTTAAGAGGATGCATCAGAGAAATGGCAGGCTGATGTGTCTTTTTTGTCCTCTGTAACCTTCTGACATGTCCTCTGTGACCTATTCACATGTCCTTGGGACCAACTTTTCACCTGCTGAACATGTCCTCTGTGAAACCTACATTTCTCAGAGATGGCTGCTGGGCTCATTTGAACTGGTGGAGTCCCTGTCCAGGCTTTATCAATCCTAGCTTTAAAGAGGCATAGGAAAATGGATCATTTTTCTTTTCTTGGCTATTTCTTGCTGAGAAGTGGTGATGAAGGATTTTAAAAAATATTTTTATGTTTTGGAGAAAGAAAGCTGTTTGGAGGTGTTCTCAAGTAGTTGCCCATGAGGTGGCTGCTATTTGTCCCTGAAAATGTTTTTGGAATAGATTTATTATATAGAGAAAAGAAGTAAAAGAGTAATAAGCATTAAGGAGGTCAGGAGGGATAGGAGCCAATGAAGACAAAGGGGAAACAGATCATTGGAAGAGCCTTCAAGGAGTTTGGAAGAACATTCATGAAGGCAATTTACCCATCTCTAATGAGAACAGATTTGTTGGTGTAAAAGCAACATCATTCTTGGAGTAGATCACATGTGGTGTCCTGTGATCCTGTGAAGCTGTCAAGAGATCAAGGCCTCAGCAGTTTTGGAGGATGACTGAAGCCAAGGAGTCTACTTTATCTTGTAAGTGTCCCAGTTGGTTGGTGACTTCTTTGAGTTCCTCACTGAATTCTTTTGACAGCCTGATGAACTCTGAAAGAGAGACTCCTGGGGCCCCAATCCCCATTCCATTTCCTATGATTATTCTCAGGGTGGCCATTAAGGGGACTAGCTGTGTGGTACATTGCACCCTGACATGGGTTATGCAGGATATAGGCATAGGTAGATCAGATATTGGTAAGGAGGGGGTGGGAGTGAGGAGGCCTAATGTACAACGTGCTGTAGAATTGATAGGTAGCCGAATATGTACCTTGTCTCCCCACACCCAGAAGATGCCCATCTCTAGGGAAAGGCATCTCAGGAGATCAGATTGGGGCAAGAGGGGGAGGTCTGCAGGTGGGTTAATAAGTAAATGTAGGACTGCCTTGAATTAGTGCCATATATAGAAGAAAGAGCTAAAACTTGCAGCTTTCAAGGCGGAAAGGGATGAAAATGATGGCAATACTACAGGACCCTCTTGGGTAACAACAAAAAAATTTTAGTTTAGGAAGACCCTGCTGCTAGACATATTGAGATGTTAGCATTTGGCAGCACCTCCAATGGCTAGGGGAATGTCTTTCAGGGAATTATTTCCCCTGTCTTGGCAATATTCAGATGTAGTAGCATTTATACAAACCTGGAAGAAAATGTAACCAGGAGCCCATAAAATAGTTCACAAATGTTTGAAGTTGTGATGATCAGAAGAAGGTGAGAGGAGATGGATAGTAGCTTTGTAGAGGGATGGCTCTAAAGAGCTGACTGGGGTAAAGTGATCTTTTTTGGTTCAAAAAATTCAGAGAGGAACAGGTTAAATTAGATGGAGTCCATTTCTGAAGAAACAGGCTTCTGCCTTTCTGCAGCATCTAAGGCCTGTTTGATACCCCTTGGTGCCCCTGGGAATCTGACGTCAGATCTTTCAGCTACGTCTGTGCCCAAGACTGGCAGTATTAGTGAAGTGCAGCCCTGCAGATGTGTTTATCCATGTTCCAAGGGAGCAGGGACAGCTGAGTCTGCTATCTGATAAAGATGGAGGCAGACTCAGCAGGGTGGTTGGACGGTTCCATTAAAGGTCTGGATGATTTAACCATGTGAGAGTGTCTGATTGAGGTATCTAGGAAGGATCTCTGTTGTGGTGGTAGGGGTTAAGAAAATGAGTAATATTTAAAAATCAATTTTAACCCTACCAAAAGACTTCTAGACTTAATTGACAGATTCAGTAGAGTAGCTGGATATAAAGTCAACACTCAAAAAACAATAGCCTTCTTGTAGACAAGTAGAAGACTCCCTGAGGAGAAATTAGGGAAACAATTCCTTTTACAATACCATCCAAAAAATGAAATATCTAGGAATCAATCTAACAAAGGAAGCAAAAGACCTCTACACTGAAAACTACAGCACCAAGAAAAAGGAGATTGAGGAGTGTATAAGAAAATGGAAAAACAACCCTTGTTCCTGGGTAGGAAGAATCAATATAGTGAAAATGGCCATACTTTCAAAACTGCTATATAGATTTAATGCAATGCTGATTGAAATTCCAACAATATACTTCACAGAGCTAGAGAAAACAATCCAAAAATTTATTTGGAACCAGAAGAGACCTAGAATAGCAAAAGCAATTCTGGGCAACAGAGACATAGCTGAGGGGTATCACAATACCCAACTTGAAGCTATACTACAAAGCTACTGTGATAAAAACAGCATGGTACTGGCAAAGAAACAGACCCGAGGATCACTGGAATAGATTGGAATAGATTAGAAGATGCAGAAACAACTTCAGACATACTCAGCCACCTCATCTTTTACAAAGGAGCCAACCACTCTCATTGGAGGAAAGATAGCCTATTTAATAAATGATGTTGGAAAAACTGGATTTCAACCTTTCAGAGATTAAAACTAGATCCATATCTATCACCATGCATTAAACTAAGATCTAAGTGGATTAAAGATCTAAATATTAAGCCAGAAACACTAAACTTGCTGGAAGATAAGTTAGGTAGAACTCTTGACGATATTGGCATAGGAAATGACTTTATGAAAAAAACCTCAGTAGCACGGGAACTAGCACAAAGAATCAACAACTGGGATTTCATCTTATTAAAAAGCTTCTGCACTGCAAGACAAACCACCAACAGAGCTAAAAGACCACCTACAATGTGGGAAAAATATTTTAGCAGCTGTACCTCAGACAAAGGGCTACTATCTAGAATATATAAAGAACTGAAAAAAATCAGACCTCCCAAATTCAAAGACCCAATTCAAAAATGGGGATCTGAAATGAACAGACATTTCTCAGACAAAGAAGGAAAAGCAGCAAATAAACATATGAAAAAATGTCCAACATCACTGGTCATTGGAGAGATGCAGATGAAAAGAACACTGAGATTCCACCTCACCCCAGAAGGAGTGGCTGCTATCAAGAAATCAACCAATAACAAATGCTGGCGGGGGTGTGGAGAGAAATGAACCCTTCTGCATTGGTGGGAGTGCAGACTAGTGCAACCACTGTGAAAATCAGTGTGGAGATACCTCAAAGAACTAGGGCTGGAGGTCCCATTTGACCCAGCTATTCCCCTGCTGGGTATTTTCCCAAAGGAATTAAAAGAATCATACCACAGAGATATATGTGTACCCATGTTATATGTGGCACAGTTTGTAATAGGTAAAGCTTGGAAGCAGCCCAAGTGACCATCAAATGGAAACTGGATAAAGAAGATGTGTTTTCTTTTTTATAAAATGGAGTACTACTCACCCGTAAAGAATGAGAAACTAGAGTCATTTATAGCTAAATGGATGCATATTGAGGCTATACTCTTAAGTGAAATAAGTAAGACACACATGTGTAAATACCGAATAGTTTCTCTAGTGTGAGAACCTGAGTGTAAATAAGGATTAAAAGGATTAATAACTAATAACTGATACTTTGAAACAGGAAAATGTCCAAAGGGGTAGGGGTGTTGGGAGGAGATGGGGAAAGGAAAGAATGGAAAGGAAAAATTATGAGAAAAGAAAGAAAATGCAAACGAAGTATGTAAATAGGGAAGGGTGGAGGGGTGAAGGGCGCACAGGTAATGGGGAGAAAATAAGAACCAAAATACATCATGTACAGGTACAAGCACCCAATGATAAATGTCAACGTATTGTATACCTAAAATGTACCAATAAAAGAATTTAAGCAAAAAATAAAAAAAAATAAATAAAAATATTTAATTCATTGTTTATTGGTACATTTTAGGTATACAATACAATGACATTCATCATTGTGAATTTGTACCTTTACATAATATATCTTGGTTGTTATTTTTTCCCCATTCCCCTGCTGTCTTTTCAACCCCTCCACCCCTCCCTATTTATAAAGACTTTGATTCTGGGTTTTTTTTTCTCATATTTGTTCCTTTTCCTTCTTTCCTTTCCCCTACCCCTCCCACTTCCCCTTCCTCTTTGGATATTTTCTTCCTATTTCACAATATCTATTATACATTTTGATCCTTATTTACACTTTCAGTTTCTCACACAAGAGAAACTATTTGGTATTTACAGATGTGTGTCCTATTTATTTCACTTCAAATTATGGCCTTAATGTGCATCCACTTAGCTATAAATCTCTAGTTTCTCATTCTGTATGGATAAGTAGTACACCATTATAAAAAAACACATTCTTTATCCAGTCTCCAGTTCATGGGCAATTGGGCTGTTTCTAAATTTTAGCTATTACAAACTATGCTACTATGAACATGGGTGCACATATATTGCTGTGGTATGATTCTTTTAATTCATTGGGGAAGATATCCAGCAGGGGAATAGCTGGGTCAAATGAGACTTCGAATCCTAGTTTTTTTTAGATATCTCCATACTGATTTCCACAGTGGTTGCACCAGACTACATTCCCACCTACAGTGGAGAAGGGTTCCTTTCTCCCCACAACAACCTCAGCATTTGTTGTTGGTTGATTTCTTAACAGTAGCCATTCTTTCTGTAACAAAGTGGAATCAGCATTTTCATTAGAATCTCTCAATTGACCAGTGATGTTGAACACTTTTTCATGGGTTTATCAGCTGTTTCACCTTCCTTGTCTGAGAAATGTCTGTTCATTTCAAATGCCCATTATTGCATTGGGTCTTTAAATTTGGGAGGTCTGATGTTTTAAGTTCTTTATATATCCTAGACAGTAGACTTTTGTCTGAGGAACAGCTGGTAAAATTTTTTTCCCACAATGTGGGATATCTCTTCACTCTGTTGGTGGTTTGTCTTGCTATGCAAAAGCTTTTTAATTAGATGAGATCCCAGTTGTTGTTACTTTGTGCCAGTTCACTTGCAACTGAGGTTTTGTTCATGAAATCTTTCCTATGCTAATGTCTTCAAGAATTCTACTTAACTTCTTCTCCAGCTGGTTTAGTGTTTCTATTTTAATATTTAGATCTTTGATCCATTTTTATTTTAGTTTAGGTCATGGTGAGAGCCTAATTTTAATCTTTAGCAGGTTGAAACCCAAGTTTTCCAACAGCATTTATTAAAGAGGTTATCTCTTCTGGTTCCAAATGAATTTTTGGATTGTTTTTCCAAGTTATGTGAAGCATCCTGTTGGAATTTCAATTGGGATTGCATTGAATTTATATAGCAGTTTTGGAAGTATGGCCATTTCCACTATATTGGTTCTTCTTACCCAGGAGGAAGGGATGTCTTTCCATTTTCAGATATCCTCTTCTATCTCTTTTTTCAGAGTGCTGTAATTTTCAGAGTAGAGGTCTTTGATTTCTTTCATTAGGTTAATTTCTAGGTATTTCACTTTTTGAATGCTATTGTGAAAGGAATTGTTTCACCAGTTCTGCTCTCTGTGAGTCTGTTTGTGTATAGGGAGGCTATTGATTTTTGTGTCTTGACCTTTTATCCAGCTACTCACTGAATTTGGTTATTAAGTCTAGAAGACTTTGGGTGGAGTTCTTGGGATCTTGTATATAGAGTATCTTGTCACCTGCAAATAATGACAATTTAACTTCTTCATTTTCTATCTTTATTCCTTCTATTTCTTTCACTTGTCTAATTGCTGTGGCTAATATTTCCAAAATTATATCGAACAGGAATGGTGAGGAAATCCCTGTCTTGTTCCTTATTTTATTGTGAAGGATTTCAGGTTTGACCATTTAGTATGATATTGGCTGTTGCTTTTGATAGATAGCTTTTATCAGATTGGGATAGAGATTGTCTATTCCAGTTTTCTGTAGGGTTTTTATCATGAATGTCTGTTGGATTTTGTGAAACACTTTTTCTGCATCTGTAGAGATGATCATATGGTTTTTGCCCTTGAGTCTATTAATATAGTATTACATTTATTGATTTTCATATATTTAACTATCCCTGATCCCTGGGATAAATTCCACTTGGTCAGGGTGATTGTTGATCTTCTGCATTCTGTTTGCCAATATCTATTGTGGATTTTTGCATTTATGTTCATTAGGGTGATTGGCCTGTAGTTCGCTTTTTCAGTTGGGTCTGTCTCTGCTTTTGGGATTAAGATGATACTTGCTTCCAGGAATGAATTTTGGAGTATTGCTTCCCCTTCAATTTCATTGAAGAGTTTCAATAGTAGTGGCAATAGTTCTTCTCTAAATGTCTTGTAGAATTCCAGAAAGAAGCCTTCAGGACCCGGGCTTTTCTTCGTCAATAAATTTTTAATTATGTTTTCAATTTTGTTGATTGATATTGGGTTGTTTACAATTTTTAGGTCTCTTTGTTCAATTTTGGTAATTCATATGTATCTAGAAATCTGTCCTTTTCTTCTGTTTTTGCCATCTTATTGGCATATAGGTTCTCAAAGTAGGTATTGATGATCCTCTGGATTTCTGCTGGGTCATTTGTAATTTCACCCTTTTTATTCTTAATTGTTTGGATTTGGGCCTTTTCTTTCCTTTTTTGATAAAGTTGGCTAAGGGTTTGTCAATTTTGTTTATTCTTTCAAAGAATCAACTCTTCGCTTCATTGATTTTTTGTATCATTCTCTTTGTCTCCATTGCATTGATTTCTGCTCTGATCTTTATAGTTTCTTTGCTTGTATGAGCTTTGGGATTTTTCTGCTCTTTTTTTGCTAGAAGCTTGCAGTTCAACATTAGGTTGTTCATTTGAGCTTGCTTTGTTTTCCTAATATGAGCATTCACTGTTATGAATTTCCCTCATAAGACTGCCTCCATTGAGTCCCATAAATTCCAATATGTTGTATTGGAATTGTCATTTAATTGTAGAAACTCTCTAATTTATTCTTTAATTTCCTCTCTGGCCCATTGGTTTGTTCAGTAGTGTGTTGTTTAATTTCCACGTGATTTTTAAATTCTTGTGGTTTTTCTTGCTATTTATCTCCAATTTCATTGCACTATGATCTGATAATATACAGGGGATAACTTCAATTCTTTTGCATTTTCTTAAACATGTTCTATGAGCATGTATGTGGTCTATTCTGGAGAACTACCCATGTGCAGTGGAAAATAATGTGTATTTTGATTTTGGGGGTGAAACATGCTGTGAACATCTGTTAAGTCCATTTGTTCAAGAGTTTGTGTCACAGTATTTTGTTGTTTATTTTTGGTCTAGTTGATCTATCTATTTGTGACAGTGGGGTATTGAGAGCCCCTACTACTGTTGTATTAGGGCTTATTAGATTTTTCATGTTTGTTAATATTTGTTTTATATAGTTGCAAGCACTAATATGTGGTGCATATATATTTATGATTGTCATCTCTTCCTCTTGCATTCTTCCCTTTGATTGGGTCTTGTGGCCTTCTTTGTCTCTCTTAATTAGAATTGGTTTGAAATCCATTTTATCTGTAAATAGGATAGCTACTCCTGTTTTTTTTCAGGTTCCTGCTGCATGTAGTATCGTTTTCCACCCTTTAACTTTCAGTCTATGAGTTTCTTTTTGAATTAGTGTCTCTTATATGCAGCATATTGTTGGATTTTGCTTCTTGACCCATTCTGCCAGTCTATTTCTTTTGATTGAATTGGGACCATTGTCTCTGATGGTTATAACTGATACATATTGACTTATCCTTTTCATGACTTTTTCTTTTTGTTGGATTCTCTCACTTTGCATTTAATCTCTTCTATTGCCTGATGGATTCATTATGCTGGGCTTTATGGGATTGTGATTCTCATTGTCTTTTCCTAGGATAATGTTTAAAATTTTTGGAGTGCTGGTTTGCTACTCATGAAATTCCTTAGGTGTTCATTTTGAAAGTATCTTATTTCTCCATCAATTTTGAAAGATAGTTGTGCAGGGTACATCAATCTGGGTTGAAGGTTATTTTCTTTTAGAGCTTGAAATACTTCACTCCAGGCTCTTCTTGATTTGAGGGTTTGTGTTGAGAAGCCTGATGTGATTCTGATGGGCTTTCCTTTGTATGTGATTTGTTTCTTTTCTCTAGCTGCCTGTAATATTTTGTTCTTCTGTTAGGTTTCTGGAGTCTTGACTATTATATGCCTAGGTGCAAATTTTTTTACCATGGGTAGTTGGAGTCCTATATGCCTTACTTGTTTGTATGTGATGTTCTTTTCCCCTGTTTAGGAAGTTTTCTGCCATTAGTTCTGTGAACATTTTTTATGTCACTTGAACTATGTCCTCTTTCTTCATTGACTCGATCTGTCTTATGTTTTTCATATATGAATCATCTAGCAGCTGCTGGATTGATTTCACATGGTCCCTAGCTATTTTTAAGAAATCTTTTTTCTTTGGTTATTAATCCCAATCCTGTCTTCTATATCTGATATTCTGTTCTCACATTGGCTTATTTTTCTGCCTAAATTTTCAATGGAATTTTTAATCTCCTGGATATCTGTTTCCATCTGTTTTATAGATTTCATTTGTTTCCTATGGTGGGATTCTATCATGTTCCTCAGCTTCTCTATTTTTTTTTCAATCTGTGTCTGCTCCAGAGTTATTAATCATGTCTTTCACTATGGACACTATCTACTTTTTTATCTGAGAAATTATTTATTTTATTTTTTTCCAGATCCTCTTTTGATGCTATTTCAGGGTGTCCCGGTACTTGAGTTTTAGATTTTTCCATCTGGTGGCCTCCTGATATTGCCTTTGGTGATCTGAGTCTGGTTTTTAGTATTGCTTAGGTGTCTTCTCATTTCAACTGATGTGGTGTGCTGCATCTTTATTGTGAACAGTCTTTGCTCTCCCCACGGGCTTCAATTTTCAACCAGCCTCAGCGAGGCTTTCTTTCTGCTGCTCACCACTCTACCAATTCCTGGGATCAGAATGATGTCCTTCTGGATCCTTGGGCTGGGCTGTTGTCTGGGTGAGATTCTGGCTGGGGCCTGTGTGCACTTATTGATAGTATGTGGGGAGGCCTGTGGCTGGGGCCTGCACATACTTAGTGACATTTTCTGGTTGGGCCTCTGGGTGAGGCTTGTGTGCCTGTGCAGATGTTTTCTGAGATAGCTTCAGGCTGGGGCCTGTGTGCACTTACAGATGGTATTTGTGTGCCCAAAAATGAATAATCTTGAGAAAGAAAGGATCAAAGAAGGAGAACACAGAAATTAATGATGTTGATTTATTCTGGAGAGCAATCTTAGAGGTTTTTCTGTAGCCATAGTTCTTGGATTATGGTTTCTAGAGAGGAAGAGGGTGAATAATGAAGGAATTACTTCATTAGAATTGTCAAAAAATGGAGAAAATTGACCTGGGTTCAGTGGCTCCATGCCTGCCTGGCAAGTGCAAGGTCCTGAGTTCAATCACCAGTACTGGAAAAAAAACCTTGTTTTGGGCTGGGAATACAGCTCAGTCATGTTACGCCTGCCTGGCAAGGGTAAAATCTTCAGTTCAATCCCAGGTACAAAAAAATGGACAAAGTTATGAAGGAGAGACTCATGGTGTTGTTTAGCTGTGTCTGAAATCTCTTCAGTCACAGGAGGCAGCTTGGTGTTCTTCAGGGATGTGGGTCCGGTTGATATGTAGTGGAAAAGGAAAATCTTTTTTAGAGACAAGAAGTAGACCCAGGAGAAATTACCTTTTAATTTTGCCACTGTTGGGGTGGTCAGGATTACTTGAGAGGGCCTTATCCATTTTGGCTTTATTCTCTGAGAAGGGTTGGGGGGCTTTATATATACCTAGTTTCCAGGTTGTAGAAATGGAAAAGTGAGGGCATCTAGGTTGTTGGAGGGTATTGCAAGGGTAGAGTCAATATAGTTTCAAATGCAATGCCTAAGGGTGTTAAGCAAGGAATTTGTAAGAGGCTAAGGTAGATTTGGATATTAGGTAATGAATGTAAAGGCAATGAAAGGTCTTCTATACAGAATTTCAAACAGCCTGAGAAGAAGATGTTTGCAGGTAAGAGACTTAAGTTTGAAAAGGGCTAAGGGTAGGAGTTTAGTTTAGTCTAAGTGGATCTGGAGGGAAAACTTAGGCTCTGTTTAAGAAGGTGATCGTCTTTTCAACCTTAAGTGAGGACTGGGGTCCATTTGAGATGTGAAACTTCCAGGTCATATTTAGAGAGGAGGCTACCTGTTGGGTGATCTGTGAGATAAAGTCAGGTCCATTTTCAGTTTGTACAGAGGTAGGGAGTCTGAAGCAAGGGATGATATCAGTGAGTAGGATGTATGCTACTGTGGAAGATCTTTTGTTTTTTTGTTTGATGTAAGAAAGACCTTTATCCATCCTGAGAAGTTGTCAACTAGAACAAGGAGGTATCTTTGTTTTTTTTGTTGTTGTTTTTGCAGGAGGCATGTGAGTTCTGTTTGCCAGTCAGTGCTGGGGAGGAATCCCCAAAATTGATGGGTGGAGACTAAAGGAAGTCTGAGGTTTCTCTGGGGGTTGGTGGTTTGGCATGTGGAGCACTTCATGATAATCTGTTGCAAGGACATTCTTAAACTAGGGATGAGATGTATGTGAGTCTGTAGCAATCAGGGCTGTGGGAATGATAAGGTGTAGCACTGGTCATGGAAAGATGAAGGGGATTTTTTTTGCAAGCTTTCAGGAAGGACCATTTTTTTCATGGAGAAACCATCACACTTTCTCTTGTTGTACCCTCTGTTCTTTGAGTAGAGTTATTTCTTGAGGTGAGTAGGAAGTTGTAAGAGGGAACAGGAAATGGAATGGAGAGAGGGTTGGTGATTGCCTGTTTTTCTACTCTATTAGCCTCATTTTTTGCACAAATAATACATCTAAGATATTTATCTCATGAGTTAGGTCTTTGATAGTTCTTGCAATCAATGGCTGCAGCTCTATGGAGTAGAATCTCTATGCCCTAGAAGATTTTGAAATAGGGGCCCATTTTGTATAGGGTTTTTTTTTGCAGTTATGAGTCCCCTTTCATGCCAGATTTGTGCATTTAGCTGTAGGGTAGTACATGCATATTTGAAGTCTGCGTAAATATTGATGATTTTCTTTTCTGAGAGTAAGAACTCTAGTGAGTGCAATGAGTTCTGCCTACTGTGAAGTTGTCCCTGTGGGGAAAGCTTCTCCCTCAACTTCTCAGAGAGGGTAGAAGGATTTTCAATCCTGATACATTTTTCAATCATGGCACGCCCTGCCTGGAAATGGGTGGTCTTTGAAGCATTTTCAATAATAAACCAGTCAGGGGACTCTGGACTATGTTCCAAAATTATGTGATAGAAACAGAAGAGAGTAAAATCAAGAAGCTAAGTGCACTAATGTTAAGTTGGAGTCTGAGAAGTCAGTTATTGGGAGGAGGTTGGCATATTTAGGCAGGTGAGTGGCAGAAGGTAACTGAAGAGTGCAAAATTTGAGCATACAGGACTTAAACTCAGGCCCCAGAGAGAGGGTTAAAGCACAATGGCTGAGAAGGTCTGGGAAGTTGAGTGAAGAATGCTTATAGGGGCGGTTGGAGAGTAATCTTTTGAGTATTGGGGATATGGAGTGCAGCTGATGCTAAGACCTGTAAACAGAGATGCTAAACTTTTATTACAAATTCAATTGGATAAATAGGCAACAGGTTGAAGGGGGGGTCTCCAGCTGTCTGTGCAAGTAGCCCTAATGTTCGTTCCTTTTTGCTGGTTAGAAATAAAAGAAAATTTTATTAGGATTTGGTAAAGCAAAAGCAGGAGCTTTAAGGAGTGCTTATTTGAGGACCCAAAAGGAAATGGGAATTAAATCTGTTTTTAGTACTCTTTCTTCAGGATGTCCAAGGAAGAGAGGTTTTGCAATGAGTGAAAAGATTGGGATCCAAAGTATAAAACAGCTAAGAATCTCCAGGAAGGAAAGTAGATCTGATTTTGTGGTGGGGAAAAGAAGATTCTTAATAGACCATTTTCAGGAGGGGGATATGCAACAAGTGGTAGGGGTGAGGTGAAGGCCAAGGTAAATAGCCTTTGATTGTACCAGCTGGACTTTGTGTTCTGAAACATGGTATCCCTTTTTTCCCAAGAATTTAACAAGGAAGATATTGTGGGACATAGAGTCATTTTTCAAAGAGCTGCAACGCAAAAGGTCATTGACATATTGAAGCAGGCAGCTGGAGATAAGGTTGAAAGATTAAGGGTCCTTTTATAACACTTGGCCAAAGAAGTGGGGGCTATCCCAAAATCCCTGAGGAAGAACTGTCCATGTGAGTTGTTTGGTGAACAGAGATGTGAGGTCTCCCCAGGTAAAGGTGAAATGTTGTTGGGAATCAGAGCTGAGGGGAAAATTAAAGGCATCTTTGAGGTCTAAAACAGTAAAATATTGAGTATGGGAGGATATGGATCAGAAGGGTATAGGGATAGGGGACCACGGAGTGAGTAGGGACATTAATTTCATTAAACTTTTGAAGATCTTGGACTAATTGTAAAGAGCCGTCAGGGGAAGTAGCTTGAAGCTCCGAGGCCATCCCAGGCCCCTCCCACACCACAGTGAGGTCCCAGGCAAGGCTTGCAGCCCTGCCTCCATCCGACACTCTCCCAGGTGCAACCAGCCAGGTGAGACAAGCAGCTTGAAGCTCCATGGCCATCCTGGGCCCCTCCCACACAACGATTAGGTCCTCTTAGCCAAACGGGCACCTCCAAGGCCCAGTCCATCCAACCCCCCCCCCCCGAACCTCTGGCCTTCTGTCTTTTCTGCTACCTGGTCCCAAACTACAGAGGCACAGGGGATTATAAAGACCCTTGTCCTGAGCTCCACAAGATACAGCAGAAGTTAGTAACAGAAAGAGGGCTTCTCAGGCTCCTCAATGAAAACTGAAGCCCAGCAGAAAAGTAAAGAGAATCTCTACAATAAAGGCACGTAAGACCACTGTACTTGGTCTGCTGCTGGCTTGCTGAGACTCATTGACTCGTATATGCACATGGAATCCTACATTGCCTACTGTGACAGCAGAGACATACCCTGAAGGAGGCCCATAATTTTTATATTTTGCTATTTGCAAAAAAGAAAAAACTTTTTTCTCTTATTTTTAATTCTTAATTTTTACTTTTTTCTACTCTTCAAATTTTCACTTTTATTTGTTTTCTTTCTGTTATCTCTTCTTTCTCTCGCTCTCTCACTCATGCTCTAGCTGTCCCACATTGCTCCTCATCTCTCTATTTGTTTCTTTCTGCACTGAATTTGGATTTCTCCCTTATTGTTCTCTTCCTCTCTTTTTCTTACTCTTGATTATCATTAGGTTTAAAGGAAAGTAAATTTGGTATCTAGCCTCCCTGTTGCTGTTGGGTGATTCAATTCACATCTTTGTTCTTTCATTCTGCCTTTTCCTGTTGCCTTTAACAACTTCTTAGAGTTTGTGTGATCTTTCTGTGTCTTCTGGCCTCACCACTAATCTTTCCTGATCTTTCTACCTGTCCCTCCCTCCTCAACTCCTTTTAACTCCCCAACCTGAAGGGAAAGATGCTATATTGAAGAGTTTATTCATTATAAACTTATGTTGGCTTGGTCCTCGGTTTTAATTTAACTCACATGGTTAAATGTGATAGATTAATAACTACCACAAATTGTCATTTTCTAAGCTGCACTTGATGATATGGTATTGCTGATGATGTCATTTGGGCTAACATGTTGTGATTGATCTAATTAGTTTTCTTTCCTGGTATAAGGAAATTAAAATAGCCTCAGAGTAGTTACAGACTCAAAACCCAAACACAGGCTGTATCTGGAAGACACCTCTGAAAAGCAATCATTCCACAAGAATTTTAAACACAAGCAAAAAAGATACCTACATTAAGCAATTTTGAAATATCAACACAGGAATTAAACCAAGGACAGTACCAAAAACAAAAATGAGAAGACACTTGAACAAGGCAAAAAACCCAGGCTTCCATGTCACAAAAGGGAAATTCTGGGGGAAATGAGGTGGAAAAGTCTGATAAGAAACCACTTGTACACCCTGAACTGATAGCACAGAAAGTAACAAAGCAGATGCATGAGGCTCTGGAAAAACTCAAAACAGAAATAATCTCCCAGATAAATACAGACATGGTGAGCAGGGTGAAAGACATGATTAGAAGCCCTAAAGCAGAAACAAATAAGAAAATAGATGAAATCAGAAACATGCTGGAAGCCATGAATGCCCAGCATAAGAAAGAAATGGACAACATGATCACCCAGATCACCCAACATATGAAAGAAATGGAATCCATAAAACAGATTCAAGTAGATATTCAAGAGATTAAAAACTCCATTGAAAGCATGCAAAACAGACTAAGGAATCTGAAGACAGAATATAAGATATAGAAGACAGGATTGTGCTTAAGGACCATGAAAACAGAGATTTCTTAAAGATAGTAAGGGACCATGAGAAATCAATTCAACAGATGCTAGATGAGGCAAAGAAGAATAACATAAGACGTATAGGAGTCCACGAAAAAACAGGAGAAAGTACAATTGACATAAAAAAACTGTTCGCAGAAGTAATAGTAGAAAACTTCCCAGAGAGAGGTAGAGAACTGGACATACAGATAAATGAGACATATAGCACTCCAACTAGCCGTGACCAAAAAAATCTCCACCTAGACATATAACAGTCAAGATCCCAGAAACCCAACAGAAGAACAAAATTCTACAGGCAGTTAGAGAAAAGAAACAAATCACCTACGAAGGAAACCTCATCAGAATCATGACAGATTTCTCAACACAAACTCTCAAATCAAGGCAAGCCTGGAGTGAAGTATTTCAAGCCCTGAAAGAAAAAACTTGCAACCTAGAATTTTGTATCCAGCAAAATTATCTTGCAAAATCGATGGGGAAATAAGATACTTTCAAGACAAAAAACACCTGAGAAATTTCATGAACACCAAACCAGCACTACAGGCAATTCTAAACAATATCCAAAAAAAGACAATGAAGGTCACAACTCCATGAAGCCCAACAGAGAGAAGGAACCATGCCAGGTAAGACACTAAAGGGAAAGGGGGGAAAATAAGAAATAAAAGAGCCAACAACAGTAAAATATCATGACAAGGATGAGTCAATATCTCCCAATTATAACTACCAATGTTAATGGCCTCAATTCACCAATCAAAAAAATAGACTGACAGAATGGATTAAGAAGCAAAACCCAGAAATATGCTGTATACAAGAAACACACCTAACTCAAAAGGACATTCATAGACTGAAAGTAAAAGGATGGAAAACAGTTCTCCACACAACAGGAACCCAGAAAAAAGCAGGCATAGCAATCTTATTTGCAGACAAAGTAGATTTCAAACCAAAACTAATCAAGAGAGACAAAGATGGTCAATACATACTTGTGAAGGGAACAATCCAAGAGGAAGGGATGACAATTGTAAATGTATATGCACCAAATATGAATGCCTCCAAGTATACAAAACAAATATTAATGGACATGAAAAACCAAATAAGCACTAATACAATTGCAGTGGGGGACCTCAAAACCCCTCTATCACGAATAGACAGATCAACAAGAAAAAAAATTAACAATGAAATTCTCAAACTGAACCAAGGTATTGAACAAATGGACTTAATAGATGTTTACAGACTGTTCCACCCCACAAAATTGGAACACACATTCTTTTCAGCTGCACACAGGTCATTCTCCAAAATAGATCACATACTAGGTCATAGGACATATCTAAGCAAATGTAAAAGAAATGAAGTTATCCCCTATATGTTATCTGACCATAGTGTAATAAAATTGGAGATCAATAACATAAGAAACCACAAAACTCCCACAAACACCTGGAAAATGAACAACATCCTGCTGAATAACCAATGGGTGACAGAGGAAATTAAAGAAGAAATTAGACAGTTTCTACAAGTAAATGATAATGCCAGTACGACATAGAGGAATCTGTGGGACACAATGAAAGCAGTTCTATGGGGGAATTTCATAGCAGTGAACGCCCATATTAGGACAACAGAGACAACTCAGTTAAATAATCTAATGCAGAACCTCAAGCTCCTAGAAAAAGAAGAGCATAACAAACCCAAAGTTCATACAAGAAAGAAAATTATAAATATCCGAGCAGAAATCAAAGCAATGGAGACTAGGAGAACAATACAAAAAAAATCAATGAATCAAAGAGTTGGTTTTTTGAAAGAATAAATAAAATCGGTAAACCTTTAGCCAACCTTATCAAAAAAGGAAAGGAAAGGCTCAAATCCATGCAATTAAGAATGAAAAAGGTGAAGCCACAACAGATCCAGTAGAAATCCAGAGGATCATCAATACCTACTTTGAGAACCTGTACTCTAATAAAATGGAAAAAACAGAAGAAATGGGCAGATTCCTAGATACATACGAATTGACAAAATTAAATGAATTAGATATACAAATTCTAAACATCCGATAACAATGAGTGAAATTGAAAATGTAATAAAAAACTTACCAACAAAGTAAAGCCCAGGTCCTGATGATTTCAATGCTGAATTCTACAAGATATTCAAAGAAGAACTAATGCCATTACTCTTTAAACTCATCAAGGAAATTGAAAGGGAAGCAATACTTCCAAATTCATTCCTGGAAGCAAGTGTTACTTTGATCCCAAATCCAGGGAAAGACCCACCCCACAAAGAGAACTACAGACCAATCTCCCTAATGGACATAGATGCAAATATCCTCAACAAGATACTGGCAAACAAAATACAGAGTGTCATCAAGAAGATCACACACCCTGACCAAGTCGGATTTATCCCAGGGATGCAATGATGTTTCAACTTCCATAAATCAATAAATTTAATACACTATATTAACAGAGTCAAGGACAAAAACCACATGATCATCTCAATAGATGCAGAAAAAGCATTTGACAAAATCCAACACCCATTCATGATAAAAAACACTACAGAAAATTGGAATAGAAGGGCTTTATCTCAACCTGATTAAGGCTATCTATGAAAAACCAGCATCCAACATCATACTAAATGGTCAAAACTGAAAACTTTCATGCTAAAATCAAGAATGAGACAAGGGTGCCTACTATCACCACTCCTGTTCAGTATTGTTCTGGAAATATTAGCCAGAGCAATTAGAAAAGAGAAAGAAATAAAAGGAATAAAGATAGGAAAGGAAGAATTGAAACTGTCATTATTTCCTGATCATGTGATACTTTACATAGAGGATCCAAAAAACTCAGTCAAAAGTCTTCTAGACCT
The DNA here is from genome assembly GCF_053883595.1 of Heterocephalus glaber. Classification (NCBI taxonomy): domain Eukaryota; kingdom Metazoa; phylum Chordata; class Mammalia; order Rodentia; family Bathyergidae; genus Heterocephalus; species Heterocephalus glaber. The sequence continues at coordinate 4,645,018 of NW_028258473.1, read as the reverse complement.
AATTGACAGATTCAGCAGAGTAGCTGGATACAAGGTCAACACTCAAAAAACAATAGCCTTCTTATATGCAAATAGCAGACCCACTGAGAGAGAAATTCTAGAAATAATTCCTTTTACAATAGCATCTAAAAAAATGAAATATCTAAGAACCAACCTAACAAGGGATGCAAAAGACCTCTACACTGAAAACTACAGCATTCTGAAGAAAGAGATTGAAGAGGATATAAGAAAATGGAAAGATATCGCTTGTTCCTGGGTAGGAAGAACTAATATAGTGAAAATGGCCATACTTCCAAAACTACTATATAGATTTAATGCAATGCCAATTGAAATTCCAACAATATACTTCCCAGAACTAGAGAAAACAATCCAAAAATTCATTTGGAAGCAGAAGAAACCTAGAATAGCAAAAGCAATTCTAGGCAACAGAGACATGGCTGCGGGTATCACAATCTCCACCTTGAAACTATACTTCAAAGCTACTGTGATAAAAACAACATGGTGCTGGCAAAGAAACAGACCTGAAGATCAGTGGAGTAGATTAGAAGATGCAGAAACAAGGCCAGACATACTCAGCCACCTCATCTTTGACAAAGGAGCCAACCACCCTCATTGGAGGAAAGATAGCCTATTTTATAAATGGTGTTGGAAAAACTGGATTTCAACCTGCCAAAGACTAAAACTAGACCCATCCCTATCAATGCACACTAATCTCAAATAAAGGGGATTAAAGATCTAAATATTAAGTCAGAAACAGTAAACTTGCTGGAAGATAAGTTAGGTAGAACTCTTGATGACATTGGCATAGCAAAAGACTTTATGAACAAATCTTCAGGAGCAAGGGAGCTAGCACAAAGAATCAACAACTGGGCTCTGATCTTATTAAAAAGCTTCTGTGCTGCAAGAGAAACCACCAACAGAGCTAACAGACATCCTACAATGTGGGAAGAAATTTTTAGCATCTGTACCTCAGACAAAGGTCTACTATCAAGAATATATAAAGAACTGAAAAAAATCAGACCCCCAGATTCAAAGTCCCAATTCAAAAATGGTCATCCGAAATGAATAGACATTTCTCAGACAAAGAAGCAAAAACAGCAAATAAATATATGAAAAAACGTTCAACATCACTGGTCATTCGAGAGATGCAGATGAAAATAACACTGGGATTCCACCTCACCCCAGAAAGAATGGCTGCTATCAAGAAATCAACCAATTACAAATGTTGGCAGGTGTGTGGAGAGAAAGGAACCCTTCTCCATTGTTGGTGGGAATGTAGACTGGTGCAACCACTGTGTAAATCAGTATGGAGATACCTCAAAGAACTAGGACTACAGGTCCCATTTGACACAGCTATTCTCCTACTGGGAATCTTCTCCAAAGAATTAAAAGAATCATACCACGGTGATATATATGCACCTATGCTTATAGTGGCACACTTTGTGATAGCTAAAGCTTGGAAACAGCCCAAGTGCCCATAGACTGGAAACTGGATAAAGAAGATGTGGGTTTTTTTAAATAAAATGGAATACTAGTCAGCCATAAAGAATGAGAAACTAGAGACACTTATAGCTAAATGGATGCATATAGAGGCCATACTCTTAAGTGAAATAAATAGGACACATGTGTAAATACCAAATAGTTTCTCTAGTGTGAGAAACTGAAAGTGTAAATAAGGATAAAAATGATTAAAATTAATAATGGATAATTTGAAATAAGAAAAAGTCCAAGGTTTTGGGGGTGGCATGAGGGGAAGGGGAAAGGAAAGATCGGAAAGGAAAAATTTTGAGAAAGAAAAAAAAATGGACTCAAAGTTTGTGTAAATTGCGAAAGGTTCAGGGGTGAAGGATGCACAGGTAATGGGAGAAAAAATAAGAACTAAGATACATCATGTTCAGTTACAAACAACCAATGATAAATGTAAATATATTTTATACCTAAAATGTACCAATAAATATATAAATAAAAAATAAAGAGCCATCAGGGGTTTTTTTATAGGAAGGATGGGAGTGTTTTGAGGAGGGAGTGGGTAAGGATGAGAATATGGGTTTTAAGAAGGGAGCTGAAAATGGGCTGGAGGCCAAGATGGCCAGTGGGGATAAGGGCATATTGGTTGATTCTGATGCCTCACATAGGATCCCTTTAAGGACATTTTGAGGGGTTGGTGGTATAAGGCTATGAAAAGGTTTTTTTGTGTCCAGAGCCATAAGATCAACTTGTGATTTGATGAGTTGGATCACCTCAGAAGGGAGGGTCTCATTAGGGGGGTACAACTTGTAGGATAAGAAGCACACAGAAGAAAGTGAAGGAATATATATAGATGTCCCCAAGTGTTGCAGAATATCTCTTCCTAAGAGGAGACTGGGGGAGTGAGGGATTAATAAGAAAGAGCGAGTGAAAGTTAAATGGCCTAAAGAACAATATAAAGGAGTCTTGGCTGGTGTTTGTAATAATCTCTTCATTCCAACAAAAAGACAGAAGAGTTGAGCAAACTTCCTGAATATTCAATAAGAACAGTTTCTGGCCCCTGAGTCTGGGAGAAAGGAAACCTGTTTTCCAGCCACCACCACTGTTACCTGTGGATCCTTTGATGATTTTGTGGAGGAGGCCTTGGGATCTGAGCCAAGTCAATTCACAGCTGAAGATAAGGCCATGAGGGTCACCAGGTCTTCACCTGAGTGTCAGGTCTCCTACATGGGAGAGAACACAGGGGAGGGATTGACTTCCTCAGAGGGCAATCTGTTTTTCCATGACCACACTGTCTTCAGTTCAGACATGGCTTTGTAGGAAACCTGGAATTAGGGTAAGCTTTTATTCAGTGGTCAGGATTGTTGAAACAAAAGTAGTTGCTAGGTGAGTATAAGGCAGAGCCTTTGGTGGGATTTTTATCTGGGGATCAAACTAGAGAGAGCAGGATTTGATATTTAGCTTTAGTCTGTTTTGTTTTTAGTTCTCTATTCTTCATCTCAATTGTTAAAAACTTTTTTCCTAAGTTCTTTTATTGGTACATTTTAGGTACAAAATTCATTTACATTTATCATTGGGTGTTTGTACCTGTACATGATGCATCTTGGTTTGTATTTTTTTCCCCATTACCTGTGGACCCTTCACCCCCTCCACCCTTCCCTATTTACACAGACATCATTTCCATTTTCTTTTCTTTTCTCATAGTTTTTCCTTTCCCACCTTTCCTTTCCCCTTCCCCTCCCTTCACCCCTTCATCTTTGGACCTTTTTTCCTATTTCCAATTACCCAATATTCATTTTAATCATTTTAACTATTGTTTACACTATCGGTTTCTCACACAAGTGAAACTATTCCATATTTACACATGTGTGTCCTGTTTATTTCACTTAAGAGTATGGCCTCTATATGCATTCATTTAGCTATAAGTGTCTCTAGTTTCTCATTCTTTATGGCTGACTAGTATTCCATTTTATTAAAAAAAAACCCACATCTTCCTTATCCAGTTTCCAGTCGATGGGCACTTGGGCTGTTTCCAAGCTTTAGCTATCACAAAGTGTGCCACTATAAACATAGGTGCATATATATCACTGTGGTATGATTCTTTTAATTCTTTGGAGAAGATTCCCAGTAGGGGAATAGCTGTGTCAAATGGGACCTGTAGTCCTAGTTCTTTGAAGTATCTCCATACTGATTTCCACAGTGGTTGTACCAGTCTACAATTGTTAAAAATTTTAAAGGCATATTTACAAGCTCTTTTTGTGGTGTTTAGGGTCCATTTTCTAATTTTTGGAGCTTTTTGTGGATGTCTGAATTAGACTGGAAATGAGTAGAGGTGTAGAAGAACTAGATCCTCAGGAGAGTTAGGGTGGGTGTTTGTATATTTAATCATGGCCTCTGAAAGATAGTTTATAAAAGAGTGCTGGGTTTTTGTCTGTCCTTTTGGGCGATTTTTCTGAGACACTGATAGTTGACCTGTTTATTTTTTTCCATTCCTGCCCAGAGGCAAGTAATTGTATGATTGCAATCTGACCTGCTAAAATCAATAAGTTGATATGTCCTCTAAGGTTCTCAGGGTTTAGCCTTGGGGACTGCTTGAGCTGCCTCAGCTTGCCTCTGAGAGTGTTTGCAGGGGAGCTCATCAACATAGTTTTTAGCCACCCACCAAATATGCTCCCTATCATCATCAGTAAGAATGGACAAAAGGATAAGGTAAATATCTTCCCAAGTGAGGTCATACATTTGAGTAAGTAAGAGGAATTCTTTTCTGAATTCTTAAGAATTTTCTGGAAAGGATCCTATTTTGGGAGGAAACTTTCTAGATCAGTAATTGAGAAAGAAACATGAATGTAAAAGGGCTCCTCTATGCCTGCTACCTCACGGAGGGGTAGGATGGGATGAGAAGAGGTTTGGGGAACTATCAGGTGGGAAAAAAGAGTTCAAGAGTGTGTCTGGGGAGAATAGCATGGGTTTTAGGAGGGGTCTGGGCCAGAGGAGGCAAGTGGGATGCTGGATGTTGGAGAAGAAGAGGAGTACTCAGAAGGAGAGGTTGCTGGTTGGGTGGGTTGGGTGTTGATTGAGGTTGTTGAGGAAGTGAGTGGCGATAGGGTGAACAATAATCAGCAGGATCAAATTCTTCAATAAAGGAGGGTGGGGCATAAAGGAATGATGTTATTGAGTTCAGAGTGGGCACAGGAGTTTTTGTTCAGTGAGAGAAATTTGGAGAGAGGAAGGAGTAGGATAGAAGGAAAGTTACTTGAGAAGGGTAAAAAAGGCTTGGACATGGGAAACTTCTGACTGGTTGCCATTTTTCTGGAGGAAGTTATCAAGGTATCAGACAATTTGGAAATCAAAAGTATCCTCAGATAGCCAGCATGACCCATTAGTGAGTCTGTAGTAGGGTTATATGGAAGTGGAGTTAAAGATCAATTTTTTTGGCTTAATGTCTCATTTTAGTCCCAATTTGAAAATATTACACAGCAGACAGCCAAGTGAGTGTCTCCCAATAATTCTGATGGAGAATTGCCTATCAAGGTGAGGGTTAGGGGTAAGAAAGGTGGCTGAGGTTAGGAAACAGGTCACCTGGGTTTCTCCCTCCAATTGGTCTCCCAACTGAGGTCCATAGATTGCTGGAGCCAGATGAGATTGTCCTGCATGCTGAACAAAATCATTCCCCAAGTCAGAGTGCTGGAGGTCCCCCTTTTTTGATGTTCTCAAACAGAGAATGGAGAGCAAAGAGAAAGGCTTAGGAAAGAAAAAGTGGGACAGAGTATCAGCTTTCTCTGTGTGCCGAGGGAAAGCCAACTGAGACAGAATCTTACCCTCATAGGAGTGGTGACGTATTAGCAGCTGGTGGTGGATGTCTAGTTTGAGGTCTGCCAGGATGTCCCCAGGACTGGAGTTCATGAAAAGGGTACTTTTTTGGGGAGGGAGGCGTGGGTAGAGTTGGTTATCCAGTCAGACAGTCAGGGTTTGAAAATTGTCTTTGGGGGTTTTGAGGAGTCACCAAAGTGTAGCTTTGGCCAGAACCTTTGAAATCCTGGCAGAAGAGGCCAGTGGAGCCCATGCAGCCATCTCTTTAGGAAAGGGGAAATGGCAAGAAATAGGAGGCTCTCAAGATCTAGGAGTAAGTCCAGGATGAGCTGCCACTGTCTATTGCTTCCTAAGTTGCAAAAGAGCCCCTGCTCTCCTGCCCCCCCCAGGTATGGCACAATATGAGCAGAAAACAGGGAGAGGAATGTGAACTCAACAGTCAAGGAAGGTTTATTGCTAAACCTTGGAGAGATCACTCTGTGCGAGCAGAACAGAAGTGCCTTTTATAGGCTAAGAGGCTTTCTAAATAGCATTTTTTGGCGGGCTTTTGAGGGGATGGTTGGAGAAATGGTGGGGTGATATGGCCTTTTTATTTCCTAGTACCCAGGATCAAACTCAGGACCCTGCACTTGCGAGGCAGGCACAGTGCCACTGAGCTAAATTCCCCGCCCTGATATGCCCTTTTTGCGCTCTGTAACTTACTGTAGCCTTCTGTGAAACCTGCTTCTCTGAGGTGGCAGGTTGGCTCACTTGAACTGGCAGTGTCCCTTCCAGGCTCTATCAACAACCATGCACCAGCCACATTTGGCTTCAAATTTAATCTTCTCTCCTTCTCTCACTTATGCTTGAGTGTTATTGGCCTGTCTACTTCTCTACTGTACCATGATCATTAATGCTCTTGGGCTTTGCATTATTTTTTTCCTTTGTGAAGAATGCTCTGCACCCCAATATCTATATACCTGTTCCTCCAAACACCCAGATCTCAGTTCAAATATCACCTGCACATAAAAATCTTCTTTGAAATTTCTATCTGCATTATTCTTCTTGTTCTGCACTATAAAATGTCACAAAGTTAGTGACTTAAAACAACACAATTTCTTTTCTTGCAGTTCTGGAAACTGAATTTCAAGATCAAGGTGTGTCTATGGTTGATTTCTGGTAAAAGCTCTGTATTTGACTTGTATATAACCACTTTTTCACTGTATCGTCTCATGATATTTCTTGTGTGCATGCACAGAGAAAGAGAAATGTGAGCTATCTAGTGTCTCTTTTTACAATAGCAATAATTCCTTCACCTGAGTCTTTCTCATGACTTCTTATAGCCTTCATTACCTTCCCAAAGCTCCATTTCCAAATACCATCACATTGGGATTCAGAGCTTCAACTGAATTTTGGAAGTGACATAAAAATTCAGTCCTTAACAGCATCCAAAGTAGCTCAGGGACCATTAGCTTACTCCTTACACATTACCAAATTTCATATTGTTTGTAGTATTTTGTATCACTTCTAACACGATCTTGCTCCCGTATTTGCAATTCTGTACTTGAGATCATAGAGTGGTTAGAAAAACCTCCCTGGAATGCGGGAAATTTCAGTTTAATATAAAAGTAAGATGAACATTTGAGTAGTTTAGGAGATGGAAGGAGGAACTTCCATTGATGGAGTTAGGGAAATGGCACAAGACAAAGCCTGGAAGTATGCAATGCATTTACAATTTCTGGGAACATTGTTACAAAATGGCCTTGTTTTGTAAACTGCTAGTTAAAGTACAATTGCCATCTGCAACCACTGAGCAGGCCCATGTTTATTCCACTGGATGTCTCCTAATGTAGGGAGCCAGTCACTGATTGGAAAAACAGTAAGTTTGTTGATATTTGGGATCACTATTTCCTTCTCAGCTTTACTGCAACATTTGTAACATTGAAGCTTCACAGACAAAGGTATAATTCTTAATGGTATGGTTTTTCTCAGTTTTGCAGGTCAGTTCAAGATTAGCAGGTGCAGGGAGCAAAATGACTTTGTATGACAACTAATTTTGTCAACTTGATTAAGAAACTCCCAACTAAATTGGATTAGTAAAGTTCTGCTTGTGGCTGAAGGGATATATTGAAGACAGAAGACCCAACATGGGTGTGAATGGTGTAACCCATATGCTTGTCACTTGAATGGAATAAAAGGGAAAACAAGAAGGAAGTCTCACTTCTGTTTCCCTGGAGGAGTTCGTCTTTACCTTCACCTTGAATATTGTCTCCTAGCTTCCAGCCCAGACTTTCAGCCTTCCATCCCAGACCCTTTGGCCTCCAGTATTAACTTGCACAGGACAAGACAGTGAGCTCCAGGCCTTTGACTGGATCCTTTGGATCTCCAGCACAAAATAGCCCCTTTTCCTTCTTCTACACCTGACTCTGTTGGTGGCCAATCTTGTATATACTTTTATATTTGTATGTCTTGCATTAAATGTTTTTCTAGCAAACACTGACTGATGTGATGACTAACAAATGTCATCTTCACCTGTTCTCATTCCCTAAAGCCCCCTCCACTATATACCAACTTCACCTACCACATTTTTCTCTCTCTGCCAATTTTTTCCCATTTGGTGGCCTGAAAATCCTTCTGGGTCTTTCCTTAGCAAACACTCAATTTTCCCCAGTAGCCCTCTGAGGGAAAGGAAAGAAAGGTGACATTCTTCTTGATGGTCCTTCCTGCCTTCCCTGAGGACTTAGCTACCAAGGCTTCTACTAATTTTCATGGCTAAGTAAAGCTTATTTGTGTGACATACTGACAAATCTATCAGTTTTTCTGGTTACACTCATCCATTGAATAAAATATTAAGAAAATTATTTTTGTCAAAAGCTACCTAGGGCTCAGCTGCAAAATTGAACATTTGTGGGCATACATGTGCATATACACATGTGTGCACGCACACATTTCTTTTCACACCACAATAGTTACTAGTGTTCTGTCAAATCCCTGAAGATATGCTCATGATTAAATGACATACTACTACAAGACCAGCCTGTACTTTTCTCAAACTCTATCAATTCCAGACACGACTTTACTTCTGTGAAGAAGACAGGCTCATGAGCTTGCAATGGCTCCGTACCTGAGGAAGCCAAGTCAGTAAGATCATTAACATCTGTGCATCTATTACATGCAAAACACAGCTTCAGGAGCTTCAGGTGCTGGGAGGAGGGGAAGAATGGAGTGAGAACCAAGATGAATAAGAATGCTCTTCTTCAAGGAGAGATGGAAAATGTCTAAAAGTTCCACGAAGATAATAGAGAAAGAATACAACAACATGGGAATTGTGACAAGCTTTAGGTAGGAGGTGATATTTCAGATAGGCATTGTATTTCATTAGCATTTTCATAGTTATGTTACAGTTGAATGGGCCAATAATAGTGCAGGTTCTTGTGTATAATGACAGTATTGCCAAGCATACACTCAATAGTAAGTAATAAGCAGCTGTGTTTATTGAAGATCAAAGAAAGTTGTGCTGAGGTCCAGTCCATGCCAACAAAGATATAACACAGATAAGAAAGGTGCCAGGACAACAGAAAAGAACTGCACATAGGTCAAAAGTAACAACAGCAACAGAAAAAGGGGGCTGATAACTGGCTTTCAGAATTTAAAGGGCAGACATCTCGGGTTTAGGTGCCTCTCACTGAATCTCTGGGTGTGATTGAGAGGAATGATTGACAGGATGCTGAGCCATCTTAAGGGCTCTTACTATGCATGCTTATTCCAGAATTCACTGCATTGTGTTTATGAGATGCAGTACATATTTATTGACCATGTAATGAGGTAGAGGTAAGGTAAAGGTAACCAGAAGGTTAGTCTAGAAGATCCAACAGGCATGTGCTCTTGCCTAGCACATCAGTGATCTCCTAAGTGTTTATTGCTTTATTTTCTACCTGTCTTAGGACAATAGAAGCAGGAAAAATCATAGGGTGCTATTTTAAATTAAATGATGTGGAGGGAGTGACTTCTCAGCTAGATTGTTTCTAACATGACAAGTTAGGTTTTTGGGGAGGTACTATGAATTAAATCCAGGTTCTTACCCATACTGGAATTTGCTCTACCACTAAACTACATCCCAAGACTTTTAAAATTTATTTTGACACAGAGTTGATTACTTCCACTACTAACAATGTAGCTCCTCTCTTGTCTCTTCCTGTTCTTATGAAGGCATTAATTTCATATTGAAAACTCTGCCTTCATGAATTAATATAATCTCAAGTATTTTCTAAAGTTTCCACATTGAAATATCATCATACTAGGGATTAGGCCTTCCACACAGGGATTTGAGGCAAAGGGACATAACCATTCATAAATTTTAGAATAGTCATTTTTTGGTTGAATCTTTTATTTATTTTTTTCCATAAATTCTTTCAGTGGTACATTTTAGGCATCCAATACAGTTAGTTACATTCATCACTGGGTACTTGTACCTTTATATGAAGTATCTTGGTTCTTATTTCTTCCACATTCCTGGCCCACCCTTCATTCCCTCCACCCTTCCAGTATTTACAAAGACTTTGTTTCCATTTTTTCCATTTCTCAAAATTTTTCTTTTCTCTTCTTTCCTTTTCCCTACCCCTCCCACTTCCGCTACCCCTTTGGACTATTTCTTCCTATTTCACATTATCAATAATTCATTTTAATCATTGGTACATATTAGGTATACAATATAATGACATTCATCATTGGAAATTTACACCTTTACATAATCTATCTTGGTTGTTATTTTTCCCCCTTCTCCTGCCCTCTCTGAAACCCCTCCATCCTTCCCTATTTACAAAGACTTTGTTTCCATTTTTTTCATTTTCTCACATTAATTCCATTCCCTTCTTTCATTTCCCCTACCCCTCCCACTTCCCCTTCACCTTTGCCCCTTTTCTTCCTATTTCACATTATCTATTATACATTTTAGTCCTTATTTACACTTTCAGGCTCTCACACTAGAGAAACTATTTGGTATTTACACATGTGTGTCCTATTTATTTCACTTAAGAGTATCGCCTCAATGTGCATCCATTTAGCTATAAATGTCTCTAATTTCTCATTTTTTATGGCTGAGTAGTACTCCATTAAAAAAAACACATTTTCTTTATCCAGTCTCCAGATGATGGACACTTGGGCTGCTTCCAAGGTTCAGCTATTACAAACTGTGCTGCTATGAACATGGGTGCACATATATCACTGTGGTATGATTCTTTTAATTCTTTGGGGAAGATACCCAGCAGGGGAATAGCTGGGTTAAGTGGGACTTCCAGTCCTAGTTCTTTGAGGTATCTGAATACTGATTTCCACAGTGCTTGCACCAGTCTACACTCCCACCAGCAGTGGAGCAGGATTCCTCTTTCCCCACAGCCCTGCAAGCATTTGTTATTGGTTGATTTCATGATAGCAACCATTCTTTCTGGAGTGAGGTGGAATCTCAGTGTTGTTTTCATTTGCATCTCTCGAATGACCAGTGATGTTGAACATATTTCATATGTTTATTTGCTATTTCCACTTCTTTGTCTGAGAAATATCTGTTTCATTTCAGCTGCCCATTTTTGTATTGGATCTTTAGATTTGAGAGGTCTGTTCTTTTTAAGTTCTTTATAGATTTGAGAGAGTAGGCCTTTGTCTGAGGAAAAACAGGTGAAGATTTTTTCCCACATCGTGGGTTGTCTCTTCACACTGCTGGTGGTTAATTTTGCTGTACAGAAGCCTTTAATAAGAAGAGATCCCACTTGTTGATTGTTTGTGCTAGTTCACGGGCAACTGAGGTTTTGTCCATAAAATATTTTCCTACACCAATGTCTTCAAGAGTTCTACCCAACCTCTGTTCCATACAGTTCAGCATTTCTGTTTTAATATTTAGATCTTTAATCCATTTCAATTTTAGTTTAGTTCATGGTGAGAGAAATAGGTCTAGTTTTAGTCTTTGGCAAGTTGAAACCCAATTTTGCCAGCACCATTTATTAAAGAGGCTATCGTTCCTCCAGTGAGTTTGTTTGGCTCCTTTACTGAAGATGAAATGGCTGAATGTGTTTGAAGTTGTTTTGGCATCTTCTAATCTGTTTCACTGGTTTTCAGGTCTGTTTCTTTGCCAGCACCATGCTCTTTTTATCACAGTAGCTTTGTAGTATAGTTGCAAGTTGGGGATTGTGATATCCCCTGCCATGTCTCTGTTACCTAGAATTCCTTTTGCTATTCTGAGTCTCTTCTTGTTCCAAATGAATTTTTGCATTATTTTCTCAAGGTCCATGAAGTATGCTGCTCAGATTTCAATTGGGATTGCATTGAATCTATATAGCAGTTTTAGAAGCATGGGCATTTTCACTATATTGATCCTTCCTACCAGGAGCAGGGGATGTCTGTCCATTTTCTGATTTCCTCTTCAATCTCTCTTTTCAGAGTGCTATAGCTTTCAGAGAAGAGGTCTTTGATTTCTTTTGTTAGGTTGATTCCTAGATATTTTAGTTTTTTTGATGCTATTGTGGAAGGAATTGTTTACCCTATTTCTGTCTCAGTGTGTCTGTTGTTTCTGTAGAGGAAAGCTATTGATTTTTGTGTTTTAACCTTGTATCCAGCTACTCTACTGAATTTGGTTATTATGTCTAGAAGACTTTTGTCTGCATTCTTGGGGTCTTCTATATAGAGTTCCATGCCATCTGCAAATAATGACAATTTGAATTCTTCATTTCTTATCTGTATTTCTTTTATTTCTTTCTCTTGTCTAATTGTCGTGGCTAATGTTTCTAAAAGTATATTGAACAAGGGTGGAGATAGTGGACAATCTTGTCTTGTTCCTGATTTTAGTGTGAAGGATTTCAGTTTTTGACCATTTAGTCTGATACTGGCTGTTGGTTTTTCAAAGATAGTTTTTATCAGGTTGAGGCAGACACCATCTCTTCCAATTTTTTTAGGGTTTTTTTTTATCATAAATTCATGATGGATTTTTGTCATATGCTCTTTCTGCATCTATGGAGATAATCATATGGATTGGTCTTTGGCTCTATTGATATAGTGTATCACATTATTGATTTGCATATGTTGAACCATCCCTGCATCCCTGGGATAAATCCCAGTTGATCAGGGTGAATGAACTTCTTGATGATTTTCTGCATTTTATTTGCCAATATCTAACTAAGGATTTTTGCATCTATGTTCATTAGTGAGTCTGGCCTATAGTTCACTTTTTCCATTGGGTCTTTCTCTGCTTTGGGTATCAAGGTGGTGTTTGCTTCCAGGACTGAATTAGGGAGTATTGCTTCCCTTTCAATTTCATTGAAGTGTTTAAAAAATAGTGGCAGTAGTTCCTCTCTAAATGTCTTGTAGAATTCAGCAGTGAAGCCGTCACAACCTAAGCTTTTCTTAGTTGATTAGTTTGTAATTAAGTTTTCAATTACATTGACTGACATTGAGTTGTTTTAAATTTTTAGGTCTTCTTCGTTCAACTTTGGTAATTCATATGTATCTAGGAATCTGTCCATTTCTTCTGTGTTTTCCATTTTATTGGCGTATAGGATCTTGAAATAGGTATTGATGATCCTCTGGATTTCTGCTGAGTTTACTGCAATTTCACCCTTTTCATTCCTAATTGCATGGATTTGGGCCTTTTCTTTCCTTTTTCTGATAAGGATAGCTAAGGTTTTGCCAAATTTGTTTATTCTATCAAAAACCAACTCTCGGCTTCATTAATTTTTGGTATTGTTCTCTTAGTCTCCATTGAATTCATTTCTGCTCTGATCTTTATAATTTCCTCCCTTGTTAGAGCTTTGAGTTTGTCCTGCTCTTATTTTTCTAGAAGCTTGAGGTTTAGCATCAGGTTGTTTTATTGGGCTCACTCTGGTTTCCTGATATGTGCATTCACTGCTATAAATTACCCTCATAAGACTGTTTTCATTGCGTCCCTTAGATTCCAATATGTTGTATTGTCATTGTCATTTAATTGAAGGAACTGTCTGATTTCTTCTTTAATTTCCTCTATGACCTATTTGTTATTCAGAAGTGTGTTGTTCAATTTCCACGTGTTTATGAAATTTTTCCAGTTTCTATTGCAATGGATCTCCAATTTCATCACACTATGGTCTGATAATGTACAGGGGATAATTTCAATTCCTTTGCACTTACATATGTGAGTGAGTATGTTCTGTTCTGTGAGTGAGTATGTGCTCTATTTTGGTGAACAAACTGTGTGCAGCTGAGAAGAATGTGTATTCTGATTTTGTGGGTGGAAGACTCTGTAAACATCTGTTAAGTTCATTTGTGCAAGAGTTTGATTGAATTCTAGTATTTCACCACTGATTTTTTGTGTAGTTGATTTATCAATTTGTGACAGTGGGGTGTTGTGGTCCCCTACTACAATTGTATTAGTGCATATATGGTTTTTCATGTCCATTAGTATTTGTTTTATATAGTTGGGTGCACTAGTGTTTGGTGCATAGATATTTATGGTTGCCATCTCTTTCTCTTGGATTGTTCCCTTTACAAGGATGTAGTGTCCTTCTTTGTGTCTCTTAATCAGTGTTGGTTTGAAATCTACTTGATCTTCAAAGAGGATAGCTCCTCCTGATTTTTAGGGGGTTCCTGTTGCATAGAGTATTGTTTTTCACCCTTTAACTTTCAGTCTATGAGTTTCTTTTTGAATTAAGTGTGTCTCTTGTATGCAGCATATTGTTGGATCTTGCGTCTTAACCTATTCTGCCAGTCTATTTCTTTTGATTGGTGAATTGAGACCATTAACATTGATGGTTATAATTCATATGTATTGATTTATCATTGTCGTGACTTTTCCTTTTTGTTGGATTCTCCCCCTTTACATTTAATTTCTTGTTGCCTCCAATGGGTTCATTCTGTTGTGCTTCCTGGGTTTGTGATCCTCATTTTCTCTTCCTAGGATTTTGTCTATCATTTTCTGTAGTGCTGGTTTGGTATTCATGAAGTTCCTAAGGTGCTCTTTGTCATGAAAGTATCTTATTTCTCAATCAATTTTGAAAGATGGTTTTACAGGGTACGTGAATCTGTATTGGAGGTTGTTTTCCTTTAGTGCTTGGAATACGTCACTCCAAGCTCTTCTTTCCTTGAGAGTTTGCCTTGAGAAGTATGCTGTGATTCTGATGGGCTTTCCTTTGTATGTTACTTGTTTCTTTTCTCTAACTGCTTGTAGAACTTTATTCTTCTGCTGGGTTTCTGGAATCTTATCAATTATATGCATATGTGTAGATTTCTTTTGATCATGGATATTTGGAGTCCTATATGCCTCACTTATCTGTATGTCAAGTTCTTTTCCCCTGCTTGGGAAGTTTTCTGCCTTTACTTCTGTGAACAGTTTTTTTTTTAATGTCATCTGCCCTCTATCCTGTTTCTTCTTTGACTCCAATCAGTGTTATGTTATTCTTCTTTGCATCATCTAGCAGCTGCTGGATTGATTTCTCATGGTCCCTTACAATTTTGAAGCAATTTTTCTTTTCCTGGTCACTAATTGCAATCTTATCTTTTATATCTGAAAGTCTGTCCTCATATTGGCTCATTCTGCTGTGTAGACTTTCAATGGAGTTTTTGATCTCCTGGAAATCTGTTTGCATCTGTTTTATGGATTCCATTTGTTTCCTATGTTGGCATTCCATCATCTTCCTCAGTGTCTCTCTAGATTTATTAATCATGTCTTGCACTACTAGCACAATCTCTGCTGTTATTTGAGAAATTATTTCTGATTTCATTTTTTCCATATCCTCTTCTGTTGCCAGTTCAGGGAGTCCAGGTGGTTGAGTATCAGATTGTTTGGTCTCATTTCCCTTTGGGGTTGCTGTAGGTGATCTGGAAGTTTGATTTTGAGACTTATTTATGTGTCTTCTCATTTTGAAGTGGGTGGGTGCTGTTGGTGCCCATGCAGCTTACCTCCTCTGAGCTGGGAGCAGTGGATCACCGGCATAGATGCCCCTTCCTCTGGGCTGGGAGAGGTGGAACAGTGGCCCCAAAGCCCCTTCCTCTGGGCTGGGAGCAATGGAATGGCGGTCCGGAAGCCCCTTCGTCTGGGCAGGTTGAATCTTTTATTAGTAGTATTCCATCAGGAGAGCAGTGAAAAAGTTTGAACTACATCACTTTTTTTTAGAAGGGGTTTTCAGGATTTCTAGGAGTCTAACTGATACACACTGGGACCACCTGAGGAAGAGGTCTAGATGTCATCTCCCATAACACTCAAGTCTCACTTTAACCTGAGCTATCATTTCCCTTTTTAAAGGAAATTAAACTTGAATTTGATATAATTAGTCACTTCTTGATGTAGGAAAGGATACACAGAGATCTTATCTCTTTTTTTCCCCATTTCTTCCAGTAGTAGCATTTTAAAAACTATATAATACAATATCACAGACTGGATCTCGACATTGGTAAAACCTACTGATTTTATTCAGATTCATACAGCTTTATTTGTACTCATGGATGTGTGTGTGTGTGTGTGTGTGTGCTTGTATATGTATTTTATCATATATAAATTAATGTGAGTACTACCACAGTCAAGATACAGAACAGTTTTGTAGCACCAATGGCCAATGCTAATACACAGCCATAGACACTTCCAGCTCCCTGCCCCTCCAACTCCTAATCCCTGAAAAACATTGTTCTCTGTCTCTATAATTTTGTCATATCAATAATGATAAATGTATGCAATATTACAACATTCCACTTTAGGATGACATTTGTTCACTGAACATAAATACAAGTTATTTTTGTGTATTAATATTTCCTTCCTTTAGACCATAATTTGTTTATTTATTCACTTATGTAAGGACATTTGAGTGTTTTCTAGCTTTTGATTATAACCAAATAAATTCTGTGAACATTTATGTATTGATTTTTGATTAAACACAGTTCTTACTGAGTGGTATCAGAAGTTGAATGGTTAGATTGTATGGTAAAGAGATTTTTTTCCGGACTTTAGGACTTTAATTTGTTCTAAAATTACTGAAGCAAAAATCATAAAACATTTTGCTTTCCTTTTCAATCCCCCAACACACACACACACAAACACACACACACACACACACACACACAAAAACTATTTGCAGAACAATAGTTTTGTATATGGAATGAAACAATATAAATTCAAAATTTACAGATCAGGGTTAGCTCCATCACTCATCTCTTTTAAAAATTTATGAATCTCCTGTCAAAACCAACAGGGTACATCTCGTGTCTCTCCCCTGAAATATCATCTCCACGCTTTCCAAGCAGACCACAAGATGTACATCATCTTGAAATGTTCTCAGAGGACTTTTTTATTTTCAGGTATCAGAGTAAAACCCCAGAGTCCTTTCTTTCTAATAAACAGATACAGACAGAGACAGAAGGGACTATTCAAACTTTGTCCTCTTTCCTTGTGGATTATGATCCACCACCACTTTCCTTCCTCCTAAAAAGCCAACTTGCCCTCCAAAGCCTCCTGGCCACTGCCTACACATCCAACCTAGCTGCCTCAGCCACCTCCATGGCCCCTGAAGCCACCTTCATCCTTAAGCATGGCCCAGTCCAAGGTAACTTTGTTTTCATTGATTTCACCATCTTCCACGGCTTCCTTGTCAGCTTTGGTATCTTCCTCACAATTGAGGTCTGCAAAACCAAAGCCCTTGGAGGAGCTGGTTTCCTGGTCAGTGACTATCCTTGGTCTAATAGAGCCATCAAATGGGTCCTTTAAGATTTACTCAAACAGATCTCTTACAAACAGGGTTTTGGATGGCTGGCTTCTGGTGTTAGGCAACCACCTGGAATCTTGCAGCTCCAGTATGATTGTTCTGCCCTCATTTTTCCTTATAATGTAGGAGTTTAACGCTTCTTTAGCATCTTCAAATGAAATGAATTCAATGAACATGTACTCATTAGATTTACCATTTTGGTTCTGGGGCACTTTGATAAAAGCTGCCTTCTCAAATTCTTTCTAAAGAGTTTCTTCTGTTGTGCTGTCAGAGTAGTTGCCTAAATACAGAGTTTTTGATTCACCACTCCAGGTACCATTCTTTCCAGCTCTGTAGTCTTGATTTTGACTTTTCTCCCCAGTGTAGTAGAGGGGAAACGTATTGCTCATCAATCTGTGTTCCTCGCTTTTCTTCAAAGGTTTTATCTGCATCAGTTTGCTTCTTAAATTCAATATAACCAATCTCTTTACTCTTTCCATCCTTGCTGACTAGTCTGAACTCTATGGTATCTTCAAACACTTCTTTTAATTCATCTTGAGTCAGTTTGTAAGAGAATTTTTTTTGCACTTCCAAAGCTTGTATTTTAGGTGAAGGAGGCTGATAACAATATAAATTCATGTCAGTTAAATAATACCATGGAAGAAAAGTAAAAGGAACAGGGAAAAATTATCAGTTGGTATTTGATCAAAGACCTGCTCAATTTGAGGAGGGAGACTTTGGTTAATAAAGTGAACAAAATAAATTTAAGTACTCAAGAAAGTAAATTCTAGGTATATTAATATTGCAATTATATTGGTTATAAATCCATAATAGTATTAAGGATATTTAACCCTTTCTTTATCAAAGGTGGTGCCTATAATTTGAAAAATCAGAACTCACACCTATTTCAGACATGAGCTAAACTATTTATTGGTAGTATATGTGAAGGTTGTGAACTTCTGTCCATGATGGAACTAAGCTAACTATTGAGTATTCATGCCATGTTCAGTTTAAAAATAAACACAAATAACTCTCCTCCCTTCATCAACCACCAAGTTTTGGCTAGCTTTACTGAAAAACATCCTTTTAATTTTATTCTGAAAATAACATGGAGAATGACTTTCTTTCAAAACAAGTTTTCCCTTGAACAGAAACACATGTTCAAAGTACAAACATCATTCCAGTATCCAACTTAAGACTACTTAATTTCCATAGGGTTATATCATCCTTAGGCTATTGAATCTGTTCCTGTATACATTGTTCTATAATTCTATAACTTGGGCCCATTCACAGAAGCAGACACAATTTTCTATACAACTAACTAGAGAACAACAAAGAGAACACATTTGAGAAACAAATTCCCAGGTTATGCATAATTTCTAAGAGTAGTCAAAAATAGCACCCAACATAATTTTTAAGTAAAATTTGTTTTGCTTTGTTTTTGTAGTACTCGGGATCAAGTAGGCAGGGGAGCCACTGAGCTAAATCCCTGGCCCTAAAGTAAAATTTGATAGGATGATTTTAAAATTTATTTATAAAGAAAAGGAAAAGTTTGAGGATAAAATTTATGAGTAAGTCAGGCTACTAGCTATCTAAGTAAAATATAAAGCCATGATAATTGAAATGTAATATTAGGTGAGGTAAAGAGATAGCCAGAAAAGGTCCAGGAACATTTCCATGATTATATGGTAACATATAATGGAGAGGGGGATAAGTAGAATAAAGTTATGCTATGTACAGAAGAAACCTAATAACCTCAAGAATATAAACACTACATGTCATAAACATGAGGTAAGACTAATACTATCAACAAGAATGAAAATGGGGAAGGGGGATTTAGAGGAGTGAGGGAGGTGAGAGGAAAAGGGAAGGGGATTAAAAAAGAAACAAGCTCATGTACCCACTCCCCAAGATGGCTGTAAACTGCATGTACTGCAAACATTAAGCTAAAAAAATCCCCACAAAAAAACCAAAGATTGATAAGTGGAAAGCGAACAAACATACAAAAAGAATCCCAAAAAGGATTCACCAGCAATGAAGAGTTTGCTGCCACAAAGAAGAGTGGGAGCATAACTGAAAAAGCCACAATTACAAGATCCAGCCACAATTCTGCAAGAATCAAAACCACAGAAAAAAATTTAAATAACAAGAGCTCAAAAAATTCTTTCTGTGAGTTTTTTTTTTTAGGAATCTGTTAGAAAATAAACTTAATCTGAAAAAAAGACTGAGGAAACTTTAGAAATTTAGCTCTTAATATACTTAATTGAAAATCTAAGATTACAACTAAGGTAGAAACAGGTAGAATGATAATGTATAATATAACAATACTATTATATGTTCTAATAAGTAAAAGTAACAACTAAAAATAAGAGAAGGGAAATAGAGGAAAGTAGAACAAACTCATTAATGTATTTAGGCAATAAAGGAAAGTTAAAGGATTTCATTAAAAGTGGATAATTCCAGATTCTAAATTCTAAATAGGGAACTAAGGGCATTAAAATATATAAGCACAAAAATAACCTGGTATGGACATTTGGGCTGTTTCTTCTCTTTAACTATTAAGCTATGTATATTCATATTCAAGTTGTAATATAAGCACATTTTCCATTTTTTGGATACAGAGCTATAAATCACAACTCTAGGTCCCATGTCACTCCTACTATATCTATATTTTTCACTTTTTTTTGGTCACTGCGAAATTATAACAAAATAATAATTTAAAAGAAAAAAAGTAAAAACAATTACAATCAGCAAAGCCAAATAACTTTCTTTCTGCATAGTCTCTTAAACTCCATCATTCTAGTTATCTAAATTTTTTAAAATCTTGAAAGATAGAGATGATTTTATATTCAGGCTAAACAGATGACCTTCCCTTCCATGAAAAGTACTGACAGAGTAAACATGGAATTTAGTTAGCATTGTTTAATCAATAACCTTTCAGATCTTACAGAGTAGTAAAAAGTAAAACAATTGAAGTTAAGTTTAAAATCTTGTTTTCCCTTTAAATAACTGTACCATAAAATATAAAGCAGCTCTTAGTGAGGAAGCTCGTAACTTTTCCATTCAGCCATCAATGGAAAGGCTTTCAATTCCATCCCCTTCTAGAATTTGTTCTGCAAATCACAATCTACAACTCTTCAAAAAATGTTTCTATGAGACTAAATAGTCAAATAACTAGATATTGCACATTCTTGATTTCATGGAAATACTTCTATACAGTAAAATGTAAAACTGATTTTTGGCTACGTTTCTACATTTAAACAATTTGCCTAAATGACTGAAATATAATTAAGAAACCAAACATTGTTGTGAAAAACTATTTTAGGATAGTGAAAATGTATGTGAACCCAAATAATCAAAACTAAAATAAAAATATTTACTTACATAATATTATCTGTACACCCAGAATAAAAGTTACTTTTTGTTTGTTAACAAGAACAAAGGTGATCTATTTTAAATAATTATGATTTCATGTATATCTATCATTATTTTGTTGTTGTTGTTACCAAGGACCTCAGGACCTTGTGCTTGCAAAGCAGGTGGCGGAACCACTGAGCTAAATCCCCGGCCTTTCTTTATCATTATTTTAACTATAGTTTGATATTTCAAGGCTGAACTAGGAAAACATACTTCATGATAAGCCCAGATGAGAAAAGTTTAGATTGCTACAATCTCCAAAATCTCTTAAGGAAGTAATAACTTGGGGGCATACATTTCAAATAAATTTAAGTAGATACTCAATTTATAAAAGGCCTTTATAAACACGAACTCACCTAAAAAATAAAAAGCAAGCATTCTATAAGCCCTCCAGAGAGAATAAAAAAATACAATTTAAAATAATAGATTAGAAAAAAAAGAAATAACCTATTTTAGATAGATAGTTCACAAAAAGAGGTACTAATCAGTTATCAAATGTAATTTTTCCCCCTGAAACAGCAATTTTAGATTGTTGTTCTTTTTGCTTTCTGTTTGCTTCCCATGAAGGATGAAAAGGCATGTTTAATGGCTGTTTTGTATTTTTAAGTCCTCTTTGTGCATTGTTTTTAAACTGGTTCTTAACTGGAGGTTCATTTTCTGGAAAATCTGAGATTTTGCTTTTTGGAGCTTGTTCTCTATGCTCCCTTCTAGAACTTTTAGATCCAGACAAAGAATGAAAAAACACTGATTCTAACTTTCTGGCTTCTGTACTTGGCTTGTTTTTGTCATTTATATTTTTTACATTGCAATCCTAGTTAGTTTCACATATATCTTCCTTGGGTAACACTTGGTGGAGAGGTTTTTGTCCGTTAGCTGAAGTATGGCAACCACTTTCCTTTTTTTGTGTCCGTCTGGCTTTTCCAATGAAGAAGTTATCACCACTATCACTATCTTGAGACATGGAAAACTGTTTGTACAAAGTTTCTTCTGTACTATCATTAAAATATTCCTTTTCTTCTTCAAATAATTCTTCCCCGCTATCACTGTCATCACCAAGGAAGTAATCAGACTCTTTCTTTTTATTTAATGTTTTCATGTGTGGGTCAGCAGGTGTTTTCTGGAACTGAGGGGTAACTACAGAATCCTTTCCTAAAGGTTTTAACAGAGAAATTGGAATGTTCACTGCTTTGGGTCCATGTTCCATCGTGGCCATTTTTTCTTATGAATTATTTATTTGTTTCTTTGCCTGTATTTTCGCTTCTTTCAATTTCTGCTCAGTGGCCTTAGTTCTTTCATGCTGTGACTTACTTTCTTCATCATCTGAATACAAAGTGTCCTTAGAATGATTTCCTTCTGTAGTATTCTTAACTTCAGTAGTATTTTGTCTTGCATCTTTAAAGGCTTAGACAGCAGCTTTTAGTATATCTATTTTTTTCTTTAGACGAGGATGTTCAGCTAGTCTGGCAATTGCTCTTTCAGTTGCAGAAGAATCTGGCTTTTTGCAGATCTTTTCAAAGTTGATATCATCACCAAGAGCAGATTTAGTTACTATATCAAGTTTCAATTCTTTCAAGCAATTGTTGTGCCCGTCTTTGATTTTTTAACAGTGCATCTTCAGTGCCTTTTTTTGACTTCAGCCTGCCAACACTCCTGACAAGTTTTCTGATGACCAAAACTCGTATTCTCTTCACTTCTTTTCTCATCTTCACAACCTCATTATTTTTTAAATTTTTTTCTCTGACTTTTTAAAATTTATATATTAATTGGTACATTTTAATTACCGGCTGAGCCATTGTAGATAACGGAAAACTGTAAGAGAAATTTCTGGCCAAAAGTGTTCTTGCATCTTGATCTTTCTTGTTGTCTTTTCCTTTGTGTTTCTCTAGTCTAATTTCACTGTAAAAGACAGTGAATTCCAAGTCTTTTTTCTGGTCTTCAGCAGGTTCAAAGTCCACATTGCAAAACTCCTGAATTGTACCAATGTTGACAGCTAAAGTAGTGAGATCACTTTTAGCAAAAACTTCACTGATGCCAGTTTTTAGTTCAGGAGCAGATTTGTTAGAATTCAGATTTACAACAAAGAGATTGAAAGCTGTAGTTAGTTCTGTAGCACTTTCGGTATCTTGACATCAGGAGTTGCATTCTGTTTGGTCATTTCCTTCCTTTGTTTTCCAGCTTCTTTGACAGGATCGTCCTCCTCTTCCTCATCATCTTCATCCTCCTCATCCTCATCCTCCCTGTCCTCATCATTTTCATCCTCATCATCATCTTCATCCTCCTCCTCCTCTTCAGCCCTGTTATTGTCTTTTACAGGAGCAGCTTTTTCAGATGCTTTTTTTCTCTTTGGCTTCTTATTCAGTCATCTTCCTCCTCCTCATCATCATACTCTTCCTCCTCATTGTAATCATCCTTGTCCTCTGAGGCAGGGGCAGCAGCTATTGCTTTCATTATTTTTTGCTCAAATTTCTTGTCTTCATCTTCCTCCTTCTAGTCATCATCTTCTTCTTCCTCCTTGTTGCCATCATCCTTTTCTTCCTCATCACTATTTTCCTTCTTGTTGTTTTTGCCATTCTTTGCACCCTTGGCTCAGGCAACAATGCTTTCTTTTTTTCCCTTTTAATGACTTTATTGGTACATTTTAGGTATATTTGTACATTCACATGACATATCTTGGTTCTTATTTTTTCCCCATTCCCGTCCCCTCACTTCAACCTCTCTATCCCTCCCTATTCACAAAGACTTTGCTTCCATTTTTTCCTTTTCTCATACTTTTCCTTTCCCCTACCCATTCTAGTTCCCCTTCCCCTTTAGACCTTTTCTTCCTCTTTTACATTATCTAGTATACATTTTGATCCTTATTTACACTTTCAGTTTCTCATGCCAGAGAAACTATTCAGTACTTACACATGTGCATCCTATTTATTTCACTTAAGAATATCACCTCAATGTACATCCATTTAGCTATAAATGACTCTAGTTTCTCATTCTTTATGGCTGAGTAGTAATCCATTTTATAAAAAAAACACATCTTCTTTATCCAGTTTCCAGTTGATGGGCACTTGGCCTGTTTCCAAGCTTTAGCTATTACAAACTGTGCCACAATAAACATGGGTACACATATACTCTGTGGTATGATTCTTTTAATTCTTTTGAGAAGATACCCAGCAGAGGAATGGATGGGTCAAATGGGACCTCTAATCCTAGTCTTTTGAGGTATCTCCATATTGATTTCCACAGTGGTTGCACCAGTCTGCACTCCCACAAAAAATGGAGAAGGGTTCCTTTCTCCCTACAACCTTGCCAGCATTTGTTGTTGGTTGATTTCTTGATAGTAGCCTTTCTTTCTGGGGTTAGGTGGAATCTCAGTGTTGTTTTCATCTGCATCTCTCAAATGACCAGTGATATTGAACAGTTTTTCATATGTTTATTTTCTGCTTTTATTTCTTTGTCTGAGAAATATCTGTTTATTTCAGATGCCCAATTTTTAATTGAGTCTTTCAATTTGGGAGGTCTGATTTTTCTTACATTCTTTATATATTCTAGATAGTAGTCCTTTGTCTGAGGAACAACTGGTAAACATTTTCCCCACATTGTAGGTTGTCTGTTAGCTCTGTTGGTGGTTTCTCTTGCAGGACAGAAGCTTTTTAAAAAGATGAGATCCCAGTTGTTGATTCTTTCTGCTAGTTCCCGTGCTACTGAGGTTTTGTTCATGAAATCTTTTCCTATGCCAATGTCTTCAAGATTTCTACCTAACTTATCTTCCAGCAAGTTTAGTGTTTCTGTCTTAATATTGAGATCTTTAATCGACTTCGATCTTAGTTTAGCGCACGGTGATAGGTATGGGTCTAGTTTTAATCTTTGGCAGGTTGAAATCCGGTTTTGCCAGCTCCATTTATTGAAGAGGCTATCTTTCCTCCAGTGAAGGTAGTTGGCTCCTTTGTCAAAAATGAGGTGGCTACATGTGTCTGCAACTTCTAATCTATTCCACTGATCCTTGGGTCTGTTTCTTTCCCAGTACCATGCTGTTTTTATCACAGTGACTTTGTAGTATATTTTTATGTTTGGGATTGTGAAACCCCCTTTCATATCTTTATTGCCTAGAGTTGCTTTTGCTATTCTAGATGTCTTCTGCTTCCAAATGAATTTTTGGATTGTTTTCTCTAGTTCTGTGAAATATACTGTTGGGATTTCAATTGGGATTACACTGAATCCATGTAGCAGTTTTGGAAGTATGGCCATTTTTATTATATTGGTTCTTCCTACAAGGAACAAGGGATATCTTTCCATTTTCTTATATCCTTTTCAATCTCCTTTTTCAGAATGCAACAGTGCTTTCTTAACTGGGGCTGCTACCACAGCTTTGCCCAACATGACTTCTTTCTTACCAGGTGCTATGACTGCCTTGGTATGTGTCACTATATTCTTTGGTAATGTGGCTGCTGCCACCTTTATGCCTGGACTGAGAGCTGCTTTCTTGGCAGATGTGTCAATTGCAACCTTTTTTAGTTGGGAACACCACTACTTTTTTTTGCTAGTCACAGCAGCCTTCTAGCCTTTTGCCTGAGGGATGACAACCACCTCTCCACTGCTGTCATTTTCTTCGTCACCTGAAATTTCCTCATCATCATTATGTTCTTTTACCTCCTTTGGGCAAGGGGCCCTTTTTGAGGGTCACCTTTTTTTTTCACCAGCCTTTGAGAGCTTCATCATAATAGCAGTGGAGGAGAGTGTGGCAGGTGTGGTAGGTGAGTGGTACAGATAAGCCCAGGGGAACCTAAGTGCCATAGATGGTTTTGCAGGATCCAACTACAACTAGAGACTGCTAAAGGAATGTTTAAATTTAAAAAATTATTCAACTATTTTTCATAGTGGTTGTATCATTTTATACTCACACCAGGTATATATGAGTGATCCAGGTTCTCTACAAAATAAATACTATTCAATGCTGCCACTATTTTTACCTTAGTCATTCTGATAAAATATGTAGTGATACCTCATTGTGGTTTTAATTTGCATTTTTCTAATGGATGAGGACATTAAACATTTTTTTTCTATTTTGGGTGAGTGTGTGTGTGTGTGTGTGTGTGTGTGTGTGTACACACATGTGAGAAATGTCTATGATTATCTCTTTGGAAAGCACCATAATGTAGTAGTAAAAGAATGCAGTCTCTCCAATCAGATTTCCTAGGTAGAGTACTTGGTAAACAAATTATTACCTTGGCCAAGTTACCCTAAACTCTTTATTTTTCAGTTTTAGTATTTGTAAAGTGATAATAATAGGTTTTACTGTCATAGAATTGTCCTTTCAAGAGCAGCAGATAACTTTGACACCAATGAAATACCCTTTTTGGAAAGGTACCAGGATATTTCCAAAACTCTCTTAAAGGAAGAATAAGGTCAGGAACCAGAAGAAAACACTAAGATCACCAAACCAAGTTTTTCTGCACTTGCAGCTAGCAAAACACTGGAAGTTGGTTTCCAGTAACTCACTGTAAGATATTGATGAAGGATTGTCTTCTTCTTGAAACTGTTTCTCCATCTGTATATTGAAGGGCAGAGTGGAAAGCACATTTGGGGGCTCTCTAAGGGCTCTTGATTTTTTGTAACACTTAGATTTTCAGGCTTGGTTGTGAAACAAACATATTGCTGGTAAAAGGAAAATATAGTTTGGAAGACAATATCTGCCAGTTTATTCCCTTTGCCATTTGGATTCTTGTGTTTCTCTATTGCCCTTTTCCAAGACCAAAGTCTGAGAAATTATTTGACTTTACTGATTTTCAATGAGCATTGTCAGTTATGTAGTGGACAGAAAGTCATTTTTAAGTGACTGAGTTATGGAAAAAAACTGGGTTGAAAACAACAAACTAGATTTGAATCATTGTACAAGTGACAATCTTTTTATATTTCAGATTTCTTTTCCATTAAAATAGCAATAACAGGGACTTCTGGGAAGACGGCAGAGTGGTGAGCAGTAAAGGAGCTCGCCAAGGTTTGGTGTTGAGGCACTGGAATAGACAATGTGAGGAAGAGAAGAAGGAGGGAAATAGGCTCCTGGGATCCAGGAATGATCTGAAGTGAGAACTAAAGCCCAGAGGAAGAGTGAAGAGAGAGCCTCTAACAAAGAAGAAAGAAATCATAGATGACACATCTGCCCTGAGCCCAGACTCACTGTGTGGGAAGGATGGCTTGAACCTGCAGATGAACCATGACTACTGGTGATCCCAGAGACCTCCATGAGGAAATGTACCAGTGGAGTGGAGCAGAGGATGGAGCAGACTGCACTGGCTGTTGAGTTGTTGGGGTTTGGATGTCCCCTAGGAGAGAGTGATCCGTTGGTATCCATCTTGGAGAGGGGCCAACTGAGCTCAGAACTCAGAACAGCTGCAGGCCATTTCCATTCTGGGGCTCCCAGTGTTAGTGTTAGAGTTAAACTTGGCAGGAGGTCACGGTACTGAGTTCAAGTGGGAGGGAGCCGAGTTCAAGCCAGCAGGTGGTGCACTGACTGTTGTAGGGTCCATAGGTCCATTTCCAGCCTCATAGCAAGAAACCAGCCTGAACTTCAGTAGAGCTAGAGGTGCACACTTGCTGGGATTATCCACTATCCTGCTTAAAGCTATGCTGGCTGGCTGGGATTAATCAACTTGAATTTGTACTCTGCCCACATTGGCTATCAGTGACAGCAGAGACACACCTTGAAATGAACATTTTAAATTTTTTTCTTTTTTAATATCTCTTTTTTCTTGTTTTTGTTTTGTTTTTCTTGATTGTTCTAATTTTTATATTACTGTGAACATGGTGTCTAGTTTTTCAGTTGTTGTTGTTTTGTTCTGTTTTTGTTTTTATTTCTCCCTTCTCTTTCCCTTCTGTCTTCTTTACCAGTTTCCCAAAGTTTGCATGATCTTCCTTTGTCCTCTAGCCTTTCTTTTAATCTCTATCTTCTTCTATTTCTCTGTTTTCCCCACTCTTTTTAAATTTTCTCTCAAGGGCAAAATTGCAATATTGAGGTCTTTTTATAGTATACAATTTTTTGCTTCACTTAGTATTTTGTTATATAAGCACAAATCTAGTTTATGCGGTGACAGGTGGCAAATTGATTGTTACCACAGTTTATCATTTTCTAGGAAGTGTTGGATTATATTGTTATTGCTGATTGTACTACTTTAGCCAAGATGACATCATTGTTCCAATCAGTTGTTCTTCCTGGTTCACCAAGACATATTGCTTAAGGATTATAAAAATTACTATAGGCCAGTGTTAAAGAACCAGAGGCTTGTCCAAGTACACAGCAACTTCTGATCCCCAATAACTTGAGGAGGTAGGATCTTACAACAGACTCAAAACCCAAAAGCCTGCAGAAGACATCTCTAAGAAGTAGTCATTTCATAAGGGTTCTAAATACTAGCAATAAAGCTACTCACTATAAGCAATTTACAAGGATCAACCCAGGAATTAAATATTTTAAAAATAGAAAATGACACAACACTCAAACAAGATGCAACACTATACTTCTAGGTCACTAAAGGCACACCCAGGGTGCAATGAGTTAAAACAATCCAAAAGTCATCCACCTTGACTCTCTGAAGTGGTAACAGCAGAAGTAACAAAGCAGATGAAAGGGGCTCTAGAAAAAAAAACAAGTCAGAAATAATTTCTCAGATAACTACAGAGATGATGAACACAATGAAAGAAATCCTTAGCAACTTTAGAGGATATACAGATAAAAAAATAGAGTTTAGGAAAATGATGGAAACCATTAACACCCAGCATAGGAAAGAAATAGAATACATGAAACAGATTCAAACAGATATCCATTAGATTAAAAATTTCATTGGAGGTATACAAAATAGAATGAGCCAATATGAGGACAGAATATCAGATATAGAAGACAGGATTGAAGTTAGCTACCATAAAAGGAAAATCTCTTAAAAATAGCAAGGGGCCAAAATAAATCAATTCAATAGCTGCAAGATGATACAAAGAAAAATAAGATAAGATTGACTGGAGTCAATGAAAAAGCAAGAGATAGCACAAAGGACATAAAAACTGTTCACATGAGTAATGGCAGAAGACTTCCCAAATTAGAAAAATGAATTTGACATACAGATAAATGAGGCATATATTACTCCAACTAGCCATGATCAAAAAATGTCTTCACCTGGGCATAAAATAGTCAAGATTCCGGAAATCCAACACAAGAACAGAATATTAAAAACTATTACAGAAAAGAAACAAATCACATACAAAGGAAAGTCCAGCAGAATAACTTCAGGTTTCTCAAACACAAACCTTCATGTCAAGGAGTGCCTGGAGTGAAGTATTTAAATCCCTGAAAGAAAACAACCACCAACCCAGGATGTATCCTGCAAAAGTATCTTTCGAAATCAATTCAGAAATAAGATCCTTTTTTTTTTCTTGTACCGGGGATTGAACTTGGGACCTTGTGATTGTGAGTCAGGCAGTGGAACCACTGAGCTAAATCCCTGGCCCCAAATAAGATATTTTTACAAGAAACACCAGAGTAAATTCATGAATACCAAACCAGCACTCCAAAAAATTCTAAACAATATCCTAGAAAAAAACAATGAAGATTACAATGCCACGACCCCCAACAAAATGAAGCCATAAGGCAAGGTAAGAAATTAAATGGAAAAGGGATAAACTTAAAAAAAAAGAACAAACTATAGGAAAAATATCATGACAATGATAAGTCAATACACATTAGTTAAGACCATCATGTTAATGATCTCAATTCACCAATCAAAAGAAATGAGCGGGCAGAATGGATCAGGAAGCAAGACTCAACAATATGCTGCATAAAAGAAACACACTTAATTAAAAAAAATTCATAGACTGAAAGTCAAAGGATGGAAAACAATACTTTATGCAACAAGAACCAGGAAAAAAGCAGGGTTAGCTATCCTATTTGCAGACAAAGTGGATTTCAAACCAAAACTAATTAAGAGAGACAAAGACACTACATCCTTGTAAAAGGAACAATCCAAGAGGAAGAAAAAACCATCGTAAATATATGTGTACCAAATACTAGTCAACACAACTATATAAAACAAATATTAATGGACATGAAAAAATCAAATAAGCACCAATAAAATTGTAATGGGAGGCTTCAATACCCCACAGTCAGAAATAGACAGGTTAAAAACAAATATCAACAATGAAATACTAGAACTGAACCAAACTTTCGAACAAATGGACTTGATAGATTCTAGAGAGTGCTCCAACTTATAAAATCAGAATACACATTCTTCTCAGTTCCATACAGGCCATGGGTCTAGTTTTAGTTTCTGGCATATGGAAAGGCAGTTTTCCCATCACCATTTTTTTTTTCTTTTCATTGGCCTTTATTCTTATTTTTATTTTCTTTTTTGCTTAAATTCTTTTATTGGTACATTTTAGGTATACAATACATTTACATTTATCTTTGGGTGCTTGTACCTGTACATGATGTGTTTTGGTTCTTGTTTTTTTCCCATTACCTGTGCGTCCTTCACCCCACCACCCTTCCCTATTTACATACTTCGTTTCCATTATTTTTCTTTTCTCATAATTTTTCCTTTCCATTCTTTCCTTTCCCCATCTCCTCCCACCGCCCCTACCCCTTTGGACCTTTTCCTATTTCAAAGTATCAATTATTAGTTATTAATCCTTTTAGTCCTTATTTACGTTCTCAGTTTCTCACACTAGAGAAACTATTCGGTATTTACACATGTGTGTCTTATTTATTTCACTTAAGAGTATGGCCTCAATATGTATCCATTTAACTATAAATAACTTTAGTTTCTCGTTCTTTATGGCTGAGTAGTACTCCATTTTATTAAAAAAAAACACATCTTCTTCATCCAGTTTCCAGTTGGTGGGCACTTGGGCTGTTTCCAAGCTTTAGCTATTACAAACTGCCAGCACCATTTATTAAAGAGACTATTTTTCTTCCAGTGAAGCTCTTTGACACTTTTGTCAAAGATAAAGTGGCAAAGTATGTTTGGTGTTGTTTCTTCATCTTCTAAACTGTTCCATTAATCCTTAGGTCTGCTTTTGTTGCCAGTATCATGCTCTTTTTGTCACAGTAGCTCTATAGAATAAGTTCTAGTCAGAGATTGTAATGCCCCTAGCCTTGCTTTTGTTGCTCAGAATTGCTTTTCCTATTCTAGGTCTCTTCTGGTTGCAAATAAATTTTAGGATTTTTTTCTAGTCCTGTGAGGTATGCTAATGGTATTTTGATAGGAATTGCATTAAATCTATGTAACAGTTTTGAGAGTATGACCATTTTCACTATGTTCTTCCTGCCCTAGAGCAAGGGATAGCTTTCCATTTTCTCATACACAATTTGATCTCCTTTTTCAGAGATCAAAACTGTACTTTTCAATGTAAAACTATTTAGCTTCCTTTGTTAGATTGATTCCTAAGTATTTCATTTTGTTTGATGCTATTTGAAAAGTGTTATTTTCCTAATTTCTTTCTCAGTGAGTTTGTTATTTGTGTACAGGAATGCTATTGATTTTGGGGTGTTCACTTCATATCCAGCTATGCTACTAAATTTGACTATTAAATCTGAAAGTCTTTTGATGAAATTTTTGGGGTCTTCTATCTAGAGTTTCATGTCATCCGCAAATAATGATAATTTAACTTCTTTCTTTCCTATCATTTTTCCTTTAATTTCTTTCACTTGTCTTATTGCTATGACTAATATTTCCAGAATTATATTAAATAGAAGTGGTGAGAGTGGACATCCTTGTCGTGTTCTTGATTTCAGAGTGAAAGCTTTCCATTTTTGAGAATATACTATGATATTGGCTGTTGATTCATCATAGATTGAGATAAAGCTATCTATTCCAATTTTCTGTAGGGTGTTTATCATGAATGGGTGTTGGACTTTGTCAAATGCTGTTTCTGCATTTATGAGATGAGCAAGTGATTTTTGTCTTTGGTTCTGTTGATATGGTGTATTACATTTATTGATTTGCATTATCACTGCATTCCTGGGATGAATTCTACTTGGTCATGGTGTATAATTTTCATGATTATTTACTGCATTCTGTTTGCCAGTATCTAATTGAGGATTTTTACATCTAAGTTCATTAGGGAGATTGGGCTGTAGTTCTCTTTTCTGTTGGGTCTTTCTCTGATTTTGGTATCAGGGTAATGCTTGCTTTCAGGAATGACTTTGGAAGTATTGCTGCTGTTTCAATTGCATTAAAGAATTTGAAGAGTTATGGCCTTAAATCTTTTCTAAACTTCTTGTTGAATTCAGCAGTGAAACCATCGTGATGGGGCTTTTTTTGCTGGTAAGTTTTTAATTAGATTTTCAATTTCATTGGGTTATTTAGAATATTTATGTCTTGTTGATTCAGCTTTGGTAATTCATATGTATCTAGGAATCTGTCCAATTATTCTATGTTTTCTGTCTTATTAGAGTGCCAGTTCTCAAAATAGATATTGATGATCTTCTGAATTTCCATAGGATCCAATGTGATTTCACTTTTTTCATTCCTAATTACACAAAGTTGATTCTTTTCTTTCCTTTTTTTGATAAGGTTGGCCAAGGCTTTACCAATTTCATTTAATCTTTCAAAGAACAAACTCTTTGATTCACTAATTCTTTGTATTGTTTTAATACTCTCAATTTCATTGATTACTGTTCTGATCTTTATAATTTCCTTCCTTGTATGCACTTTGGGCTTGACTAGTTCTTCTTTTTCTAGACATTTGAAGTGCAACATTTGATTGTTCATTTGAGCTCATTCTGTTTTCCTGATGTAAGAGTTCACTGCTATAAATTTCCCTCTCAGGACTCATTTCACTGTGTCCCATAAGTTCCAGTATGTTGTATCAGCATTATCATTTAACTATAGATGTTGTATAATTTTTTCTTTAGTTTCATCTGTGATCCATTGGTTGTTCAGATGGGTGTTATTTAATTGAAATTATCCCATGCATATTATCTGACTATAGTGCAATGAAATTGGAAATCAATGGCAAAAAAATTGAAGAGGAAGTATGACCCATCAAAAAAAATTTTGATGTTTCTTATATTAGTGTTATACTTCAGGATCTCCTATATTCCCCCTGATATAAATCCAAATGGGCTTGAACTATGACCCGTGGATCCTTAAAAATTGAATATCTAAGCGGCAAAAATGAAAGAGAAGGAAACTACAGTCCTTCTAGATCACACCAGAAAACTTATGGGGATGGATAGTGAAGGAATAGCAAAGCTAACAATCACTTGCTATAAAGATTTTTCTTTAAATTTTTTTTTACTATTACATGTTCATGATACATAATAAATACATTCATCCTGGATGGCCACTATATATATATCATCATTTTATAGCATATATATATATATCTCCTTTTCCTCCAACCCCTCCAACCTTGACCTCTCCCTCCACCCCTAAATCATCATCACATCTGCAAAAGGTCTACCTCCTTCTTTCCTATCATCCATTTTTAAAATTGTAGTCTTTAAATTATTTATATTTTGGGTTTTTCATGTAAGAGAAATCATGGAATATTTATCATTCTTTGTCTGATGTATTTCACTTAGAATTATGGTTTCAAGGTGCATCCCTTTTCTGATAAATGAAGTTAATTTATGTTCCTTTATGGCTGAGTAGTGGTACATTGAGCTACACTTAAAATATCACATTTTATTATTCATTCATGTGTTGATATAAATATAAGCCATTCCAAGATTTAGCTATTGTGATTTGTATTGCTGTAAACATAAATAAGCATGTATCACTGTAATATAATGTCTTTGAATCTTGGGGGAAGATATCCAGAAGGTATATAGATGTTTTGAGTGGAATTTCTATTTTTAGTTTTAGGAGGAATCTCCACACTGTTTTCCGTAGTGCTTGTGCTATTATACTTTCCCTTGGTGTAGAAGGGTTTCTTTATCCCTAAGACTTGGCCAACATTTTTTGTTTGTTTGTTTTTTGAGTACAAATAGTAATTTTTCTGGAATAAGATAAAATCTCAGTGTTGTTTTGATTTGCATTTCTCTAATGGCCAAAGATGATAAATATTTTTTATGTACTGATTAGCCATTTTACTCTTTTAAATTGCTCATTTTTATTGGGTATTTTATTTGGGTATTTTATTTGGGTAGTCTAATTTGTTTGAATTCTTTATATATTCTAAATACTAGATCTGCCTGAATACCTGGGAAAAATTTTTCTTAGTCTTTATGTTGTCTCTTCATTCTGTTGGTTGTTTCCTTTTCTGTGCAGAAAATTTTAGTTTGACATAATCCCATTTGTTGATTCTTGGTGTTACTTCTTATGCAACTAGGGTTCAGAAAATCCTTGCCTATGACCATGTCTTCAAGAGTTTTATCTATTTTATCTTCCAGCAGATTCAATTTTTCTGTCTTAGTATCTATTTCTTTGACCCATTTTTACTTACTTTTACTACAGGTGAAATATATGGGTCTAGATTCAATCTTTGGCATGTGGATAACAGTTTTCCCAGTACCATTTATTAAAAAGAAATTTTTCTCCAGCATGTGATTTTGGCTGCTTTTTCAAAGATCAGATAGGTAACTAAATGTGCCTGTGGTTGCTTCTTCATCCTTCGTTTTGTTCCATTGATCTTTATGTCTGTTTTTGTGCCAGTACCATGCTGGGTTTTTTGTCATTGTAGCTTTGTAATAAAACTTGAAATCCATGATGGTGATATATCCTGCTTTGCTCTTGTTGCCTAGGATTGCTCTGGGTATTTTGGGTCTCTTCTGATTCCTTACAAATTTTAAGATTGTTTTTTCTAGTTCTGCAAAGAATAGTGTTGGAATTTTTATTGAGATCCATTAAATCTATATTTCAGCTTGGTAATATGGCCATCTTGACAATATTAGCCCTGCCTATTCAGGAGCAAGGGATGTCTTTCCATTTCCCAATTTTTTCCTCAAAATTTTTTTTCTGAATATTGTAATTTTCATTACACAGTTCTTGCACTTCTATGGTTAAGTTAATTCCTAGGTGTTCAATTCTTTGGAAGCTGTTGTGAATGGAATTATTTCCTGAGTTTCATTATGAGTGGATTCATTGTTGTTGTAGAAGAACACTATTGATTTATATGTGTTAATTTTCAATCCTGCTACTTTGCTGAAATTGTTTATCAGTTCTAGGAGGCATTCTGTGGAGATTTGGTTCTTCTACAAACAGGATCATGTCATTTCTGAATAAGGATTATTTGTTCTCTTCCTTTCCTATCTGTATCCCTTTTATTTATTTCCTTGCTTGATTGCTCTACCTAAAGTTTTGAGTAAAATATTGAACAAAAGTAATGAGAATAGACATTCTTGCCTTGTTATTGATTTTAGAGGAAAAGCTATCAAATTTTCCCCATTTAAAGTGATGTTCACAGTGGGTTTGTCCTACACAGCTTTTATCAGTTTGGAATAATGTCCTTTTATAGCTGTTACTGTGAGGGTTTTCATCATGAAGGATGTTTAGGTTTTATCATGAAGGATGTTGTATTAATGTCAAAAGATTTTCTGCCTCTATTGAGATGATCATGTAGTTTTTGTCTTTTCTTTTTTTATTAATTTTATCGGTACGTTTTAGGTATACAATTTAGCGACATTCATCATTGGAAATTTGCATATTTACATAATCTGTTTTTGTCATTTCTTCTGTGTATGTGATGTTGTACATTTATTGATTTACATAAGTTGCATCATCCATGCATCCCTAGGATGAAGCCAACCTAGTGACAATGTGTGATCTTTTTCAGG
The DNA here is from genome assembly GCF_053883595.1 of Heterocephalus glaber. Classification (NCBI taxonomy): domain Eukaryota; kingdom Metazoa; phylum Chordata; class Mammalia; order Rodentia; family Bathyergidae; genus Heterocephalus; species Heterocephalus glaber. Next base: position 4,609,903 of record NW_028258473.1, on the reverse strand, counting down.
AATATTTTTTATTTTGTTCATTATTATCTTCTTGAGGATATTTGCATCTGTATTCATTTTACATCTATGACTGGAAGTTTTCTTTTTGTCTTTTTTAAACTCTTTATCTACATTTGGTATCAGGTTAATGTTAACTTGAAAGAATGGATTTGGCAGTATGCCTTTTCTTTCAATTTCATTGAAGAGTTTGATAAGTGTTGGTGTTAGATCCTCCCTAAATTTCTGTGAGAATTCTGTAGTGAGTCCATCATGTCTTGGATATACTCTGTTGGTAGAGTTTTATTATTCTCTATTCCTTTGCTTCTTATTGGTCTAGCCAGAGTTTTTGTACTTTTCTGGTTCAATTTTGGTAATTCTTCTTTATCTAGGAATTTATTTCTTCTAGGTGCTCCAGTTTATTGGAATATAAGTTTTGAAGGTAATTTCTTATAATTCTTTAAACTTCAGTGGTGTCAATTGTGATTTTGCAGTTTTCATTTTACTGCACCTTTCATTGTTTTTCTACTGGAGATACTTTTCTTTTTTTTCTTTTTCCTCTAACTATTGTCACAGTTAAGCATATTCTTTCATTTGGTTTCTTAGTGATATTGGCCTTGTGGACTTTGTCTAGGATTCCCTTGAGTACTTTCTGCATGGGTCGTTTGGTGGTCATGAATTTATTTAGTTGTTTTTTTAATGAAAAGTCTTTAAATGTCCATCAATTTTGAACTATAATTTAATTTGCAGAATACATTAATCTGGGTTGGAAGTTATTGTTTTAGGCCTTGAAAATATTCACTCCAAGGTCACTTGGCCTTAAAATTTTGTGTGAAGAAATATGATGTTATTCTGATAAACTTACTTTTATAAGTTATTTGATATTTTTCTCTAAACAGCTTTAATAGTCTCTGTGTTGAGTTTCTGGAATTTTGAATATGATGTATCTTAGAGAAATTCTTTTCTGGCCATGGCTATTTAGGGTTCTGTATCCTTCATTTACCTGGCCACTGAGTTCTTTTCTTAGATACGGAAAATTTTCTGCTATGATTTGAGTGAATATATATATATATATATATATATGTATAAATATATACATATATATTACCATTTGAGTTGTCTTCTAATCTTTTTTAATTTCTATAAATCTTAGGGTGAGTTTTGAGTCATCTAATAGCAGTTGGTTCCAGTTTCCATGGAATATTCTTGTATTTAGGACAGGACTGAGTACATGATTTACTACATCAACCCTGTCTTTTGATTTTAACATTTTTCACATTGGTCATTGGTGCTCCCTATACATTTCTTACAATTTTTTATATCTTGAATTTCTGTTTTCTTTTTTGATATGATCTCTAAATCTTTATTAAAATGGTTATTTATATCTTTTGTCATTCTGTTTAGTTAGATCAGCATTTTGTTTGTCATATTTAAGCTCATTTAAAACTTTATTAAAACTCCTTTCTTTCTTTCTTTCTTTCTTTCTTCTTTCTTTCTTTTTTTTTCTTTCTTAATTTCCATCCTATTTGACTTCACTGAATATCTTTTTTTTTTTTACTTAAATTCTTTTTACGGATTCATCTATTTGTTCGCCTATTTATCTCTTCAAACATTTTAAACATTGGGTTTTTGAGTTCATTGCCTGTAACATCCTCCACTTCAATACCCATGACACCAGCTTTTGGGGAACTAAGAGTTTTTGGAGATATCTTGTTCCTTCGTTTCTCATATTTCTATTGTTTTTGTGCTGACAGTTGATGATAAATTAGAGTACAAAACTTCACTGCTGTGTAGATGTCTTTAGTTGGTATGTTTCCCTGTGATGTGACCTTAGCTTTGAAGATATATTGATATTTTATACATCTCTTCATCCTACTCAATGCAATAGGGTCAGTCCCTGTCACTGCATTACAAAAACAGAAAACCTAGTATTTATATCAGCATGTACATCATCAAATATATATCAGTCAGGTAAGTTAAAACTTTTTTTTATTCTTAAGTACTTTTATTGGTACATTTTAGGTATACAATATGTTTACATTTATCATTGGGTGCTTGTACCTGTACATGATGTATCTTGGTTCTTATTTTTTCCCCATTACCTGTGTGCCCTTTACCCCCTCCACCCTTCTCTATTTACATAGACTTTATTTCCGGTTTTTTCTTTTCTCATAATTTTTCCTTTCCCTTCTTTCCTTTCCACTTCCCCTCCCATCACCCCTAAACGCTTGGACCTTTCTTCCTATTTCAAATTATCAACTATTCATTTTAATCATTTTAACCCTTATTTACACTTTCAGTTTCTCACACTAGAGAAACTATTTGGTATTTTCACATATGTGTCCTATTTATTTCACCTAAGAGTATGGCCTCAATATGCATCCATTTAGCTAAAAATGACTCAAGTTTCTCGTTCTTTATGGCTGAGTAGTACTCAATTAAAAAAAAAAGTCACATCTTCTTTATGCAGTTTCCAGTTGATGGGCACTTAGGCTGTTTCCAAGCTTTAGCTGGATAAACTGTGACACTATAGATATGGGTGGACATATATCGCTGTGGTATGATACTTTTAATTCTTTTGGAAAGATACCTGATAATTCAAATGCCCTTTTTTTTTTTCTTTTTTCAATTCTGCTAACAGGATGTCAACTAAATGGTTTGGAAAGGAAGAAAGAACTCTTCTCAAAAAACTCCATCCTATGATACACAGTGTATTTATCATTATTATTACCTAATTATTTTGTTATGAAAAATTATTTTTTCATAGAATGGCTTTAATATGTGCTTTGTTAACATCTACTTGTATTACATTAAAATAAAAAACTCCATCCTAGCCCAAAACATCTCTGCATTGCTTCATGATTGGACAACTCATGCCAAAGCTTATATGTTCTCATTTTGTAAAATAGAGAAATTTATCATGCTAATTTTCCTGGAAATAGCCAGATGCTATAGTTATTTTCTATTCTTCCCACTTCACAGGTCATTTCTTTCTTCTTTTTGCCATTTTTTGTGCCCCAGTATCCTGCTATCTGTACTGTTGTTAAAATTATCTTGCTTCCTGAATTCTTATTGGCTTTGGCCAATACAAAAGAGAATTGGGAGGCAAGAAGGCAAAAGAAGGTGTCAAAGAATTTCTCATGAATTTGTTGTCATATTTCTAGCTTCAGCTGCATTCCTCAAAGAGTAGATTTCCTGTCAGGTGACCTTATCTCCCGAGTTCCAGCCCATTTTTTCCCTTGACCCTTTATCCCTAAAGGTGTTGGTTTCCTATGTTCTTAGTTTCTAAATACCTCACCATTGGTTGTTGTCTCTAACTCTACCTTGCCTCTACCTCTAAAATAGTTCTTGCATTAAAATGTTTTCATTTGAATGGGGGTGAGTTCTGGTTTTGGCCAGAGTTTTGACTGATAGACATAACATTTTAGATTACTCAAAATTGATCCAGGTTCAGTGGCATGTGCCTGTAATCTGGGAGGCTGTAGGAGGGGGATCTTAAGTTTTAGGCCAGCCTAGACAATTTAGTGAGAACCTCCTTAAGAAAACATGGGGTTTGAACAAGAATAGACTTGATGTTTCTCTAATATGGTGTAGGCAATGAAGGAGAAATACAAGAGATCATGGTCCTTGGAAACTACTTGTATGCTGTATTAACCAATGTTATGTATTGAATAAAAAATATCCCTCAGTAGTCTCATGTGTTCAGAGGTGGGTTTTTAAGAGGTGATGGAATCATGGGATGCTATAATTCTCAGTGGAATAGTCCACTGATGAATTTACAACTAAATGTGCTATTGCAAGTTGGGGCTTATTCAGAGAAAACAGGCCAGTGTGTGTGTAATCTAGAAAGGTGTGTTCTTGTCCCTGGCTCCTCCCTTCTTTTTCTGTTTCCTTGTTCCTAAGGGATGTGCAGCTTTCTTCTGCCATGCCTTTCTGCAAGATATTTCTTTTTTTATTTTTTAGAACATGTTTATAGCACATGATTACATTCATCATGTAGAATTGGTACATGTACATATCTTAATTATTTTTTTCAATTTTCTCCGTCCTTCTACTCTTTTTTATTTTGTTAGCATCATATTAATTTATTTATCTTATAAGACCTTATAAAGTCAATAATGAAATATACAGATTGAAAACAGACTAATAGGCCAAAAACATATAAAACACATAAGTCAATTGTACTAAGTCTAGGTACACTTTTAGGTCCATTGTCTTTTTTCAGCCCCTTCCCCTCCCCTTGGCTCCCAACTCCTTTCCTTGGTCCTCTTTGCTTTTGCAAAAGATCTATCTCCCTACTTCATATTATCTATCTTTTATTTTGTTCTTTAATTAATTTATATTGGAGTTTCTCATATGACAGAAACCATGTAATATTGAAGTATCTGTGTCTGATTTATTTCCACTTAACATTATAGTCTCAAGTTTCACCCATTTTCCTACAAATGACTCAAATTTATTATTCTTTATGACAGGTTCTCCATTGTGTATAAATATCACACTATCTTTCTCCATTAATCTTTCATGAGCATACAGGCAACTTTCAAGATTTAGATATTATGAGTTGTGCAGCTATAAGCATGGGTATGCATGTACCACTGTAAAAAGATATCTAACTTTTGGGGGGAAGATATCTATAAGGGGAATAACTGAGTTGAGTGGAATTTCTACATTTAGTTTATTGAGGATTCTCCATACTGATTTCTTTTGTAATTTTACCAGTTTACATTCCCACCAACAATATAGAAAGAACCTTTTATTCCCACAGCTTCACTAGTATTTGTTATTATTTAATTTCTTGATGATGGTCATTCTTTCTGGAGTAAGATGAAATCTTAGTGCTGTTTGAATTTGGATTTTTCTAATGGTCAGAGATATTAAACATTTTTTCATGTTTTTACAGGGCATTTGCACTTTTCTTCTAAGAAGTGTCTATTCATTTCAGTTGCTCTGTTTTATTGGATCTTTTATTGGGGAGCTTAATTGTTTTGGGTTCTTTTCATATTCTAGTGATTAGTCCTCTGTCTCAGGAATAGCTAATAAAATATTTTTTCCTAATTTGCAAGTTGTCTCTTCACTCTATTGGTTATTTACTCTTGTTACCCAGGATTGTTTTTGCCATTCTGGGTCTCTTCTGGTTCCACGTGAATTTTATGATTGTTTTCTCTAGTTGTGTGAGGAATGCTGTTGGTATTTTTTTGTTTGTTTGGTACCGGGGATCGAACTTGGGACCTTGTGCTTGTGAGGCAGGTGGCGGATCCACTGAGCTAAATCAATGGCCCTGCTGTTGGTATTTCGATTGGAGTTACATTAAGTCTGTATATCAGTTCTGAAAGTATGGCCATATTTACAATATTGTTTGGGCCTATCCAGGAACATGGGATATTATTCTAGTTTCTGATGACCTCTTCAATCTCCTTTTCTTTAATAGTACTATAGTTTTTATTATATATATTTCAATATATTTCACTATTTTTGGTAGGTTCATTCTTAGATTTTGGTTTTTCCTGGTGCCATTGTTTTCCTAATTTCTTTCTCCACGAGTTCATTATTGGTTTGTAGAAATACTATGTTTTTTACGTTGATTCTGAATCCTGCTACATTATTGAATATGCTAATTAATTATAGAAGTCTTTTGTTGGAATTTTATGTAGAGGATCACGTTGTTTGTAATGATAGCTTGACACCTTCTATTCCTATACATATCCATTTTATTTCTTTCTCTTGCCTAATTGCTCTGGCTAATATTTTGAGTATTATTGAACAGGAATGGTAATAGTGGGCATCCTTGTCTTGTTCCTAATTTTATAAGGAAAGTTGTCACCTTTTCCCAACTTAATATTATGTTGTCAGTATGTCTATCATGTATAGATCCAGATAGGATGGCCATTATCAAGAAATCAAACAATAACAAATGCTAGCATGGGTGCGGGGGAAAAGGAACACTTCAATATTGTTGATAAGAATATAAACTAGTACAACCATGATAGAAATCAGTATGGAGATTCCTCACAAAAAATAGAAATTCCATTTGATCCAATTATTTACTTTCAGATATCTTCCTGCAAGTGTTAAAGATATCTTATTATAGTGATAGATGCATGCTCATATATATAGCAGCAGAATTCCTAGTAGTTAAATCTTGGAAGTGACCTTATGACCATCAAAGGATAAATGGAGAATGATAAATATGTTATTTCCATATAATGAAGCATCACTCTGCCATAAAGAATAAACTCAAGTCATTTGTTGTGAAATGGATGGACTTTGAGAACATAAGGTTAAGTGAAATAAGTCAGACACACAATCTTTAATAGTGCATGGTTGCTATTATATGAGAAACCCAAAATATAAATAAAAAGAAAAATAAAGATATATAATAGGAAGTTGGGAGGTAGACATGTTGCAAATGGAAAGGGAACCATGAGATGGAGGGAGGGATAAGGGAGGGAACAGGAAGGGGTGAAAAAAATTAAGATCTGTCCCATTCATGTACCAACTCCCCATAATAAATGTAATCATTATATGCTGCAAACATATAATCACAAAGGAAAAAATTTAAAAAAAACAGAGCCAGCCTTCAGGACCCAATTTAACAGAAGTACAGTATCACCTGGAATTTCTAAGACACTTTTACCTAGAAAGAAGAAAAATTTAAAGGCAAATTATTACGCTAGGTTAGGTCTAGAACCTGTATGAGGTGTATACAACTAGTAGCCAGAATTGTCTTTCTTCTAATCTTTTCCACCACTGAGAACACCACACTTGGCTGTGTAAGACAAGAAGTTCCTTCATAGTTCTTTAGCTATGCTTCATAATCTTTAAGAAATATTTTTTCCAAAAGACTTCAGAAATAATCTATGACTCTTATGCTCTTAACTACATAGGCTTGATTTTGTTTTTATTCACTATCACTGGTGTGTCCCATCTTAATTCAGTCTTTGTCAGTCCAGACAGATTGCAGTACATCTGTCCACTTAAAAGTAGATCATCTGAAATTTTTTGAACCATCCTGTTTCAGTCCTACCAGGCTTTCTTACAGCTGCTTAGCTAACAAGACAAAATATGCATTTGAGATTGACAAAACCAGTTTTTCTCCTGGTACTGGAGATTGAATTCAGGACCTTGCACTTGTGAGGCAGACGTGGCGCTGTTGAGCTAAATCCCTGGCCCAAAACCATAGTTCTTAATGAAGGATGAATCCCTTCTCTTGTTGCAACTTCCATCCTCAAAAAGGCAGAGATGTATATTTATCTTTATGTATTTGCAGTATATTGGACTGATGATCAGTTTACTACTTGTTTCTTCAGTAATTAATATATTTATTCATTCTGAAGTCATTTACTGAACACCTGTCCTCAGTTCCATCTTTCCAAGAATTTCTATCACAGTCACAAAGCTTATCAATTAGTGAAAACTTAAATTGCAATGCCTCCAGATTAATGATATAGTCAATATATCATCAGAGTGGAGATAAACTATTTCTGCTTAGGGTGGATATAGAAGGTTTCAACAGAGGAGAAATAATGAAATTGAGTCTTGAGGGATAAATAGAAGTTTTCCATGTAAAACTGGGATTGAAGTATATTTTAAGGAGAGGAAATGGCATGTGTACAAGGATAGAAGTGGGGAAAAGAGCTGATCAAAGAAATCATGGGATGAAGATGTTAATAAACTCTAGGATCAGGATGACTTTAGTCTATTTCACACACACACTCTACTTTATTTACTTCATTACTCTGACATTCTAGTTCCTCATCTGTAAAATAAAGGTGATAAATAGCAGCTTCTTTATAAGTTGTGAGAGTTAAATGAAATAATGCAGACCAAATTCTCACTACAATATCAAGTATGTAGTGACAATCAGAATGTTAGTCTATTAAAATAGCACATCTACAGAGCACTAAAAGGTTTTATGGGTTATAGGTGGAGAATCTATGGGAAGAGAGGCAGCAGGTCCGGTTACAGAGCCAAGTTGGAATATCCTCAGAGAATCCCAAAGGTCAAAATTCAACATTTCCTTTTGAAGTTGAATGGATTTTTGTATAATGCATTACCTGATGTCTTCCTACCTCTTCCTCAGTGAAAACATCTGGCAAAGGGAATGCAAAAGAGCCTGGATTTCTTTCAGAACAGCTGAATGGAGTAAGGAGATACTATTTTGCCTTTTAATGAAAGAAAATTAATGCATTTCATGCAGATTATTTTATTTATCCTGACTCACAGGGCCTCCATCTGTGTCTGTTACACAACATGACTGAGAAAAGCAAGGATACAAATCAAATCACTTATGCTATCAAGATATATTTGTTATTGATGGTTCTTAAATTAAAAGCAAAAAGATTTAGCCTTTGCCTCAAAGGCATTACAGACATTTTCTGTCTACCTTTTCAAGTGACCTTCTATCTTCTGTGAACAGAACTAGAGAAAGGATGAGAAGGCTCTGATATCGCAGTTCTGAGTTTGAGTTTGTACTCACTACCAGCAACATATCACTTGGGACTTCACATTTCCTAGGTGTCTAAAGATATGAAAATAACAGGCAAGGGTGGAGTTTGGGATAGTCTTTTCTCTTATGTAATATCTCTTATGAGGATAGAGATTCAGAAAGATAGTAAATAAGTAAATAGTCATGGAAGCTGGAAGTAAAAATGGATAGAAGAAAAGTCACATAACGAACCAGCCTAAGACTAAAAAGTTAGCTTCAGGATTGTGCACCAAAGAGCTGACTCACCATTACCACCACAACTCTGTTTTCTAGATTTCATAAGTTATATTGTGGGACTGCATGATTCCAAATTCAATTATTCCCCTAGCCTCCATTGTACTTCTAAATTAATGGTGAAAAGGTGCTTGTTAGTTCTGGGATAATAGATAAAATCTGTAATGAAGCAAAGTTCCTAAGTAAATTATTCAACCCCTTGTTTGTCCAGAGAATGAATGTTCCCGGGCCCACCATCTGTAGAACAATCCATCAATGTGTCTGCTGACCATCAGTACGTGACAGTTGTGACCATTAGTGTGTGTGTGCCTGCTGACCATCAGTACATGACAGTTGACCACAAACCTTTGTTCCTTTTCTCATAAATGTACATGTTAACTTCCCCCAACCCCCTATAAAAACAGCCTCAAACTCTGAGCCAGTTGCCTCTCTTAGCTACTTTGCTCTGGGAGTGCCATCTGGCCAGACTAATAAAGGTCTGTTTTATTTTTCAACTTGTCCAGTGTGTCCCTCCCTGGGTGTTCGTTGCTGCAGTCAGCTCCTCGGAGCGTTTGGTAAGGCCCTTGGTCTTACATTTTGGAGGCCTCAGTGAGATCCCTGGGTAAGGAACCCCGGTTCAGCCGAGACTCTGTAGTGGGATCCAGCAGGACACTCTCAGGCACAGACCTCAGAAAACCTCTGGAGGTAAGTTTTTGGCCGGTTGCAACCATTTGTTGTCAGGAGTGAGGTGGCTGATGAGCCGGTAAGCCTCCCCTGACCCCAAGGTTCCTGACGAGGAACAAGGGAAGCTTTAGTTTCATTTCTGTTGTGGCGCCTGTTCGTCTTGTCAGTCATACATTAGAGATGGGAGGATCCTGCTCCAAGAATACTCCATTGGACTGTTTTCTCACTAATTTTAAATTGGCTTTTTCCCCCGAGCAGGAGGACAAATATGGGGTTAAATTTTCTCGTGGAAAATTTCGCTCCCTGTATCAATTGGAGTGGCCGGCCTTTGGAGTTGTATGGCCAGCAGAGGGCTCCTTTGACCCGAGCCTTTGCCGGGCGGTATGGAAGAAGGTCACCGGACACCCTAGCCATCCTGATCAGTTTACATATATCAATATCTGGGTTCAGGCTTGTCAGAAGCCTCCAGCTTGGTTGCAGCATTGTTCCCTATGAACGAGCTCTCGCATTTTGGTTATGACCCCAAGTAAAGCCCGAGAGGCCAAAGCCCGAGCTCCCAAGCCAGTGCTCTCCCAAGATCCTGACCCCTTAGATCTTGAAATAAGACCTCCACCTTATGCAGAGCCATCATCCTCCTCTGATAAGATCGGCCCCAGATCTCGAAACCTTTTCTATCCTCCTCTTCCTGAAGAAGAAAAATCTCCAGATTCTGTAACCTCCCCTTCTCACACACGAACAGGAGTCTCTTATGGGCCCAGCAGGGCTCCCACTGAAGGGACTAGTTCAGTTCCTCTTCTGCCTCTTAGGGAAATAGAACAGGGTCATTATGTTTATATCCCTTTCTCTACCAGTGATTTGTATAATTGGAAACATCAAAATCCCCCTTTTTCAGAGAAACCCCAGGCTTTGATCTCCCTCCTAGAATCTGTGTTTCATACCCATGACCCAACCTGGGATGATTGCCAGCAACTTCTCCAAGCCCTTTTTACCTCTGAAGAAAGAGAAAGAATTTGAGGACAGGCCATAAAATCGGTGTTAGGAGGATCAGAGGGCCCACTCAATGAACAACAGTGGGCCTGCATTGAGGCACAACTTCCGTCCACCCATCCCCCATGGCAAGCTAATTCCTGGGGTAGGAGAGAAGCGCTCCACAACTACCATCAGCATCTCCTAGCTGGCTTGAGGGGAGCCACTCGAAAGCCTACCAATTTGAGCAAGGTAAGCGAGGTCCTTCAAGGACCTGAGGAATCCCCTTCTGCCTTTCTGGAGCATCTGTTGGAAGCATACCGTACGTATACTCCAATTGACCCAGATGCCCCAGTAAATTGACAGACAATTAATTTGGCTTTTGTTACTCAGTCAGCCCCAGATATTAGAAAGAAACTGCAGGGGATGGAAGGATTTGAGGGGGAAAATAGGGAAAAGTTGATGAGTGTGGCAATGAAAGTGTTTAACAATAGGGATCCTTTTGAAGATAGAATGGCTAAAAAGATAGGAAAGGCGAATATTGCTGCCTTGGCAAATGGAGGTTTTGTCCAGAAGGAAGGAAAAAACAAAAAGGAGGATAAAAATAAACTATGGCCCTCACTAGAAAAGGATCAATGTGCATATTGCAAGGATAAGGGCCATTATGAGAAGGATTGTGAAAAGTTAAAAAGAAAGAGACAGAAAGAAACTAAAAAGGAAAGAGATGGAGTTCTCTTGGTTATTGAAGAAGATTGACGGGGCCAGGGCTCATGGTTGCTTGACCCCAATGAGCCTATGGTAACTTTAGAAATAGGGGGAACAGATTTCCAATTCATTGTGGGCACTGGCACAGCCCACTCTGTCCTGAAGACCCCCCTTGGCACTCTTTCTTCCCTAAAGTCCTCCATCACTGGGGCCACAAGGAAGTCGGCCTCTTATCCTTGGACCACTAAACGAACTGTAAATCTGGGAAAAGGCATCGTTACTCATTCTTTCTTAGTTATCCCGGAGTGCCCCTACCCGCTGCTAGGGAGAGATTTGCTATGAAAATTGGGGGCTGTTATTTCTTTTGAGCCTGAGGGAGGGACTTTCGAATTTAAACCATGCTTTACCATTATGATAACAGTTCCCCTTGAAGATGAATTCAAATTGCTAAAAGAGGGCTCAGAACCTCCTGAACAAAAATGGGATTATCTTCAGAAGTTTCCCCGAGTATGGGCTGAAACAAATCCACCTGGTCTAGCCAAACACCATGCCCCTGTGGTGGTTCAATTGCTGGCCTCTGCCACCCCCACCCATGTATGTCAGTACCCCCTCCGACTGGAGGCCAAAATAGGAATATCCAAACACATCCGCCAACTCCAGGAAGCTGGCATCCTGGTCCCATGCCAATCAGCCTGGAATACACCCCTGCTTCCTGTGAGGAAACCTAGCACTTCAGACTTCAGACCAGTACAGGATTTATGGGAAGTAAACAGCCGGGTGGAGACTGTTCACCCAATGGTACCCAACCCCTATACTCTGTTGAGTCTCATCCCTCCTGATCATGTGTGGTACTCAGTATTAGACCTCAAGGATGCATTTTTCAGTCTGCCTCTAGCACCTGTAAGCCAGCCCCTCTTTGCCTTTGAATGGACTGACCCAGACACCAGAACTACTGGACAACTGACATGGACCCAGTTGCCACAGGAGTTCAAAAACTCCCCCACTCTGTTCGGAGAAGCTCTCAGCAAAGATCTGCAAGAGGTAAGAAAACTGTTTCCCCAGGCGACTATTCTTCAGTATGTCCATGACCTCCTAGTGGTGACTTCGACTGATAAAGACTGTGTTGCAGCCACTGAGGGCCTCCTGAAAGCCCTCCAGGACTTGGGATATCAGGTGTCTTGGAAGAAAGCTCAGCTCTGCTGGACCAAGGTAAACTACTTGGGTTATATTCTTGAAAAGGGAAAGAGGAGGCTGGCAGAATTGAAAGTATCCACAATTCTCCAGATTCCGAAGCCGGGCTCAAAGAAACAGGTGCGAGAGTTCCTAGGGGCAGTTGGCTATTGCAGGATTTGGAGTCCTGGCTTTGCTGAGATTGCCAAACCCCTGCATGAGGCCACTGCAGGAGGAAATACACCCCTCGAATGGACCGAGGCTTGCCAGCAGGCATTTCAATTGCTTAAGACTGCACTCGCATCGGCACCAGCCCTGGCATTGCCAGACTTAAACAAACCCTTCACCCTGTATGTGGCAGAGAAAAACGGGGTAGCTAAGGGAGTGATTACTCAGCTTTTGGGGCCATGGAAGTGGCCTGTGGCATACCTCTCAAAAAGGCTCGACCCAGTGGCCCGAGGGTGGCCTACTTGTTTGAGGACAGTAGCAGCAGCAGCTGCTTTAACCCGAGAGGCTGATAAATTAACCTTTGGACAGGATTTGACTTTGATTACTCCCCATGCCATTGAGCCCCTGTTAAATAGTTCACCTAGCAAATGGTTGTCTAATGCCAGGCTGTTACAATATCAAGGACTCCTGTTAGAACAGCCACGCATTAAGTTTGCCACCACAGCTAGCCTCAATCCGGCTACTCTACTCCCAGAATCTGACGAACAAATGCCCATCCATGATTGTCTCGAGACTCTTGAAAATTTGAGGGGAGGATGTCTGGACCTAATGGACCAAGCCCTCCCCCACGCAGAGATAACTTTCTGTACTGATGGGTGCAGTTTCGTTCGGGATGGCATATGATATGCTGGAGCGGCGGTAGTCAACCAGGACCAACAGGTAAAATGGGAACAGGGACTACCTCAAGGGACCTCAGCTCAGAGAGCTGAGCTGATTGCCTTGACCAAGGCTCTGGAATTGGGAAAAGGAAAAAGGATAAATATATTCACTGGTAGCCATTATGCTTTTGCCACTGCCCATGTACATGGGGAAATTTATCAACATAGAGGATTATTGACCTCTGGAGAAAGGAAATCAAAAATAAGACTGAGATATTGGCATTGCTACAAGCAATCTGGTTACCTCGAGAGGTCGCCATCATCCATTGTCGTGAGCACCAGAGGGGGCTTAGCCCCGAGACGATTGGTAATAATGCTGCTGATCAGGCAGCAAAACAAGCTGCCCAAAAATCAGTGGGGAGGCAAATGGTTCTGCTTCCCATGCCGGTGCTCCCAGAAAAACCGGAATACACAGATAAAGAAAAAAAGGAAATGAACAGGAAACATTGGACTCGAGGAGAACATGGATGATTGACGACTAAAGATGGAAAGGTGGTGCTCCCAGCTGCTGTAGCAGATATGTTACTGTGAGAACTACATGAGTCTACCCACCTTGGTGAAAAAAGGATGATGGCTGCCCTGCAACCTCATTTCATCAGCAAGGGATTAGCCCAAAAGGCCCAGGACATGGTGAGACGATGCCCAACCTGCCTCAAGGTAAATGCATATCGGGTAACCGGGCCCCCTGGGGTCCAACACAGAGGACTAACTCCAGGAGAACATTGGGAATTGGACTTTACTGAAATGAAACCAGGCATGTATGGGTACAAATACCTGCTAGCTTTTGTGGATACATTTTCAGGATGGGTAGAAGCATACCCCACTAAGAAGGAGACAGCTGAAGTAACAGTTAAGAAACTCCTGACAGAGATAGTTCCCCGTTTTGGTTTGCCCTTAGCCTTGGGGCCTGACAATGGCCCAGCCTTTACGGCTAAGATATCTAAATTAATTAGTAATATTCTTGGAATAAAATGGAATCTGCATTGTGCCTATAGGACTCAAAGTTCAGGACAGGTAGAAAGAACAAATCAAACTTTAAAGGAGATTTTGACTAAATTATGTTTGGAGACTGAACTAGGTTGGGTAGAGCTTCTCCCTTTTGCCCTCCTCCAAACGAGGTGTACTCCTAAGCCTCCCCTCAATTTGTCCCCCTTCCAGATTGTTTATGGGTGATCTCCCCCAATCATTTCATTAATAGATGTAGAATTAAAGGAAAAGTTTTCCCACCTTCAACTCCTTAAATCCTTAAAGGCAGTTCATCAGCTTCAGTCAGAGCTACATGAGACATTACAAAAGAAAATGACTAGTCCAAATGAAAAACCTTTACAACCTTTACCCTATAAGCCAGGAGATTTGGTTTTTATTTGCAGGTTTGATTCCAAGACCCTGGAACCTCACTGGAAAGGACCGGTTCCTGTTGTCCTGTCAACTCCTTTGGCGGTGAAGGTGGCTGGACATTCTGCCTGGATACATCACAACCATCTGAAAGCAGGACCCCCCACAGATGTCGGAAAGGACCAGGCCACCAAAAGCTAAGATTGGAGCGGGTTGGAGATGTTTCACCTTCATGATAATATTCTCTGGGACACTGGCAGTATTGCCCCCAAGAGGACTAGATCACACAAAAAATGTATGGATTCAATTGGCAAACTCACTTAACCTATCTGAATTTTGTTTAAATGTTGATGTAAATTTCCATTATGTGCTGGGAAGTTGTCTTATCCCAATATGCACCCCTTTAGAATTAATACAGCCCTATACTCTATTTAAGGATATTCCAGGAAAAAAAAACTTACTTATATGGATAGTTATAATTGGGGACCTGTCACATGCCATAAGCCTAAAAATGCTGTCAAATTATATACGCCTGAAGTGATTATGTCAAATAAGACTGAATGTGCTGTATATGAAGGATGTACAACTAAATGTCTGAAAATGAAACAACTGAAAGAAATGCCCTGCCATGTAAAACAAAAGATTGTATATAATAATTGCTATAGCTCCCTGCCAATAGGATGGTTTTATACCTGTGAAGGAGTAACCTTCAACTATATCCCAGCAAACTTAACTGAGACTCATTGCTGCTTGAGTCGTCTAGCTGTAGTACTTCCAGATAAAACTGATTTGATTGTGTCTAATAGAACTAGATGGTGGTCACCTTACACTGCGCCAAGGTGCGATGATGATGTAGGACTATTAACAGATGCCGAAGTAATAACGATGATAGCATCTTTTGTGGCCTTGCCTTCTATAGGAGTCCATGCTAAAAAGGCAGTACAAAAATTAGCATGCAAGGTGGTCAAAGGACTAAATGCTACTTCATCAGCCTTGGCATTAATTAACCAAGAGCTACAAGAACAGAGACAGGCAATCTTGGATAATAGAGCAGCAATAGACTATTTATTGCTCTTCCATCACCAAGGTTGTGAGAAAATTAAAAATATGTGTTGCTTCAATCTAACCAATAATGGTCCAAAGATTAAGGAGGAGATAGAACAATTAGAAGATCTGGCTCAGAAAGTACATGATGAGGATGGCGGAGATTTGTTTAAATGGCTAACCAAATGGCTGCCCAATTTACAATGGTTAAGACAACTATTCATTGCCATTATAATCATATGTATATGCTTATTATTATCATGCTGTTGTATACAATGGATGCCTACATTTATGCGTAAGATTACTTAGATTACAGAAAATCAGTGGGGAATGTGGGACTGCATGATTCCAAATTCAATTATTCCTCTAGCCTCTATTGTACTTATAAATTAATGGTTAAAAGGTGCTTGTTAGTTCTGGGATAATAGATAAAATCTGTAATGAAACAAAGTTCCTAAGTAAATTACTCAACCCCTTGTTTGTCCAGAGAATGAATGTTCCCGGGCCCACCATCTGTAGAACAATCCATCAGTATGTCTGCTGACCATCAGTACGTGACAGTCGGCCACTAACCTTTGTTCCTTTTCTCATAAATGTACATGTTAACTTCCCCCAACCCCCTATAAAAACAGCCTCAAACTCTGAGCCATTTGCCTCTCTTAGCTACTTTGCTCTGGGAGTGCCATCTGGCCAGACTAATAAAGGTCTGTTTTATTTTTCAACTTGTCCGGTGTGTTCCTTCCTGGGTGTTCGTCACTGCAGTCAGCTCCTCAGAGCATTTGGTAAGGCCCTTGGTCTTACAATATGGCCATTTTTTCCTTGTTTTCTGTTACTTATACCAGGAAGTCACTAGTCACTCTCTCTTATCTTGCTCAGGATAAATCTAGAACACAAAGTCCTTTCATTGTTATCTCTCCTTTATCCCCACCCTTCTTAGTCACCAGCAAGGTTTGTTTTCCCTGCCTTTGTAACCTTATTCTGGATCCACTCATCTGTCTCTTCTACCACAATACCACTCTGTCCTAAGTCATTTCATTTCCATCTGGACTACTATAATACACATCTTACTGAACCCCTACTTCTGTCCTTGTAAACTTATCACACATTTTCCAGTAAGAAGTCAGAATGAACACTGAAAATTATACATCAGATAATTTACATTCTCTGTTAAAAACTATGTAATTATGACTTCTTATAATAGTAAGAAAATATTAATATAAATTTATATTTTATATAAATATAAACATAATCTCAATTTTGATTTTCTCTTCAACCTCATTTATGCATACTACTTCTCTTTATGCATACTACTACAAATATTGGCCCCTTTTCTTTCTTTGCAGAAAATCATTACACTTATTTTTATTTTATGGTCTCTGAATTTGATGTTCATTGTGCTTAGAACACAGCTTCTTCTCCTCTTCCTCCTATTCATCATCAATCTTCTGCTCTTCCACTTTTCCTTGTCCTCCTCCTCTTTCTTCTTCATCTCTTTCTCCTTCTCCTCCTTTTTCATTTTCTTCCTCTTCCTCTTCCTGCTCCTCCTCTTCTTCCTTTTTCTCCTCATTCTCTACTCTCTTCTTCTGGCTCCAATTTCAGTTTTGCCAGAACTTTTATCAAAGATCAAATGCATGTGTGATCATTAGTCATTATTTCCAGCTTCACTGGATTAAGAAATGCCTAGTAAGGGCTGGGGATTTATCTCAGTGGTTCTGCCACCTGCCTCACAAGCACAAGGTCCTGAGTTCTATCCCTGGTACAAAAAATAAAAAAGTACAAAGAATGGGCAGGGGATTTAGATCAGTGGTTCTCCTGCCTGCCCTGCAAGCACAAGGACCCAAGTTCAATCCTTGGTACAAAATAAAAAAGAAAGGAAGGAAGAAAGAAGTAAAGAAAGAAAGAAAGAAAGAAAGAAAGAAAAAGAAAAGAAAAGAAAGAAAGAAAGGCCTAGTGGATTAATAAAGCAAACTTCTGGGTTTGTCTCACTGGATCATAGAGGCATGACCTTGGGGACTATATCTGCTTCCTGGCCTCTTTGTCTCTTGTGTCATTCCCCTATTCTACATTCTTGTCTCTTGTGCTATATACC
The DNA here is from genome assembly GCF_053883595.1 of Heterocephalus glaber. NCBI lineage: Eukaryota > Metazoa > Chordata > Mammalia > Rodentia > Bathyergidae > Heterocephalus > Heterocephalus glaber. The sequence goes on along the minus strand of NW_028258473.1, from coordinate 4,592,346 downwards.
CCTATTCTACTTCCCCGCTGACTGATACAAAATGTAAATATAGTAAAACCTTGGTTTGCTAGCATAATTAATTCTAGAAACATGCTTGTAATCCAAAGCACTTGTGTATCAAAGCAAATTTCCCCATAAGAAATAATGGATGCAATTCAACATGGCTGAATAGTGCAGGAGCCACATTGGAATTACTCAGAGAAAATCAACTAAAAACAGAGGTAATTGGAAGAAAGGGAGAGACATACACCCTGAGGCCAAAATATAGGCAAAGGACTGTAAATAACTGGTGAAGCAGCCCACAGAGCTACCTGTGGGACCTCCGCCTCAGCATGGAGCAGGAACCGCCATTCTGGGAAGTTCCCCCAAAACTGATGGGCTGCAATAGTATGGCAAACACAAGTCATACAGGATATATTTGGGATATAAGATCCCTCACCTCTTTTACTTTCCTCCAAACAGAAGATTTTGCAGCCTGGAAGCAAATTTCACCAGCACACACAGGTGTGAGTACCCAGGAAGTTGCTCTCTTCCTGATGGGCAGCCAGTTTTTTCTTCTTTTTTTATTGTGTGCCATAGTGGCTAACTGGAACTTCTAGTAGCAACGAGGATAGGAACAGCAGTGGCAGAGGTGAAGATAGTAAGTGGATCAGCAGCACTACTCCTACACTGCTCCCAGCATCATGAGAGAGAAAGGGAACTGGGACTTAAGCAGCCTTGCGCCATGGTGGAACAATAAATAGGAAGTCAGTCCTCCCCCTGCCTTGCTCCCAACAAAGTGAGAGAGGAGAGAGCGGGGGAGTGAGTTGGCCAGTAACAATCTCCCCTGGTTCTGCTCCCAGCAGCATAAGAGGAGATAAATGTGCCAGTGGAGTGGAGCAGAGGAGGAAGTGCAAGAGCCAGGAGGGGCCAATTGTACATAGGACTGTGAGCAGCCTTGGACCATCTGTCTCTCTGAGATCACCACAGTAACTGGGCGAGCAATACTGAGATAAATAGTGTAAGGAGACATGGATGGGTTGCCAAGGGATATCCAGAAATTTGCTGGCTGAGTAGTCCGGTCCCAGGCCAGACTAGAGTCAAATCCAGTGTCACAGCTCAGCCCCACATCCAGCACTAATATTATTGCACACCTGACAGGGATACGTAGCACAGATTTGGGCTCTGACTTGAACACTACCACAGAACTGAGGAGGATGAATTTTATTGTATTGTTATTTGTTTGTTTGTTTTGTTTTCCTTTTTCTATCTTTTTTTGTTTTCTAGGTTTTTAGTTTGTTTTATTTTGTTCATGTTTTTTCTCTTTCAACTGTCTTTCTTGATGTTATTATATTTTCACGAGAGTGAACATTGTCCCTAATCTTTCTTGTTTGTTTCAATATTCATTTGCTTTCTTCTTCACTCTTTCTCTCCTGTTCTCCACTTTTCCAAGGCTTAGGTGAAGATTTTTGTCCTTCAGCCTCACTTCTATGATAATTTTCTTCATTTACCTCTCCATTTTTCCCCTATCCCTCTTGAATTTTGCCCTAACATGCTAAAAACAAGCTACTAAGAAAAACGTGCTGCATACAAGTTCCTGGTTTAGATTGAATTTGGTTATATAACTGTAGCTTTTCCTCCTATGGTTAAAAGTACCAAATTAATAATTACCACAATTTATCAGTTTCTAGCCTGTGCTTCATGATATTGATATTGTTAACTGTACTACTTTAGCCAGGGTGTCATACCTGTTTTAATCAGTTATTCTCCCTTGTATGACAACACTGTAATTATCTGGGGTCCTAACCATCACCATACTCCAATACCAAAGGACTCATGCTGAGACAAATACACAGCAACTTCTCATTCTTAATAAATTGGGAAGGTAGAATCTTGGGACAGACACAAAGGCCAAGAACCACCTATACTCAGAAGGTGTCTCTGAGAAATAGACATTTCCTAGGGAAGCCTTGATTCTAGTGATAAAGCTATCTGCTATAAAAAAATTTACAAGCATCAAACAAATAAAAATAAATCAAATTAAACAAATTAAAATAGAAGATGCAAAATAAAAATGCAACCCCAGACTTCCAGCCCACTCAGGACAAGTTCAGGGGACAAGATAGAAGAAATCAGAAGTCATCCATCTGAATTTTTTGAAATGGTAAAAACAGAAGTTAAGAAGAGACAACCCACAATGTGGGAAAAAATCTTCACCTGCTCTTCCTCAGACAAAGGTCTACTATCTCAAATCTATAAAGAACTTAAAAAGATCAAACCTCCCAAATTTAAAGACCCAATCCAAAAATGGGCATCTGAAATGAACAGAAATTTCTCAGACAAAGAAGTAGAAATAGCAAATAAATACATGAAAAAATGTTCAACATCACTGGTCATTCGAGAGATGCAAATGAAAACAATGCTGAGATTCCACCTCACTCCAGAAAGAATGGCTGCTATCATGAAATCAACCAATAACAAATGCTGGCAGGGCTGTGGGGAAAGAGGAACCCTGCTCCACTGCTGATGGGAGTGTAGACTGGTGCAACCACTGTAGAAATCAGTATGGAGATACCTCAAAGAACTAGGACTGGAAGTCCCATTTGACCCGGCTATTCCACTGCTGGGGATCTTCCCCAAAGAATTCAAAGAATCATACCACAGTGATATATGTGTGCCCATGTTCATAGCAGCACAGTTTGTAATAGCTAAAACTTGGAAACAGCCCAAATGCCCAGCAACTGGAGACTGGATAAAGAAAATGTGGTTTTTTTAATAAAATGGAGTACTACTCAGCCATAAAAAATGAGAAATTAGAGACATTTATACCTAAGTGGATGCACATTGAGGCAATACTCTTAAGTGAAATAAATAGGACCCACAAGTATAAATACCAAATAGTTTCTCTGGTGTGAGAAACTGAAAGTGTAAATAAGGACTAAAATGTATAATAGGTAATGTGAAATAGGAATAAATGGGGCAAAGGCGAATGAAGTGGGAGGGCTAGGGGAAAGGATAGAAGGGAATGGGATTAATATGAGAAAATGGAAAAATAAGAACAAAATCTTTGTAAATAGGGAGGAATGGAGGGGTTGAAGGGAGGGCTGGGGAAGGGTGAAAAATAAGAACCAAGAGAGAATATGTAAAGGTGCAAATTTCCAATGATGAATGTCATTATACTGTATACCTAAAATATACCAATGATTAGAATAAATAATTGATAATGCAAAATAGGAAGAAAAGGTGCAAAGAGGTAGGGGTAGTGGGAGGAGCAGGGGAAAGGAAAGAAGGGAAAGGAAAAATAATGAGAAATGGAAAAAATGGAAATAAAGTCTTTGTAAATAGGGAAAGGTGGAGGGGGTGAAGGAAGGGCTAGGAATGGGGAAAAAGTAAGAACCAAGATCCATTATGTAAAGGTACAATTCCCAATGAGAAATGTAATTGTGTTGTATACCTAAAATGTACCAATAAAATAATTTAACAAAAAATTAAAAAAAAAAGAAAAAGAAACACCATAAATGTCCATTATTGGGAGACTATAGCACAATCACTAATAATAACTAATGTTTTTCAAGTATTGAGCTATGTATTAACTCCTTTTAAAAAATAAAGAATGAGACTACAGAGAAAATCAGATAAGAAATAATCTCTCAGGTAAAAAAAAAGAGATTATGTTCATAATGAATAACTTGCTCAATGAATCTAGACTAGACACAGAAGAAAATATAGAGGAGCTTAGGAAAATGCTAGCAACCATAAATACTGAACATAGGAAAGAAATGGAGTCCGCAAAACACATTCAAGCAGATAAACAGCAGAGTAAAAATTTCATTGAAAGTATATGTAGCCAAATGAACCAAAGTGAAGACAGAATATCAGATGTAGAAGTCAGGATTGTGGTTAGTGATCACAGAAGGATTTCTTAAAAATAGCAAAGGACCATGAAAAGTCGGATCAACTGAAAAATGATGCAAAGAACAACATAAAATTGATTGGAGTCAGTGATAAAGTCAGAGACAGCACAGACAACATGAAAAAACTATTCACAGAAGTAATGGCAGAAAACTTCCCAAAAGTGGAAAAAGAATTTGTCATACAAATAAGTGAGGCATATAAGACTACAATTAGCTATGACCAAAATAAATCGACACCAAGGCATAAAATTATCGAGATTTCAGAAATTCAGCACAACAACAGCATATTAAAAGCTATTATAGAAGAGAAAAAAATCACTTAAAACTCAATTATGAAAAGAGCTTTTATAATAAAAGGTAGCAATATGAAAGGCCTAAGGAAGGTATAATGAAGGCTGGCACACCCAGAATTTCAAAGGAATCTCATTGTCTTTTCACAATTTCCTATTGGTTGTTGACTTGTTTGAGCATTAACCTAGCAGGATCCCTGATAATAATCTTTTACTTCAATGCACTTCTAACAAACACTTCAATTCCTTTGCATTTACTTACACGTGTTCTGTGGGCACATGTATGTGCTCTATTTTGGAGAACATTCCATGAGCATCTGAGAATAATGTGTATTCTGATGTTGTAAGGTGGACCTTGATTTTTTTTGTCTAATTGATCTATTTGTGACAATGGGATATTGAGATCCCTCATTATAGTTGTATTAGTGCTTATTTCATTTTTCATGTCCATTAATATTTATTTTACACAGTTGGGTGCACTGGTAGTTGGTGCATATATATTTATGACTGTTATGTCTTCCTCTTGGACTGTTTCCTTTACAAGGATATAGTGACACTCTTTGTCTCTCTTAATCAGTCTTGGCTTGACATCCACTTTGCAAATAGAATAGCTACCCCTGCTTTTCTTCCAGGTTCTTGTCACATGGAGTATTGATTTACATCCTTTGACATTTAATCTATGAATTTCCTTTTGGATTAAATGTGTTTCCTATAAGCAGAAAATTGTTACATCTTGTTTCTTGATCCGCTGTATCAGTCGGTTACTTTGATTGGTGAATTGAGCCCATTTACATTGATGGTTATAACTGAAATATATTCACTTATCCTTGTCATGTTATTGTCATGCTGTTAGTTCTTTGCCTTTTCCCTCTGTTTAATTGCTTTCCCTGCCTGGTGGCTTCTTTTACGATGTTCTTGGAGTTGTGGGCTTTAATATCTCTTTCTAAAATATCCTTCAGGGCATTTGGTAAAGCTGGTTTAGTAGTCATGAATTTCTTCATTTGTTCTTTGTCACGGAAGTATCTTATCTCTCCATCAATTTTGAAAGTTAGTTTTGCATGGTACATCTGGAAGTTGTTTTCTTTCAGAACCTGAAGTACTTCACTCCAAGATTTCCTTGACTTAAGGGTTTGTGTTGAGAAGTCTTCTGTGATTCTGATGGACTTATAAGGGTTTGTGTTGAGAAGTCCACTGTGATTCTGATGGACTTTCCTTTATTGGCAATTAGTTTCTTTTCTCTAACAGCTTTGAATATTCTGTTCTTGTGCTGAATTTCTAGGATATTGATAATTCTATGCCTTGGTGTAGATTCATTTTGATCATGGCTAATTCGAGTTTTATATTCCTCACTTATTTGTGTGTCAAATTCTTTTTCCATTTTTGGGAAGTTTTCAGTCCTTACTTCTTTGGACAGTTTTTTTATGGCATTTGCATTATCTCCAACTTTCTCATTGACTGTGATCAATCCTATATTGTTTTTCTTTGCATCATCATGATTTTTCATGGTCTCTTGCCATTTTTATATCTTTCTTTTCATGGTATTAACTGCAATCCTGTCTTCTAGATCAGAAATGCTATCCTCATTTTCATTCAATCTAATCTACTTTCAGTGGAATTTTTAATCTCCTGGATGTCTGTTTGAATATGTTTCATAGGTTCCATTTCTTTTCTGTGTTAGGCATTCATGATTTCCATCATTTTCCTAAGCTCCTCTATTTTTTAGCTGTGTCTACTCTAGATTCATTGCACATGTCCTTCATTTTGATCACCATTTCTTTTTTTACTTCAGAGATTCTTTTTTCTGTAACATCATGCATCAGTTTTTTTATTTCTGCTGTTATCATTTCATAGAATTCAGGTGAGTGACTTCTGATTTCCTTTATCTCATTGTCCTCTGGACTTGTCCTTGTTGGGCTGGCCACATGGGATTTCATTTTGGTTGTTTTCTATATTTTTGGTTTTATTTTGTCTTCTGTGTTGATTATTGTACATTTATTATGGCAGATAACTTTATCACTAGAATCAAGGCTTCCCTAGGAAATGTCTATTCCTCAGAGATGTCTTCTGAGTGTAGTCTTCTTTGTGTCTGTCCAAGATCTTACCTTCCCAACTTATTAAGGATCAGAAGTTAGTATTTTTTTTTGCTCAACACCTAGTCCTTTTGTACTGGACTATGGTGATGGTTATAACCCCAGACAATCACAGTGTTGTCATACAAGGGAGAACAAATGACTATAACAGGTATGGCATCCTGGCTAATGTAGTACAATTAGCAATACCAATATCATGAAGCACAGGCTAGAAGCTGACATACTGTGGTAATTATTAATTTGGTACCTTTAGCCATCAGAACAAAATTTAGTTATAGAACACAATGCAACATAATCTAGGAACTTGTTTACAAGTTTCTCCTTAATGAAGTGATTTTACTCTCTGAGGGGTGTTTAAGAGGGATGGGGGCAAAACAGAGAGATAAATGAAGGGAAATGTAGTAGAGGCAAGGCTGGAGGCAAACAGACGATCACCCAATCTTTGGGAAACTGGAGAAGAGGGCAGAAAGAGAGCATGAAAGGGCCCAGGGATTTTGCTCAGTGGCACTGTGCCTGCCTCACAAGTACAAGGTCCTGGAGAGAGAGAGAGAGAGAGAGAGAGAGAGAGAGAGAGAGAGAGAGAGAGCAAGAGAGAGAGAGAGAGAGAGAGAGAGAGAGAGAGAGAGAGAGATAAAGCAAAAGAATATCAGAATAACCCAGAAAGAAAAGGTGATTTTCACTCATATGAAAGTATCATAAACTGAAGAGAGATAGTTGAGGAATGAAAGAAAGAAGACAAGTAGAACAAGATAAAAATAAAGGCAAAAACCTAAACAAAGAAGAAAAAACTCAGACATTAAAAGAAAACAAAACCAACCAAAAAAATGAAAAATAAAATTCCTCTGGAGTCCACAGATTTTTGGTAGTGTTCAAGGCTGATAAGTGTCTGAGAATTATGCTGTGTGTAGCTCTCCCAAGTCTGCATTAGGATTACAGCTGAGTATGGAATTGATTTTGTGGGAGCTAAGGCAAGTCTTCAGCCAGGAGATTTTTGGATGTCTCTTTCTGGCTCCCCCAAGCCTCTTTATTGTAGGTTGCTGTGGTCTCCTCAGGTAGTGATAGCCCAGGCTGCTCCCAGTCCTGTGTACAGTTGGCTCCACTTGATATTTGCACAGCCTCCTCTATTTCACCCCTGCTGGCACTTCCCTATCTTGTCCCACTGCTTGTTGTGGATCAGGGGGTGGGTGTAGGAGTGCTATCTATGCTGCAATTACAGCTCAAATCTGCTTGGTTCTACTTCAGTATCCTCTCCAGCAGGTTAACTGCTGACCTGAGGCTGTTTAAATTCTGCAGGTTCTTGTGCCGCCTTTCTTTCAAGCCACTAGTTGTCACTCCTTTCCCCACCTTTGCTGCACTGCAGTCCCTAACTTTGCAGTCACTAGGTTTTCCAGTTAGCTCCCAGGACACATGACAGAGAAAAATTGCACCCATCAGGGAAGGAGCAGACAGATTATTTCTTGTCATTCACCTCTGTGTAAGCCAGCAAAATTTGCTGCCAGGCTGTAGTGTGCTTAGTGTGAAGGAGGGCAAAGGGGGTAAGAGGCCTTTTTCCCCAAATCTATCCTGTGGGGCTTGAGTTAGCCACACTTTTTCAGTTCATCAATTTTTTAGGAACTTCCTAGTATGGCAATTCTTTTCCAGTATCCTAATTCTTCAAAATTTCTTGCTTTTAAAGACAATCCTTTTTTACTTGAAGAAACACTGTCAGAATATTTTCACTTTCTGCAAGAAGCATGTTTTCCTATAGCTCTTTAAACATATTTATATTTGCTGCTTTGAAATTTCTGCCTCTTACATCAATCATCCAGTCCTTTCACAAATTTATGTTTCCTGTTTTTTTTTTCTTTTGTATATTGCTGGTCTCATTCACTTTTGTTAAGAATAGGGCATTTAAATAATATGTTATAGCAAAAGTAAATATTTACAACTTTTAGGTTTGGTTGTGGTGGTGATGGTGATGGTTTATTTGTTTAGTGACTTGGCAATTTTAATGAAGTATATTTTCCTCATGGTGTGAAAACTCTGATGATACTATACTCCCCAGACAACAAAGTCTTGCACACGTATAAACTCACCTGGTTGTTCCTGTGTTTCTTTTTACTGTGGCTTTAATAGGAATCTTTTTCACTGTCTCTTCCCTGATTTTTCTACTGAGATGCTTGTTTCTATTTGTGTCACAATTGGCTGTTAGCCACCTTTAATTTCCTTCTACCACTCCATGGGGACATAAATTCCTCAATACTTCTATTCAAATTGAGGCTCATTTCCAATGATAGCTATTGAGAATAGTCTTTGCCTTTTCAGCCCACAAGGGTTGTTTTAGGTTGGCTTTTTTTCTAGTGTTTAGTGAATCAATGGAGCTATGGTTTAGTTTGCTGTTCTCATACAGCCACCAGCATTTCCTTACTTGCTTACTACCAAAATCTCTCTCCTTCCCTCCCTCCCTCCCTCCCTTTCTTTGTTTTCCAGTAGTGCAAAGTCCTCACACATACTAGGCAGATGCTATACCACTGAGTTACAGCCTTAGCCTCTTTTGTTTTAAATATGCTACCCTCCATGCTTCTTTCTAAAATAGAACGTTTATTTGGAAGAAACTTGACAGGTCTCTAACAGGCTGCAAAATCTGTGAGAAAGATCCCAGGAATTGGAGGCATGTACAGTGGCCCACTTTTCTCAGAGTAACATATGAAGAGTCTTAGGTTAGAAAGTACCGTTTAGTCTTCTCATCTTGTCTTCCAACATGGGACCCTCTGGTCTAAAAGTCAAATGAGACTTGAGTAACTGGGGTCTTATTTTCAGCCTTCATCTTATGGGTTGGATCTGGGTAGAGAAATAGAGCTGCTGACTTTCCAATAACTCCTATCTTTTAATTAGCCTCTACAACATGGAAATTGGGTAAATAAAAATGTCAATGACCGTCTCCTTCTGGCAAGGTACTGTGAACCTTATCTGAGGATCATGGAAAGGGATCCTTGTCTTTTTGGTCACATTCATGTAGAGTAGAACTCTTGTTATGCTGAAATTAGAAGAAGAGTGAATGGAAATGAATGACCTAAGGTTCAAGTTCCATAGACTTTACTCTTACCAATACTTAATAGTTTTTCTTGAAATGTGTTCTTCCATCTGCATTGCATATTTAGGGCATTTTTGAAGGCTTTAAATAAATTATTGCTGTTGTTCATGTTACTTTTTATTCAACCTCCCCATCTAATGTCTTTCCTTGAACACCAGGAACGGTTTCTTGGCTTATTTTCCTGACTCCAGTCTCTCTCTCTCTCTCTCTCTCTCTCTCTCTCTCTCTAAATAGAGTTGTCTTCCTCATATTAAATCTGACAGAAGGGTCTGATACCTGGTCATGTCATTTGGTAGTTTCAAACATTCTAATACTTCCATTTTATTTGTTCTTTGTTTTCAGTGTTAAGGATGGAACCCAGAGACTCATGCATCCCAGGCAAGTAGTCTACCACTGAACTACACCCCTAGACCCACTTTCCCATTATTTACCATTCCATATCAAATTAAAACTTACTAATGTGTTTTTTAAGATCTCTAACCACCTGTCTATTAATATGCATTTTCCCTTTATGAATAATGAACTGTATTCTAAACATGCCACCACTTCTCACATTTCTGAAATGCTGCTTATGCTATTTCTTCAACTTATATTGCTTTCTCATATTTTATTCTCTGCTTAAGAAACTTACTGATATTGTAAATCACATGACAAAGTCACCTCCTCAGTGGAGCCATCCAGAATTTCTCTCCATATAGAGTTAATTACTCTTTTCTTTTTGTTCTTTCTACATGTTACTTATACTTCTAATTAGCACATCTTTATTCTACCTTGTTAAATATATTTACAAAACTGTCTTTTATAGACTAAGTTCATTGAGTATGGCAGCTTTACTTTGGTTTTATCCTTATGTCTCATATAGCACATGATATAGCACAGGTGCTCAATAAAATTATAATTTATGGAATATATTAAAATTTTTATGGATAATATAATTAGTAATACTGATTTCAAGGTAATTTTTAAATTTTTCTTCTTTCTTTTTCATATTCTCAGGTCTGCCAGAGAAAGCTGGCATCCTTAGATGCAGCTGGGGCTGCCCAAATCATAGTTTCTATGGCAACACTGCTTTTAACAGAGAATTTCTCTGGCCTAACAAAGGGTGGTGGATTTTAAAGGTATTGTGAATGTGGCTTTTCTGTTACGTTTATGTGTGTGAGTCATATACGTGTATACTGAGTGGTAATATTGGAAGTGGAGGAGGTGAAGCTGTTTGACCACTCATTTAGCCATCAAATCATCCAAGAATGTTTTTCTAGATCATTATTTTACTTCCTTCTCTGAAATATTTTTTCTTTTTTATTGTTTTAATGGAATTTCAGAAAACTTAACTTTCATTTTGTTACTTATGGTACATTCCACTCACTCATTTATTGGCTTTTTTTGTACAGCTCTTAACAGTTACTCCCCAAAATTCTCTTGGTAAATCAATAATGGGACATGATTTTTCTCTGTAATTTTCCAATTTATACTCAGTGATACAGACACATAGAAGGCAATTTCACAATGAAGCATCTGTTAGTTCATGGCTGTATGGAGGGACATCAGCCAAGTGAATGTCTCCACTGTGAGATAGCTATTGACAATATAATCTTTCATTTGGCAAAGATTCTTTGGCTTCCCATGACCAGCCAATTGTGAAACTGATTATGTGTAACCTCTGGAGCTGCTGTTCCTCTACATTACAGGGTTCCTGAAGGCAGGTGGATTGGAGACTGCTATCAAGCCAATGGGCTTGCTCATACTAGTCAGCACCCTGTTATTTTCAGACAAGATTCACAACAATCACAATGTCTGTGAAAGGTAATTACAACATAATGGAAAGACCACTGAAAATTCAGTTAGCCAGACTTGGTCTCTGGTATTTATTAGCATTGTATTTTCAAGTAAGTCTCTTGTCCTCGTGAATTTCTGGGTTATTTTTTCATTGAATTGCAACATAACCACAATATAAAGATAAAGAGAAAATTGATATGGAGTGGAAGTGAGGACAGAGGTTACTGACATTTACTGACTACCTAATATATGCCAGACACAGTGTTTATAGTTTATAAGTTATTTCATTTACTTGGCCTATGCATTATGTGGAATATTTGAAGCCAAAAGTATCTCAAACCAAATTTTATTTTCTTTCTATTGTATTTCTCTGCTTGTGGATTTTTTATATCCCTAGCTAATCTCTATGGTCTTCCACATAGACAAGGGAATGGGACACAACAGTGGTTTTATAGATTTTATACACCTCATTTGAAGAACTAAGTTCTGCAGTCAATACTGGAGGCAGGAAGAGTGCATGTGAACCTTCTTCATAGCCTTTTAATGTTTGCTGTGGGATGTGTTTGAGGAATTTACTTTGTCAATACCTTCAAAAATGTCCTTCCTTTGAGTTGGAATTTCATATTACTGACAGTTCCTGGGGAAATGCCCAATGAGTAAGCCAAATTTTTTCCAATGTAGAAAATACTAGATATGGAACACAAAATGTAGAATACTCTACTGAAGCTGCAACAGATTTTAGGTCTGAACATCTGTTGAGGATAGCCTCTTCTCAATCAGAAAAGAATGATTCTGCTATTACTATACCATTCCCACCCTCAGACCATTAGTGTTTAGGAAAAAGAATGTCTTACTGGGATTCTCATCTGCCGGTTTTCGATGTCTCTGACTTTTGGCCTTAAAAAACTCAGAATGTGGTGTAAATTTCATGGTCCTGTGCCTCTGAGGATCATATTGGAGCCTCTTCTAATCACCCCAGTTGGCATCATTATAACACTAGTGTGATTTCAAGCCCCTCAACAAACTAGAGTCATCTGATTAACACTACCCTGAAGGTGCTTTATACAACATTAATATAAAAGTTTTATGAAACATTTTCTTAGAAGCTCAAAAATCCTCCACAGTTCAAAGTTACATAGATTCTCCCCATTTCTGATAGTTTCAAATAAACTCACAAAGAGGAGTAGATTGCTCTCCTCTTCCCTACCATCTGGTAATAATCACCCTTTATGCCAACAGCTGCCACACTGGATCAAATGCTGAAATTTAACCCAGGCTTTTAGGCTTACTCATGTTACCCTACTTGGGAGAGCAGGTGAAAAGACTGAGTTTTCTTCCAGTGGCGACAGCTGGAGGGACAGCATGTGTAGCAACACTGGGATTGGCCTAAAGTTGACATTAGTGAGTGAAAATATTTGAGAGATTAATGCTTTTTTGCTCAGAAGCCTAAAGTTTTGTTTTTCTCACTATCTTTTCCCTGAAAAAAAAATCCATATCCTCATGTGTCTGAAACATTGTTCTTTACACCCTTGTTAATGTCTCCAGTTTTGCTGATTTTCAGCAAATTGCCTCTTACCTCAGCTGGTCTTCTACCAGCAATTCAAACATTGCTTTGGAAGCGTACATGCACACTTATACAACTTACTTTAAATTAAAATACTAACAGTGTAATTATGGACAATTTATCTAAGCTCTCTGTGTCTCAGTTCTCTGTCAGTGCAATGGAAATAATGTATCTCATAGGACTGTTGTGTGCAATATGCTATCTCGTTAAAATATAAACACATTGTCAAGTTCCTATATTTTACTATTTTATTCTGTTTTACAGTCTCTTCCTTCTTTTCTTTCTGTGAGGCAGAGAAGTGAAAATTACCCCAATATGAGTAAGCTACTAAGACTTTTGTCTATTAACTCCAGAGAAAGGAGGCTGGGAAGTTCTTGTTGATAGGTTACACTATCAGCAAGTGCTGAAGATGATGTTCATGACATAGACTTAAATAAAATCTTAAGATCTCACTTATTAATATAATAGACCCAAATGGATATTAGTAGCCTTTTCAAAGTAAAGACTGAAGCCAAGGATTTGGTCCATCAACAATTGAGCACCCACTACTTACCTTGTTCAATTATGGACAAGAAGAGAAGGTAAGGTCTCTGCTTTATTCTTTGGAGAGTTGAAAAAAATGTATGTGATTGTTGGGGGGAATAAGGCATGTGATAAGGTGTGAATTATATTGACTTACATGAAAATATGGAGTCTGCCAAAAAATCTATACTCACTTCAGGAAAAGAAAAATAGTATGATTTTTTTGTACAGATGGTGTTACTCTCATAGGGGACCCTAGAGGATGTCATGTATCACAGAAATCTCACTACATTGCTGGCCCTTAGAGAAGAAATTGAAAATGCATGTGCAGCAATCTCAGTGACCAAGGTTACCCAAGCAGCAGTTCACCATACTAATAAAAGTCTGAAAGCTAATTGCCACCACTTTGAGCACTTCTTGTAATTGTAGAAGGTAAAGGTAATTTGTGTTAATCTCATGATATCTCAATAAATTTACTATTAAAATATTTATACAAGATTTTTCTTTTACTGAAGTGTGTATACATTTTTTGGCTAGACTCTGTAGTTGCTCATAGCAAGAAAGAACATTTGCAATGCACCTTTCACTTATACCTCATAAAAACTCTCACTAAAAGCACTGCATTAGTGCCTAGAGAGGAAAAGGAACTGTTCAAAGTTCCACAGCTATGGAAAGGGGATTTGAACCTATCTCCACCTAGCTCTCAAGCCTGTCATATCCTCACTACACCACACTGCTTTCAGAGCATAGGGTAGAGCACAACATCTTGAAAGAACTTTATGACTTTTATATCCCTTTAATTGCTGGCTTCATCAATTATATTCTCTATTGTAAAGAATTTGGATGTGTCATATGCAGTATTATAGGCTGAAAACCTGTTGTGAATTGTAACTTTTTGAACTTATTTTACACTTTACTTTCTTTTTATGAATGAGCATAGACTATGCTTTGTACCTGAGAACAATATCAGGATATTTCATTGAAAATAATTTTAGATTCTGATTGTGTTCGGTGTGTCTATTGTTATCAGTCCTGGCCATGTGACTTACTATGCAAATATTCCCATGGCAACGCTATTCAGACTGGTCTGGGAATATTTCATTGAGTGGTTATTTCTCTTGTACTGTTTCTTCTCTAGTTCACATCTACCATTTTCTTTCCCTTTGTTCCTCTCAGAACCCAATACTGCTTGCAAAGTTGTATGCAACTGATGGGCATGTGGAAGGCTAGAGGAAATGAATGCTAAGAGGAAATGAATTTGGAATGAAGTAGTGGGGTGACATTAATTCATGCTCTTTCTCCCCTTTTGTTCATCATTTCCGGGAAGAGCTATTTTCCTGTAAGCTCTCATTGTTTTGTTTGCTTCTTGTCACTCTCATCTCAGCCAAACATCTCTGCTTTATGCAGTCAATTTTATTTTGAAATTAAGTGTACTACAGCACAGCTTCCTGCTAGGTTTCTTGTGGCAGTGAAAGAAATAGTGAGAGGTTTGAGGGAAATGGAGAGGTCATGCTAACCTGAGTGCTATTGCAGTGCTTACGAGGTGCTTCTATGAGTCACACAAGCTTCATTAAGACTCACTTCTTAAAGTGAGCCAATTGAGGGGTTAACATTTTACAGCCTGTACTGCTTACAGCCTCCTTTGAGCATAATCAATAGGGCAGTCCCCTACATTGGAGGGAACAGCAGACAGGCTGAGTGAGATCTGCTTATTCTGTCTAGCCATATATTCAGCATTCTCTTGTTTTGCAATGGGAGTTAATAGGGGTAGCAGTGATACACCCATGTTTCCACTTTAAGTGCAAAAGATTACAAAGATGTTCACAATGAGCTGGAAAGATGAGACATCACACTTCAGTCAATGAAATGGTATCAGGCATCTTGGAATTAGATGCCAAAATGAATTTTGCTTATAGCTTTTGCAATCTGTGGAGGATCTAAGGAGAGTGTTCTCCATTTTAACTGGGGTGGGAACAATAACTTTGTAGAGAAGAGGTTTTAGCTAGATCATAATGGAAAATAAGTCTTTAGAAGGTAAAAGAGAGGTTGATATATTCCAAGGCAGAATCGGGGAACATCTTAGCAGGAAGTTAAAGGCTATACAGGGTGGTGACTGAAGTGTATAAGCAGGTTGCAGACTGATGAGGCAATACTAAAACTGGCTAAGCTAACTCTTAGTAGCTGTGGCTGACATTATTATTATCTCCAACAATTGGGTACTTTCTATGTACAAGAAATTGTGCTAGAAGTTCAGCATATTTTTTGTGTGCATGCTTGTATCACAGAATAATGATGCTCTTTTAAGGGAACATGTAAATACATATAACATATATTGCTCATTTTCAATCCCTTTACCTCCCTCTCCCTTTCCCAGTTCCTTTTCCACTCCCTACCCAGGTCTCCTTATTCAAATTCAGCAGTCTATTTTCTAGTTTCCTATCATCTCTCCATTATTTAAATTTTTTTGTATTTTAGGTTTCTCATCCAAGAGAATCCATGTGAAGTTTAACTTTCTGAGTCTGGCTTGTTTCACTTAACATGATGGTTTCAAGTTTCATTTTTTCCTGCAAATCATGTGATTGCATTCTTTCCATGGTTAAATAATATATATTTTTATATATCACATTTTATTAATTTATCTGTTAATGGGCATTGAGGTTGTTTCCAGAGTTTAGTTACTGTGAATTGCACTGGGTATGGGTATATGTATCACTATAGTACAATATCTTTAATTCTTTCAGAAATATACTCTGAAGAGATATCGCTGGAGCAATAGAATTTCTATTTTTATTTTTGTGAGGTATTTCCATACTGATTTCCACTGTCATTATAGTAGTTCATATTTTCATCAAAAATAGGAAAGTAGGAACTTTTTCCTTGCATCCATGCCAGCATTCATTGCTTTTTGTGTTCTTAATGATAGTCATTCTGGCTTGACTATGATGTAATCTCAAAACAACTTTGAGACTCCATCTTATCCCAGTCAAAATAATGTAAGTTATTTGAACTTTAACTTTGCCTGGTTATTATTATCATTATGCAAACAAATGAGTAAAACAAGGATGAAAGAGGTGAAGAGACTTGTTCAAGTTCATATATCCTAGTAGAAAGGCAGTGCAGGAACTTGAGAAAACATAGTGTATCTTTGGCTACTCCAAATAACAAGTTCTTTTAGTATCATTTTTCTTAAAGGAATATTAATCTCTATACCTGAAGACAAGTGTACTGCTAGCTTTGTTGTTGGTTCATAGTCCCTTTAGGAGTTCCTGTAGAACCTGACATGCTATCTCAAAGGAGCTTCTTATTTCTAACTTTGGTCCTTCTCACACATCAGTTCAGGAGCATGTAGGTACAGTAATGTATCCACAGAGCAACAAAATGATCCATTGTTCATTTTGCACATGCCACCTCAAGAGATCTCCAGCCATACCCTGCTGATTTCACTCATGCAGAAAAAAAAAGTTGGTATTTGTGCAGAAACACTGGGGTCTAACCCCTTTGCAGTTAATTGACTGAGTCATTCTTCACTTGTAGTCTGTCTCTCATTTATTAGCTTTAGTTCACAATAGGAAAATAATGACATATTTTCTGAACTAGCACAGTAGACACAGTTGAGGTTAGGTGAATCTTAAAGCAATTTTATTGCAATGACAATTAAATCATTTAAATCACTGCCAGGCTGTATTTGGACCTGGAATGGTAAATTTCTTTCTCCCACCCCACCATTATCACTTACTCCCTTCTGATTCCCCCTCTGCTGACCTATTGCTAAGAGTTACTAGTTCCCTTCCTCTCTTTCTTCCTTCTTCCCTTTCTTCCCTCCCTCCCTTTCTTTACCTCTCTTCCTTCCTTCTTTTCTTCCTTCCTTCTTTCCTTTGTTCATTTCTTCCATGGATGCTGGCTCACGTCTACTTCTTTAAACTTACTTAAGTATTTAGCACAGCGGTCCTTTTCTTGGTCTTTCAGCATAAAAATTATATCTGTTTTGCAGAGTTTATACACACATTACTCCTTACATTTTAGATGTTTATACAATGTATTGTCTAATCAAGAAGACTTTTGAGAATGAAAGGAAGTACTATAATACCTATCCTAGGATGAGAATCATAAACAGGGATTGTTTTGAGCAAAGTGAGAAATGTGATCATCCTACTTGTGTCTCGTTTTTTCTTGTGTCACTAGCTCATTCCGTGAGGTGGTTCTTCTCTTCCTTCAGGCTTAGTTATTACTTCCTCATAGATACCTTCAATGTCTGCTCTAAGTGGGCACCATACCCATTCTATTATTTTGTATGATTATATTCTATTTATTTACTTCTGACAATTTATAAAAATGTATATATTCATATTTACTTAGTAATTATTTAATGCTTGTCCCAATAACTAACTGTAAATTCCAAAAAGGACAAGAGTCTTGCCTTTTTTGTTTATAAATTTGTTTCCATTGAAGCACAATGGTTGGCATATAGCAGTAATGAGAATTAACATTTATTTAGTACCTACTACAGGCCTGTCACTGTTATACAACATATATATGTTCATCTAATAAATATATAATACATAGTATATATTCATTAACCCCCACAAAAACCTACAAAGAAAGCAATATTATTTTGTCCATTGAACAAATGAGAAAACCAAGGCACAGAGAGGTTAAGTGGTGTGCTACAGGCCATATGATTAGTAAAAGTATAATACAGACTGAGAATTCATATAATCTGGTTAAATAGTTCATTCTCTTAAGCATCTCATAGTCTAGATATTTGGCTGGTGAATATATGGATAAGTGATTGTATGATGTTGTGTGGATTAATTGACTCAAAATACTTTTACTGTACTTTTACATTTATTATATTTTAAGTACAATTTATTTCTGCTATACCAAGGTGAATAAGAACTAACTACTTATTCAGGAGCACTATGAAATCCATGGGAAATTTTTGAAGTTGATAGATAAGCCTTTTGGGATTTGGCTCCAATGAGAGAAAAAAACAATGATTGGATGATGGCAAGAATATGACAGAGTGGGAAGAACAAAGATAGCTTAGATCTATTGACCAATTATGTAATATGGGACAATAATAAACTCAGATGTCAAGATGAACTCAAAGTATTGGGAGATAAGTAATTACTTTAAATATGAGAGGTAGTTTACATAGAGGTAATGACTTGTAAGAGGTACAGTTTAGATAAGGCTGCCCACGAACTTTTGTAGTTATATTTGATACAATAAAACACTGAAATTCAGAGAACAAATTTTTCTATGACATAATTAAAACTGAGGCATTCTGGATCCAAGCTCTGGGTATTTTTTTTATCAAATCCACAACTGCTATATTACCTCTTTGAAGCATTCACTCTAAATTTTACAGATTCTACCTTATTTTTCTCATCCGTGAATTCAAATTAATTACCCTGTCCCAACTAAAGTGAGAAATAACACAACAACATGGTTGTTGTGAAATAGAAAGCAAATAAATAAAAATGAGGAAACATTTAGAAGCATTTTGTAAACACTACAGAAATATGTGTTCTTTTATAGGTATTTCACTTTTTTAGGTAAAGTGTGCATGAGGAAATTGAAACCAAAGGATAGAAGCAGATTTAGCCCCAAGTCATTAAACTGGTTAGTGACTGAGCTAAAAATATAGAACTTATGGGTCTCTTCATGCTCCTAAACCACAGTGTTCCTGTTCCATCTATGTCCAACACATATTTTAAAGCCAGATAATTCTTTTCACCTCCACTGTACTTTTCTTATCCATGCCAGCATCATGTCTCACTTGAGTTATGATAATAGCATGCATTCTTTACTGCTACCATTCTTGCCCTTGTAATCCACTTTTCATATGTAAGTCAGTTGTGCTATGCTAAAATGGAGACTGAATTATTATACTCCCTGGCCTTCCTATTTAACTTTGAATTAAATTTACCTGGACTCTTCCAGCTTTATCATATTAATTTTCTAATATTTCCTTTCTCATTTTTTATTACATCCACACCTGCCTTTTCTATACTTCTCAAACATATCGAGTTTACCCTTGCTTCATGGTATTTATACTTCTTACTACTTTTGCCTCAATTGCTCTTTTGCCATATTCACTCATTATAAGCTTCATCTCATCATTTCACCTGTAATTACACTTTCTCAGAGAGAGCTTCCTAGACCACTCATCCTATTTGAAATTACTGTTTTACATTGTGGGAGGCTGACTTATTGATTATACCCAAAGCAGGCTGTAAGCAGTGCAGGCTGTAGAGTTAACCCCACAATTGGCTTGTTTTGAGAAGCAAGTCTGGCTGAAGCCTATGTGCTGAGGTTAGAGTGACTCGCACCCAAATTCCATTCCCCAAATCAAAACCTTCTTCACTAAAAAAACAAGGTTAATTATTAACCACAACTTATATTCTGTTTGTTCGGTTCCTAATTCAGAATGCATTGTCCCTTCCTTTGCAAGCCTTGCCTGCAACAGCAACATATCCATAGCAACTCCACATAGTCCCTCCGCATAGCCCCTTTACCTCAATCTAACTATGATGTCATCAATAAATATCGACTGCTCTGGGTGTTCAGGGCCATTGCTTGTTCAGCCTTGCTTGTGGGAGCAGTGGTAATTCTGGCTCCCCATTTCTCTGTCTCTTCAATTTTGTCTTTGAGTTTTTCATTTTAGCATTGAGCAGATTGGAACCAACTGCAAGAATCTTGGATATTACATTATTTTCTATTCCTTTATTCTCTTTTCTTCATAACAATTATCACTGTATGAAATGACACTATTTGTTGCTTTCCATTTATTGTCTTCCAATCCCAATAGATTATAAGGTCTACAAAGGCTGGAAATTCACCTGTTTGCATTCTCAAATTCTAGTACCATGCCTGATTAACAGTAGTATTCAATTAATAGTTAATATTATTTTGTTATGAAATTTTGTTTTATTTTTTGTAAAATAAAAAAATAGTTGTTGAACAAATGTCTATATAGTGACCTCCACAACCATGGCATCCACACTGTTATGAGGTGGTATTGAGTGTCAGTATAAGACCAGCCACGTTTCTGGGAGTCAGGGTAAAACGTCCTAGGATGAATTTCTAGATAATGACTTCATCACTTAGATTCATTTGGTGTCCATTTGGCACAGTTTAAGAACAGACAGCTCCAACCAGGCCGCCAGGATTCCAATACCTTCCTTAGAGGATGATGTTTGGTGGTTTCCATGGAGACTAGCACAACAAAACAATCCCAGAGGTAGATCAAATAGGGGAAATTACAAAAACCTCTGTGCCAATAAAAACCCTTATTTTGACGCAGACAAGGAAATGATAATCAGGAAAAGAATAAAAGATGGGAGGGAAAAAACATAGACAGATTAGTGGAATGGAAAATAAAACTAATCCAATAGAGTTTTAACTTCAGACTCATTCCCATTTAGCTATGTAACTGTGGACATATGATTTAAACTGTCATAGCCTCTCAGTTTCCTCAAGTATGAAATGTAGGCCTACCTACTTAAAATATTTCTTCAGAGGAGTTAAAAATAGCACATATGGGAATGTTCAGTAGTTGACAATTATCTTTTCTGTTTCCTATCTGAATTTGAAAGTGATCAAGCTGAAAACAATGGAATACCTGCTCAGAAAAGTTTCTTTATTATTGGATTCCTCATCCTCATTTGATTGATTCATTCATTCAACAAATATACATCAAATGTATTGTATCTAAGTTAAAAGATGAACATAAGTCTGTGAACATATATACTAGTATGTGTCCTCAAGGGGCTCCTATTCTAGTGAAGGCTTACAAACAACAGTATAATAACCACACAAATCATGTAAGTTTAGATAGTGCCATGAGGAAACAGGGAAGGATTTCTTCAGAGGGATGTACCATAGTTTTGTGTTTGCTTTAAAAATAATCCATTGACTCTTTTGTGGATAATGGATTATAGGGAGCAGTTTCCATTCTTTTCTTTTTCCCTGTACTCTCCTTCAGAGGGTGCATCCACTGAATCATTTCTCAAAATGTTGGAGAATGAAGGGATTTTAAAGATTATCTTCAATCCACGTTCCAGTTGTGAGGCCCAGACAGGGAAAAAGTGTCCAAGATCATATAGTAAATGTGCGACAAACATGGGCTTAGAAAATTTGTTTCTCAATTCTAATATTAAAAGTATTTTCACTCTATTCATTTTATTGTCACTCTTCCCACCAGAAGCAGTTAAAAATCACTGATCAGTGATATCTTTCCCAACTCCCATTCTCCATTCAGTCTCCTCTAGCATTTGGGTTCCTGCATTACTTTGTTTAATTTCTAATATAGTACATATTTCATTCTGCCCTGTGGTCTGTTTAGTCAATTTTTAGGTCCCTGCTACTCAAACGATATTCCCTGGAGCAGCATTTCCTGAAAGCTTGTTATAAATGCAAAATGTTATGTTCCATCTATATTTACTGAATCAGAATCTGCATTTTAAAATTACTCACAGATAATTTCTATGCACATAAATCTTAATGTAAAGGTTTGATTACATTTGTAAAGGTTTGATTAGGCCGTATATCTCTATGCATTCCTAGTATCCAACACAAGGACTATCACAAAATATAGACTCAAAGAAAGCCTGTTTAAGTGAAATGAAGTGACACAAATATCTCTTTTCTTCTTCTACACTCTGGAACTACCTCTTGGAATGCCTTTCCCATTCTAAGCGTCCCTTGATCATTACTGTCAGGCAAAATAGCTCAATTGGGAACTTAGTTGTTATGGCTCTAGGTACCTTCAATCAAGGTAGGTGGCCCAGAGAACATTCCATAAATGAAACAAAGTCTATGCAAAGATTATAAGAGAGCATCATCTCATTTTGTCTGACTGCAAAAGCCAGGGAATTATCTAGAATGGTTTCATCTGCAAGTAGCAGAAATCTATACTCACAAATGGCTTAAAACAGAGGCTCTTAGTCCTGGCTGCATATTAGGACTATCAGAAAAGCTTTTTTAAAAAAATAGAGCTTTGGTTAGAGCACCTGAGACCTATGGTTTTAGCAAATTCAGAGTACATAAATAAATACTATTAACTATAGCCATCCTCCTATACATTAGATCTCTAGACTTATTCTTCCTTAGTAACTGTAACTTTTGACCAGTATGTCCTCCATCTTCCTTATCTCTCTGGCTCTGGTAATCACTATTTTACTTTTTCCATAATTTAACTTTTATAAAATGTTAGTTTCATTTCATTTTACCAGTACATGTTTGCAGTACATAATGATGCCTCATGGGGAATTGGTATATGTACATAACACAAGCTTAAATATCACATAAATTCTTTATATGAGAAACCCAAAATATGAATTTAACTTTTTTAGATTTCACATATAAGTGAGAATATGCAGTCTTTTATAAGCTGTATCTAGCTTATTTCAATGTAGGATAATGTTCTTTAGGAAAATTGATGTTAATTTTCTTGATTGTAGTAGTCATTTCTCTATGTGTATGTATGTCAAAGCAACATGTTGTACACATTAAATATATGCAACATAAAAAAGAAAAAAATTGAAGATTAAATCTATTGCCCATGTATCAGTAAATCATTTTTAAAGTTTTTAGATACTTCTAATAGTTGATCAGGGAGACCTGCTAGCGTGAAGAGTCATAATATATTTATTATTCCAGATGAATAAAAGTGAAGTTATAGGAGAATTCCTGAATTTGTTTAATGCAGTGGCTGACAAATAACATTAAGGTCTCACTTCATTTCTTCTTTTTCCTGCCCTTTCTCATTCTTAAATTGATAAAAGCCTAAAGCTAGGCTGAGGGTAATGTTTGTGATAGTCTACATATTATACACTTTCCTGTCCACAAATATGCATGCAACTCCTTTATCTCCATGAAGGTCTGGATCAGTGCACAAAAGATTGGGAGTCCTGGATGATGGTGACAGGACAACACTATTTCCCAGGAGGTTTCATTCTCCATAATTCTGAGGACATTTTTCCACCCTCCTCAGGTAAGATATAGCTAATAGTTTGTACCTGGGAATTCCCATATGGAATGAGGATTTACTCAAAGCCACATAAAGTTTGTATTTCTAAGAGGTCTGACCTACAGGGTGCTGGAAAACCTGGAAGTGTTAGAAATATTGGGTCTTTGACAGGATGATGGCTTTTCTAGATGAAAATATTAAGGTAGACAGAGAAATTAGGGAAACAATTCCTTTTACACTAGCATCCAAAAAAATGAAATATCTGGAATCAATCTAACAAAGGAAGCAAAAGACCTCTACACTGAAAACTACAGCACTCTGAAAAAAGAGATTGAAGAGGATACAAGAAAATGGAAAGACATCCCTTGCTCCTGGGTAGGAAGAACCAATAGAGGGAAAATGATCATCGTTCCAAAACTACTATATAGATTCAATGCAATGCCAATTGAAATTCCAACAATATATTTCACAGAACTAGGGAAAACAATCCAAAAATCCATTTGGAACCATAAGAGACCTAGAATAGCTAAAGCAATTCTAAGCAACAGAGACATGGCTGGGGGTATCACAATCCCTAACATGAAACTACACTGCAAAGCTACTGTGATAAAATCAGCATGGTATTGGCAAAGGAACAGACCTGAGGAGCAGTGGAATAGATTAGAAGATGCAGAAACAACTCCAGACATACTCAGCCACCTCATCTTTGACAAATGAGCTAACCACCATCATTGGAGGAAAGATAGCCTATTTAATAAATGGTGCTGGAAAAACTAGATTTCAACCTGCCAAAGATTAAAACTAGACTCATACATATCACCATGCACTAAACTGAGATCAAAGTGGATTAAAGATCTAAATATTAAATCAGAAACACTAAACTTGCTGGAAGATAAGTTAGGCAGAGCTCTTGAAGACATTGGCATAGGAAAAGACTTCATGAACAAAACCTCAGTAGCATCGGAACTAGCAGAAAGAATCAACAACTGGGATCTCATCTTATTAAAAAACTTCTGCACTGCAAAAGAAACCACCAACAGAGCTAACAGACAACCTACAATATGGGAAAACATTTTTAGCAGCTGTACCTCAGACAAAGGACTACTATCTAGAATACATAAACAATTGAAAAAAATCAGACCCCCCAAATTCAAAGACCCAATTCAAAAATGGGCATCTGAAATGAACAGACATTTCTCAGACAAAGAAGTAAAAGCAGCAAACAAATATATGAAAAAATGTTCAACATCACTGGTCATTTGAGAGATGCAGATGAAAACAACCCTGAGATTCCACTTCACCCCAGAAAGAATGGCTGCTATCAAGAAATCAACCAATAACATATGCTAGAGGGGTGTGGGGAGAAAGGAACCCTTCTCCATTGTTGGTGGGAGTGCAGACTGGGTGCAACCACTGTGGAAATCAGTATGGAGATACCTCAAAGCACTAGGACTAGCGGTCCCATTTGACCCAGCTATTCCCCTGCTGTATATCTTCCCCAGAGAATTAAAAGAATCATACCACAGTGATATATGTGCATCCATGTTCATAGCAGCACAGTTTGTAATAGCTAAAGCTTGGAAACAGCACAAGTGCCCATCAACTGGAAACTGGATAAAGAAAATGTGGGGTTTTTTTTTAATAAAATGGAGTACTACTCAGCCAAAAAGAACCAAAAGCTAGAGTCATTTATAGCTAAATGGATGCATATCAAGGCCATACTCTTCAGTGAAATAAATAGGACACACATGTGTAAATACCGAATAGTTTCTCTAGTATGAGAAACTGATAGTGTAAACAAGGGTTAAAATGATTAAAATTAATAATTGATAATTTGAAATAGGAAAAAAGGTCCAAAGACAAAGGGGTAAAGGGAGAGGAAGGGGAAAGGAAAAGAGGGAAAGGAAAAACTATGAGAAAAGAAAAAAAATGGAAACGATGTTTATGTAAATATGGAAGGGTGTAGGGGGTGAAGGGAGCTCAGGTAATGGGGAAAAAATAAGAACCAAGATATATCATGTACAGGTACAAACACCCAGTGATAAATGTAAACGAATTGTATACCTAAAATGTACCAATAAAAGAACTTTTAAAAAAAGAAAATTTTAAGGTGAATGCTAGATTTCCTAATATCTTATCTGGTATACTTGAAGACCTGAAAAGAAAAGAGAGATGTTTTATACAAAAATGTCAAATGTCAAATGTGAAGGTGTCTATTGACTAGATCTCTCTCTCTCTCTCTCTCTCTCTCCCCCCCCGCCCCCACCTGCCTTTATATCTATGACAATATATTTCTCCATTTGGATCTCTGTCTCTCCATTTCTAATGTTTTGTTCACTTACTCTGCATTAGCTCTGTCCCCATGTTTTTATCCCTTACATCATCTTCTCTCTATGCACATACTATATATCTTTATGTACATCCTTTATCTACAGCCATTTCTGTAATGTTTAGGTTATCTCTTATAACTTTATATCCAGCCTAAGCACAACTCATTATGAATAAGCGGGAATCCCAGGTCTCCATGACTCCATAAGGAATCCCAGATATATTTTTTTGAAACAGGGTGTCACA
Organism: Heterocephalus glaber; assembly: GCF_053883595.1. Classification (NCBI taxonomy): domain Eukaryota; kingdom Metazoa; phylum Chordata; class Mammalia; order Rodentia; family Bathyergidae; genus Heterocephalus; species Heterocephalus glaber. Next base: position 4,566,597 of record NW_028258473.1, on the reverse strand, counting down.
AGGTGGCTAAATTGCCTAGGCTGGACTAGAATTTGCTATTCTTCTATAATCCCTCCAGAGTATGGAACTACAGACACATGCCATGGTGCCCAACTGAATCCCAGGAATTCTCTTCCACACTCTTTAGACCTGTGTTGAGGGAGAAGAGTGATTTAAAGGCTGCTTTAAACTATCTTACTATGCAGTATGGAATCAGAAATTTTATCATTAGGAAATTATTCACTTGGGATTCACCTCTGTTGAGAAGTATGAGGCAATGGTGCTGGAACAGTGATCTGAAAGGTGCTCATTAATACATCTTTATTCATAAGATGGTATGGAAATGGCAGAGTGGTGAGTGATAACAATACAAACGCCAAGATTCAGTATCCAGACATGGGAAAACAACAACTTGGAGAAGGAACAAAGAGAAAATGTAGCTCCCTGGGAGCCTGGAAGGGTCTGAAAAAAAATTATTAATTAAATGACTATTAAGAGAAACTGAAGAAACAGAACACAACACAGAGAAGAGACCTCTGCACTTTCTCCATAGATTGAGCAGCTGGAAGTGGTTCTCTGGTGCTTGCAAGACAAAATGAAAGGGAAAAATTTTCCACATGGACAAATGCTGCAGTAGAACAGAACAGACTGGTAGTAATTGTGTTCTGCAAGGAAAGAGTTGGACTGTGTTCCCAGTATGTCCTTCTACAGGCAACATCTGGTGAGTAACTCTAATACAAGTGCCTGTCATACCACTGAGGAGAGTGTTTGGTCAGATGCCATTCTGGGGAGGGGTTGATTGTTTAAACCCAGAACCCACAGTAGTTATTTTTCTCACTGCTGAGGCAAAATACACAAGTTAAAAGAGAAAAGGTTTATTTTAGCTCACAGTTTTCTGAGTTTCAGTCCAGTTAGCTGGCTGCAAGACAGTGCAGCATGTCAGAAAGACATAACAGAGGAGAAACAGTATATGGCATGGTTGGCAGAAGGCAGCAACAAGCAAGTAGCAAACATGCCTTTAAAAAAAATCCCATCCAGGCTACAAGCCTTTTGAGTGGTGCCACCCACACCCAGGGTGGGGTTTCTGTCTTCAGTAAATCCATTCAGCAACACTCAGAAGTCTGCTAATTTCCATCAGTGGACTAATTTAGTAACACACACCCTTAATCCTAGTATCACACACATTAGATCCAGCAAGTTCCTAAAAGCCCCACTTGTGAGCACATGAAGCTTTGGAGAGACATCCATATATAAGCCATAACATCCTGCCCCTGCCCCTAAAAAGATTCATACACATCCCTTTATGCAAATGGATTTTAGTCCATCTCTAATTGTTGGCAAAGTCCTGACAATTTTAGCATGACTGAAAAGTCCAAGTCCAAAATCTCCTCTGAGATTTAAGCAAACTTAGCTGTGAATCCCTGTATAAATGAAAAAAAAAAAAAGATAAATGCTTCCAACATGCAATGGCACAAGATAAATATTCCCATTCCAAAAAGGAGAATAGAAAGGTATGAGACCAAAACAAGACCAAAATCCACGAGGGCAAGCATTAAGTCCCATATATCCATGTCCAGCATCCAGTGCAATCTGTGGCAAGAAGTAAACTCCAAGGTCCGAGGATGTAGCCAAGGTGCTGATGCCTGCCTGGCAAGAGCAAGGTTCTGAGTTTGATCCCTCATACCAAGAAAAAAATATTAATTCCAAAGGACTTGGGTGCCTCTGCCCCTACAGCTTTGCTGGTGGTTTCAGTTTCACAACTCTTGGATTCTGCATGCACCTAAAACCAACACCATGTGGACCATGGCAAGGTTTGTGGCCAGCAACAGCAGTAGCCAGGCTTCTTTCTCTCTTGACTATAGGGGTCCAGTGCCTGGATTGCTAGTACTATGAACCCCATCCCAAGGAATGAATTTCCTAAGCTGTTGCTATTCTGAAACATGGTGTTGTGGGGCTCTCTTCTCAAAGAAAGTCTTTCACTTTTGCAATTTTGTGGTTGCAAAGGGTGGAGTTCGTCTGGTTCTTGTAATGTCCTCAGGCCATTTTTTCTATTGTTGTGTTCCTTCTCAGTAACCAAGTTCTCCTCTGCTCCATCTTTGCAGCCAGCAACTTTATTTTATTTATTTATTTTTAAATGTATTTTTATTTTTAATTGACACATATAAATTGTATATTTGTGGAGTCCAGTGTGACATTTTAATACATGTATACAAAGTTTAATGATAAGATCAAAGTAATTAACATATTTATAACTTACGGTGTTTATCATTTCTTTGTGTTGGGAACATTCAAAATTCTCTCTACTAGCTATTTTGAAATATTGGATTCATTGTTGTCAACTGTAGTTACCCTACTGTGCTATAGAACATTAGAAGTTATTCCCCCTATCCTACTGCAATCCTGTACCTATTAACCATCCTTTCTCTATCCTTTCCTCACTCATCCTTTCCCAGACTGTGGTAACTACCATTCTGTTCTCACTTTGAGGACCACATTTTAGCTTCCATATTGTGTTAGTCAGCTTTCCATTCCTGGAATAAAATAGGTAATACAGTCAGCTTAAAAAGATGAAAGGTTTATTTTGGCTCACAGTTTCAGAGGCCCCAGTCCACGATGAGTTGGCACTCTTTCAGACTGTGCTGAACAGCACATCATGACAGGAAGTATGTGGTGGAATAAACTGACACCTCTTTGCAGTCAGGAACCAGAAAAAAAGGAAGAGGAAATGCCAGGATCCCAATATTTCCTCTAAGGGCATGGCCCCCTATGACTGGAAGACTGCCACCTAGGCCCACCTCTTAAAAGTTCCACCACGTTCAAATAGTTCCGTGAGACTTTTTTTCTTTTTCTTTTTTTTTTTTTATCAAATTCTTTATTGGTACATTGTAGGTATACAACACAATTACATTTCTCATTGGGAATTGTACCTTTACATAATGCATCTTGATTCTTATATTTCCCCATTCCTAGCCCTCCCTTCACCCCCTCCACCCTTCCCTATTTACAAAGACTTTATTTCCATTTTTTCCATTTCTCATCATTTTTCCTTTCCCTTCTTTCCTTTCCCCTGACCCTCCCACTACCCCTACCCATTTGGACGTTTTCTTCCTATTTTCCATTATAGATTATTCATTCTAATCATTGGTACATTTTAGGTATACAATATAATGACATTCATCATTGGAAATTTGCACCTTTACATAATCTCTCTTGGTTCTTATTTTTCACCCTTGCCCAGCCCTCCCTTCAACCCCTCCAGTCCTCCCTATTTACAAAGATTTTGTTCCTATTTTTCCATTTTCTCATATTAATCCCATTCCTTTCTATCCTTTTCCCTAGCCCTCCCACTTCCTTCCCCTTTGCCCCTTTTCTTCCTATTTCACATTACCTATTATACATTTAGTCCTTATTTACACTTTCAGTTTCTCATACCAGAGAAACTATTCGGTATTTACACATGGGTGTTCTATTTATTTCACTTAAGAGTATTGCCTCAATGTGCATCCACTTAGCTATAAATATCTCTAATTTCTCATTTTTTATGGCTGAGTAGTACTCCATTTTATAAAAACACCACATTTTCTTTATCCAGTCTCCAGATGGTGGGCATTTGGGCTGTTTCCAAATTTAAGCTATTACAAACTGTGCTGCTATGAACATGGGCACACATATATCATTCCTTTAATTCTTTGGGGAAGATCCCCAGCAGTGGAATAGTGGGGTCAAATGGGACTTTCAGTCCTAGTTCTTTGAGGTATCTCCATACTGATTTCCACAGTGGTTGCACCAGTCTACACTCCCACCAGCAGTGGAGTAGGGTTCCTCTTTCCCCACAGCCCCGCCAGCATTTGTTATTGGTTGATTTCATGATAGCAGCCATTCTTTCTGGAGTGAAGTGCAATCTCAGTGTTGTTTTCATTTGCATCTCTCCAATGACCAGTGATGTTGAACATTTTTTCATGTATTTATTTCCTATTTCTAATTCTTTGTCTGAGAAATGTCTGTTCATTTCAGATGCCCATTTTTGGATTGGGTCTTTAAATTTGGGAGGTCTGATCTTTTTAAGTTCTTTATAGATTCGAGATGGTAGACCTTTGTCTGAGGAAGAGCAGGTGAAGATTTTTTCCCACATTGTGGGTTGTCTCTTCACACTGCTGGTGGTTTCTCTTGCTGTGCAGAAGCCTTTTAATAAGAAGAGATCCCACTTGTTGATTGTTTGTGCTAGTTCATGGGCAACTGAAGTTTTGTTCATAAAATCTTAACCTACACCTATGTCTTCAAGGGTTCTACCTAATCTCTGCTCCAAATGGTTCAGAGTTTCTATTTTAATATTTAGATCTTTAATCCATTTCTATTTTAGTTTAGTGCATGGTGACAGGTATAGGTCTAGTTTTAATCTTTGGCAAGTTGAAGCTCAATTTTTCCAGCACCATTTATTAAAGAGGCTATCTTTCCTCCAGAGAGGGTGTTTGGCACCTTTATCAAAGATGAGATGGCTGAGTGTATCTGGTGTTGTTTCTGCATCTTCTAATCTGTTCCACTGGTCCTCAGGTCTGTTTCTTTGCCAGTACCATGGTGTTTTTATTACAGTAGCTTTGTAGTAGAGTTGCAGGTTGGGGATTGTGATACCCCCTGCCATATCTCTGTTACCTAGAATTGCTTTTGCTGTTCAGGGTCTCTTCTTGTTCCAAATGAATTTTTGGATTGTTTTCTCAAGGTCTCTGAAGTATGCTGCTGGGATCTCAATTGGAATTGCATTAAATCTATATAGCATGCCATTTTCACTATATTAGTGCTTCCTACCCAGGATCAGGAGATGTCTGTCCATTTTCTGATATCATCTTCAGTCTCCCTTTTCAGAGTGCTATAGTTTTCAGAGAAGAGGTATTTGATTTCTTTTGTTAGGTTGATTCCTAGGTATTTCAATTTTTTGGATGCTATTGTGAAAGGAATTATTTTCCCTATTTCTCTCTCAGTGAATCTGTCATTCGTGTAGACGTGTAGAAGAAAGCTATTGATTTTTGTGTGTTGACCTTGTATCCAGCTACTTGACTGAATTTGGTTATTAAGTCTAGAAGACTTTGGGTGGAGTTCTTGGGGTCTTCTATATAGAGGATCATGTCATCTGCAAATAATGACAATTTGACTTCTTCATTACGTATCTTTATTCCTTTTATTTCTTTCTCTTGTCTAATTGCTGTGGCTAATGTTTCCAGAACTATATTGAACAAGAGTGGTGATAGTGGACATCCTTGTCTTGTTCCTGATTTGAGTGTGAAGGATTTCAGTTTTTGACCATTTAGTATGATATTGGCTGTTGGTTTTTCATAGATGGCTTCTATAAGTTTGAGTTAGAGAACATCTATTCCAATTTTTATAGGGTTTTTATCATAAATGCATGTTGGATTTTGTCAAATGCTTTTTCTGCATCTATGGAAATAATCATATGGTTTTTGTCCTTGGCTCTATTGATATAGTGTATTACACTGATTGATTTGCGTGTATTGAACCATGCCTGCATCCCTGGGATGAATCCCACTTGATCAGGGTGTATGATCTTGATGAACTTCTGCATTTTGTTTGCCAGTATCTTATTAGGATTTTTGCATCTATGTTCATTAGTGAGATTGGCCTATAGTTCTCCTTTTCACTTGGGTCTTTCCCTGCTTTGGGGATCAAGGTGATGTTTGCTTCTAGGAATGAATTTGGGAGTATTGCTTCCTTTTCAATTTCATTGAAGATTTTAAACAGTAGCGGCAGCACTTCCTCTCTAAATGTCTTGTAGAATCCAGCAGTGAAGCCATCAGGGCCCGGGCTTTTCTTAGTTGATAAGATTTTAATTACATTTTCAATTTTATTGGTTGATATTGGGTTGTTCAGAATTTTTAGGTCTTCTTCATTCAACTTTGGTAATTCATATGTATCTAGGAATCTGTCCATTTCTTCTGTGTTGTCCATCTTATTGGCATATAGATTCTGGAAGTAGGTATTGATGATCCTCTGGATTTCTGCTGGGTCTGTTGTAATTTCACCCTTTTCATTCCTAATTGCATGGATTTGGGCCTTTTCTTTCCTTTTTCTGATAAGATCAGCTAAAGGTTTGTCAATTTTGTTGATTCTTTTGAAGAACCAACTCTTGGCTTCATTGATTTTTTGTATCATTCTCTTAGTCTCCATTGCATTGATTTCTCCTCTGATCTTTATAATTTCCTCCCTTGTTAGAGCTTTGGGGTTCTCCTGCTCTTCTTTTTCTAGAAGCTTGAGGTTCAGTATCAGGTTGTTTAATTGGGCTCGTTCAGTTTTCCTAATATGCATATTCACTGCTATGAATTTCCCTTGCAAGACTGCTTTCATTGTGCCCCATAGATTCTGATATGTTGTATTGTCATTGTCTTTTAATTGAAGGAACTGTCTGATTTCTTCTTTAATTTCCTCTGTGACCCATTGGTTATTCAGAAGTGTGTTGTTCAATTTCCATGTGTTTATGAAATTTTTTGAGTTTCTTTTGCTATGGATCTCCAATTTCATCACATTATGGTCTGATAATATACAGGGGATAACTTCAATTCCTTTGCACTTACTTAAACATGTTCTATGTATGAGTAGGTGGTCTATTTTGGAGAATGACCCATGTGCAGCTGAGAAGAATGTGTATTCTGATTTTGTGGGGTGGAAGACTCTGTAAACATCTGTTAAGTTCATTTGTTCAAGAGTTCAATTGAGTTCTGGTATTTCATTATTTGTTTTTAGTCTAGTTGATCTATCTATTTGTGACAGTGGGTTGTTGAGGTCCCCCACTACAATTTTATTAGTGCATATATGACTTTTCATGTCCGTTAGTATTTGTTTTATATAGTTGGGTGCACTAGTGTTTGGTGCATAGATATTTATGATTGTCATCTCTTCTTCTTGGATTCTTCCCTTTACAAGGATGTAGTGTCCTTCATTTTCTCTCTTAATCAGTGTTGGTTTGAAATCTACTTGATCTGCAAAGAGGATAGCTACTCCTGCTTTTTATCAGGTTCCTGTCGCATGGAGTATTGTTTTCCACCCTTTAACTTTCAGTCTATGAGTTTCTTTTTGAATTAAGTGTGTTTCTTGTATGCAGCATATTGTTGGATTTTGCTTCTTGACAATCCTGCCAGTCTATTTCTTTTGATTGGTGAATTGAGACCATTAACATTGATGGTTATAACTGAAACATATTGACTTGTCATTGCCATGACTTTTTCTTTTTTTTGGGTTCTCCCCCTTTACATTTAATTTCTTGCCATGCCAGATGGGTTCATTCTGCTTTGCTTCCTGGGGTTGTGATCCTCAATGTCTGTGCCTAGGATATTGTGTAAAATTCTTTGGAGTGCTGGTTTGGTATTCCCGAAGTTCCTAAGGTGCTCTTTGTCATGAAAGTATCTTATTTCTCCATTCATTTTGAAAGATAGCTTTGCAGGGTACATCCATCTGGGTTGGAGGCTGTTTTCTTTTAGGGCTTGGAATATGTCACTCCAAGCTCTTCTTGCCTTGATGGTTTGTGTTGAGAAGTCTGCTGTGAGTCTGATGGGCTTTCCTTTGTATGTGATTTGTTTCTTTTCTCTGACAGCTTGGAGAAATTTGTTCTTCTTTTGAGTTTCTGAAATCTTAACAATTATATGCCTATGTGTAGATTTTTTTTGATCAAGGCTATTTGGAGTCCTATATGCCTCACTTATCTGTATGTCAAGCTCTTTTCCCCTGCTTGGGAAGTTTTCTGCCATTATTTCTGTGAAGAGATTTTTTATGCCATGTCCACTCTCTCCTGTTTCTTCATTGGGCCCAATCAGTCTTGTGTTATTCTTCTTTGCATTATCTAGCAGCTGCTGGATTGATTTCTCATGTTCCCTTATAATTTTGAAGCAATTTTTCTTTTCCTGGTCACTAATTGCAATCTTATCTTCTATATCTGAAATTCTGTCCTCACATTGGCTCATTCTGCTGTGTAGACTTTCAGTGGAGTTTTTCATCTCCTGGAAATCTATTTGCATCTGTTTTGTGGATTCCATTTGTTTCTTATGTTGGGATTCCATCATGTTCCCAAGCTCCTCTCTAGATTTATTAATCATGTCTTGCACTAGGGGCACAATTTCTCCTGTTATCTGAGAAATTTTTTCTGATTTCATTTTTTGCAGATCCCCTTTTGTTGCCAGTTCAGTGGGTCCAGGTGTTTGAGTATCAGAGTGTTCCATCTCATTTCCCTTTGTGGTTGCTGTAGGTAATCTGGAAGTCTGGTTTTGAGAGTTATTTACATGTTTTCTTATTTTGACTGGGGTGAGGGGCTGTTAGCACCTGCACGGAGTACCTCCTCTGTGGTGGGAGAGGTGGAACAGGGGCTGGGAGCAGCAGGAGGGATGGTGGCCGGGAAGCCCCTTCCTCTGGTCCAGGAGCAGTGGGATGGTGGCTCAGAAGCCCCTACCTCTGGGCCAGGAGCAGCGGGACAGAAGCTGGCCCAAAAGCCCTTTCCTCTGGGCTGGGAGCAATGGGAGGGATGGTGACCAGAAAGCCCCTTCCTCGGGACCAGGAGCAGTGGGACTCAGTACCTTGTTCTGGTGGTCTGGTGTCCTCTGCGTCGTTGTAGTGTGGAATCAGGTGGCTGCTTGTCTGCAGCGAGGTGATTCGGTGTCTTCCACGTGACTCGGGACCTCAGTAGGGTGTGCACAGTCCTGCCTGCCTACAGCAGGCTGATTCAGCGTGTTCTGTGCCACAGCCAGCAACGTTAATGGAGCTTTCTTTCTTGCCAAACACAAAATGTTTTAAATCATTTTACTGTGCTCTTTGCTCTTGATTCTCAACATAGATCTGGCTATACCCCCCAACAGTAGCCATGCCACTGCCTCAACATTAGACTGCCTTGAAAAATTTTGTTAATTTTTATTAATTTTATTGGTACATTTTAAATATATATAGTGATCACACTCATCAAAGGGAGTTCATACCTGTGCAAGCTATATCTTGATTCCTCTTTTTTTCTTAATCCAATTTCTTCCCTTCAACCTACCCTCCCTTCTTATTTACAAAAGCTTTGTTTTCATTTTTTTCTTCTTTTCTCATTTTATTCCCTTTTCCCTTCCTTCCCCTACCCCTTCCCCTTTCACAGTTTCCCTTACCTTTTGAACAGTTTCTTCCTAGTTCATATTATCTATTATAAGTTTTGGTCCTTATTTATCCTTTCAGTTTCACACACCAGAGAGACAATGCAATATTTACACATATGTGTACAATTTATTTCACTTAAGAGTGTAGTCTTGAGTTGCATCCATTTAGCTATAAATGTCTCAAGTGTGTCCGTCTTTATGACTGAGTAGTACTGCATTGTATAGAAAAAACTCATATCTTTTTATGCATTCATCAGTTGATGGGCATTTGGGTTGTTTACAATATTTAGCTATTACTGACTATGTAGCTATAAACATGGGTGTGTGTATATCATTGTGGTATGATGCTTTTAATTCTTTTGGGAAGATAGCCAGCAGGTGAATAGCTGGGTCAAATGGAACCTCTAATCCTAATTTTTGAGGAATCTCTACACTGATTTCCACAATTATTGCACCAGTTTGCACTTCTATCAACAGTGAAGGGTTCCTTTTTCCACACAGCCTCACCACCATTTGTTGTTGATTGATTTCTTGATAGCAGCCACCCTTTCTGGAGTGAGAATCTCAGCATTGTTTTAACTTACATCTCTTGGATGACCACTGATGTTGAATATTTTCATATGTTTGTTTTCTGTTTCTATTTCTACATCTGAGAAGTGCCTATTCATTTCAGGTGTTCAGTTTTGGATTGGGTGTTTAAATTTCGGGGGTCTGATTTTTTTTTACCATATATCACCAAATTTATTTAATTTTAATGGTACATTATAGGTATACAATAGAATGACATTAATCATTGGAAATTTTCAGCTTTACGTAATCTCCCTTGGTTCTTATATTTTCCCCTTCCGTTGGACTCCCTTCAACCCCTCCATCCCTCCCTATTTGTAAGACTTGGTTTCCATTTTTCCATTTTCTCATATTAATTCCATTCCCTTCTTTCCTTTCTCCTACCCCTTCCACTTCCCCTTCCCCTTTGCTCCTTTTCTTCCTATTTCACATTATCTATTATACCTTTTAGCCCTTATTTACACTTTCAGGTTCTCACACTAGAGAAACTATTTGGTATTTACACATGTGTCCTATTTATTTCACTTAAGATTATCGCCTCAATGTGCATGCATTTAATTGTAAATGTTTCTAATTTCTCATTTTTTATGGATGAGTAGTACTCCATTTTATTAAAAAAAACCCCACACTTTCTTTATCCACTCTCCAGTTGATGGGTAATTGCGCTGCTTCCAAATATTAGCTATTACAAACTGTGCTACTATGAACATGGGTGGACATATATCACTGTGGTATGATTCTTTTAATTCTTTGGGGAAGATCCCCAGCAGAAGAATAACAGGGTCAAATGGGACTTCCAGTCCTAGTTCTTTGAGGTATCTCCATACTGATTTCCACAGTGGTTGTACCAGTCTACACTCCTATCAGCAGTGGAGCAGGGTTCCTCTTTCCCCACAGCCCCACCAGCATTTGTTATTGGTTGATTTCATGATAGCAGCCATTCTTTCTGGAGTGAAGTGGAATCTCAGCATTGTTTTCATTTGCACCTCTTGAATGATCTGTGATGTTGAACATTTTTTCATAGGTTCATTTGCTATTTCTACTTCATTGTCTAAGAAATACCTGTTCATTTCAAATGCCCATTTTTCAATTGGGTCTTTAAATTTGGGAGGTCTGATCTTTTTAAGTTCTTTATAGATTCAAGATAGTAGACCTTTGTCTGAGGAACAGCAGGTGAATATTTTTTCCCACATTTTGGGTTGTGTCTTCACACTGCTGGTGGTTTCTCTTGCTGTGCAGAAGCTATTTAATAAGAAGAGATCTGGGGGGGGTCTGATTTTCAAAACTTCTTTGTATGTTCTAGATATTAGTCCTTTATCTGAGGGACTACTGGATAAAATTTTTTCCCATTCTGTGGGTTTTCTCTCCACTCTGTTGGTGATTTCTTTTGAGGTACAAATTTTTTTAATAGGATGAAATCCCAATTATTGATTCTTTACACTATTACCTATGCACTTTGGATTTTGTTCATGAAGTCATTGCCTACTTTTTTTTTTTTTTGGTACAGCGATTGAACTCAGGACTTTGCACTTGGGAGGCAGGCAGCAGAACCACTGAGGTAAATCTTTGACCCCGTCATTGCTAAATTTTATGTCTTCAAAAGTTCTACCTATCCTCTATTCCAGCAGATTTAGTGTTTTTTAATTAATATTTTGATCTTTGATGATTTAGACTTTAGTTTAGTGCATGGTGTGGCATGGGTCTAGTTTTAAATCTTTGCCATGTAGAAACCCAGTTTTTCCAGCATCACTCATTAAAGAGGCTATCCTTCCTCCAGTGAACATGTTTGGCCCCTTTGTCAAAGATAAGGTGGCTGAGTATGTTTAGTGTTGGTTCCATCTCTTCTAGTTTATTTCATTTATCCTCAGGTCTTTTTTTTTGCCAGTGCCATGCTATTTTTATCACAATAGCTCTGTAGTATAATTTCAAGTCAGGGATTATGATGTCCCTGCCTTGCCTTTGTTGCCCAGAATTCTTTGTGCTATTCTAGGTTTTTTCTGGTTCCAAATTAATTTTCAGAATGTTTTGTCTAATTCTCTGACATATGCTAGTGATAATTTGATTGGGATTGCATTAAATCTGTTTAACAATTTTTGAAGCATGGCCATTTTCACTATGTTGGTTCTTCCTACCCAAGAATAGGGGATATCTTTCTATCCTATGATATCCTCTTTGATCTCCTTTTTCAGAATACTATAATTTTCTATGTTATAGAACCTTTATTTCCTTTGCTAGATTGATTCCTAGGTATTTCATTTTTAGATGCTATTGTGAAAGATGTTATTTCCCTAATTTTTTTCAGTGAGTTTGTTATTTGTGTACAAGAATGCTATTGATTTTTAAGCGTTGACTTTGTATCCAGCTATGCTACTGAATTTTGTTATTAAATCTAGAAGATTTTTGGTGGAGATTTTGAGGTTTTCTGTGTAGAGAATCATGTCATCTGCAAATAATGACAATTTAACTTCTTCCTTTTCTCTCTATATATTTGTTTCATTTCTGTTTCTTCTCTAATTGCTCTAGCTAATGTTTCCAGAACTATGCTGAATAGGAGTGGCTATAGTGGACATCCTTGTCTTATTCCTGAATTTAGTGTGAAAGTTTTCAATTTTTGACCATTTAGTATGGTGTTGGCTGTTGGTTTGTCATAGATGGCTTTTTATTCGATTGATGTAAAGACCATGTATTCCAATTTTCTGTAGGTTTTTTTTTTTTTATCATGAATGGGTTCTGGATTTGTCAAATGCTTTTTCTGCATCTATTGAGATGATCATGTGATTTTTTTCTTTGGCTCTGTTGATATGGTGTATTACATTTATTCATTTGGGTATGTTGAACCACTCCTGCATCCCTGGGATGAGTCCTACTTGGTCATGGTATATAATCTTCTTGATGATTTGTTGCATTCTGTTTGCCAGTACCTTATTGAGGTTTTTGGCATCTAAGTTTATTAGGAAGATTGGCCTGTAGTTTTCTTTTCTTGTTGGATCTTTCTCTGGTTTCAGTATCAGGGTAATATTTGCCTCCAGGAATCATTTTGGGAGTGTTGCTTCCCTTTCAAATTCATTAAAGAGTTTGAGAACTAGTAGCATTAGCTCTTCTCTAAATTTCTTGTAAAATTCAGCAGTGAAGCCATCAGGACCTGTGCTTTTTTTGTTGGTAGGTTTTCAATTACATTTTCAATTTCATTGACTGATATTGGGTTGTTATAATATTTATATCTTCTTGGTTCAGCTTTTGTAACTAACGTGTCTAGGAATCTACCCATTTCTTCTGTTTTCCATATTATTAGAGTAAAAGCTCTCAAAGTAGGTATTGATGATCTTCTGGATTTCCACTGTATCTGTTGTGATTTTACCTTTTTCATTCCTAATTGCATGAATTTGAGGGTTTTTTCTATCCTTTTTTGGAAAGGTTTGCTAAGGGTTTTCCAATTTTACTTAATCCTTTGAAGAAACTACTCTTGATTCATTGATTCTTTGTATTGTTTTCTTAGACTCCATTGTATTAATTTCTGCTCTGATCTTTATACTTTCCTGTCTCTTGTAAGCTTTGGGGTTGACTTATTCTTCTTTCTCTAGAAATTTGAGGTTCAACATTAGGTTTCTTTGAACTTGCTCTGTTTTCCTGATGGGAGAGTTCGTTGTTATAAATTTGCCTCGTAGTCCTGCTTTCATTGAGTCCCATAAGTTATAGTATGTTGTGTGGGCACTGTCATTTAATTGTAGATACTATTTAATTTCTTCTATAATTTCATCTGTGACCAACTGGTAACTGGAGAGTGTTATTTAATTTCCATGTGTTTATGGAGTTTTTGTTGTTTCTTTTGTCATTAATTTCCATTTCCATTGCACTTTTTGTTGGTTAGTTCCTTTTACTAGTATGTAGGTGAACTTCTTTGTCTCTTCTAATACATTTTAACATGAAGTTTACCATGTTTGTTATTAGAATTGCTACTCCTGCTTGTTTTGGGGGTCCTGGTGCATGAAATGTTGTTTTCCATCCTTTATTTTTTGGTTTATGAGTATCTTTTTGGATTAAATGAGTTTCTTTAATGTAACACATTATTGAATTCTGTTTGTTGATTTTTTTAATTCTTCAATTGGTACATTTTAGGTATACAATACATTTACATTTCTCATTGGGAACTTGTACCTTTACATGATGTATCTTTGTTCTTAATTTTTCCCCATTCCCTGCACTCCCTTCACCCCTCCACCCTTCCATATCTACAAAGACCTTGTTTCCATTTTTTCAGTTTCTCATAATTTGTCCTTTCCCTTCTTTCCTTTCCCCTACCCCTCCCCATTTCCCTACCACTTTGGAACTTTTCTTCCTATTTGTCATTATCAATTATTCATTCTAATCATTGGTACATTTTAGGTATACAATATAATGACATTCATCATTGGAAATGTGCACATTTATTTTATGTCTTTGGTTCATTTTTTCACCACTTCCCCCTGCCCTCCATTCAACCCCTCCATCCCTCCCTATTTACAAAGACTTTGTTTCCATTTTTCCATTTTCTCATAATAATTCCATTCCCTTCTTTCTTTTCCCCTACCCCTCCCACTTCCCCTTTACCTTTCCCCCTTTTCTTCCTATTTCACGTTATTATAACTTTTAGTCCTTATTTACACTTTCAGGCTGTCACACTAGAGAAACTATTCAGTATTTACATGTGTGTTCTGTTTCTTTCACTTAAGAGTATCTCCTCAATGTGCATTCATTTAGCTATAAATGTCTCTAATTTCTAATTTTTTATGGCTGAGTAGTACTCCAAGTTATAAAAAAAAAACGCATTTTCTTTATCCAGTCACCAGCTGATAGGCGTTTGGGCTGTTTCCAAATTTTACCTGTTACAAATTGTGCTGCTATGAACATGGGTGCACATATATCACTGTGATATGATTCTTTTAATTCTTTGTGGAAGATACCCATTGGGGGAATAGCTATGTCAAAAGAGACTTCCAGTCCTAGTTCTTTGAGGTATCTGAATACTGATTTCCACAGTGGTTGCACCAGTATACATTCCCACCAACAGTGGAGAAGGGTTCCTTTCTCTCCACACCCCTGCCAGCATTTGTTATTGGTTGATTTCTTGATAGCAGCCATTCTTTCTGGGGTGAGGTGGAATGTCAGAGTTATTGTCAGCTGCATCTCTCGAATAACCAGTGATGTTGAACATTTTTTCATATATTCATTTGCTATTTCTACTTCTTTGTCTGAGAAATGTCTGTTCATTTCAGATGCCTATTTTTGGATTGGGTCTTTAAATTTGGGTCTTTAAATTTCTGATCTTTTTAAGTTCTTTATAGATTCCAGGTAGTAGGCCTTTGTCTGAGGAAGAGCAGGTGAAGATTTTTTCCCACATAGTGGAATGTCTCTTCACACTGCTGGTGGTTTCTTTTGCTGTGCAGAAGCTTTTTAATAAGAAGAGATCCCACTTGTTGATGGTTTGTGCTAGTTCATGGGCAACTGAGGTTTTGTTCATAAAATCTTTTCCTACACCAATGTCTTCAAGAGTTCTACCTACCCTCTGTTCCAGCCAGTTCAGCATTTCTATTTTGATATGTAGATCTTTAATGATTTTCGATTTTATTTTAGTGCATGGCGAGACATATAGGTCTAGTTTTAATCTTTGGCAAGTTGAAACCCAATTTTGCCAGCACCATTTATTAAAGAGGCTACCTTCCCTCCAGTGAGGGTGTTTGGCTCCTTTATCGAAGATGAGATGTCTGAGTGTGTTTGGAGTTGTTTCTGCATCTTCTAATCTGTTCCACTGGTCCTCAAGTCTGTTTCTTTGCCAGTACAATGCTGTTTTTATGAGAGTAGCTTTGTAGTAGAGTTGCAGGTTGGGGATTGTGATACCCCCTGCCATGTCTCTGTTACCTAGAATTGCTTTTGCTATTCTGGGTCTCTTCTTGTTCCAAATGAATTTTTGGATTGTTTTCTCGATGTTTGTGCAGTATGATGCTGGGATCTCAATTTGGATTGCATTGAATCTATATAGCAATTTTGGAAGTATGGCCATTTTCACTATATTGATCTTTCCTACCCCGGAGCAGGGGATGTCTTTCCATTTCCTGATATCATCTTCAATCTCTCTTTTCAGAGTGCCATAGTTTTCAGAGAAGAGGTCTTTGATTTCTTTCATTACATTGATTCCTAGGTACTTCAGTTTTGTGGATGCTACTGTGAAAGGAATTGTTTGCCCTATTTCTCTCCCAATGAGTCTGTTCTTCGTGTAGGTGAAAGCTATTGATTTTTGTGTGTTGACCTTGTATCCAGCTACTTTCCTGAATTTGGTTAAGTCTAGAAGATATTTGGTGGTATTCTTGGGGTCTTCTATATAGAGTATCATGTCATTTGCAAATAGTGACAATTTGACTTCTTCATTTCCTATCGTTATTCTTTTTATTTCTTTCTTTTGTCTAATTCCCGTGGCTAATGTTTCCAAAATTATACTGAACAAGAGTGGTGGTAGTGGACATCCTGGTCTTGTTCCTGATTTTAGTGTGAAGGATTTCAGTTTTTGACCATTTAGTATGATACTGGCTGTTGGTTTTTCATAGATGGCTTTTAGCAGTTTGAGGTAGAGATCATCTATTCCAATTTTTGTAGGGTTTTTATCATCAATGGGTGTTGGATTTTGTCAAATGCATTTTGTGCATCTATGGAGTTAATCATATGATTTTTGTCCTTGGCTCTATTGATGTAGTGTATTACATTGATTGATTTGCATATGTTGAACCATCCCTGCATCCCTGGGATGAATCCCACTTGATCAGGGTGTATAATCTTCTTGATGATCTTTTGCATTCTATTTGCCAGTGTCTTATTAAGGATTTTTGCATCTATGTTCACTAGTGAGATTGGCCTATAGTTCCCTTTTTTGGTTGGGTCTTTCTCTGCTTTGGCGATTAAGGTGGTGCTTGCTTCCAGGAATGAATTTGGGAGTATTGGTTCCCTTTCAATTTCATTGAAGAGTTTAAACAGTAGTGGCAGCAGTTCCTCTCTAAATGTCTTGTAGAATTCAGCAGTGAAGCCATCAGGACCTGGGCTTTTCTTAGTTGGTAAATTTTTAATTACATTTTCAATTTCATTGGTTGATATTGGGTTGTTCAGAATTTTTAGGTCTTCTTCGTTCAACTGTGGCAATTCATACATATCTAGGAATCTGTCCATTTCTTCTGTGTTGTCCATCTTACTGGCGTATAGGTTCTGGAAGTAGGTATTGATGATCCTCTGGATTTCTGCTGGGTCTGTTGTAATTTCATTCTTTTCATTCCTAATTGCATGGATTTGGGCCTTTTCTTTCCTTTTTCTGATAAGTTTGGCTAAGGGTTTGTCAATTTTGTTTAATTCTTTCGAAGAACCAACTCTTGACTTCATTAATTTTTTGCATCATTCTCTTAGTCTCCATTGAATTGCTTTCTTCTCTGATCTTTATAATTTCCTCCTTTGCATGAGCTTTGGGTTTGTCCTGCTCTTCTTTTCCTAGAAGCTTGAAGTTCAGCATCAGGTTGTTTAATTGGGCTCGCTCTGGTTTCCTAATGTGTACATTCACTGCTATGAATTTCCCTAGTAAGACTGCTTTCATTGTGCCCCATAGATTCTTATATGTTGTATTTTCATTGTCATTTAATTGAAGGAACTCTCTGATTTCTTCTTTAATTTCCTCTGTAACCCATTGATTATTCAGAAGTGTGTTGTTCAATTTCCATTTCTTTATGACATTTTTTCCATTTCTTTTGCTATTGATCTCTAATTTCATCACATTATAGTCTAATAATATACAGGGGATAACTTCTACTCCTTTGCATTTACTTAAACATGTTCTATGTGTGAGTATGTGGTCTATTTTGGAGAATGAATGGTGTGTAGCTGAAAAGAACGTGTATTCTGATTTTGTGGCATGGAAGACTCTGTAAACATCTGTTAAGTTCATTTGTTCAAGATTTCGATTGAGTTCTAGTATTTCATCACTGAGTTTTTGTCTAGTTGATCTATCAATTTGTGGCAGTGGGGTATTGCCGTTCCCTACTACAATTGTATTTGTGCATATATGACACTTCATATATGTCTGTTAGTATTTGTTTTATATAGTTGGGCATGCTAGTGTTTGGTGCACAGATATTTATGATTGTCATCTCTTCCTCTTGGATTGTTCCCTTTACAAGGATGCACTGTCCTTCTTTGTCTCTCTTAAACAGTTTTGGTTTGAAATCTACTTGATCTGCAAAGAGGATAGCTACTCCTGCCTTTTTTTGGGTTCCCATCACATGGAGTATTATTTTCCACCCTTTAACTTTCAGTCTATGAGTTTCATTTTGAATTAAGTGTGCTTTTTGTGTGCAGCATATTGTTGGATTTTGCTTCTTGATCCATTCTGCCAGTCTATTCCTTTTGATAGATGAATTGAGACCATTGACATTGATGGTTATAACTAATACGTATTGAGTTATAATTGTCATGACTTTTTGCTGGATTCTCCCCCTTCACATTTAATTTCTTGTCATGCCCAATGGGTTCATTCTGCCGTTCTTCCTGGGCTTGTGATCTTCATTGTCTGTTCCTAGGATACTGTCTAAAATTTTTTGGATTGCTGGCTTGGTGTTTGTGAAGTTCCTAAGGTGCTCTTGTTCCTGAAAGTATCTTATTTCTCCATCAATTTTGAAAGATAGTTTTGCAGGGTACATCAATCTGGGTTGGAGGCTGTTTTCCTTTAGGGCTTGGAATACATCTCTCCAAGCTCTTTTTGCCTTGAGGATTTGTGTTGAGAAGTCTGCTGTGATTCTGATGGGCTTTCCTTTGTATGTTACTTGTTTCTTTTCTCTAACTGCTTGTAGAACTTTGTTATTCTGTTAGGTTTCTGGAATCTTAACAATTATATGCCGATGTATGGATTTTTTTTTAATCAAGGCTATTTGGAGTCCTATATGCCTCACTTATGTGTATGTCAAGTTCTTTTCCCCTGCTTGGGAAGTTTTCTGCCATTACTTCTGTGAACAGTTTTTTTATGTCATCTGCACTCTCTCCTGTTTCTTCTGTGACTCCATTTAGTCTTATGTTTTTCTTCTTTGCATCCTCTAGCAGCTGCTGGATTGATTTCTCCTGGTCCCTTATAATTTTGAAGCAATTTTTCTTTTCTTGATCACTAATTGCAATCTTTTTTTTTTTTGGACCAGGGATCAAACACTAATTGCAATCTTACCTTCTACATCTGAAAGTCTGTCCTCACATTGGCTCATTCTGCTGTGTAGACTATCAGTGGAGTTTTTGATCTCCTGGAAATCTGTTTGAATCTGTTTTATGGATTCCATTTGTTTCCTATGTTGGGATTCCATCGTGTTCCTCAGCTCCTCTCTAGATTTATTAATCATGTCTTGTGCTATGTGCCCAATCTCTGCTGTTATGTGAGAAATTATTTCTGATTTCATTTTTTCCATATCCTCTTTTCTTGCCAGTTCAGGGAGTCGAGGTGGTTGAGCTTAAGAGTGTTCAGTCTCATTTCCCTTTAGGGTTGCTGTAGGTGATCTAGAAGTTTGGTTTTGAGACTTATTTACATGTCTTCTCATTTCGATGGGGGAGGGTGCTATTGGCACTCATGTAGCTCCCCTCCTCTGGGCTGGGAGCAGTGAAATAGCAGCCTGGAAGCCCCTTCCTCTGGGCTGGTACCAGTTGAATGGCAGCCTGGAAGCGCCTTCCTCTGGGCTGGGAGTGGTGGAACGTGGGCCCGGAAGCCCCTACCACTGGGCTGGGAGTCTCTGTTGATTTAGTCTTCTAGTCTGTGTTTTTTGATTGGAGAGTTGAGACCTTAAATATTTGGAGATATTACTGAGATGTGCTGATTATTTACTATCATTGCCTTCTTTTTCTGTTGGCATATTATTTGTTTTAGCTTTAGTGATGTTTGTTGTTGTTGTTTATCTCTTTCCTTTGTGTTTTTAAGTATGTCTAAAGTTCATTATTTCTATTGTGAATATTCTTCAGTATTTTCTCTAGAGCTGGCTTAGCACTTATATATCATCTGAGTAGGTCTTTTTCATGGAAATACTCTATTTCTCCATCTATTTTGAAGGGTATCTTTGCTGGGTAAGTCCATCTGGGTTGGAACTTATTTACTCTTTTGGCTTGAAGTAATTCATTCCAAGCTCTCTTGGCCTTCAGTGTTTGTGCTGAGTGTCTGCTGTGTTACTAATTGGTTTATCTTTGTATGTATTTTTGTTGTTGTTCTCTGGATTCCCTTAAAATTTTGGTGTTTTTGCTGGATACCTAAAATTTTTTTCATTAATTTTATTGGTACATTTTAGGTATACAATATGATTACATTCATTGTTGGGAGTTTGTACCTTTACATGATATATGTTGGTTCTTATTTTTCCCCATTCCCCTGCCCTCTCTTCAACCCCTCCACCCCTCCACCCCTCCATACTTACAAAGACTTTGTTTTTCTCATATTTATTCCTTTTCCTTCTTTCCTTTCCCCTACCCTTTCCACTTCCCCTTCCCCTTTGGACCTTTTCTTCCACATGATCTATTATACATTTTGTGGATAACTAAATATTTAATGAGGATATGCATTGTTGAATTTCTCCTTTCATCATATTTGTTTGGAGTTTTATAAGCACTGCCTACTTGTATTGTAAAATATTTTCTTATATTTGGGAAATTTTCTTCCATTATTTCTGTAAGTATGTTGGTGAATCCATCTGTGCAGTCTTCTAGATTTTATCTAACTCTGATTGGCTTTTTTGTTGTCATCTAGTAGCTGTTGTGTTTTCTTATTCTCTTTTTGGCTTCCTTGGGCTCTATCATAATTCAGTATTTTGCCCTCATTATGAGACACTCTGTCTTTACATTGGTCATTTCTGCTATACATTAATTTTATACTGTTTTTTATTTCAAGTATTTCCTTCTGATATCATTTTGAGGATTCCATATCCTTATTGAATCAGTCATTCAAATTTTGAACTGTTTTGGTTAGCTCATCCAATTTTTTACTTATTTTCCCAAAATTTACCATGGAGTGTCACTGCTGTAAACTTTTTGTTCATTTCTTTTTGGAATTCATCTATTTTTTTCATCCTTTATAAGAACTTTTCATAAATTTCTGCTATCTGGCATTTGTGCTTTCTCTTCTTGTGAGCACTTGATCTACCTTGGGGAGGGGTTTCTAAGATCTTCTATTTTCTTGTTTCTCTATTTTATCTGTCTATCTATCTATCTATAAATTATGTGTCCCCCTCTTTTCTCTCCTCCTTTTTTGTGTTTTTCTTGGGGGCTTATTGCAGGTCAGAGACTACAGAAGTGAGGAGAGTATGTAGTTATATGAAATTTTTCAATAGGATGTTGCCTCCCTGTGAATAATTTTAAGTTTTGTATTCCAGTTCTAGCATTTACTATTTCTGTTATTTAAGTGGTTTTGACTCTGTACCTATGTTTTGCCACAGGAATTGCTTCAATTTATAACAGCATTCACAGTTTCCATCTCACAAATAACTATATTACAGTTCTTATAGTTACTCCCCCTCCCCTTCTCTATACTCTGTATGAGGGAGAGAACATAGATACCTATTAAATCAGAGCCAAAGAAAGTACAAATATACAAAAGTAACAACTTTATCTACACACGAAACCATAAAAGAACACATTACTAAATAATTCAATAAACATGCAAAACCTTAAACCAAGATTATGTTCGATTGTAACACTAATTAGATATTCCAATGAGCCATTGCATACTTGATTCTCAAGTAGCTTTTTTGCCAAGAGACTGAATGTTCACACCCCAATTATTCTATGATTCCTGCACTGAAAAACTGGAATTAACTCAGACTCAGGACCTTTTTCTGCCAAATTGCAAGGAGTTTTTCAGAGTTTGATCCAGTCTAAGTTCTTGGGTTAGAAACTCTTTTCTCTGTGGGTGATGGTGGATTTGACAGACAAGTTCCCAGGCATTAAATTGTTCAGAGTCTGAATTGTTCCTATGTAATCAATTCAACTACAGGCTAATCTGTTTCAGTGGAGTCTATCAGGACTAGTTGAGAAATAACACACAATAAGCCCCTGTTGTGGGTCTCTCTTTATCAGTGGGAACATGACAACAATGTGAGCCCCTAGTCCTGTGTGACTCAGACTAACTCTGGTTTCTGATTGCAGGGCCCAAGTCTGTTATCACCAGGTCTTGCCTTTCACCAGTACTCCCACCAGCCTGGTCTTCAACTGCTGGCAGTCTCCAGTGACTCTTTCCTTCATCAACTTTGGGTACCAAGCAGTATAAAGCCACCAGGGTGCTGCTCTGGGGAGGAGGTATAAGTGTCCAACAGTTCCCCACAATAGTATCCCTACCTGTGCCTGCTGCTCTGTGCAGCTTTCCCCTGGTGTGCTTATGCAGTCACACAATCACTCACCACCTTTTACCACTGGAAGGTCTCTCAGGAATCAGAGACTCACATTCCTCCTGCTATCTCCAACTGTATCAAATTCTTCTGGTCCTGATGTAGTCCTCCATGAGCAGAAAACTCAGTTTCACTGGCAGTCAGCCAGACACCATTTGTGGCCACAGTTTCTACTCTGCAGCATGGGCCACCTCTTCTGTATCATTTAATCCTATTTTCTTCTCCTCCCTCAGTTCCATAATTGTTCACTTGTATCCTCCCTTCACTTTGGTTCCTCTCTAAAATACTATCCTACAGACTTCAAACACGTTGTCCTGCAGGAGCAGAACTGCTGACACTCACTGCTCCACCATCTTTGAGGATCTCTGGTGTTGCATCATTTTGTTTAGTTATGTCTTCTTTGAGCTCACCAAGCACAATGCTGACCTTTTTTTATATCTCCTTTTTTATCATTTTGAATAATTCATCTCTGTGGCTTTTGATTTCTTCCCTCTTGATCATAGATCAGCTTTGGAGGAATTCGAGTTTTTGGATGAATTTTGTTGCCCTTCCTTCTCATGTCTTTCTTCTTTTTGTTTGAACTTTGTGTGTTGATTATAGTGGAACACTTTGTTGCTAGGATGTAGATCTCTTTAGTTAGTGTCTGGTTTTCAGCGATACACTCTGGACATGGCTAAGTATAGGCCTTTGCTTCTGTCCCAAGATCCAACCACCTCTGCTTACTTGAGAGGGGAAGCTGAAGTGTATTGGGCCCAGCATTCAGTTCTCTGGGGATGGGGCACAGTATTGTTAATTACAAAAAGACAATTGAGATTTGGACATACAGGGAAATCAATTAGTAGCAACAGCTATGCCACCATAAAAATAGCAATAAAATCAACAACAGTAATAGCATCACAGGCAAACTGCATATTGACATACTCTGTATACCAGTAATATACCAGTGTTGTAGTCAGGGTTTTGGCAAGGGAATACCTTAAATGCAGGATACATAATTTATAGGATTATTTTATGATAATTACCCAAAAAGTCAAATACAAAGGAGTGCAAGAGGTTAACTGCACACTAGAGGCCCAAAGAATCTAGCCAAGGACCTGAATCCCACAGTAATGTCCTACACAAATCCAGATGAAGGCCTAAAGTTCAAGGAAATGTTCTCCACAAGTCCAGCCAGTGGCCTAAAGCCCACAGCAATGTCTTTTGCTTGTCCGTATTGAGGATCTGTACCTGGAAGGTTCAAAAGCCAGTGGTGGAAGCCAGAAAACCTATGCTGGTGGGGTGAAGGATTTATGCCACCAAGCTAAGGGATCCACATTGGAGCCAGGAAGTGATGTTCATAGTGAAGATCAGAGCTCCCTTGATAAAACAGCAGCCATTCCCAGTGACAGCGAGGCCCCAAGCTCCTCCTCTGATGAGAACAGCCAAGTTTGCATCAGGAAAACCATCAGCAGCAAGCTTCTCCTGGAACATCAACAGCTCCCAATCTTCCCCTCCAGTTCTCTTTTCATGGCTATTGGTAACAATCCTCTGGTGGATCTTCCATGCCCAGACCACGCTGATTCAGTTCAGCTGGGCATTACAAGCTGACCATTAATTAATCCACCACAACCAGTACCACCCATAACCATAGCAAAGAGATTTATAATTATAGTATAAACCCTATGAGAAGACAAATATTGACAATCAGTAAATATCTACTAAATATAAGAACTGTACCTCTACTAACAATAGAACATTTTAAAAATTAATAGCATAGAGTTAACTATCTAAATACTCATAAAGATTAATAGTTATGAAGTACAAAGGAGGTCGAGAGTCAAGGAATGAAAAAAGTAGAATTTGAAAATAAAGCATACCATTGAGGAGTAAAAGGAAATTAATGGTATTAAATAAAAGTAACAAAACAGCAAACAAGAAAAAGGAGAAAAACAGATCAAAATACAGGAAAAATAAAAATAAGAAGGAAAAATAATTACATGGAGAAAAGAAAAAGAAATAAGGATAAAAAAAATTCAACCCCTAAAAAAAACCAATGAAGGAAAATGAAAGAAAAAAATTAGTAAAAAAAAAGAAATTCCTTTGTCTTTTTGAATGAGTTGTTTCTTTCAAGGATCTGCAGTCTTAAAATCCAGCAAGTTACAGTTTTCTCCACCTAGCTTTATAGTCTGTGAGTGTGTGAGGTGCTCTCTGTCTGTAAAACTCTGACTGGAAAATGTCCAAGTTGAGGCATGTCCTTACTCACTTGGTAGATAAGAAATCAATCACACCACTGGTCTCTGCTGGAAGTAAGCAGCAGGCCAGAGGTTTAAGCAGATTGCTAGACTTAAAGTTAGCACTTTTAGATCCAACTGCCCCTGAAAGTCATACTTGCCTGGCCTGGTTTCTCTCTACAAAGGTCCGGCCCTACATTCTTTCTGTCCTGAGCTTAAACTTTTCAGAGGGTCTATGTCTGGCCTGCACCCTCTCTGGGACTGTCTTTGTGGCTATCTCTCACTCAGTCACTGTGAGAGGGTAACACTGGAAATCCTGATGTAGAGTTGTTCTGTAGTTGTTCTGTGGCTCAGTTTTAAACAATCAACCCCTTTCAAAAATGGCACCTGATTAATCACTCTCTGGCAATAAAGTGGGTGCTATACTGGGTTTCTTCTCCAAATCTAACCCTCCATGAAGGAGTCAATTTTGGAGTAAAACCCCACACTTTTTTTGTAGTGTACAATAGGCATGGGATTTTCTTGGAGCTAGCACTGCTTGCCAGGTCTGTTATTTCTCCCTGGAGCTTCCAGCTCTCTGGGGCTTACCTTCTCTGCCTTGCCATTGGCCTTATCCATGATCAGTTTGGTCATTTTGTCGGTGCCTCTCCTGCCCCATGCAGAGGGGAAACACAACACAGAGCAGGTTTGGAGTTGAGGGTGGCCACAGTCAAGGCACAGTATCCACAGGCATGGAAGGCAAACACTGCACAGGGCAAGATTCCATCTGCATGATGCATGGGGGCTTTCTTCAGATTATAATTCTTGTGACTTTCTGAGGGAAACTTTCCATGTCATTCTCGACTAAATCAAATCCTATGTTTTTACACAATTTCATAAGCCCTTATAGTTCTTTTCATGGTATACTTTTTATGTGTAGTTTTAAAAACTAATTTGTTTCTCCTTAACTGAACCATAAGCTCAGTAAAATCAGAGATCAAATTTATCTTCATGATTGCATCCACAGCAACTAACACTATAGCTGGTATATAGTACATATTCACAATTTTTTGGTAAATAAAATTTATTAAAATCTTGAAGAAAACACAGCCTGGTAGGGCTTGTTATTTCCAAGATGATTTTAGGGGGAAGAAGGGTAAAGAGAGAAGTAAATATATTTGTTGCTGAGCCATATGAGTGGGAAAAAATAGACAGAAATAATTAGTTGAGAACCCCAAACATCCCTGAGAAGTCAGAAAGCCCATATGGCTAGTGATTCAACATATCTTGGAATCTCTGCACTATGTCAAGTGATTCCAAGTTTAAAGGCAGTAGGAAAAGAAAAAAATAAAATTAAGAATTATGGTCCCTTTGAAAATTTAGAGACCTGTGACTCTCTCCTACTCGGAAATACAGTAGATGTTTCCTTCAGAGTCCATCTAGTTCAATCCTTTACTGTGCAGATGGAAAGCTTTTCACAATATTGTTATGGATAAATATGAAGTGTCCATAAGACTTATGTATTGGGGGTTGATTATCATGGCAGCAATCTTCAGAGGTGGGACCTAGAAAGTTGATTGGATTTTAAGCTCATCAGTTGATGAGTTGTGCATTAGTTACTTTCCCATTGATGGAACCAAAATAACTTACACCCACAAATTAAAGGTATAAAGATTTATTTTGGCTTATTGTTTCAGTCCATGGTCTGCTGGCTGGCTACAAACCAGGATGGCAGAGAAGCATGATAGAGGAGCATGGCAGAGAAAAATGTGCTTAACCCATGGCACCCAGAAAGCAGAGAGTGAAGGGAGGATCCAGGGAGGAAGATGTATCCTTCCAGGTCACACTCCCAGTGACTTGTACATTCAAACCAGCCCTATTAAGCTAAGAACTCACCAGCAGATTAATCCACTGACTAGTAAAATGTCCCTATGATCCAAGCATATTCCAAAATACCAACTTCTGAATACATGAGACTTTTGGGGGATATTCTAGATCTGAGCTATAATAATTTCATAGCTAAATGGTCTATTGGGAAGAGGGGCTCAATTCCAGGAAATAGGTCACTGGGGGTATGCCTATTAATAGTAGATCTTGGCTTGCATCCTGTTGCCCTGTCTTTCTTTGCTTCCTTGCTAGCATGAAGTGAGGAGCTTTCCTCAGCCATGCCTTTTCTCTATGGTAATTCTACCCTGACACAGAAGAACCTACAATGGAGCCAGCTGACCACCGACTATAATCCTTGAAAGCATGAGCCAAAGAAACCCTTTCTTCTTTAAGGTTTTATTATCAAGTATTGTGTCAGAGTGATAGAAAACTAACAGAAATGTAATGTAATTTAGAAGCAGAGCTGTCACCAGATGAGTTTAGGCACCAACTCCTCCATGAACTAACTCCAGCTCACCAATTTTCCCTCTCTACTTTGGATATGCCTTTATCATACTCCACTACAATTATTTATTGACATGTCTGTGACAACATTAGATAGTGGACTTCACAAAGTCAAAGACTTTGTTCTATTTATCTCTATACCACAAGGGTGAAGATAGGGCCTGTGATAGAATAGATACCTAATAAATTTTTGTGGATTAAATGAATGAATGAATGAATAGCTGAATGAAGCAAACCCAGTTCTTTAACCACCCAGTGCAAAGTTATTCCATTGCATTACTTCTCCATACCCAAATTTCCAAACCAAACCCCTGAAGCTGATCTTCTCTCAGGAAAAATAATAGCTCTCATGGATTTAGCAGATTTACATAGGTTTAATATCTGATTTATCACTTAACAGCCTTGAGATATTAGACAATTCATATTAACCTCCGAGTGTCAGTTCATGGGATTGTAAAATGGGACCAATGATTTCCACTTTGCTTACTTTTTATTTTGTAAGACCTTGAGGCAGTAGTGTTTTAAGTATTCTCTGTCAGTTTTAAAATACTTTCATATGGGAATGGAATCATTGTCCCACATGATCTGCCTTTGCATGTACATGGGAAGAGTTATTCTCCTTTTGCCTCATTTACTCCCAGCCCTCAAGGCCAATAAAAGACTGTCTGGCTTCTATCCATTAGCACTTGGAGTACCCAGAGCACAAATAGCCCAAATTACTGACATAAATGAGAAAGAAAAAGTCAAGTTTCCAATCCTGAGGAATCTCTACTCTGATGAGGTATGGTTAATCAGAGCAAAATGAAGAACTGAGACAAGGTGGCCTGGGTACCAACTCTACCATGCATGAAGCAGTTGGTAGAAGTATTGCCATAGGTAGTCCTTTTTGTGACACAAATAGGGAACTAAAATATTCCTAATGTGTTGGCATAAGAAGACAGGTGTCTGTGCCATAGTTGTGCTATTACAAGCAAATACATTAATCCATCTACACTTAATTAGTTGACATTAAATACTGTACTGCCTGTCAAGCCTTCCAGCACTTATCACAATGAAATCACAGAATATGTACTAGTTAAAATCTGAATTTTATTATACTATTGTAGTCTTATTAAAATTTTTTCATAAAAAGGAGTAACTAATGTATAGTTAGAGTAGAAGTGGACAAAACTTTAGAGCTAAAATTTTAAGCTTCTTATGTGCCTTTAATCAAGTCCCTTCTGTTCTTTGCACTGCAGTTCTTACATGTCGTTGTCACTGAGGTACTCTCCATCTTGGGAAATCAATACTTCTTTCTACTTTGGGAAACTCTTTTTGAGGAATGACTGAAATAGAGTGACTGGTGAGCCTTGGTAGGTATAGTAATTGCATGAACTTATTGCTTATTAACTTTCGTATTTGATGATTTTTCACCTCACTTTTTTTTATTTCCTATCTTCTAATAAGCCATGCTAGCTCACCAGGTACAACCAGATTAGCAAGCTACATAGAAAGGCATCTTGTCAACATGCTTCAGGGAAGTTAATACAGGATTGCAAAGAACAGAATTTGCTAGCCTGCATTTCTCTAATGAAATCTATGGAAACTATGACAACTCAGTGAATTATGATAATATACAGGATGGTGCTCTGTGTTTTTTATTTAAATTGAATGCAATTTGACAACAGTTAAATATCTTTTGTGTACAGAAAGTATACCAAGGACTTTGGGAATATGGAGAGTGAGTAGTACTAACATGAGCAAGACTCAGATGCTGCCCTCCAAAACACAAGGCTGTCTGTAGAGACAGCATTGAAAAAAGTTATGTAACATAGGGCAAGGAAGTAAATGAATGGAGGTACATGTAGCATGCTGTTGCCTGAGCTCACATCAAGGCCAGCATGGTTACTGGGGACAGGTGGTAGTATATTCATTAACACCTCAGAAGAGAAGCTTCTATTTACCTGTTGAACTCAAGGTCTAAAATGGCTTAATTATGGCTATTGAAGTGACCAAGCTTTAAGTTACCCACATAATTTATGCTATTCAATTTATACCTTCCTCTGTAGGTCAGGGAATAAACTCTGACTTGCAGATATATAAGTGGGATGGAGACTGCAACCAAAAAGAGATCCTCTCTTCCTCAGAAATTTTATTATTTTGCATTTTAAAAGTACTCTTTCTGGCACTGTTTCTTGGAACACCAAATTTTCTGCTCATAATGTTTTTTGATTCCTCCTTATTCTAACTAAAACAATCTATTTTAATGAAAACAAACATTTTTATACCCATATGAACCACTTTACACAGAATTTCTGAAACACTGTAATGGTTCTCAGACTTTGTACACATTACAATTATCCAAGGAGCTTTTAAAAATCCCATATTGGGTCAGGGATTTAGCTCAGTGGTGACGTCGCCTGCCTTGAAAGCTCAAGGTCATGAGATCAATCCCCGATACCAAAAAATAAAAATAAAAAAATTTTAAATCCCATATTCTCAGATCCCAATAGTCCAATTATGTAAAACTCTTTGGAGATAGTACTCAGGCATCAGTAATAGTTAAAGCTAGCCAGGTGATTCTAATTTGTGCTGACTTTGAAAAATAGTAAGTAGTTGGTTTCCCATCTATTTGAATTAAAATAAGCATCCTTTTCAAAACCACAGATGTCACATTTAGACTCATGGATGTCTTGGCACCAGTTCAGATTTGGAAAGTTCACTTGAGACCTGAGCGGCCTGAAGAAGAGACACAGAGTGGTGGACTGGATTAGACATCTTTATTCTTAGGTACTGCTCAGCCATGTTCACTTTTGTAGCGATCCTCAGGGCCCTAACCTCCTGGCTGTTGTACCAGTCTAGCTATATATAGGGGTCTACATAATAGCGGCTATGTACCATTAATGATCTTCTTTATATAAGCTATTTATACTGGCCAGCATTGACCTTGGTTATATCAGTTATTTACACCAGGACATTGAGAGGTGATTCTGTTAACTTGAACTAAAAGTCCCCTAGAAATCACCCTCCGCTCCAGCCTGAGCCAGAGTGCAGCCATCTCCGGCTTCATATTTTCCTACAACAGGTAAGTGAAATGCCTTTCAAATTTTATGTGCATACCAAAAGAATGAGGATCTTGTTAAAATGCAGTTTCTGAATCAGTGTATCACTTGCAGAAAAATGGATGGAACCGGTGACTATCATGCCAAATGAAGTGAAATAAGCCAGACTCAGAAAGACAAATGTCATGTTTTCTCTTATATGCAAAACTTAACATAAATAAATAAGTATGATGGGAAACTAGAAGGTGGACTCGTGCAGGTAGGAAAGGGGATGACAATGGGGAGGGAAATGGAGCTAAAGCTATTAAAAAAGACCAAGATATGTTATATGTATTTACCAATTCCCAAAATGAACATGACTATTTTGTAATACATACATGCAATAATAAAAATAAATGAATAAATAAAAATTTATAAGGTGATATTACAAAAAGAAAAAGAGAAAGTTATTCAACAATGGTGTTAATGGACAATGATAACACTACCTTATTGTTAAAAAATGTTTTCCTTCGTGGAAACATATGATCCACATAGTTATTCTAAGATGGTAGAAGAATAGATATTATTATGCTCATTTTACTGCTGAGGAAAATAGCACTCAGAGATAATTGGTTACTTGTCTGAATTTATACAGGGAAAAAGGAACTGAGAGTGAACCAAAAGCCCTCTTTTCTTGGCAGTAGAGTCTAATGTTCTTTTCATTATACAAGAGACATCAAGATCAGCAATGTGAAAGAGGAGGGCGAATGTTCCCAATATGAATTAGTTTGGTCAACACTGACTTTTAAAAATGCAGAAATATAATAACTTGCTTAAATCTCTATTCATCAGCTAAAGGAAGATGATGAGCAGATGGCTATTTGATGAACTCTTGTGAGAAGAATATGAATTACATCATTAAAGTTATTTGAAATAATATACTTTCAATGACAAAATTTCCCTGCCAGGCACACTATTTTCTCCTCATAGCATTGCTGAATGCTGCCTGAATTTTTAACCGCACTTTTTCAGCCCAAATTCCCTCACTTGTCTTGGTGGTTAGTAACCTATTTGCATTGGTAAGGTCCACTGTCACCATTAGGGGTTAAATCCCAGTAACATACACAATAAGCCAATGCAGAAATATGTGGCTGCACTTTATGCCTTGCAGATCTCTTCAAGCTCCCAGGTCCCACCTGCTTGTCAGTTGGTCAGTTTCTCCAATTAGGGAGAAAAATGCTGCAATATTATAAGCAGCTGAGGAGGGGAAGGGGGATATACAGTATATCGTGCTAAATTGGAAAACAGAATATGGGACTGGAAGGCAAAATGAATTAATAAATAGGCAAACATAACTTACATTTTAGTAAGGTTGACTTGTGAATAAGTTCACCTTTCACATTTTGAGCACTACTTTCCATCAGTAAAATGAGGATAACTTTATATATCTGCAAGGTTACTGTTCTCATCAAGTGACATAAAGATTAAGAAATTACTGAAAGGATTGTAAAATGCTCTACATTGTTAAAGTTATTATTGCACTCTTATTGACTTTTTGAAGATAAGAACTCTCTCAAACTACTTTCTTTTTGCTTATTATCTTTTGTCCCTCTACTTTTTTTCTATTTATTGAACACTCCAAACTTGTTCCTATCTCAGAGTTTCTGTACTTGTTGTTCCTTCCACCTAGAATGCCTCCACTTCACTTTCCATTTTTTAAAAAAAATTCTTTTATTGGTACATTTTAGGTATGCAATATGTTTACATTTACCATTGGATGCTTGTACCTGTACATGAAGTATCTTAGTTCTTATTTTTCCCCCATTACCTGTGCACCCTTCACCCCTTCCACCCTTCCCTATTTACATAGATGTCGTTTCCATTTTTTTTTCTTTTCCCATAATTTTTCTTTTCCTTTCTTCCCTTTCCCCTTCCCCTCCCACCACCCCTACACCTTTGGACCTTTCCATTTTTTATTGATGAGTTCATCCTCATCTCTTAGGTCTCAGCCCAAATATTAACTTCCCATAGTGGCCTACTTCATCCACTCTGATGGGCCACACATACATCAGCCTTTTTCTCTTTGTCACTTTAGTATAAGTTCTTCATAATATTTGCTATTATAAGATATCTGTGCTTATCTGTTCCCTTATCTATGTGATTCTTCCCTTCCTGGAATGTAAATTTCATGAGGATAGAGATTTTATCTGTCTTGTTCACTGCCATATCTATATACTTGACTGGTGTTTTGTAAATAGTGGCTACACATTTATTGGAAAGTTTGGCAACTAATGTGTCCTTCACTTTTAAGGAGAAGGGAGGCAATTTGTTCACAAATTGTTAGCACTTGCCCTCATTTTCTTATATTTCTGCGCTTCTAAGGCTCATCAAAGTGGCTGTTTTTCCAGGGATATAGTGAAGTCAAGGGACACTAATTCCAGCTGTTATTACTATTCTTTCAGTTACTATTATATTATGGCTTGTGTTTAGATGTCCTCCCCAAAGCCTCATGCAGTCTTGGGTGGGGCTTTTTCAGGTGTGGCTGAATCTAGAGTGTGTGATTGATTTATGGTGTATTGTTAGGCCCAAAGGCACTGGGATTAAGGATTTGGGTGCTACGCACCCTTTAGTAGTCTGCATAAGATAAAAGGGCCAGAAAGACACTGTTAAGGTCCCTTGTTGCTTTTGCTACCACGTGGGCAGCATTCAACTATTTCTCTTCTGTGATGCCCCTCTGCCATGTGCCACTCTGCCTTGGAGCCAGCCAATTATGGACTGAAACCTCTACAAACTGTGAGCCAAATGAACCTTTTTCCTTTTAACTTTGGGTGTCAGGCATATTGTCTCAGCAACAAGAGAAAAGCAAGACACATTATATTATGATCACTATGATGCCTATAATGTATCACTAAGGACTACTTCCACTACTCTGTCTCATGTTCATTTACAGAGACTAAAAACAGAGATAATTTGCTATTTCTTTGGTTATTTCAACACCTTGACTGCAGTTTCAAATATAAAAGTTAAAATGATGTTTATTTTTGTGTATAGTGACAGTGATCACAAGATGTTGGAGCTACAAGGGTCCTTAGAATATTGATTTCAACTTCTTCATTGTGCAGACAGAAAAATTGAGGGAAAGAAATAGCTAAGCACAAACTCTAGATTAAAGTAGATTACCTTGAAAGTTAGGGGTAAAATAGGATTTAGAGGTCACTACTCACAACTTTCAACTCTGAAAAAACAAAGTCTGGAATACTCCATTCTCTGGACCAAAAGAAGTATGGAGATTTATCAGATGGCTCTCATGAACTTTCCAGCTTTTGGATTTCATAATTAGATAGACAGCTAAGATCAAGCATTAATTAATTAATTAATTTATTTATTTATTCATCCAACTTATTTTTCTTGAAGGCCTACTTGTAACAAGGAGAGATGCATAATGCCCACCAGCAAACTTCTCTCTTTTCAGGGACAGAGAAGTAAGGTATAATAATGAAATAGAGACTACAGTCACAAGCATAGCAAATTGGGAAAACTTGAGGCAGGGAAAAGAGCTCTGAAGTAGACAGCAATTAGGAAACCTGGGCTCTAGGCCTGACACATCCTCTAGCTATAGCTCTTCCCTTTCTTGGTCTTTCTGTTTCCATGTGTGAAAAGGCAGGATTAGAACTCCTTGTCCTCTGCCAGCTCTCTTTTGATTTTGTGATTTAAATCCTGTAGGAGCACAAATATAACTACCTCAATGAACACTAACATATAGATCATTTCCTGAATTCCAGTTTAATGGAGGCAGAGAACTGAGGAGAAAGAAAAAGACAGTAGGAAACCAGCAAAAGTTCTCTTGCTCCAGTAAGCAGCCGTCTTTAAGCCCCAAGAGGCTGGCTTAGCTAGTTTCTGAACAAGGCCTCTCCATGCCTGTTGCTGAGCCTGTACATGGTTGTGAATGGTCTGCAGAGAATGAGACTGTGCACTTCTCGAAGTGCACAATTCTCAGAACTATAAGTCATTTTTTGCCTGAGATAAGAGTTCTTTGTGGATTTGTTATAGGCAGCTAAGTTAGGTAGAAATTAATATACAGTCAAAGAGAGACTGGGCACTCGAGGAAGTCAGCAGAAAATTAAAGAAATCAGGATTGTGGCTGGAAGTGCATCTGAAGAAGGCAAGGCCTCAAGATAGTCACAATGGCCAGTCTTGCATACTTCCCTAACGGATAAGTGGAATCTTGAGGCTACTGTAATAGGTACTACCCAGTCCATTAAGCCCAGATATGCATCAGACACCCAGGTGGGTGACAAAACCACCTGAACCCATCCCTTCCCAAAATGTTGCAAGTTTAGAAGTCATAGATAAGCCAAGGTTAATGATTTTAGCCATATACCTTTGCTATGTGGCTCACTTCCTTATTGGATCAATGTTAGCTAAGCAGCAATACTTATAGATTAATTGTAGCTTGACCCACGTTGTACCCACATTAAATCTCTCCTTGTCTTTCCTCTCTGCCTAATTCTGTCCTGACTCTTCAAATGCCAGCTGCTCTGCAAAGCCTTTTCTGCCCTCAACATGTACTATTGGCTCCTATAGTAACTGTATCATTTGCTCCTATTTGCTCCTGTGTAACTGTCTGCACATTTTATGCCTGCCTGGAATTAACTATTTCCTGGGTGGAGTTCTCTATAGTGCAATTGTTAGCTGCTCAAGAAGAGAGACTCCTGAGTTCTCATTTTTCCAACCCCCAGCATGCTCTTCCACTGCCCAGCAATATACCCAGTATATCACACAGCTCCATTCTACAGCAGGTGCTGAGTCAGGCTGAGAATCACTGATCTCCAGTTGATCCCTCTACGGCAATTCCAGAAGAACATTTGTCAACTTACATCAACTGAGTATCCAGGCCACCATCTCTGTGCTTGATCTTAAGCTGGCTTCAGAAGGGCCCAAAAGGAATTAAAATGTAGTAACAAATGAAGAGTTTGTTAATAGGTAGTCAAAGACAAGATTTTTCTAAAATTTAAATGAAGCACAGTGCAGGGGGCCCATGTGGGAGCATCAGACATGGACATACAGGTCAAGATTGCTAAGCTTAACTGTAGTCCTTACCCTCTTTGGCCTCTCTGAATCAAGTTACTGTAACTTTCAAAAGTGGGTTGGATCTCAGAGGACAAGTGAATGTCCCATACAACAATATTTCAAGGCTGGATTCCACGAAGAGAGAAATGATGTACATTGTATCACACTAGCATTAGCTGCTATTTCTGTTTCTGAGTCCCAGGTCCTGATGAACGTATAAGTTCTTCTTGACCCACAAGTCCTCAAAACTCATGAGTCACCTGAGATCTTGCAATCTGGACACAGAAGGAGCTGTGTGATTGAGTCAATACTTATTAAAGTCCTTCAAATTTGTTTGCTTATGTGTCTCAGATTGCTCAGCCAAGCAAAATACAGTTTATTTTTCCTGTTTCTTTCCACTTTTTTGTCCTTTCTTATTTTTTAAAAGAACTTATCTAGTAATCATAGAATTTCTTTAAGCCTAGGCCTATATTTAGAAGGTTTAATTTTCATTCAGAAAAACAGGGTTTATATTTTGTAATTAGCTATGCATTGTTAGCCTGTCAGTCACCATCTCCCTGCTACAAGTGGGAGCACCCTCAATTAGCTGGTTTCAACATCCTTAGATCTCTGTTTCAACTCCTACTTTCATAATCTATAACCAGCGAGATGTGGCCAGGGTGTGTACACATGTTCATGTATGCACGTGGACACACACACACACACACACACACACACACCTTCATGGTGCTTTGTGATCTTCATGCCTAAATAATGATGATGATAATGGTGATGAGAATAATGATGGTAATGATGTGATAAATTAATTTCTGCTTACTCCTTAATAAGTACTTATTTATATTATTGACGCCAGCCAGGTGACTCCCTTTCTGGATCCTCAAGGGAAAAAACAATGCAACTACTATCCTCCTCCACAGCCCTGGGAGGTAGAAGCTAGCTAGGATGTTATGGGATGGGATGAAACAAACAACAGTATTTCTCAGAATGACATCTTGCTGTATAGCAAAATACTTTGAACTGCCACTTTTCAATTCTCACTTCTAGTTCTGGTGCTTCAGCTAATTCTATGATCTTTCTTTCATTCTCCCTCCCAAGCCTCAGTTTCTCTATCTGTAAATTAGTGGGAGAAAGATGAGTGATAATAAGCAAAGGATACTCTAATTCTGACTCAGGTCACCACTATGTTCCCTTCTAGCTCCTCTACAGAGGCAGATCAGTTGCTCCAGTTTTGGCTCAAATGCCTCCAGACTCCTCTGAGAGGTAAGTTTAAAATCCCACAGGAAGAGGAGTCTTGGAACACCAGCCCTAACCTCTTTTCCACTGCAACCATGATGGCTGAACTCCATCTTCCTCTCTCTCCTGCTGCTTTGAACGCTGTCAGCATGGATTTACAGAAACTTCCTAAATCCTAAACCCTCCTTGGTGATGCACCTGCCAACTAACCTGCCACAGTCCAGATCCCAATGTGGTACTTCCTCACTGTAGTATTTCCTGTGGCCAGATGCAGAACTCAGGGGTGCTGAGGTTGGAGAGATTGGAGAAAGGAAAACATTTTGCCGAGCTTACTCTGCTCCAGGCAACCCTCACTTGGGCTCTCAAGGACTCCTTGAGTGTTCCTTTCAGATTCTCCAACTGCCCCATCTCACTCTATCTAGGAAACCACAAAATTTATGCAAGCCTTTCCACGGAACCACTTTCCCCCAAAGGCTACCTGGGTTGCTGGTACCGATTAAAGCATCCAGCAGACTGTTGGTCTGTCCAATCAAGACCACAGTCTCCACAGCCCTCTCTCAGTTCTCTGAGCCATAGCTCTTAGTCAGTGTTTTGGGAGCTGGTGCAGAAAAGAAATCCAGCAGCGTAAGGGAAGGGGAATTGATGAAAGCAGATTGGGGGGCGGGGGTGGTGGTGAAGAAATAAGCCATAAGTCTGGGCTCCCAAATGCAGGATGAGCCAAAGACGAGCAAACGTAGCGGGTAGGAGACTGGACCAGTAAAGATTTTCTCAATGGCTCTGGGGCCGCTGCCTGGATAGATAGGGCGGGGGTTCGGCCAGGGCTCCCTATTGGCTCCCGCGCGGGCCCTTAGATTTTCTATAAAGGGCTGCTGCAGAAAGCG
Source organism: Heterocephalus glaber (assembly GCF_053883595.1). Classification (NCBI taxonomy): domain Eukaryota; kingdom Metazoa; phylum Chordata; class Mammalia; order Rodentia; family Bathyergidae; genus Heterocephalus; species Heterocephalus glaber. The sequence goes on along the minus strand of NW_028258473.1, from coordinate 4,529,735 downwards.
CGGCAGGCACAGGCTGGGACTGCTAGTGGCAGCGTGTGGCTCCGCCCTGCTCACAGCGTCAGCTGGCCTTGGACCTACAGATTTACCATCTGATTGAAGGCAACAGAAACTGAGTCGGAAAGACCCGGCACTACGCAGAGGAGAAGCGACGCTGGAGGTCTCCAGGTCAGAATAGGCACTGTGTGCGCTCTCCAATCGGGCGGAGCATTTGGACTCAGCAGCGTTCGCCCACCCCAAATTCAGCTGCCCCGCTCTGCTCTACGCATTTTCCCACTTCATTTCTTCTTGCTGTTTCACGGCGCTTCTTCTCCCTTCCCCACTTCCACTGTAGAGAATATCTTAGCTCAGCGCTCCAGCTCACTGAGCTGAGCTTGCCCAGCTCTCCACCGAGGGCCTTATCTCCCCATCTCACTTCCGGGGAGCTCCCTGACTTAATAGCTTAAGGACCTCACGGTCCATCAAAGGCATGAGTCTGGAGGCCCCTACCATAGATTCGCCCCAAAGGGGATTTACGGACCCTGGCACCATGAACTATGGGGACGAGCTGACCCCTGAAGCTCTGAGTGTGCCTAGCGGCTTTGATGACCTGATCACCACCACCGCCTCTCAGGTGCTGCAAGCCATGTGCAGTGCCGCATCTGCGATTGGTCGAGCTGGCCGAGATAGCGTGCTCTCCATGATGGATAAGCTGCCAGACCACGTGTCAAACATGGGTGACCTGGACGACCTGTCGGGTCCTCTAACTTCAGAAATAGTGTCCCAGGACGAGCAGGTACAGTTCTGGCTAGTGATAGGATACACCATAGTGGTCTTTGCTGCTATCCTAGGCAACTGGGTCTTAAACCGTGTAATTATGAAATACAAGAGGGTGCACACAGCCAGCGGCCTCTTCGTTGTCAACATTTCTGTGACCAACATGATGCTCGCTCTTCTCAGTTCCCCTTTCACTCTGGTAAGTTGGGTTCTAAGGGGGGTGGCTGGGGAGCAGGGTGAGAACTAAGGTATAACTTTGTACTTGTAACAGAGAGAGCTGTTTGGCAGGAGGTATTTGCTGAAACCAGTTGGACTGATTTGGAGACCATTTGCAGAGACTAGAGTGGCTGAGAGACAATGAAAAAGGTTTGGAAATTGAGTTTGGGGGCCAAACAGAGACAAGCAGGATTGTAGTTGCATTGCTGAGTTAATCTCCTGCCTTGGCAGAAGCTGGGAGAAACATAAATGTTTAGGATGACAGTGGGGACCTATTGTAGGTGGGCTTTGGGCTGACATGTGAATTCAGGTCTTGTCATAAAGACACAGCCTCAGTTTCCCCACTGTTCAAAAGGCATTGCTTGGACTTGAAGGGGATTAACATCTTTTGTGATTTGGTGTCCTTCCTTGTTTTAAAGCTGGACTGTTTGTGTGGGAGAAGATGGGAAGAGCATGAAAACTGCAGTACAGAAAGGTTTGCTTTGTGAGACAATAATGCTAGCAGTTTAGTGAATCAAGGAGGGTTTATTTGTGCTTTGGAGCCTGTGAGAACAGTGGATCCAGGGTTTAGTTCTTGTGTCTCACCTGAGCTTTCTCTACCACAGGTGCGCTATCTTTGTAATTCCTTGGTGTTTGGGAAGATGACATGCCACCTCAGTTGCTTTGCACAGTACTCTTGTGCCTATGTAACTGTGATGACTATGGTTGCTATTTCCTTGGACCGACGTCGGGTATGTGTTTTCCAGTTCGTGTAGAGGAATGTATTTTTATTTTAGGTAAACAGAACAAGTAATATCACACAAAATGTCAAAATGTCTTTATTTCTTAAGACAATGTATGTGAATGCATATGTATAGTTTAGGGGAGTTGGAAGATGGTGAAGTACAGATCTTCACCAAATCAAATTTTGCATAATAAAACTGCTACCAATTTCATATGGCACTATGGGAACACAGAGTGGCAATGAGCAAATAATAAAGAGTGTTTCCCTTCTTCTTTGGAAAACATTTGTTATTTGCTGCATTGCAGGACTGGCTAAGAGCAGAAAGGGAAGAAATGAGTCAGAGATGGGTGTGGTTTCAGGGCTTGATGGTGGGTTGAGTCTGGGAGGTGGGTGTAAAGACTTTGAGGGAGGGTTGAGGAGTTGAAGTAGGAGGAGATAAAGTGATGAGCACAGAGCTGGGGAAAAGATTGTGAATGACTAAAAGGAAGTAGTTTAGGCCATAAGAAGCTGAGAGGGGTTACATATTAATCATCTGTGAGAGAGCCAGAAAATGAGTGATGTGGGAGAAACAAAAGGAAAGATTGAAGAGGATTGAAGAGGGTGAAACTAGGTGAGATGGTCAATGGAGGGATCTAGGTGATAAGAGAAGGGAGACAGGAGGAAACAAGGAGGGAGGAAGGGAAGGAGGAAAAAGGAAAGGGCACAAAGGAAGCCAGTGTGGAGAGGGATAAAGGAATATGTGGAGGGCTTACCCATCCATATAATATAAAAGAAAAATAAGTCATATATTTGGACATCCATCCTCTTCACAGAACTCCTTACTCAGGACATGAGCTTTGAAGTTAGTATATGTAGATTCCTGGCTTCTAATCAACCCTGGCTATGTTACTCTTTCATGGAGCAAAATGCCACATATTGTCAACTGAACAAATATACTCAAAATTACCCAAAGCATGTTATCTACCCACCTATGAAGTCTTTGTACCTTTGCACCAGAAAGTCAGTTGATGAATGACTGTAAACTAACCCTAATTTGAATTGTTGAATTCAGCTGTGATCTCTGTGCTTCTAGGTGATGCTATATCCCCTGAAGTCCCATATTACTCTGATGCAAGGCAATGTTTGCATCATTATCATATGGATCGTGAGCACCTGTGCTGCTTTGCCACATGCCATTTATCAGAAGCTTTACCAAGTGAAGATTGGGTAAGAGGAACACAGAATGACAGCAACCCAGAATCTTGGAAGCCATGTGAAATAAGTCTTGGCTTGAGTAATACCTTTCAAAGCATGAGCACAAAAATAAATTTCTCTTATCTGGAATTTATCCTAATCATTCCCAGAAACTCTCATGGCAATGGATATTAGGCATATCTTTTCCTGTTTGGGAGGGGCCATGATTTTCCTATATGTCACCTGAAAATTCTGTATTAGGTAAAATCCAGATTTCCCTTGGCTTTAGGTGCAATGCAGACACAAACAGTAAATATGTCTCTCCCTTAGGGCCTAATTGCCATGCAACAGCTGGCTGTGGGTCTTAAGGAAAAGGGAAAAAAATTGATGTTTTCTTTTCTTTGTCTTATAACCTAGAAACATTACTAAAGAAATGGCCTGCCTCCCAAGTTACCCATATACTTCAAAATCCACATGGAAATACCTTGACCTGAGCACCTTTTTGCTCTTCTTCATCTTGCCATTGATGGTACTGGTGGTTGTCTATGGTCATGTGGCCAAGAAGCTGTGGTTCCATAATGCTGTTGATGACATCAACATCCACACTTACATCTGCCAACGTGGGAAAAAGAAGCAGACGCTGAAGATGCTGATGACAGTGGTGTTTGTCTACACAGTCAGCTGGCTCCCCCTCAACCTCTACCTACTGTTGCTATCCAGTGAGTCCATATCAAGCCATAATGGCCTCTACTTTTTCTTCCACTGGCTGGCAATTAGCAGCTCCTGCTACAACCCCTACATTTACTGCTGGCTCAGCGATAGCTTCCGAATTGAAGTTCAGAAGGTCATCATGGAAGTCCAAAAGATGCTGCTAGATGGAATCAGCCGCCTGAGAGGGGAGCACCACCAACTAATCTCTGTCTCACCGACCTACCGTCCTGCCTGGGTGGATCTTAACCCTGGTGTACCTAAATTCCCCAGATTCAAAGATTTTGATGAGCTACCTAGTCCTCCTCCCTCCCCAGCAGTAGAAATCTCTTTTCTTTACCCTTCAGTGCCTAGAGTTTAAGCTGCCCAGACCGTGATCATTATCTATCCTCAAAATACCTGACATAGGATGGGGCTAAAATAACTAGAATTCATTAATTTCTCATGGGGCAGGGGCTGGTACTTGAGTGGTAGGAGCCCTGTGAACAACCATGTCTCACTTGCTGTTTCATTTTTTCCCTGTCTTCTTTCATATTCCCCTTTCCTACTGTTTCTTGCAACACCAGTACACTGAGGATATTAGATGTTCAGGTGGATCAGAGGTGTTTCTCTACTGCTGAAAGGAAAATTTCACTCTGACTTGAGGCTTCCTAAACTGCATCTATTTCTGTTCACCAATGCCCCTTTCCATTCTTGTGTACCACCATGCCATAGTTCTTGTTCTCTGATTACTGACATTTCTAGCAAAATGCTAGGAGAGAGAGTGTAGTTTTTGAAATTCTTTCAGAAGCTATGGGAATACAAAGCACCTTGTAAGTGGAAGTTGTTTCAAGTATATTCTATAATGAAGTGAGAATGAGAAATCTTACAGATGTAGAGGAAAACACAAGGCAGCTAAATGGTTTAACCCAGATCACTGGGGTTATTTTCCCAGGTTGTTGTGCAATAATTTGATGACTGCTTCTTTCCAAATTAGCACTACAAAAAAACTTCTGTTTCTGACTCCTTGTTTCATATAAATATATGCTATTTAATTTTTCCATTTTGTTGAGAAAAGAGAAAATACAATGTGTTCATTGTTTTTTAAATTATTCTTATATTTTTAGCCTATAAGTTTTTCAACTGAGCAAGAGAGATGAGAAGGAAGTAATATCATGTCCTTCTCTTGCCACTACTTTTATTCAGGGGCAATATTATTAAGGTTGTGGTGTGACAGGATGATTCCATGATGAGAATGGAATTTCTTGTCCTTCTCATTTTTCTCTCCTGCTCTTTTTCATGACATTCCTCACTACCCTTGACAGTTGTTCTTTATCTCCTACTGCCCCCTCTCTTTCCTTCTTCCCCTCCTTTGTGTTTCCCCTCTCAGTCTCCTGTTCTCTTCTTCTGATCTCCCTCTCCTTATGCTCTCTCCTTCCTCTCCCTCTAAATACCTCATCACCTGCCTTCCCATCTTCCATCTTCTACTCTCCTTTGCTCTTCTCATATCTTATTTTCTGTTTTCCTTCCCACTTACACTCACTCTCTTCTATCTTCATTCCTCTTCCTTTTCCCTATCTCTCCTCCTAGCTTCTCTCCAATTTGCTTCTCCTTGTCTCTTCTTCTTCCTCTTCCTTCTCCCTCTTTCTCATTCTGCCTGTTTCTTTTTAAGTTTCATACTCTCTGTGTCTATTGAGTAGGAGTGTCACCACAAAGTGATCCCCAATAATATAGCCCAATTCCCTTTGGAGGAATTATACCCAGATCAGATCTGTTTCTTTTCCAGCCATTCATGTTTTCTCAAACTCTTCCTATTCTATGATATTTTAGCTATTGTTTATTTCTCTTCCTGCCCCATTCTCCATAACAACACCCTAAAGAAAAAAATAATTTCTAGAAACTGTAAAAGAATTAAAAAAAATAACAACAGACTTCTATTATTACCAGATAATCCTGGAGATTGTTAATAGTCCCAGGTCTGGCTGAGTGGCTTTAGACTTTTGCTTCTGCATTTGCTGTAAACTTTGCAGTTACTTTGCCACATTATTGACTTTAACAATTTTGAAATAGAGTTGTCATTGGCTTAGAGTGAGTGTGTGCCTCTGCTTTTATTTCTTTCTCTCCCATTCTTTCTTCCCCTCATCTTAATCATTATCTTCTTAACAACGACATACTATTCAATGTCCTTTGAGATGAGCCAATGTCCAAGAGCATGACGATTAACTAGAATTTAGCTTTGGCTAGTCTGATCCCACGTGGTGACAGGACAAGTAGAGGGGTTTTATGGAGTTAGAACCCTAAGCATTTCTGATAAATTTACACACTTGCTGCAGTGTTGCTTCTCTTTTTAGACCAAGGAGAAATTGGAGGAAGAGAGTTAATTGTAGTTTAAACTGAGTCTTTCCATTTTCACTGTCATGCGTCAATCATTCACTTCCTCTCCCTTCCTATCTGCAACATACCAACTAAAAATATTGACCATTTATTACTCACATGTAAAATCAGATATTTAGAGAAGCCCTAGGATGAATATATGACCACATTTGCTGTTGTCACCAATATAAATTTACTTCTATGTATATTCTTTTAGCTTTAGCTGACTTTGAGATTAGTAGCTTTGTTAATGGTGAGCTCTGCTAGTTTCTTTTTATCTCTCCTCATGTAAATTCTTCTTATTCTTCTAAGGACAGAGATATTCCCTTCCCACTCATTCTCCTTTTGGTAAGATGGCTACATTCCAGGACAGTTTGCTAACTGATCAAGGTCAGAAAAGGAGAGTGCAGAATGAATTATTTCTGGGTACCCAGTACTTCTTGGAGGAATCATACCTTGCTCTGATATCCTCTTTCTCCTGCTTAGACGTAGGAGAAATTTGGATAAAAAGGCTATCACTGTAATTCAAATGATTATTGTGCTACTGTATTTTCACCTAATGTTCTCTCATTCCGAGGAAAACCCCTTCCTACTCCTGTCTCTATTCTCTACAAAAATTAGACTTTTTATATCATCAGTAAGGCTGGGAATCTGGAGTAATCCATGCTTGACAGAAAATCTAGCTTCAATGTTTGCTACTGACTTGGCTGAAAACTCCAAACTCACAGAACTTCATCTTTGCATCATCTGTGTTGATGTGTGCAACCCTTTAGCTCTGTGGATTTGAGCATGGTGCTAAAGAACTATGGTCATGTGGTTTGAAAGCCCCATGTATGTTCGTTTACACAAACTGCATCACTCACCCTAGCCAGCTTTTTCCTTGATATAGTTATTAGCCACCTGGAAGACTCAGTAAAACTGTTACATAAATAGCCTTGCAAAATTTATTTTCACTTTTGAAGAAACAGTTTTAAGTGTAATGACTGTGTGTTATCAGTGCCATATTCTTAACAGAATGGCATCACTTCTGAAATGTATATTTGAACTAGGAGAGACTGACAGTAGTAACATAAAAGAGAAGTTGCCAGATTCTTCCCTTTTGCAAGTCCAGGTGTATATCCTAACCTTTGTCTGATGATAAGAAATCACATCTTGGTCCAAGCTGGTACATTCTGAGAAATGCTTTGATGACAGGAAGGTTACACACAGCTGTCCCAATGTTCAATCATAATGGTACAAGTTGGAGTGGGGGAATTCATCTACTGAAAAAGATATCTAGGATCCTGGAAATCAGCCTTACTTATTGGTCACATATATATATATATATAGCATGGAGATTCTTCATAGGTGTTTTGAGCTTAAGACCTCCTTCGCTGAAAATTCCTCCCCCATAGTTAAGGTACCTTTCTGTGCTATCACAGTCATGTAGATACATATTCACATACACTTATACATGTACACAAACACACATAAATATACCAACACACATACCTGTACACAGCACACGTGTACAAACACGTAAATGCCCACATAAATATACAAGCATAAACATGCACACATACAAAAATGCACATACACAGATTGATCATGTTTTAAAACATACCAGATTTTCATTCATAATGCTTATCTCAAATTTAATTTTTTTCTAAGCACCGTTCTTCAGTTATCTGTTTGAATGAGCAAATTCTGTGAAATTTTCAAAATTTTTATTATTTTTGTATGTGACTAGAAGATTGCTTTGTACATTGTTGCAATCACTAACACTATCTTATTAAAATCTGTTGTAGTACTCACATTTCTGTCAACATAACATGGTGTTTATGTTTAAACACACATAAAAAGAAACACTTAGAGGAGTAGCATATACAGAACATAAACACATTCATGCACAAATAATTACACAAATCTTTAGAGAGAAATATATAAAGCCTTTAATAAGAGAAAAGGAACATTGCTGACTAATTCTAGAAAACATGAGGTTAAATGACTTTTTTAAAAAGATTGCACATGTAGTTGGTAGGCAGCTAAGCATTCATAAAAGCTTCCACAATTGTAGTTGGTCCTTCATTTGCACATGTAGAGAGAACAGAGAACTAAAATACCTTTGCCTGTCTTATGAGGAATTTTCTAAAGTTGAATATGCTTGTTTCTTCATTAAATCTTTTAACAGATAGTTTTCCACCAGGTGAAGTACATTCCTCAGTATCTCAAGTACCTACCTGGAACCATGGTTACACATGTGGAAGATCCATTTGTTACTCTGTCATTGTTGAAGTCTGTCAACATCTCTGGACTATGAGGAAAAGTCTCACTGATAGACAATCTGTTGTCCTCTGCACCACATAAAGGAGATGGACCATTGTAGACAGTATGTGAGTAGGAATGAATTCGTTTACTCTGATAATCTTGCCCACAATTTTGTATGTATCTACTTCAAAATTTTATCCTATATACTATTAAAGTAAATAACCTATACATGATGTGACTTTGTAATTCTCAAAGTAAGATCTTTTGGTATTTCTCAAAATGTTTGTTGTCAATGTTTTATCCCATAGTACAAGACTAAAGCCTGTTGGGGAATCTGGATAGGACTATGAATTTCACTTTCAAATGTTCTGTTGAATGGTATGTTCTCTTAAAAGGCAAAGCACTCAACTTCTGTTGTTCTACATACAGCTTTGAGGATTACCTTTGTGCATTCTAAGGTAAGGTAAAGTTGATGCTGAAGGAAATATTAACCTTATCTGGATGGCCAAGCTAAGCATGAAAGAAACAATGTAGATATTAGCTTGGTGAAAAGTTCTGACATAATGTATGCAGACCCTGAAAGAAGTGCCCATATTTAGAATTAAGTAAATATATTTATGTTAATAAGACTAATTTAAATGTAGCATTAGAATTTACAATTCACAAGTGAATCTTGCTATTCTTTTATGATAATATTATAAACAGCTAAGCTAGGCAGAAATATTATTGGCAGTCAGACAGGGCTAGACCCTCGAGAGAGTCAGGACAAAGGTAAAAACACATTACACTGTAGCCAGAGGCACATCTGTTGGAGGTCAGGCCTCAAGATAAAGATGAAATGACCAGGCCTAAGTTAAGTGGTAACTCCTAGTCTAATGGTAAATAGACATCAGTCACCACGGTGGGTGACCAAGACCCTCGGACTCACCCCTTTCTGAAAAGTTCTTTATTCCTTCCATGTACACTTGCTACCTGACTTGCGTCCACATTGGTTCAATGTTACCTAAGCAACTGTACTTATAATCTTATTGGTTGATCATAGCTGTAATCCACGTTGTACTTATGTGGTTTTGCTCTGTAAAACTTCCCCTGAGAAGTGGGACCCTGGGATACCCATTCAGGACCTCTCCTTCCTCTTAGGAGTTATCCTCTCAGTAAACATTTGTTCGTCCATTGTTCCTAGAATTTATTCTTCAATTTTAGAGAACAGGAACTAGGTGTATCAGACATCTTACAGGTTGAAAATTGTAATATTTCCATTATATCATTTGTAGATCTTATTTCATCTCCTATATCATCCCTGTATCAATAAGATCTTGTCGAAAATATTTTCATCCGTTTGAGAATCTGTGATGATCTTAGAAGGTGCCTAAAGGAGAGATACAGATCCAGCTGACCCTTGAGATCTCTGATCTATAGGGTTTCCCATTCAGAATACTGGTCTAAATGTGGTGGCAAGTTTCATTAACAGTTGGCCAAACACTCTATTTGTAATTTTAGAGAAGAGGCTGTTTGTCAATACCTTTGTACATACAACTTGGTACTCATGTGGAAAAATTTGATGTGAAAAAATCCCTCAATAAGGTAAAGTTTAAATGAAATAGCATTGTAAAATATTCCCCCAAAATAAAAAAAATGTGACCCCTTGCACTTTGTAAGGTAGTTAGTGAAGTTTATTTCCTAATCCAATATCTGCCTGAACAATGTCCTGTGGTCCCTGAACCCCCTGCAATGGAACTGTACTTAATGATACAATAATGACTTTCAGATTTTCAGTTTTTATGGCCACTCTGTCCTTGCTCACAAGATTCATGGAACTGTGGACAATATACTAGGCATAAGTGTACAAGCATATCATACACTAGTTACTTGGTTCAAACCTAGTGATTGTGTGGGCTGTGTGGAACTGAAGACTCCCAGGGAAAGACTGTGAGACTGCCAAATTCCCACAGCTGCTATGTTTAAAAGATACAGCAAGTAAGGCTCCCTTGGCTATATTGATGAATTACAATGAGACATCTTAACAAAGGGGAATGAGAAAAGTCTCACTGAGTTATAAAAGGAAAATGGACATTAGTTTGGGTTCCAAGCGGGGACACTTGTGTTACTTATTGACTTATTACTGTTACTTTAAATATACTTAACAGTATCCCTGGTTCCTCTGTACCATAATTCAATGTTTTATTGTGAATTCTGGGTCAGGGAGGGGAGGGACTACAGGTTGTGGATAGTGTGTGTTGTGGGGGGGTGGGGGGAGTAGGTTAGGACATATATGTATACTAAATAAAACTATTTGCTCAAAGTACTTCCAAGCTCTTCTATTAGTATTTTCTAATTGTAGCAGGTCAAGGGAGGGGGTGTTGCTTACATAGTAGTTATTTGTGATTCACAGTGACTATCATAAACTAAGGTCTTCACTGAAAACTTCTCACATGCTCTTCATATGGGCATTGAAATGGGAATGGATGGGGGGGTGTAACTTAAAAGCAAATCCTATGGTATCTCTCATAGAAAAGCTTCTGAGAGAGCCAAGCAACAGTTTATTCATGAAAACACCAGGAACTCAAGTCTCTACCTTCTGGTTTGCAATCAGTAAAACATTCTGGTCCTTCATGAGAAGAGATGAGAACAGAGACCCAGAGTGAGTTGACTCAAGGCTACAATACCCAAAATAGGTAAGATTTTTCACTCAACAAAGCCAAATCCAGAAATCCCAAGGTTTAGCTTCGGAAGAATTTGCGGAAGGGAATGAGAACACAGCTAAGAAGCCCTATGCCTGACACTCTGAATTTACCATTCATGTAAGTGTCTTGCTTCAGTTATCATTACAATCATCACACTGACCCTCAGAAATACTCAGAATTCCTTTGGATGCTGGGACCCTTTAATAATTGGTAGTCTTTTAGAAAGTTCCAGCCTTACTCACATGTGATAAAGGAAAACAACTGAAAATAAAGTCATTGGATGCAAAAACATAAACACAGGTTAACAAATTCCAAGCCTCAGGGCTTATATTTTCCAGCTTTGGCCCCACCCTATCCTACAATTCTGTGCCCCCCTCCCCCATATAACAGTTCAGATAACTATTGTGAAGGTCTAAGACTGATCCTACTTAAATAACCTTACCTAGGTTCCCAGTTTCCTAGCCTCTGTTTATTTTTTCTTGAAGACTGTATAGTCAGTTTTTCCACTATATTGAAAGACCTGAGGATAGTTACTTACAAAGAAAATGGCTCACTTTTGGAGGCTAAAGTGAAAGTGGTATGATAGAAACTCTTTAAAGGGTCTCATGGCAAATGAAGAATGATGGAGCTTGTACAAAGGAAGGATCACTTCTCAAATCAGGAAGCATAAAGAGAGAAGAAAGGATCAGACTTTCTCTTTTTATAACCACCCTCTTTTGAGATATACCAAATCAATACAAGACTCCAAACAGATATAAATACTTTTCAGTAGGCCTCGCCCATTAAAGGTCCTATCACTTCTCAATACCATCACCTTAAGGACCAAACCTCCAACCATGGAAGGACATCTGAACCATATCCAAATTTTGTTGGTCAGCTCTCTGTCAGAGGGACAAAACAGCTGAGATAAACAACTTATGAGGAAAAATTTTATTTTGGGTCAGAATTTCAGTCCATGATAAATTGGCCTATTGTTTTGGGGTCTGGTAATTCAATACATCATGGCAAAGAATGAAGAGTAGGAGAAAGCTGCTTATCTCATGGCACTCAGAATGCAACAAGAAAAGCAGAGATTCAAGGTCATACTCCCAATGATTTAACTTCTTTCTACTAGTCCACACCTGCTAAAGGTTCCTTGACCTCACAACAGTGCCACAAGCTGGTAAGCAAGGCTTTATTACATGGATACTTGGGAGACATTTGAGTTCCAAACTATAGTACAAGCCACAGCAAGGATAATCATGGTAACATTTATTATACTGAGTCTCTTCCCAGCAAAGTGATATCCATGTTATAAAAATCATCCTGTTCTAAGTGCTGCCATGACCTCACATGTGTCAAGAAGTTGTTTTGTAAATCAAAAGTCTATACATTTATTTTCTTGTCCAATAATATTCTTTTATTTAAAAAACACAGTTGGATATAAACAGACTTTAAGCCTTAAATATAAAACAAAACATAATGCAAAATCACTAATAATATTTTGTCAAGACAAACATTTTAAAATTTAAGCAAATAAAGGATGTTTAGCATTATTTGACATTAGCAAAATTGGCTTCAATTTTTTTCAGCTTTGTGTAAATCTATACTGTATACTCCTAATTCTGTTAGATGTTTTGACCCAGACAGCTCCTTAGTTTCTTATCTTTCATTTGGAGATAGACAATTCTGTTATAGATATAGTGATAGTAATTGTAAAAAGAAAAAAGAAAATCACATATTAGAAAAGCTTATGCCCATGCTATAATATTTTAAAACAACCATTTTCAACAGTTTTTAAAATATTTTTAAAGATTTTATGAAAAGAAGAAATTTTCCAGGAAAAGATTCTGTGTGGTCACGTGAAACTTTTACTTGTTCCTTTCATGTATTTGTCACTATAAATTTTTCAACAACCTGAATTAATTAGAGACAGGATATGCAAACAAATCAGTAGCCAAATTTATTCCTGAAAGCCAAACAGTAAATATAAAAATTGCATGATGAAACATGACTCACTATAGTATCTTCAAACAAAAAAGGTTGTTGAAGATCAGAGAGCTAGTGTTAACTGTTGGCATATTTACAAAAAAAATTGGACAACACATTTAAAATGTCATATTTTTGGATCTCAACAAAAGTGCAATTGGAGTTTTTAAAGTACAGAAAACCAACATCAACTACCAAAGAGGAATGCAACCATTAAGTATTGAAACATGTACCAATAAAAACTAAAAAATTTAATTAATTAAAATAAAAATGTAATGTAATTTAAAATATTATAAAAGAAAACATGACTTTTGTTGCTATATTTATTTTAATGTATTTTGTGTGTGTGTGTGCTAGAGATTAAACACAGGGTCTCCCACATGCGAGGTAAGAGCTGCACCACTGAGCTACCATTCCCAGCCAATAATGTACTTTTTTTTTTAAAAAAGAGTGTTTACTAAGCCATAACTTATATACAATAAAGTATACAAATACTAAGAGCATAGAAAAATGAATGCTTGCATTTGCATGCATTTGAACAACTACCATCCAGATTAATATACATAATATTTCCAGGACTTTAAGAGGCTACTTCATCCCATTTTTGTCTCTGTTGCCCTAGATGTAAATCACTGTTCAGATTCCTATATCCATATCTTGAATTTTGCCTTTTATTCGATATCAATATTTTTATCTTTAATTTTTTATTAATATGTGTTGATTTACATATTAATGAGGTTCGATATGGTATTTCCATAGATGTATACAGTATACACTGGTCAAATGGAGCTTCCCTTTATTCATCTCCCAAACACTCTTTCCAATGTCTAAAATTTCTAATAATCACTATTCTACTTTCAGGTAGACTTTCAATGTCAAATTTCTAGCATAGCTTGGAGGACAATGGTTTTGTTCAAATACAAAATGATAGTAAGAATTTCTTCATTACTTTAGTTGAAAATGAGTCAACTCTTAACTAGGTTTTAAACACTACTACTGTTATTTGTCCTTGTCAATGCTAATAACAAATCAAAATATTTTTACAGGAGCTCTGAATGTATCAACAAAATATGCATAATATCTGTATGTTTTGATATATTAGTTGAGCTACACACTTTTTTAAATGATCTTTAAATAATAAACATGTGTACTTCTAAGGTAAATCATAGAAAGTTTGAATTATACATGATAAATTTGACTACAACATGATCAGTTATAATATTGGGTGTACATATGAATTTTTATTTTTTATCTATTTTTTGGGGGGGTGGGTACCAGGGATCGAACTTGGGACCTTGGGCTTGCAAGGCAGGTGTCAGAACCACTGAGCTAAATGGCCGGCCAAATTTTTTATTTTTTCAGACCTATTTAATTTGTTCTTATTTCTTTCTTTATTTTATTTTTTAACTTTAATTAGTACATGTTTGCAGTACATACTGATTACATTCACTGTAGGGGATTGGTACATGTATGTAACATATTTTATTCCCCTTCTTACCCTTTCTCCAACTGCCCCCTTTTATTTTTCCAGCATCAGATTCATTTATTGTATAAGACCTTATAAAATAATCATATATACATACTGAAAACTAGATTAATAAGCCAAACAAAGAACATGTAAAACAATTGTACTAAGTCAAAGTAAACTTTTAAATACATTATCTACACTGGATTTCAATATCTTCTTTTTCTTTCTCTTTTTTTCTATTATCTGTCTTTTATCTCATACTTGATATATAGAGTTTTTCATATAAAATAAATCATGCAATATTTGAGCTTGTGTGTCTGAGTTACTTCACTTAATATTGTCTCAAGGTGCATACATTTTCCTACAAATGACTCAAGTGTATCCTTTCTACGGCAGAGTAGTACTCCATTGTGTATAAATAGCACCTTTTCTTTATCCATTCATCTGTTGGTGGACATATAGGCTGTTTCCAAGATTTAACTATTAGAATTGTGCTGCTATAAACATGGGTATGTATATATTACTGTGGTATGATGTCTTCAAATCTTTTGGGAAGATGCCTAGAAGGCAACTAGCTGGATCAAATGAAATTTCTCCTTTTAGTTTTGTTTGTTTGTTTGTTTTTTGGTACCGGGGATCGAACTCCAGTTCTTGCGGTTTTGAGGCAGGCGGTGGAACCCACTGAGCTAAATCCCCAGCTTTAGTTTTTTTTGAAGAATCTCTATACTAACTTCCATAGTGATTATTTCAATTTACAGTCCCTCCAATGATAGAGAAGTGTTCCTTTCTCCACACACGCTCGCCAGCATTTGCTATTGGGTAAATTCTTGACGGCAGCCATTTTCTCTGGCGTGAAATGGAATTTCAGTGTTTTAATTTGCATTTCTCAAAAGGCCAATGATGTTGAACATTTTTTCATGTATTTATTGGTTGTATTTCTTCATCTGAGAAGTATCTGTTCATTTCAGATTCCCATTTTTTATGGGTCTTTAAATTTGAAAAGTCTAATTCTTTGAGGGGTTTTTTAATATATTCTAGATATTAGTCTTTTGTCTGAGGAGGAGCTGGTAAATTTTTTCCCCAGTTTGTAGGTTGCTTCTTCACAGTGGTAGTGGTTTCCTTTACTATGCATGTTCTTAAAATTACTTAAATAACTAGGGATTAAGAGGACAAGATATGAATGTTACTGAGTAACTGATAGAATTTGTTATGGCTTCATTGAAATATACACAGTGTATATATGTTCAAACACCTACTTCATTGTTGAGAAAACCAATACCAAATTAATGTATTTTATTGTTGCTGGATTTTTGGGAAAGTCAAGACAAAGTTAAATTTTGTTCAGGTGCAGTATCATATTTTTGGTAATAATGTCTTATTTGTGTATAAATGTATTACTCTGTTCAATGGCAAAGACCAAATCTTTTAATTTACATGAGCCTCATTTAACCCAAAGGGCCTGATTCCCCTGTCTTCTCCTCCAGGTGATTAACAGAGTAAATAATCCCATGGAACTAGAGAGACAGTCATATAGTTTTAAAGGCTTAGACATATAACCCCATCTTAATATCATAAAATAATTATAGCATTTACACAGTCCTCCTTATGAATAATGGCATATATGAAGATCGGTAGTCTAAATCTCAAGGTCTACAAGTCCTGGAAAAGAGAGATCCAGGTTGACTTCCTCCAGGCACATGAGATACTGAAATATGAAAATTAACCCCATGTTTGTAAGCTAGGTTAGTAGGGCTATATAGACAATGACAATAAGAATAGGTGCCTTTTACTGGAGACCTAGGAAAGATGAGGCTGATCCAGCTCAGTCCAAATCTGGAGGCCTTAGAACCAAGAAAAACAAGTAAAGAAATAAATTCTAATCCAAGTATAGGAGAACATTGATGTTACAGTCAGAAAACCAGTAGAGAAAAATAACTGTCCATTACCTCAACTTTTGTTTTCGTTAGGCCTCAACCCATATTAGAAATGATAAACTGTTTTACTTTATCTCTTGAGTCAAATGTTAATCTCAAAGTCACAGTCAGAATGATATTTAATCAAATAACTTGTATCTCCATTAAGTTGGTATAAAAGAATCCATTGTAGCAGTTTTTAAAAATTTTTAAATTTTTAGTACACGTGTGTAGTATATAATGCTTACATTCTTTGTGGAAAGTTGGTACAGGTACATAACACATTTTAATTCTTTTTGAAATCCCTTTTCCCTTCCCTCCTTTCTCCCTTCACCTATCTCTTGATCCCCTTCACCTTTTTGTACATGTTTGCAGTACACAATGTTTACATTTCATGTGTGGATTTGGTACTTGTACATAACATATCCTAGTTCCTTTTCTTCATCCCCTATACTGCCCCTCCCTCCACTCTCCGTCTCTTGATCCCCTTTCCCTTTTAAGAACAATCTATTACACTGATTCTTATGGTCTATCTTTTATTTTGCTCCTTAGTTTTACTATGAGTTTCTCATATAAGAGAAATTATGATATTTATGCTTGTGTCTCTAATTTATTTCACTTAACATTATGGTTTCAATGTGCATCCATTATTCTAGGTCCTGCATTCCATTATGGAGTCAGCAGAGTGCAGAACTTTTCTTTTTTCTTTATCTATACATCCAGGATGTGGAATGTTAACCCAAGATCTGTCAACTAGATTCTCTTTCCTGGGATTTTAAATATTTATCAAGAGACATAAGGATAGAACAAATGGTTGGCCATCATTCATAACCTTAATGACAGCAGCCATGGCAGCAACTCTGTGACTCAACTAGATTGGACTAAGAATACTACTGCTGTGTCTGTTTCTTGGCTATCCAGATCCTTAATGCCTGCCTATTTCAAATTTTTGTCAATTCTTTTAGGCCCTTTATTCCATTCTCAAAATACTTCCAATAATTTCAATTTTACTAAGTAAGCCAGAATCAGATTTTGATATTGCAAATAAGAACTTTAAGAGATATCCATTCAGTCAACAAGTATTTATCAGACATATATTATAGTGGTAAGCATTGAAAATCATATGATGAAAAAAGACACTCTCTCTGCCATCAATTGAACTTACAGACAAATTGTGGAGATATAAAATAAAGAAATTACACAAATAATTTCAGTCATTGTAGGTTCCATGATGGAAAAGTAAAGTGTGTTTTCCAGAAGAGTTATCTTTTTCACTGAATTAGTTGAAAAAAAACTAAAGAGGGGAGGATACAAATACACTTTAGATGAGTTGAAACAAGTATTCTGACTAATGATCTGCACTTTCTATGTGAAGGTTGAAATAGCAGTTGTTGAACACTAAGGAGAAAGTTATCCAGAGTAAAGCAGAAAGTATTTCTGCATAAAGCTGATGGCCATTGACATGTAAGGGTCTCAATATGTAAAGCAGTGCTTGTCTAGTTGTTGTGAGTAGCCTGAGTTCAAGATCAAAGTAGGAAGACAGAGAAATGAGCCTGAGGTTTTTCTAGATAAGTGCAAGGTTAGGTGAATTGCATTTGTAAACAGTTGATTTACAAAATGTATTTGCAAACAATTGGTTGAAGTATTGAGCTATGGTATTAAAGGTGAATGGTAAAACACTATATGAAGACTTGTTGATGGAAACAAAATGGAAAGGTCTGAAAGATAGTATTTAAAAATTTGTAACAAGTGTGACATTTCAGGATGATTTTGTGGTAGAAAAATGGGAATAGTGTAACTGAAGTGAAGTGGAGGTTATAGCCACTGAAATTAAGATCAAAGAATTGACTTTGTAAAGCTAAAATTAAGATTAAGGATTGATCTTATAAAAATAGAATTAGGATCATTCATCTTCATCGAGATCAAAGTTTTCAGGGAGGATGATCAGACTAGAAGTTTAGTGGGCAACTATGAACCAGGGATGTGCCATACTGGAGAATATGAAAGAGAAATATAGGGGAAATATTGTCCTCCGAGGAGAACAGTGTCTCAGTTAAAATGGAATATGTAGGGAAGATGCTGTGTGTGTGTGTGTGTGTGTGTGTGTGTGTGCGCACGTGTACATCAGTTTACTTCTCAGAGGTTGGAAAATCCATAGAAATTCCATAAAATATTCAGTGTAGTTAATCACTTCATTTAATAAAAGAAATTTTCAAATGCTTCTGATAATTTACAAGTATCACCTTAAAAGAGCAAAAAAAAAAAAAATAAAAAAGGCTCAACACCTTTGTCTTTTTAGCAGCAGCGCTTCATGCTAGTACCCACAACTCTTCTGCCTGCTCTAATTTCTCATTACATAAATTGCAACTCATTCACTTCAGTCCAACCTTCAGGGAGCTTCTCCCCCAGTACTCAGTCCATCCAATACCTAGATTTTTGCCCTATTTCAATATGCTTTTTTAGCTGTTGTGATGGTGTCATTTATTTTCTTGACCAAAGCTGGGTAAATTTGCAAATAATTTGGAGCACAATTATGTGGATTAGGTTCATAGCTCAGAACATTATTTAAGTTCCACCAAATCCTCACCAGGTCCTTGTGTCAGATGCAATCATATTAACTGAAGATAAGACTTTTGAGACTACCTATTGACTATAATTTCATGTTTAACTTCACAGATTTATTTTGATACAATCCCCCCCAATAAAGAAATGTTGAGGTGGTAATTTTCTCATTCACATTGATGCTGTTGTTACCTTCAAAAAAATGAAGCACACATAAATATATGTGATCACAAAAGCATTATAATATCTTATATGAGATAACAGATACAGGTACGAACAATTCACTTTTCATGTTGACAATTTAGTATCCCTTTTGGGGAAAGAATTTTGAGATAACAAAGTTTATGAAACAACTTCCTTTATTCCAGAAAGAAATTGTTTTCTGGATGAATTTTCTTATCTTCTGTCTTTTTCCAGCTGTTTTGTCGTACTGTGTTTGGGAAACCTGCTTGGGAAACTACAACTCGAATCTCAGACATTACTATGGAAGAAGTAGCACTTTTACTTAGATTTTCTTAGCCAGAAGGAAAGCAAAGTTCTTAGTTACAGTGAGAATCAGGTCTGAAGGAAGGAACTCTAGAGTGCTTGACTTCAATTAATGTTTATTAAGTGAATCAGTGAGACATGAGCTCTGACTCAAGAACTAGTTGGAAGTTAGACTAAGAGGAAGGCCAGGGTGACAGAAGCAGATTTATTTGTAATGTAAAATATTTGACTTAATAGTGAATTTGAAAGGGTTGATTAGAAAGACAAATGGCCTCCTCCCAAGAAGTCTCAAAGACACCTTTTCTGCTTTGTAAGTGTATTATTAAGAGTGTTCTAAAGGAAGAGATTCAGTAGAAAATATATGCATAATTATGTAAGGAATGTACTAAGTACGTTACAGGATTAAAGGCAGGAGAGTCCACCATGGCTGTCTGTAGGATCAGAAGTGGAAGAATCCAGAGTTGCCATCTGTGTGCTGGAGAGCCAGATGATCCAGTAGCTGTTCATCCCAAGAACATGGAAGTCACAGAAGAAGAGAGATCAAGGATGCAACACCATTCCAAAGTAGAAGGCCTGGAAGTTCACTGTAGAATGGTCAGTGAGAGTCTCCCTTGCAAGGATGAAGAAACTGGAGACAAATGTCCAAATGTAATGACAAAAATGGAACTCTTCCCAAAGGGAAACACTGCCTTCTTCTTTCTTCTTTTATCCCACCCAATGTAAAAAGCCTATCGGATAGTGCCAATCATTTCTGTGGTGAGTCCTTCCCCTTCCATTTCCTGGGCTACAGATCATTCACCTACAGGCACATTCATAACCCAGAAGTGGGCTCCACTTATCTGCTAAGCATTTCCTAATTTACTCAAATTGACATATCATGATTAATGGTCCTGTATGCTTCTGTAAATAGGGACAGTCTTCCACCTTTCTCTTATGGCATTTAAGAATAATCTCTATTTAACTCTCGCAAATTAATTGCCTGGTTTTTTTTTACCCTAATTAACTTTCTAACTTGTCTTCTCACATTTGAAATTCCAGGAATGTTTCTTAATTTGAATTCAAATTATGCTTCTTGGGATTTTAGAGCTCTTTTTAAAAGTTCATTATAATCCTGTAGTCACTTTTATAATTTATCAAGGACATATAAAGGGACTTGACATCAGCCACTGCTGCCTGAAGTCTTTTGTTTGAGTTGAAACTAAATAGAACTTTGAAATAACCAAGGTGACAAAGAAGGATGAAGAGGAGGAATTATGAGTCTTAACTTTAAAAAATGCTTTTCAGAGAAACACCAACAACTCTAATCTTTAGCCCTGAGTTTGACTTTAAGGTCAATGGAATAAGTCTGAATTTTTCTACTTGACAAGGGAATGTTTACAAAGGAGCTAGAAAAGCATTTGTTCAAATGTTATTATTTGTGTAATTGCAGAGCTAATTCATTATAATCAAACAAATATTGGAAAATATAAAATAACAAGAATGAAGTTAAAATCATTCATAAGGCAAATACACAAAATTACAAATATCTTAAAATTCTGTGCATACCCTTTTGGCAGTTTTTTAAATACAGATCTTGTATATTTTTTAAAATGGTGCTAAAATCCCTATGCGTTTGGATATACAATCATCCAGTCAATACTGGGAATTCTCATTAGGAATGTTTATGGAAACATTTTGTTATCTAATTTCCTCAATAATATAAGATTGATCTATGGTATTAACTCTTCTTTGCAAAATCACATCATATTAAATATCGGACTATATTTCATTGAATGGAAACATTTAACCAATTTCCTTCATTGCCATTTAAGTTGTTTTCAATTTTTAAATTAAATTATACATATTAATGTGATAAGCACAGTTTGCACATACATCTTTGAGAATATGATTTTTTTTTGAGACAGGATCTCACTATGCATTTCAGACTGGCCTTGAATGAATTATGTAGCCCAAGCTGGCCTAGAACTCATGGCAATCCTCCTGCCTCAGCCTCCAGAGTGCTGAGATTACAGGGATGCACCACCACACCTGGCTAGAATATGATTATTTTGAACAATTTATTAGTGATAACTGAGTCACATAAATAATCTCCCCAAATCTCCTCAATGGCTCCTCAATGGGAAAAGAAAGATATTTGAGAAATATTTATTGTATGTCTACACAGTGGAAAGTAGAACATGGTACTGGATTAGAAGGATTTTGGTAAGTGTGGTAGAATACTAAGATATATACGATGTGCATGATTCATGCACTAAATGAGCTTAGTCCAAAATAGCTAATATAATACTTTATAAATATTGTTTATACCTAGTTTTTATTGCCTCTTAATTTCTGATACAGTTGAACTGTATTTTTCTATGTACTGAATTTATAATACTTTAAGAATTTGTTAGGACCTTCAGCACACATTCAGCTGCTGGTTCAGGGAGGAAATTTAGTTGTTTTAGAAGAGTTTAAACAATCAACATAGAACTGGAGGTGACTGAGGTGGTTTTAAGGGATAAGAGGTTAAAAGTGAGTCTCATAAAATATATAACAAAACAAGAACTCAAGGAGAAATTAACCACACAGCTGCAAGGAAATCAGTCCCCAGATTAAGATGGGGACTGACCTGAAGTAGATAGGACCTTGCCCTATGAAATTAAGGGTTTTATGCAGGTCATTATTGTGTCTTCTGCACTAGAAACATGGCAGTGAAAAGTGATAAAATGGAATATAAATATCAGAGATGAGTACAATGGGAAGGCCCTTCTCCTGAGACTGGGACTGTTTAAATACTTCCTGTATCAGATTAAGTGAAGTGATGGGGAAAATCAGTTCCAATTTCCTCAAGATTTATACCTTGACTATATTCTAAGGACTTAGCTATATCAAGAAAGCTCTTAGACTCCTCCTCTGAGGTCATGAGACTGTTCCATAATGAGCTATGAGTTTTTGGTTATGGGCCTCCATGAGATGTTTTCTTAAGTGCACAGTTGACAATACAAATTTCTTAATTTCAGTCTTTCAATGAGATCTACATAAACTACAAAAGAAGATTCATCTTTCTTAGGAGAACACATAAAATACAGAATTATGTTATGGTGAGTCATCCACAGACTCTAGATTTAGCCAGAAGGGGGCTGGACAAGAAGAGGAGAAAAATAATCAGTGGGAATGTTTCATTAAAAGAGAGTATTACTCAGTCATAAAGAATGAGAAACTAGAGACATTCATAGCTAACTGGATGCACATTGAGGCCATACTCTTAAGTGAAATACATAGGACACATGTATAAGTACTGAATAGTTTCTCTAGTGTGAGAAACTGAAAATGTAAAGAAGGACTAAAAGGTATAATAGATAATGTGAAATAGGAAGAAAAGGTGCAAAGGGAAAGGGGAAGTGGGAGGGGTAGGGGAAAATAAATAAGGGAATGGAATTAATATGAGAAAAAGAAAAAATGGAAACAAAGTCTTTGTAGATAGGGAGGGGTGGAGGGCTTGAAGGGAGGTCAGGGGAATGGGGAAAAATAAGAACCAAGATGGATTATGTTAAGGTGCATATCTCCAATGATGAATGTCATTATATTGTATACCTGAAATGTACCAATAAAATTAATTTTTTAAAAAGGAGTAGCATTGAGCATTATCACCAAAGCTTAGTTTCCTCATTGGATTGCTATAGTTATTAAAATAAAACTAATTAATCTCAACAAGAATGAAAACTCCATGAGGGCAGGATATTTTTCTGTTTTCTTTACAAATATATCAGCAATAATTATAATAATTTCTGGGTCATAGTAGGTGCATCTCTGCTTTTTACTTGCTAGTTATGTGACCTTGAACAGGTTACTTAACTTCTCTTGAATTTTATCCTTTCTCATCCTTAAGATACTACAACAAATGAATCTGCCTTTCAGAGTCATTTTAATGTTTAAATAAAAAACATTTAAAACATATGGATCAATGACTATGCATATAGTAAGTGTTCGATAAATGTTATATGCTGTTATCATTTCTCTCCAATACCTAAAACTTATTAATGATATACCTGGAGTTACTGGTCTAGATGCCAGTGGTAAAATATATTTATAGAAGACAAAGACTCAGGAAGTGTGGATAACAGTTAAGACAGGGAACATAGTGCTCTCTTATGTTCTTTCTGCTTCCCAGACTCAAGTTACACTGACATCTAGATAGAGCTCATCACAAGTATAATATTCATCTGTAGATATGTGTTTCTTCTTAAAAGTATATGTTCCTAAAATTGGAACAGTTTTACATTGCTTGTAGAAATAAAAAATGGTGTAGCCTCAGTGGAAAACAGTATGGTCATTCCTCAAAATATTAAATGTAGAATTGCTATATGATCCAGTAAGATGTATGCATAAACAGATTTAAAATGAAAGAAACAGACAAACCTTGAAGACATTATACTAAGTCGAAATATCTGCTCATAAAAGGGCAAATATTGTGTTATTTCACTTATATGAGTTACCTAGTGTAGTCAAATTCATAGAGACAGAAATTATAACAATGGCTCCAGGACCTGGGGAGAGTTAGTGTTTAAATGGGTATAGAGTTTCAGTTGGAGAAGATGAAAATATTCTGGAGATGGATGATGGCAGTGGTTGCACAGTTGTGTAAATGCACTCACTTTCCTAAATTCTATACTGAAAAATGGTTAATCTGTTAAATTTTATAACATGTATACTATACCACAATAGAGACACCTTCTTTGCACATTTTCTGTGATATCTGAAAGTTAGTTAACTGTACAAGGAAGAGATACCGCTGTTTTATCTCTGGCAAATTTAAAAACTTCTCTGAGATTTAGTTTCTTCATCTTTAAAATGGAGAAAGTATCACCTGTCTCTTAGTTATCTTCTCATTGCTGGGACAACACCCACAAGTTAATGGAGGAAAAGTTTATTTTAGCTCAGTTTGTAAATCCATGGTCAGTTGTTGTCTCCAAGGCAGGGTGGCATGGCAGAAAGACATCACAGAGGAGAAACAATGCATAGCAGGTCAGTCAGAAGGCAGCAAACAGAAGCAGCAGCAAGCTTCTTTTTCCCTTTTATCCCATCCAGGCTGCAAACTTTTTCTGTGGTGTTACCGACACCTAAGGTGGGCCTTCCCATTATCTACACCCAGAACTTTGCTAAACCAATCAGTTGACTAATGCAGTTATCATACCCTTAATCCACACTCACACACCCTACATCCAGCCACCTCCAAAAAGCCCCACTTATGAGTGCATGAGGCTTTGGGGGGACATCTAGATAAAAGCCATAACATATATTGCAGGGGTATTATGAGTGTTTCGTTGAGAGATTGTATATAAAATTGCAAGATGATGTATGGTTCACACTGGAGATTTTAAGTCATATTAGCCTAATTAAATTATGAAAGATTTGGAGAAGATATTTCAACTATACTACATTGGAAACTGTTTAGAAATGGAAGAGGCAAGGAAAGTAGTAGAAGATGCTAATTTATTTGGAGGAAATAAGATGAAGCAGGTAAAATTGGAAATGCAATGGCATTGTTCATTCAAATAATACTAATCTCTTTGCACCTAAGTTTCTTCCTCTGAAAAGTGAAGAAATTAACAGTATCTGGCTTGTAAGGTTATTCTTCACTGTTCCATCAAGAAATATTTATTGCACACCTCCTATTTGCCAGACACTATTCTTGATTTTATGAAAAATAGCAGCAAACAAGATAGGAATATACTCTTCCCTCACAAAACTTCCATTCCAGTTTCCACTTTGTAAATATGCTTTAAAGACTTGAGACATTTAAATACTTGATATATTATTCTATACATTCTATACCTCATGCCTTCTTTATGGAAAAGATTAGTTTAACTGAAATATTCATGTCTAGTGTTTTTTTTAACTTTATTGGGATTTTGGATGCCCATATGTCTAGGCACATATATCTCACCTCTTGCTTGAATGTGGATAGATGAATTAAAGTCGCTTTTGAATTTTTTTTTTTGCAGTGAGAAATATACTTCGCTACCTGAAAGTTAACTGGTTTCTAAAATCATCAGAGCACTAGAACAAAAAACAGCCTGACTCTTGGTGCCTGCAAGGCTGGGAGGAGTTATTAGGCATATTTCTGACAGATATAATGGTGTAGAACAACAACAAAAAGTCATGCGCTTTTGACTTTGAGATAATGAAATATGAATTAGAATGTACTTATATGATTCTAATGGGATGCATTTCACAATTTACAGATTGATTTAATCACTGATTTTTTGTAGTATAGAGATATTATCATTGATAGGTTTAGTCATTATTTATGATATTTTGGGTTAGCAAGGCTGACTCACCTATTACTAAATATTCTCCATAATAACAATTTTGTTTGTATCATCTATATAAGCTGCAAGTTTAAGGAAATAGGTACTGATTCCATTTCTTCTCACTGATGGAAATTAATTGAACCCTAAATTTGCAGAGGAGTATAAACCAAGGAGAGTTTCTCTCAGGCCTCAAAACTAGGAAGATTTGTTTCCCTTAGCAACTGGTTTGCTTTTATCTCATGGATGGTAAAAGTTGTGTAATTATCTATTGTTACCTCTTTGCATTGTCTACTAGTAGGCGCAGGGACAAATTTGTGATCAACCTTAAGCAAACTTATAGTACATCACAACACGTATTTTATTTATTAACTTCACATGGACTTAATCTTCTTTCCTTCTTCCCCCATACTCCATTTTTCTCACTTTATTCACATTTTGTCTTTTATGTAGTCTAGAAGCTGTCAAAATTTAAACCAATATTGGAAAACATTCAGAGATGTACATTTCTGTTATTGTATTTAACATGAAAAGCACCATAGCAATATATCATAAATGACAGAGAGCTCATTTCTTTCTAAAAAACTAAGGAATATTGCAAGAGGAGACAGCTTTCGAGATCGGTAATTGGAAGAATCTGTGTGTACTAAGGCAATTATAAATGAGGTGCAAATACATCTTTAAGAAAGGAGGTGTTGGGATTTTTGAAAGGATTGGCGGATGAAACATTCTCGATGTAAAGTAGTCAGAGCTAAAGGAAGAGGGGTCACCAAAAACAAAAATTGAGTTTCAAGTTTAATACCTATAATCAAGTTTGAAATATCACTATTATTGGGTTTTTGAATGAATTAGGGCACATGTCCCATCCCTCAGTTGGTTTTCTCATTGGACATTAAAGTGTTTTAATGTACTTCTTCACTTTGGCTTCTTATGCTTAGTATGGTGTATTAAAAAGGGCACTGATCTGGAATAAGGATTGGTGGGTTCTGTTTCTGGTTCAACCATTGATTTGATGGTGACAGTAGAAAAAATCCTATGCCTTCTGTTAGGCTAAGTTTATCCATCTGTAATTTTTTCTTCTTTTGCAGTGCTGAGAATTGAACCCATGGTCTTGTGCAAGGTAAGCAAGCTCTCTATCACTGAGCTACATCCCCACTCTGACCCTATTAGTAATATTAAAATTTGGACTAAATGCTCCTTAAATACAAAATTCTAAGCACAAATTAGATAACATGTAAGATGAGAGAATTCAAAGCACAACTAATGCAGATATGGCTTAGGAATGTGTTTATCAATTTGATAATAGGAACACAAAGAGGCATCCTTTTTACCCTCCTTATCTTTGGGTTCTAGCCATGTCAAATGACAATGACATATGCCCTAAAAGGATCATTTACCCTGAGAAAAGTCCATTATGAGGCCTCATCCAAACCTTCTTTCACTCAGGAGGTCCATGACCCAGACACTCT
Organism: Heterocephalus glaber; assembly: GCF_053883595.1. NCBI lineage: Eukaryota > Metazoa > Chordata > Mammalia > Rodentia > Bathyergidae > Heterocephalus > Heterocephalus glaber. The sequence goes on along the minus strand of NW_028258473.1, from coordinate 4,502,719 downwards.
AGAATGGCTATCAGATGGCTCAGAATAAGCCTGCAATATTAGATACTTGGGACACTGAAACAAGAGGATCACAAGTTTGAGGCCATCCTGGGTAATTTAGGTATGCCCTGTTTCAAAATTTTTTAAAAATATGAGGCTGGAGATGCAATTGAGTGGCATTTGGATGAAGAACACTTTAGGCTCAAATGCCAGTACATATGTCAAAGGAGGGAGGGAGGGAAGGAGAGAGGAAGAGGGGAAGAAGAAGAAAGAAGAAGAAGGAGGAGGAGGAGGAGGAGAAAAAGAAGGAGGAGGAGAGGGAGAGGGAAAGGGAGAGGGAGAAGAGGGAGAGGGAGAGGGAGAAGGAGAGGGAGAGGGAGAAGGAGAAGGAGAAAGAGAAGAAGGAGGAGGAGGAGGAGAAGGAGAAGGAGAAGGAGAGATAAAGAATATAAATGAGACACAAATAGAGGCTCTACCTAGCCTCACTTACTGCCATCTACCTATTCATGCCCTATTACCCTGCCCCCAATCACCTTGGCATGGCTAGTAAGGAAAACAATACTAAGTTCCACAAATTTTAAAAATAAAATTATCAAATGATCCCATAGCCCCAGTTCTGAATATATGTCTAAAATACTTTAAAGATATATTTTCCTACTTGTATTCATTGAAGTATTATTCACAAAAATTAAAAGTAGAAACAACCTATATGTTCAATGGATAAATGCATAAAGAAAATTTGGTATGTGTACATAAGGGATGATATTGTAGTTTTAGAAACAGGATCTTTTCACATACTACAGCATAGATGAACCTCAAGGACATTATGCTAAGTGAAATAAGTAAATTACAAAATGACAGATACTACATATCACTCATGTGAAGTATTTAATGTACTTAAAATTGTAGAAACAGAATATATGCAGGTGATTTCAAGGACAAAGGGAAGATTAGATAATAAATTAATATTAACTGGGCATAAAGTTTCAGTTTTGCAAGATGAGACTATGTGAATATAATTAATACTAGTGAATTGCACATTTCAAATGGTTAGAGTTTAGAGTTATGTGTTTATTTTAAAAAAAAAGGACTGTGAATGTGATAGTATGATTTCTATAGCTGAAACAAAATACATAGGGCAAGAAACATAAAGAGAAGTTTATTTTGGTTCACAGTTTCATAGATTTTAGCCCATAGTTGATTGCCCTTTTGCTTTTGGGTCTGTGGCAAAACAATACATCATGGCAGGGAACACACAATGGAACAAAGAGCTATTCACTTCACTTTATGGAGGCTGGGAAAAGACAGAGACAGGAAAGGGTAGGTGTCCCAATATCCCTCCACTGGCACGCTTTCAATGACCCCACTTCCTTCCACTAGCTCCTATCTCATAAAGGTTTCACAGCCTCTCCCAATAGTGATACAGTCTGGCAACCAAACCTTTACAATATAAGCCTTTGGGGGAACATTTAAGATGAAAACTATAATAATGAGGTAATTGATAACCATAATTAAAAATAAAACAAAAATTTAAAATATCGTCATTCAGACAACTAGAAAAACTCAGATGAGCATAAAAGAAAGCAAAGATTCTTTGAGGACAGGAAAGGAAAGGGATCACAGATATAATGTGCAAGAGTTTGCAACATGAGCAAGTTTATACATTTTTAGTTACCAGTCATTAAGATACAAGTGGCACTTTACAGATGATGAATTGTACAATTCAAAGCTCTTTGTTGTGTGAAGAAGCCAATTTTTCAGTTCTTGGATTCAAATGCAGAATATCTCATGCCATAACCTTATAGTCTCAGGACTAGAAGGAATCATACAACTTACAGTGTGACAGATGTAATATTTGATTCCCACAATATCCAAAACACAGTAAATATCTCTAGCAAGTGTTAAGTCTCTTCTTGTATACTTCAAATTATATAAATCTTACTACTCACCTAAGCAGCCAATTTTGTACTTAGACATTTGACTGTTAAAAATATCTTTTTCACATTGGGTCTGGAGGCATTTGTACCAAGGGCAACACAAGTCACACATGCCTCGCCTCACCCATTTTATTTTTATCTTTATGTGTAAGATCATAACATCTTGTTTTGCAATCAGAATTGTTCTGGCACATTGGTAGAAATGCATGTGTTCTACTTAGTATGAATTAAGTTACATTTTAAGGCTTAAAATGTATTTTTCTCACTATACTTTCATAGTGTTTGAAATTTAGACATTTCAGATTAGACATGCCAACTTATGTATGTATCTCTACCAACTAGAGTTCTTCAATTACTATCTGTATACTAAGTCCTGTCTCCAAAATCAATCCTGAGCTCAGGCACTGTAAAACAAAGAATATATTCTGTACCACCACTGGTATATGAACTTAACTATAAGAAGAAAAGAATGAAATAACCCTAGACTCAACTTGAGTCTTGGTATCAGGTCTCTGTACTTTTTCTGGTATGATCCTGAATTTGGGTACAGTTTCTGGTATATGTGCTCTACTGAATGCTCACATCTTGCTCCTGGATTCCCCAGTGGATTACTAATTTACTTCCTGTACTGATAACCTGTGGATGGATTTCAAAAGTCAGTGTAGAATCCTCACTGGTCTGAGGTCTTGCCCAGTGTCATCTTATCCCTATTGTCCACCCTAGTGCTATAAACATTTTCTTATCTGACTTACCTCTTGCTAATAAGACACACACACACACACATGCATGCATGCACCCATGCACGCACCCATGCATACACACATGTTTTCTGCAAAGCCAATTAACATTAAAGTATGTCATAGGTCATTAGTGTGATTGTATGTGAAAGTCAAAATAATTGGCTTAAAAAACTTGAGTCAGCCAGATATGGTAATGCAAGCCTGTAATCCCAGAACTCTTGGAGGGTGAGGAAGAAAGATAGCTCATTTGAGCCCCACTTGAGCAATTTAGTGATTAAGAAAGACACCGTATTGAAATAAAAAATTTTAAAAGGCAGGGGAGTAGCTTAGTACTAAGGCCTTGTGATCAATCCATGGTAACACAAACACATCCATAAATAAGTAAATATAAATTGTGCCACTCCACCTGAGCTCTCTGCCAGAGCCACTCTCCATAGCTCTAGATAACAGTACCATTAGATGACCCTAATTGCAGATATCTTCCATTAAGAAATATTTTCTCTATTCTCTGTTGCCCCAGTACAGTTTCTCTGCATTTTCTTATTTACAACTCAGACTTCAATTTCTTTAGACTATCTGCCATAATTCTGATACCTTCGTCATTACATTATTCTCTCACTATACTCTCTAAATACATTCATTGACCATGTCTGGTTATTCTGACATCTCATTTTCTTCATGTATTTTCATGTCCCTAGCACGCTGACTCCTCCTTGCACTGCTCCAGTGGTGTTATAGATGGAATTTCTGCTTCCTGTTCCAATTCCATTCTGTTTATAATTAATCCACCATGATGTCTCTGGATGAGACTTTTTAAACAAACCTTTGATTTTGTCATCCTGCCTTCCTATCTTAAAAGCATCCAGACATATCTCTAAAATCAGGAGAAATGTAAGAATGTATTTTCTCACAAATTTTATATAATATCATTTTAGAAGTCTTAGCTAACAAAATAAAATAAAAAGAAATAAAAGGAAAACACATTAAGAAAGGAGAAATACAACTGCTTTTGTATGTACATGACATAATTTTCTAGGTAAAAATCCCAAACTATATAAAACAACAAATGAACATCTGAAATTGTGATTGTAGTAAGTTTGTAGGGTATAAGATTAAGATACAAAAGTCAATTGGTTTCTTATATACCAGCAATGAGAAATTAAAATCTTAAATAAAAAATACAATATCACTTATATTAGCATCGAAAAGTAAAATACTTAGGTGTCTAACAAAATATGTATAAAATCTATATGAGGTAAATTATAAAATTCTGATGAAAGAAATAAAAAAGACCTAAATAAATGCACAGATATTCCATGTCCATGGGCAGGAATACTCAATATGGTTAAAGTGTCTGTTCTCAACTTGATCTATTGATTCAATGTAATCTCTGGTAGAAGCCTAGCAGGCTATTTTGTGGATATTATCACACTGAATCTAATGTTTATATGAAAAGTCAAAGACGCAAACAGCCAAATAAATACTGAAGAAGAAGAACAAAGTTGGAAGACTAACACTACCCATTTTGAATACTCACACTAAAGATGTGTTCATGAAGACAGAATAATACTGGCAAAAGAGTACACTAATAAATCCATGGAACAAAATATAGAGATCAGAAATAGACCCACAGAAAGGTAATGAATTTCTTTTTGACAAAGAAGGATAGGAAATGTAATGGAGAAAGAACAGTGATTCTAACAAATTATGCTGGAGTTGCAGTGCATATACACACAAAGCATGAATTTAGATAGAGTTTATACATTCACAAAAGTTAACTCAAAATGAATCATAGACCTCAATTTAAAACACAAAGCCCTGAAACTTCTAGAATATAACAGGAGAAAATCTAAGTGACCTTGCATTTGACAATTACTTTTTTGATACAACACTCAAAGTACAATCCTGAAAGAAAATTAGTAAGCTATGCTTTATTAAAAATATAAACTTCTGTTCTGTAAAGACACTGTTATCAGAAGAGAGAGACCAGCCACAAACTGTGATAAAATATTTGAAAAATGTGTATCTAAAATATAAAGTTAATTCTTAATACTCAACATTATGAAAATAATACAATTAAGAGAATCAAAAGATGTCAAGATACTCATCTCCAAAGAAAACATACAGATGTCAAATATTTACAGTTGAACCTCAGTATCTGCTGGCTCCACATTTGTAAGTCCAACTCACTGTTGACTGAAAATATAGTTAGGCCTATGATGGTTGTACCTGCACCGAATACATGCAGCCTTGATTTTTCCTGTTATTATTTCCTTTAAAATACAGTATAACAATTATTTACAGGAAATTAGCAATATATTGAGTTTTGTAAGTATTCTAGAGGTGATTTAAAGCATATGGGAGGATATATACAGGCTATATGGCAAATTCTATTCCAGTTTATATAAAGGACTTGAGCATATATAGATTTTATTATCCATTGGAGGCCCTGTAACAATCTCCTTGCATATTCCAAAGAATAACTATATGAAAAGTTGTCAGATATGATATGACATAGTAGAATTACAAATTAAAGACAATGAGCACACCCTACCGAGGTCCGGAGTCATGCGGAACACGCCAAATCAGCCCCCTGCAGACAGGCAGGTCTGCACACACCCTACTGAGGTCCCCAGTTGCACAGAACATGCTGAATCAGCCTGCTGAAGACAGGCAGATCTGTGAACGCCCTGTGGAAGTCCCGAGTCCCGTGGAACATGCCTAATTGGCCCGCTGCAGACAGGCAGGTCTGCCCATGCCCTACCAAGGTCCCGAGTCACGCAGAACATGCAAAATTGGACTGAGCCCCAGCAACAATCGACTGGACCCCCACCCCTGCTCCTCTGTACAGCCACCTGGTTCCACACTACAAAGACGCAGAGGACACCGGACCACTAGACCACGGTACTGAGTCCCACTGCTCCTGGTCCAGAGGAAGGGCCTTCCCAGCCACCATAACTCTCACTGCTCCCAGCCCAGAGGATAGGGCTTTTGGGTCAACTTCTGTCCCGCTGCTCATGGCCCAGAGGAAGGGGCTTCCAGGCCACCATCCCTCCCACCACTCCTGGCCCAGAGGTAGGGGCTTCTGAGCCACCATCCCACTGCTCCTGGACCAGAGGAAGGGGCTTCCCAGCCTCCATCCCTGCCGCTGCTCCCAGCCCACAGGAAAGGGCTTTTGGGACACCATCCCTATTGCGGCTCCCAGTCCTGTCCCACCTCTCCCACCACAGAGGAGGTAATCTGTGCAGGTGCCAAAAGCCCTCATCCCAGTTGAAATGAGAAAACACATAAATAAGTCTCAAAACCAGACTTCCAGATCACCTACAGCAACCCCAAAGGGAAATGAGATGGAACACTCTGATACTCAACCACCTGGACCCACTGAACTGGCAACAAAAGGGGATCTGGAAAAAATGAAATCAGAAATAATTTCTCACATAACAGGAGAAATTATGCCCCTAGTGCAAGACATGATTAATAAATCTAGAGAGGAGCTCAGGAACATGATGGAATCTCAACATAGGAAACAAATGGAATCCATAAAACAGATGCAAATAGATTTCAAGGACATGAAAAACTCCATTGAAAGTCTACACAGCAGAATGAGCCAATGTGAGGACAGAATTTCAGATACAGAAGATAAGATTGCAATTAATGACCAGGAAAAGAAAAATTGCTTCAAAATTATAAGGGAACATGACAAAGCAATCCCGCAGCTGCTAGATGATGCAAAGAAGCATAACATAAGACTGATTGGAATCAATGAAGAAACAGGAGAGAGTGCAGATGACATAAAAAATATCTTCACAGAAATAATGGCAGAAAACTTCCCAAGCAGGGGAAAAGAGCTTGACATACAGATAAGTGAGGCATATAGGACTCCAAAGAGCCTTGATCAAAAAAATTCTACACATAGGCATACAATTGTTAAGATTCCAGAAACTCAACAGAAGAACAAAGTTCTACAAGCATTTAGAGAAAAGAAACAAATCACATACAAAGGAAAGGGCATCAGAATCACAGCACACTTCTCAACACAAACCATCAAGGCAAGAAGAGCTTGGAGTGACATATTGCAAGCCCTAAAGAAAACAGTCTCCAACCCAGATTGATGTACCCTGCAAAACTATCTTTCAAAATGGATGGAGAAATAAGATACATTCATGACAAAGAGCACCTTAGGAACTTTGGGAATACCAAATCAGCACTCCAAAGAATTTTACACAATATCCTAAGAACAGACATTGAGGATCACAATCCCAGGAAGCAAAGCAGAATGAACCCACCTGGCATGACAAGAAATTAAATGTAAAGGGGGAGAACCAAACAAAAAGAAAAAGTCATGGCAATGACAAGTCAATATGTTTCAGTTATAACCATCAATGTTAATGGTCTCAATTCACCAATCAAAAGAAATAGACTGGCAGAATGGGTCAAGAAGCAAAATCCAACAATATGCTGCATACAAGAAACACACTTAATTCAAAAGGAAACTCATAGACTGAAAGTTAAAGGGTGGAAAACAATACTCCATGCAACAGGAACCTGAAAAAAAGCAGGAGTAGCTATCCTCTTTGCAGATCAAGTAGATTTCAAACCAACACTGATTAAGAGAGACGAAGAAGGGCACTACATCCTTGTAAAGGGAACAATCCAAGAGGAAGAGATGGCAATCATAAATATCTATGCACCAAACCCTAGTGCACCCAACTATATAAAACAAATACTAACGGACATGACAAGTCATATATGCACTAATACAGTTGTAGTGGGGGACCTCAACACCCCACTGTCACAAATAGATAGATAAACTAGACTAAAAATAAGTAATGAAATACTAGAACTGAAACGAACTCTTGAACAAATGAACTTAACAGATGTTTACAGAGTCATCCACCCCACAAAATCAGAATACACCTTCTTCTCAGCTGCACATGGGTCATTCTCAAAAATAGACCACATACTCACACATAGAACATGTTTAAGTAAGTGCAAAGGAATTGAAGTTATCCCCTGTATATTATCAGACCATAGTGTGATGAAATTGGAGATCCATAGCAAAAGAAACTCAAAAAATTTCATAAACACGTGGAAATTGAGCAACATACTTCTGAATAACCAATGGATCACAGAGGAAATTAAAGATGAAATCCGACAGCTCCTTCAATTAAATGACAATGACAATACAACATATCGGAATCTATGGGATGCAATGAAAGCAGTCTTGCAAGGGAAATTCATAGCAGTGAATACGCATATTAGGAAAACACAAGGAGCCCAATTAAAAAACCTGGTACTGCAACTCAAGCATCTACAAAAAGAAGAATAGGACAACCCCAGAGCTCATACAAGGGAGGAAATTATAAAGATCAGAGGAGAAATCAATGCAATGGAGACTAAGAGAACAATACAAAAAATCAATGAAGCCAAGAGTTGGTTCTTCAAAAGAATCAACAAAATTGATAAACCCTTAGCCAACCTTGTCAGAAAAAGGAAAGAAAAGGCCCAAATCCATGCTATTAGGAATGAAAAGGGTGAAATTACAACAGACCCAGCAGAAATCCAGAGGATCATCAATACTTACTTCGAGAACACATACGCCAATAAGATGGACAACACAGAAGAAATGGACAGATTCCTAGGTACATATGAATTACCAAAGTTGAATGAAGAAGACATAAAAATTCTGAACAACCCAATATCAACTAATAAAATTGAAAATGTAATTAAAAACTTATCAACTAAGAAAAGCCCGGGCCCTGATGGATTCATTGCTGAATTCTACAATACATTTAGAGAGGAACTGCTGCCACTACTGTTTAAACTCTTCAATGAAATTGAAAAGAAATCAATACTCCCAAATTCATTCCAGGAAGCATCACCTTGATCCCCAAAGCAGAGAAAGAGCCAACCGAAAAGGAGAACTATAGGCCCATCTCACTAATGAACATAAATGCAAAAATCCTTAATAAGATACTGGCAAACAAAATGCAGAAGATCATCAAGAAGATCATACACCCTGATCAAGTGGGATTAATCCCAGGGATGCAGGGATGGTTCAACATACACAAATCAATCAATGTAATACACTATATCAATAGAGTCAAGGACAAAAACCATATGATTATTTCCATAGATGCAGAAAAAGCATTTGACAAAATCCAACATGCATTTATGATAAAAACCCTACAAAAAATTGGAATAGATGGTCTCTACCTCAAACTGATAGAAGCCATCTATGAAAACCAACAGCCAATATCATACTAAATGGTCAAAAAGTGAAGTCCTTCACACTAAAATCAGGAACAAGACAAGGATATCCACTATCACCACTCTTGTTCAATATAGTTCTGGAAACATTAGCCATGGCAATTAGACAAGAGAAAGAAATAAAAGGAATAAAGATAGGAAATGAAGAAGTCAAATTGTCATTATTTGCAGATGACATGATACTCTACATAGAAGACCCCAAGAACTCCACCCAAAGTCTTTTAGACTTAATAACCAAATTCAGTCAAGGAGCTGGATACAAGGTCAACACACAAAAATCAATAGCTTTCCTCTGCACAAATGACAGGCTCACTGAGAGAGAAATAGGGCAAATAATTCCTTTCACAATAGCATCCAAAACACTGAAATACCTAGGAATCAACCTAACAAAAGAAATCAAAGACCTCTTCTCTGAAAACTATGGCACTCTGAAAAGAGAGATTGAAGATGATATCAGAAAATGGACAGACATCCCCTGCTCCTGGGTAGGAAGGATTAATACAGTGAAAATGGCCATACTTCCAAAACTGCTATGTAGATTTAATGCAATTCCAATTGAGATCCCAGCAGCATACTTCATGGACCTCGAGAAAACAATCCAAAAATTCATTTGGAACAAGAAGAGACCCAGAATAGCAAAAGCAATTCTAGGTAACAGATACATGAGAGGGGGTATCACAATCCCCAATCTGCAACTCTACTACAAAGCTACTGTGATAAAAACAGCATGGTACTGGCAAAGAAACAGACCTGAGGACCAGTGGAACAGATTAGAAGATGCAGAAACAACTCCAGACACACTCAGCCATCTCATCTTTGACAAAGGAGCCAAACACCCTCACTAGAGGAAAGATAGCCTCTTTAATAAATGGTGCTGGAAAAATTGGGCTTCAACTTACCAAAGATTAAAACTAGACCTATATCTCTCACCATGCACTAAACTAAAATCAAAATGGATTAAAGATCTAAATATTAAAATAGAAACTCTGAACCAGTTGGAACAGAGGTTAGGTAGAACCCTTGAAGACATAGGTGTAGGAAAAGATTTTATGAAGAAAACCTCAGTTGCCCATGAACTAGCACAAACAATCAACAAGTGGGATCTCTTCTTATTAAAAGGCTTCTGCACAGCAAGAGAAACCACCAGCAGTGTGAAGAGACAGCACACAATGTGGGAAAAATCTTCACCTTCTCTTCTTCAGACAAAGGTCTACTATCTCAAATCTATAAAGAACTTAAAAAGATCAGACCTCCCAAATTTAAAGACCCAATCTGAAAACGGGCATCTGAAATGAACAGACATTTCTCAGACAAAGAATTAGAAATAGGAAATAAATACATGAAAAAATGTTCAACATCACTGGTCATTGGAGAGATGCAAATGAAAACAACACTGAGATTCCACTTCACTCCAGAAAGAACGGCTGCTGTCATGAAATCAACCAATAACAAATGCTGGCAGGGCTGTGGGGAAAGAGGAACCCTGCTCCACTGCTGGTGGGAGTGTAGACTGGTGCAACCACTGTGGAAGTCAGTATGGAGATACTTCAAAGAACTAGGACTGGAAGTCTCATTTGACCCCGCTATTCCACTGCTGGGGATCTTCCCCAAAGAATTAAAAGAATCATACCACAGTGATATATGTGTGCCCATGTTCATAGCAGTGCAGTTTGTAATAGCTCAAACTTGGAAACAGCCCAAATGCCCATCAACTGGAGACTGGATAAAGAAAATGTGGTTTTTTTATGAATTGGAGTACTACTCAGCCTTACAAAATGAGAAATTAGAGACATTTATAGCTAAGTGGATGCACATTGAGGCAATACTCTTAAGTGAAATAAATAGGACACACGTGTAAATACCGAATAGTTTCTCTGGTGTGAGAAACTGAAAGTGTAAATAAGGACTAAATGTATAATAGGTAATGTGAAATAGGAAGAAAAGGGGCAAAGGGGAAGGAAGTGGGAGGGCTAGGGGAAATGATAGAAGGGAATGGGATTCATATGAGAAAATGGAAAAATAGAAACAAAACCTTTGTAAATAGTGAGGAATGGAGGGTTGGAAGGGAGGGTTGGGTAAGGGTGAAAAATAAGAACCAAGAGAGAATATGTAAAGGTGCAAATTTCCAATGATGAATGTCATTATATTGTATACCTAAAATGTACCAATGATTAGAATAAATAATTGATAATGCAAAATAGGAAGAAAAGGTCCAAATGGGTAGGGGTAGTGGGAGGGGCAGGGGAAAGGAAAGAAGGGAAAAGATAAATGCTGAGAAAGGGAAAAAAATGAAAATAAAGCCTTTGTAAGTAGGGAAGGGTGTAGGGGGTGAAGGGAGGGCTAGGAATGGGGAAAAAATAAGAACCAAGATGCATCATGTAAAGGTACAATTCCCAATGAGAAATGTAATTGTGTTGTATACCTACAATGTACCAATAAAAGAATTTAATAAAAAAATAAATAAAATAAAGACAATGATGCGCTACAATACTTCTACTTGAATGGATAAAATATAAACACTGACAACAATCCATGGTGAAGATGATGCGAATTGAATGAAAATTAATTTTATTTATTACTGGTGAGAAGGCATAATGCTATAGCCAACTGTTTAACACAATCCTAATTTATGATCCAGAAATCATGCTGTTATAAATTTATTTAATCAATTTTTTCCCCAACATCCACTTTTAGGCCCATATAAGTAACTTAAAACCTAGTTGGTATAGTTAAAACTTCCTTTCCCCTTTTGGTCATTTGTGATATATCCAGCTTATTCCTCATCTTACTGACCTACAACCCAACACACCATACAGCTACTGAGCATAATAAAACCTAGTGGTGAACACCAGAATCATGTAAATAAGCCTCCCATTCACATGTGTTTTCTCAATCTAGCTAATCTACAATCATCTCAGGAAAGCCTAAGGAATGATGTCCACGGATTTCATAAAGGTGTAGTCCCGCAGATCTCTCACTCCCACTCACTGATTGAGGTTCCTGGTCCTCCAGACTTCCAATAAGTCTCCTATTGGCACTTCTGACCTCTCTGAGACTGATGAGTAGTAAATTTATTCTGTTTCATACAGCTTGGTTTTACTTCATTGTATTTCACCTGACACTCTCTTGTGGAGTCACTATGTTGACAAGAATAAACTGGACTAAGTCAAACAGGGAGTCTGAGAGCATGAAAACAAGATTCCTTCAGAAGAACACCTGGTTATAAGTTAGACATATACTGTAGTTGTTAGGACATTCATGAGGATAAAATCTGTGAAAGATGTGTAAACACCCATGACCAAATCATTTCTGGTAAGAGAAAAGCTAGCATTTACAGCTACTCTTGAAAGAGACCTTACTTTATAGAAGAGTAATAATTTGTTGTGTATAAACAGCACATTTTCTTTATTCATTCATCTGTTGATAGTCATATGGGCTACTTCCAAGATTTAGCTATTATGAATTGTGCCACTATAAACATGGGTATGCACATAGCACTGTAATATGATGTCTTTAACTCTTTCAGGAAGATACCTAGAAGGGGAATAGCTGGGTCAAATGGAATTTCTAGTTTCATTTTTTAAAGAAATTTCCATACTGTTTGTACCAGTTTGTAAAAAACGTGGATGCACCTTGAGACCATATTATTTAGTGAAATAAATCAGACACACAGGCTAAAATATCATCTCATGGTTTCTCTTATATGAGAAACCCAGAGTAAAACTAAAGAGAAAAATAAAAAGATGGATAATAGGAAATTGGGAGATAGATTGCTCTCAAAGGGGAAAGAGATGAAGAGATGGAGGGATATGAAAAAAGGAATTGGGATGTGCTATGTACATGTACCAACTCCACATAAGGATTGTAAGCATTATGTACTGCAAATATGTACCAAAAATAGGAAGGATACCAAGAGATGGGTGGAGGTGGGGAGGGCAAGGGGATCTTAAATGGATTTAAGATGTGTTATGTACATGTACCAACTTTCCACAAGAGATGTAAACATTATGTACTACATGCATGTACTAATAAACTAAGAAAAAGAGAGACCTCAAGACCAATTTAGAAAGAAAATATAACAATAGAAATCATAACATGCCACCTAATGTTTACTCAATGGATTGAAAACTCATGCTCACACAGAAACCTTCACATTAATATCTACAATAACTTTATTCATAAATGTCAGAACTTGGAAGTAACCCAGATAATCTCCCATAGATGAATGGATAAACAAACTGTGCTATATCTACACACAGGAATATTATTCTTTGATGAAAATAAATTGCAGTATCAGCTAAAAATATATGGAATAACATTGGCTCCCTCAAAAGGAGGGTATAATGGGATGACAATGACAGATGTCTGTAAAGGAGAAAGGCCTACCCCAGCTCCTGGGAGTAGCCAGAGCAAACTCTAATGACACAGACTTGAAGGGATCCACATCTCAGTCCACATATCCCCAGAATTGGACCACGTGTTGGGGACCAGAGGCCCAGGATGGAGTTGGCCTAAAGGTACCTGCCTCCCACTTAGATCTTGGTGATGGGAGATGGGCCAGCAGAGTGGCCATGGGTGAAGTTGTCCCTGTGGGAGTCAGCGGGGTCTTCCTTGCCTCAGGGCAAGCATGTTGAGTCCGTGTATGTGTGTGTGTGTGTGTGTGTGTGTGTGTGTGGAGGGGTGGGGGAGGGTGGGCAGAAGCCTCTTGGAAGTGTCTAAGAACAAGTTCAGTCCTGTTGGCACTGGGATTCTGGAGAGCCTGAGATGCTGTGGAGCTCAGCCTCCTGAAACCAAAGTCTCTGTGGACAAAAAGGTCTCTGGGACTAGTGCCTGAGCCAGCGCAGAGGGAGACCAGCTATACAGGGGTCCATTTGCTCATGGGCACTGGGATGGCCACAGATGCTCATGGGAAGAGCTCTGTGAGGGACTGTCCTTTGGCTTGGCAATGGAAGACATTTCTGTGTGGCCTACCTGAAGGGCAGCTTGGTGGGAATCCACCTGTTTGAGGACTTGTATGTGCAGTAGCTATGGGCATTGCTAGTTGCATTATGGGGAAAAGTGGAGGAGCTTCACGATGGTCCCTCATTCCCTTAAGCATTAAGGAGCGAGGTTCATTTTGAGGTAGACTCTGAGGAGGAGAGGCAGAGCAACCATGGAGGCCCCAGATGGCAATATTAGTGGTGTAGTGGGCCACGAAGATTGCCAGGGTAGCAAGCATAGCCGCCCGCCCCCCCCCCCCCGCTCCTGGTTGCTGTGGTATCTCAAGCAGGACATTAAGAGGGTGGCCACAGCAACTTAGATAAACTGAGTGGCCCTGGAGGTCCTCATTACCAGGGTGCTCCAGGCATTCCTGACCAAGGTAGCCTTGTCTGGGAATGATTTGCTACTTCCCAGGGTGAACTGGGCCCACAGGGATGCAGTGAAGATGTAACCATGCCAGCCATAGGGCCTGGAAGTCAACTTCTGGAATTGTATCCTTTGGAAGAAGCCTTCTGGGCTGGGCTTCCGAGGCCAAGTGAGGAAGATAGGTCAGGGCACTGTGAAGGAAGGTCAAGGATCATTTAGGAAGGGGATGGACAGGTGCATAAGCGGGCAGGAGGAGTGGAAATTCTGACAAGATGAGAGATGAGGGGAGGGTCTGTGCCTGAGAAAAGCACAGGCTGTGGAAAAAGGCCTGAAGCATTGGGGAAGTGGCTTGGGGTATTCTGGACTGACAGTTTGGGGGCTTCTAAGGCCTGCGTGAAAGTGGGCCTCTGAGGTGTAAGGAGCCCTCAAGAAGCCAGCATAATCAGTGTTCATGGTGCCTTAACCATATCTTTCCCCTAGCTCTCTAGCCCTGCTTTTCCTATCCCCACTGGTGGCAGAAATGGCCTGCAGGGCCTCCATGCCAGATGCTCAGCACCAATAAGACGTTATTCAGAAGGAGTTCACATTGAACAGCAGTTTCCTGGCTGTGTGGGTTCTGGAAGAATCTGTAGAAAGGAATGGCAGCAGGTGCCAGGAGGCAGTCTCTACCATAGGGGTGCTTTAATGGAGACACTGGAGGGTTAAGCACAAGCAGGAGACATGGTATCTTGGACCTACACAAAATTCTCATGTTTATAGGTGGACAGATGAATTGGCCTGGCTGCCACGGGGTCGTGCACTACAGGTTTAACAGAGATACCATGTTTAGATTTTTTGGTGTGCAGACAATGATGTGGAAGCTAAAATTGACAAATTTTTACGTAAAGTTTTTCTATTATTTGATTTTTAATAAACTTTGGAAAGTAAAAAAAAAAAAATCTGATGCTCTACCCTTTAGTAGATGGAGGACTGACGATCCTGTTCTCTTCCAAACTACTGTCAGTACCTTTTTTGACCAGGTTTCTCTGGTGATAAGGAACATTTGGGTGCCTTGGGGCCCCAGTTCTGCCAAAACAAGGACAAGAAAAGAGATCTGAGTCCTAATGGGTTATCCCTTTATTAGACAAATTATCGGGTATTGATATTTTGGATAATTGCCACTTTATCATTGAATTCTAATTTTTTTCTATTAGCCTTTATATCTTTTGGTTTGCTTGTTTGCCCTGTTGCTAAAGGAGTGGGTGTTTAAATGTAAGCTAGTTAAACTTTTGTCTAACTTTACTTTCAGCTGTCGTATTTCCAGATTTTCTCATATTTATCCTTGGGTTCGAGGGGTGGTTCTGAGATATTCTGAGATATTCTAGTAGCATGAGGTAATTTGCAATTTAGAAAATGAAAGAAAAAGAAAATCATTTAAGTCCAAACATTTAACACTAAAAATAAAAATTTTATTATTATTGTACTGTTGTTAAATTTTTGAGATACTGGAGATTGAACCCAAAGCCTCCAGATCTGCAGCCCTTATTTATTCCTTTATTTTGTGACAGGACCTTGCTAAATTGCCCAGGCTGGGCTCGAATTTATAATCCTCCTGCCTCAGCTTCCCAGAGTGCTAGAATTAGAGGTGTATGAGGCCACATCCAGGTGCTATCAATATTTTTAATATGTCTTAGTCATAGTTTTATTTTATAAATTAAATGTGTAACAAATCATACGTTTTTAAATTTACCATTATGTTTTTTTTTACTGATTTTTAAAAATTTAACATACTACCTTTCCTATTTCTAAAGACTCTTCCAGAAATGTTATTGAGTGGAAGCATAAAGATGTATTGCCATATAATTATTGAACTTTAAAATTTTCCCCCAGTGTAGGTAATGATTCAATGAAATTTTTACATTTGAGTCATGGCATGAATGCTTATTTCCTTAAAATAGATGCTGAGAAGTAGAATTACTGAGTTAAATACTTACTTTTTAATTTATTTTTAAGGTTTTTGATCTACAATACAACATTGCTCCCCAGAAATGTGTGCTTCCCACTTGAATTCTGGTTTGTCACTTCCTTGACACGAATGGGTTGGCCTGCTGCCAAAATTAGAAACTTAATTTGTGTGGGAAGAGCAGCAATTCAGAAACAGCAGATTAGAAATTTTGTGGTTTACTAGCCTCCTTTCAGATTACTGAAGAAAAGTACTGGGATAACTGGTTGTGTTTAGGAGGTAGGAGTTAACTTCCTCTAAATAGCTTGTATACTGCAAAATAAATATTGCTTAACTTATTAATTTTAGTGATTAATTTGTAGATTTGGTCAAGTTTTCTATATAGATGATCAATATATCTATAAGTAAAGACAGTTTTATTTCTTCTTTACCAATATGAATAGCTTTTGTTAGTTGGTTTATTTTCTTATTATGGGTTAAATTTTCTCATCTCTGGTACTTTTTGGCTTCTTGCTGTCTTTAAGATATCTGTTTTTTTCATGGTCGGTAACTGCAATATTGTCTTCTAGATCTGAAATTCTGTCCTCACCTTGGTTTAAATGGTTGTGTATACTTTCAATGGAGTTTTTAATCCCCTGGATACCTGTTTGAATCTGTTTCATAGATTCCATTTCCTTCCTGTGTCCATTATTTTCTTAAGCTCTATATTTTTAATCTTTGACTACTCTAGATTTGTTGAACATTCATTCATTTGGATTGTCATTTATTTTTGTACATGAAAGATTATTTTCTCTGTAGCCTCTTCTGTCTGTTTATTTACTTCTTCAGCTATCATTTCAGAAAGTTCAGGTAGTTTGCTTCCAGTTTCCTCTATCTTATTGTTCCCTGTACTTGTATTGGGTGGGTTGGATGTCTGGGGTTGCATTTTGCTTCTATGTCTTGTCATTTTCTATTTATTGGTTTTGTTTTCTGAGTTGTTGCTTATAGATTTCTCATGGTAGATAGCTTTAGCACCATTATTAAGGCTTCTCTGGGAAGTGCCTGTTCCTCAGAGGTGTCTTCTAGTGTAGGTGGTTCTTGGTCTTTGTGTTTACCCCAAGATCCTACCTTCCCAATCTATGAAGGTTGCCATGTATTTAGCTCTGCACCTAGTCCTTTGGTACTGGACTATGGTGGTGGTTGAGACCTCAGACAATCCCAATGTTGTCATAGACTGGAGAATAACTGATTACAACAGGTATGATGTCCTGGCTAAAGTAGTACAATTAACAGTATCAATAGCATCTAACACAGCCTAGCAACTGGAAAACTGTGGCCTCAAAGTTTGTTACCTTTAACCATATGAGCAATCTCTACAATTGTATAACAAAATCCAACATGAATCAAGAGCTTGTATGCAATGAGTTTCCCCTTAGTAGGGTGATTTTATCTTATGGGAGGAAAATTTAAGAGGGATAGTGGACAATACAGAGAGATAAGTGAAGAGAAATACACTAGAAGCAAGACTGGAGGGCAAAGGATGAACACCCAAGCTGTGGGATACTGGAGAAGAGGACAGAAGAAAAAGCATGAAGGAGGAAGCAAAGGAATATTGAAGTGAACCAGAGAGACAAGACACTGATCATTCATATGAAAATATAAAATCAAGAGAGATAGTTGAGGAAAGAAAGAAAGAAGATGATGAATAAAACAAAACATGAATAAATGCATAAAATCTAAACAACCAAAAAAAAAAAAAACACCAAACCCCAACCAGATCGAAAAAGAAAAAAACCAATCAAGCAAACAAGGAAAAAGAAAGATAATAAAAAGACTAACTTTCCTCTGGTGTCCATAGCTCTGTGATAGTGTCCGAGACAGAGCATGTAAATGCACTGTACAGCCCTGCCAGGTCTGTAGGAAGATCAATGCTGGACAGGAGTCTATTTCTAGCTTCCGGGGGTGAGAGCTGGGACCATTCCCCAGACAGCAGCCTTCCAGATATCTTTTGCCCGTCTCCTCACCCTGATGTGATCCTGTCCACACAGCTCTCTCAGCTGCTGTGACTCCCTCAGCTGGAGCCAGCCAAGGACTAATACCAGGTCTGTGCACAGTTGGCCCTCCCAGACCCTCTTTGGCTGTGGTGGGGGAGGGTGGGCGCCTTTGTTCTGCCACTGACTAACGTCGTTTGCTGTTTGTGTCCAGGGTACAGTGCACAGGGGGTGTGTCTCCTTCCCACCTTCAAAGCCCTTTGCCTGCTCCTGTCTCCAGTCGCACAACAGAGGGGATGATTCCGGTCTCAGTACCCCTGGGTGGTCCTGGGAGCAGAGTTTGGCTGCTCCCAGTGTCTACTTCTCAACGTAAATTACCCCAATCTGCTGACCAGCTGCCGGCAGTCTACTGTGAGTGGACGATCTTTCCCCTCTCTCTCAGGGCAGCAAAACAACCCTGCAAGAAAGCAATGCTCTTTTGCTGTCCGAGTTCAAGTGGATACCTCTCTGCTAAAAATGGCGGCCTGAATGCCAGCTGCGTATCCGCTGAGAGCTGTTCTGTCTCACTTACCAACTATTCTCTCTATGGAGGCGTTCGGGGAATATTGTCATGTACTTTCACCGCTGCCTCTGAATAAGACTCCCTCCAACCAGGTCCAGTCTGTTTCTCAGCGAGCAGTAAAGTTGTTTTCTCTGATTTCCACTGGGGCAGATACACAGCCGATCTGTAAGTCACATGTTTTTCAATCTGTGTCCATAATCTATTTCTTCTGTAGCAATGGATCTTATTTTCTTCTTCTCTGTCAGTTTCCTCGTGGGTGCTTCTCCTGTGCCCTCTATGCACTTTTTTTGGTCTCTGGGCTGTTGATTTACAGACTGTGGACACTTTGTGTTGGAGAAGCTGTGCCATTGGCTCTCACCTCTCTGCCTTTTTTTTTTTTGTCTAATTCTCTAATACATTTTTTTTGGTTGAATGTCAGACCTTTCATAGCATCCTGCCCAGTTCCTTATGAATGATGAGCCTTTCCAACCTGGTGTGTAGGTAGAATACCCACTAGTTCCTGTCCTGCTTGTGGGCTGGGCAGGGCTACCTTATTATCCTCTGGGGTGTATTGGGGTGGGGATCCACTCCTTGATCTCTGGTAGTTACCTCAAAATGCTTTGTGCTGATCAGTGCGCTCTGCTAGATACTTGAGCCAAGCTCTCTGCGATATGCAGGGTTCTGTCCTGCAGCTTTCTTCTCTCTACCCTACAGATGCTAGTTGTCTGGAATCTCTAAACCATCTCTAACATACTAGGGTCCACCAAAATTCACCCTCTGGTCAGTTGCAGAGCTTACTTCATTTTTTCCCATCTCCCAGTGTTCATTGCCCCTTGTGGCCTGATGGCTGGTTAGTTTTTACCCTGTGTCTCCTATATTTTCTTTTCTGTGGGGGATTCTTTCATGTGGCAGGATGTACCTCATCCCTGTTATTCCATATATACATGCAGTTTACCTTTGCAGAACTTGAAGAACTCTGATGTTGTGGATTGGAAGAAGAGGGACATTGTCACATGGTCCTGTGTTGGAGGCGATGGTCTTAATGAAGAACAGGAAGAGATGACAGTAGTGAGGAAGAACTTTAGATGTTGCAGTATCTGTCCGGGCTACAACAAGGAGGATCATATCCCTTTCTCCCCCTTTACCCACTTTTTCTGTCATTCTTTGTCGAATTATCTCCTTTGCATCACTATCTACTCAGCTTCACCTCTCCATCACCTTGGGACAGTTCCACTGTATTTCATTCTTTTATGAGATTTCTTTCCCTCTCTGACATAAAAGTTGCCCGATTTGCCTACTGGCTTAGATTTGGTAATACCATATAGTTAAAATTTCAATCTCTCTCTCTCTCTCTCTCTCTCTCTCTCTCTCTCTCTCTCTCTCTCTCTCTCTGTGTGTGTGTGTGTGTGTGTGTGTGTGTGTGTCTGTTGTTCTTTTCCTGATTGGTTGGTTCTGTCTAGGCCAGTGGTGGTGGGCTGTTTGTATCACTGAAAGTTTTAAAAGGTTCACCATCACTGGTCTAGGCCAATTGAGTGACTGCATGGCTTTTATCCTAGGACTTCTTTTTCCTTGGTCTTGAGTTGAATTTTATTCTTGATCACACTTATTTCTCTTTATGGTTTTATTCTTCATGTTTATTTGTTCCTACTTAAAGTCAGTTTATTGGGGTACAATTTAATTTCCCAGAATATTACTGACATGATCCAGTTTCTCTCTTTTTCTTAGCTTTAAAATAGATGGTTGTTAGGTGCAAACTGATGGAAAATATAACTAGAATGATAATGAGATGCAGATTTTTAGGAGTTTTGGGGGAAATTAAACCACTAGGGAGGTTGAGTAGAGCATCAACATAATCTGTCAAACTGCTTAGTAAGTGTGCTCTGCCTTCCAAATGGATGATAAGCTGAGATAGGAGAGGGAAGATTGTAAGTGAAGTTGGCAGCATTCCATAAGGAACACATATTTACAGGTGGAGATTGAGGTGAGGTAAAAATTAACAAATTGATGGTTATAATTAGCAAGAAGAGGGAAGGCATGCTCAACCTGTGGGTATAAGTTCAGGAGGGTGGGGGTATTGCTGCTGCTGGAGTGGGGTGTCTAGTCCTTTTACCTTTTCTCCTTGCAGTGCCCAAAGTAATACACAAGGGAAGGGGGCCCAGGTGTGCCCCAGTGACTTCCCCTCAGTGCTCAGTTCTGGGACCCAGGCTGACGCCAGCCACTGCCCTTGTGAGAGGATAGCTCCGGCCTCAAAAGCCACCTCCTCATCAATTCTGCCACCCTCAGCTGGTGCTGACATGAATCTGATGATCTTCTCTAGCTTCTTGCACAACTTGTACTTCCAACAAGAGGCATCTCTCTCCAGGGTGTTGAGAAGGGCCTCTTGGAGCTAGGCTCAAGTGGAAGCCCTCTTCTTCCCATGCAAATCCCCAATTCCCCAGTCAAGCTCTTCCCTTCAACATGCTTCAGCTCGCCTGCTCCCTAACACCCTGTGAACAGCTCACGATCCAAATCTCTCATTTGCAAAAAAAAGTTTTTAAAATTTGTTAACCAAAATATCAACCAGAGAGAGATTCTCTAAGGAACAATGGTATTTACTGGGGCAAAGGAATAACATTACAGTGGGAATATATATGCTATAGTAAACTGAGAGCATTCCTGAAAGGTTGAGGCAAGGGAAGTTTTTAAAGGCAAATATGGGAAGGATCACATCAGCAATTTTGAGACAATAATCCTTGGCCCTAAGGATTAATAACATGGTGACTCCTGTCCAGGGTTGAACAGACAGTTGCTGTGGCATGTTCTTGCAGAAGTTTTTTTGTTTTGTTTTGTTTTGTTTTTAATGTAGATTATATTAGCCTTTGTGAAAGATTGTGGCTCTGGGGATTCTTTTGTGAAAGTTAATATGAGATAGTTGTGTGAGAGAACTTGTACTTAACATCTCTCAGCTTTGGTTATGTTTTGTTAAGAGTTATCATGGACTCCATGCTTATTTTGACAATCTCAACACTTTAAATGCTTTTAATCAACCAATTT
Organism: Heterocephalus glaber; assembly: GCF_053883595.1. Lineage (NCBI taxonomy): Eukaryota > Metazoa > Chordata > Mammalia > Rodentia > Bathyergidae > Heterocephalus > Heterocephalus glaber. Next base: position 4,480,961 of record NW_028258473.1, on the reverse strand, counting down.
CTTCATAATGCATCTGGATTTGGTGTGCCATGGAAATCGTTACCCACTATAAACATTATAAATGTATATCAAATATTTATTAACAACATATGATAGTACTTTAAAACTTTCATTTACTAGAAACACATTTTGATGTGAGTAATGACATCAGATTACCTTCTGAAAGACACTTGTGTCCTAACATCATTTACTGAGTAATTCATGTTTTAATCCCCATCCTGGTTGATCCTTGCACACTTGCTCTCCCTGTTAAATTAGGTCAGGTGATTCTTATTGACTTGAGGAATGACACAAAGTATACAGTGAGAAAAGGAAAGTTGAGGAAGGGAGTGAGTGATGGGTTCATGTAGAGGACTGAAGTAATATAGATATTTCAGGAAAAGATCATAGTAGATAATATGAATTAGGGAGTCAATATTATATGACATAAAGTAAGGAAAATATATCCAAATATGGGTTTACTATCCTCAGGGTGAACCCTTAAGGTGAATGGCAACAGAATACTTTGTTATCCCTAGGTGAGCCTAAAATTCTGAAATGAGTTTTCACAAAGGTACAAAATAATAGAAATGTAAAATGACCCTCTGTGAGACACTTATGAAAGCTATAGAATGATTACATTTTTTTTTTAGCTGTGGAAGACTTTGGTTTATTGAAGCCAGCAATGGGAACACATGTGAAAATTACTAACTTGTTGTTATTCTGCGTAAATATAATAAAGGGTAGTTTCTTTTTTTAAATTTTTTTTAATAAAGGGTAGTTTCAATGGTCTTGATCAGAGGCTTGACTGAGTTCATAGATATATACTACATTTGCTTTCTATTTAGATGCTTTCAGGTAGATATTATATGGAGGCAGAATTCAGCTGGATGTGAAAACGTTTTGTCTAGCGATTAGAGCAATTCAAAGAGGAAATCGTTTGCTTTGAGAGGACATGAGCTTCCTGACTTTTGAAAGTACTCAAGAAGATGCTGGAAATTGATTTTCTCCAATATTCACATATGAGACGAGGAGCTAAACCAAAATCTAACCTTGAAACTTTTTTCTTTCAATCTTATTTTTCCATGATTTTGAGTTCTAGAAAACAGTAGAGGAGGGGTAGATGGTAGAAAAACCCATTCTTTGCAGCTGTCTGATGCTAATGCATGTTTAAAAAAGGTGAATTTATTCATTAAAAAAATTCAACCTTTTGAAATAGCAGTGGGTTAGAGAGTAAGCAATCATTTTGCTCTTTTTATTAGAGAAAGCTTGGAATGCACATAGTTAGATGTCTTTCAGACTTTGTATCTCTGCAGATAGGTCAAAATCTGTCTCATTGAATAGAACACAGAAATAAGTGCTGAACCAAGGAATCATCTGAGATTTGAAACTAATTCATTGCAAGTCCTTGAACAAATTTCTTTTCTTCTCATAACTTCAATTTCCCCACCTAGAAAATGAAGAAATTGCATTCAATTAAATGTAATTTCCTTTAATCATCTGAAATTCCATTAATTATTAATTTGCCTTTTTAGTGTGGTAAAAATAATATAAAATTTACCATCTTAACTAATTTTAAGTGTATATTTGTTAGTATTAATTATATTTACATTGTTGTGAAACAGATTTCCAGAACAATTTCACTTTACAAATATGAAATTCTATACCTATTAAACAAGAACTTTCCTTTTTCTCTTTTCTCCAGCTTTTGGTAACCACCATTATACTTTCTGTTCTAAGAGTTTAAATATTCTAGTTATCTCATATAAGTGAAATCCTACAGCATATGTCTTTTTGTTACTAGTTTATCTTATTTAGCAAACTATCCTTAATGTGCATCCATGTAGCAGCATGTGACAGCATTTCTTTCCTTTCTAAGACTGAAAATATTCCATTTAATCAATATATATGACTTTTTTTACACATTCATCTATCCACAAACATTAAGTCACTTTCACTTCTTGACAATTGTGAATAGTGCTGCTGTGAATATGAGTGTGCAAATATACCTTCATGACCCTACTTTCAATATTTTAGGGCAGAAATGAGACTGATGAATTATATGGTATTTCTATTTTTACATTTCGAGGAACCGCCATACTGTTTTTCACAATAGTTGAAACATTTGTTAATACCACAAACCATTTTTGAAGGTTCGAAATTCCCTACATCCTCAACAGTGCTTCTCAGTTTCTGTTTATTTTTGAGGTGATCTATCATAAGGCTTTGATTTGCCTCACTTTGATAATTAGAGATGTTGAGTTTCTTTCCATATGCATATGCCACTTTTATATAATTACTGAAAAAAATCCTATGCCTGTTGCATAGGATTTTAAATTGGGCTAATGATTTTTTTTTTTTTTTGCTTTTGAGTTGTGTTCATTCTTTACATATCTGGATATTAACCAGTTAGTAGTTATATGATTTGTAAATATTTTCGCCCATTCCATAGGATGCCTTTTCACTTTGTTGAGTTTATTCTTTAATGCATGTAAACTGTGAAGTTTTATGTAGTTTCATTTTTAAAATTTTTGCTATGTTTGCCTATGCTTTTGGTGTCAGATCCAATGTCATGAAGATTTTCTCCAGGGTTTTGTCCTAGGAGTTTTATAGTTATAGGCTTGAGTTTAGGATTTTAACTCATTTTTAGTTAAGTTTTGTATATGATATGTTCCTAGTTAATTTCCTTATCACTGGCACACAATTTTCAACACCCACAACTCTAAGGAGGAATGGTTTATTTTGGCTTACACTTTGTAGAGGTTTCTGTCCATAGTTGGCTGGCTCCAAGGCAGGGCAGTAAGACAGAGGGGCATGGCAGAGGAAGCTTGCTCTTGGCATGGGAGTGAGAAGCAGAGACAGAGAGATCAAAGGAGAATCTGGGAAGAAACAGACCTAGGCCACACCTCGAGTAGCCCACCTCTTCCAGTCAGATCCCACATTCTACCAGCAAGTCAGATGTAAGCCTTCATAATCCAGTCACCTTCCAAAAGTCCCACCTATGAGCGCATGAGGCTTTGGAGGACATTTTAGATATAAACCATAAAATGATATAAAATAAGCATCTAAATTCATGGGGATATGTATTTTTCCTAACATTACTGGTTGAATTGACTTCCTTTTCTCTATTAAGTTATCTGACACCCTTGTGAAAAATCATATGACTTTTTATACAACAGTTTGTCTGGACTGTCAATTCTATGCCATTTATCTCTTTGTCCTTATGCCAGGACCACACTGTTTTTAAATTTTAATTTTAATTTATATTACCTGTTCACAATACATAATAATTGTAATCATCTTGGTAAGTTGGTATTTTTACATATTGCATTTTGATCATTTTTGCTCACCCTGCCTCCCCACCAACCCATATAGATCCCCTCCCCATGTCCACAAAGTCTACCTCCCTTTTCCTACCACCTCACATTTATATTGCTCTTTAAATTATTTATATTTTGAGTTTCTAACATGAGAAACCATGCAATATTTAATCTTCTTTGTCTGATTTATTATACTTAGTATGATGCCTTATTTTTCCTACAAATGGCCTAAATTTATCTTTTATGTCTGAGTAATATTTCATTGCATATATGCCACATTTTTTCCTCATCTGCTAATGAGCATATAGGCATCTTCCATAATTGAGCTATTGTGAATGAGGCTGCTATAAGCATGAGTATGCCTGCATCACTGTAATATGATGACTTTAATTCTTTCAGGAAGATGCCCAGAAGAGGCACAGCTGTGTCAAATACGATTTCTATTTTTTTTTTTTTTTTTAGGTACTGGGGATCGAACTCAGGCCCTTGAGCTTGCAAGGTAGGCAGCAGAACCACTGAGCTAAATCCCCGGCCCTTGTTTTGGTTTTTAGAAATCTCCATCCTAATTTTCACAGTGGTTATGCTACTTTATTATCTCACCAAAAATGTAGAAGAGTTTCTTTTAACTTACAGCAATACCAGAATGTGTTGTTATTTTGAGTCCTTGATGATATTTATTGGAATAAGATGACATCTCAGTGTTGTTTTGATTTACAAAGATAATGAATGTTTTTTCATGTATTTATTGGCCATTTGTACTTCTTTTGAAAAGTGTATTCATTTTAATTGCCCAATTTTTGATTGAATCTTTTATTTTTATGGTCTAATATTTTTGAGATCTTTATATATTCTAGGTATTGTTCCTCTGTCCGAGAAATAGTTGACAATTTTTTTCCCATTCTGTAGGTTGTCCCTTCACTCTGTTGGTTGTTTTCTTTGCTGTGCAGAAGCTTTTAAATTTGGTATAATCCCATTAATTGACTCTTGGTATTAATTCTTGTGCAATTGGGGTTCTGTTCATGGGATTCTAGTCCTTGTCTATACTCACACCTTTAAGAATTTTACCAAATTTATCTTCTGGTAGATTCCATGTTTCTGTGGGTTTTAAAAAATAAAATGGGTTTAATTTACCAATGTGTATAGATCAATCATCTATTGTTTCATTGTAGTTTCCCAAATAATTTTAGATTGTAATTTTCAGAGAGGATTTTAATAACTGCCAGGCTAACTCCACTATACTAGCCTATAAAATTACCTTTTCTCCAGTTATTTATAATCTTTCTAAATATTTAAAAATACAGTACAATTTTACAACAAATTATACTTTCCCCATCACAAAGAACCCTCTTCTCTAGTAATTTCCTTTGTCAGTGTTGCTGTTTTTATACGTAAGTCTTTGATCCATTTTTATTTGAACTTACTGCAGAATGAGAAATAAGAGTGTAGATTAATTGTTCTGCATATGGATAATCAAATTTTCTGGCACTGTCTGTTAAAGAAAGCGTGTTTCCTTCAGGGCGTGTTTTTGTTTTATGTGTGTGTGTGTGTGTGTGTGTGTGTGTGTGTGTGAATACCATGCTATTTTGTTACTGTTGCTTTGTAGCATTACTTGAAATCTAGGATTTTAATGTCTCTTGCTCTGCATTTGCTACTTTGAATTGCTGTGGCTATTCAGGGACTCTTCTGGTGCCATTTAATTTTAAGATTTTTTCTAGTTTTGCAAGGAATGCTGTTAGTATTTTGATTAGAATTGCATTAAATCCATGTATCATTTTTAGTAAAATGGCCATTTGGACAATGTTGATTCTGCCTACCCAGGAATTGGTAATGTCTTTCCACATTTTATGTCATCTTCAATGTCTTTTGTCAAAACACTATAGTTTCATTACAGAGGCCTTTCATTTTGTTGGTTAGATTTTTCCTACGTATTTAAATTTTGGTTTGGAAGCTACCATGAAAGGTATTGTTTTCCTGAATTCTTTCATAATGGATTCATTGTTGGTGTCCAAGAGAGCTACTGATTTTTGCATGTTTATTTTATATCCTGCCACTGTGCTGAATTTGTTTATTATTTCTAAATAATCTTCTATTGGGATTGTCTGGGTGTTCTATGTAAGGGGATTATGTCATCTGCAAATAAGAGTAGTTGGATTTCTTTTCTATTTATATACTCTTTTTTGTCTGTTGCACGATTGCTCTGGGTGAAGTTTTGAGTAATATATTGAGCAGAAGAAGTAAGAGGGGACACCATTGTCTTGTTCCTGATTTTAGAGAAAATGATTTCAGTTTTCCCCATTTATTTTGATGTTGGCAGTAGGTTTTTTAAAAATACATACCTTTTATTAGTTTCAGGAAAGGTCTTTCTTCTTCTTTTTTTTTTTTTTGTAGCAGGGATTGAACTTGGGTCCTTGAGCTTGCACAGCAGGCAGCTAAACCACTGAGCTAAAACCCCCGCCCTTCCTTTTTTTTTTTTTTTTTTAAGTACCGAAGATGGAACTCAGGACCTTGCTCAAACGAGGCAGGCGCGGTACCACTGAGATAAATCCCCGGCCCCAGGAAAGGTCTTTCTATACCTATTTGCATCAAGGTTTTTAATCATGAATGGATGTTGGATGTTGTCAAAGTATTTTTCTGTATCTACTGAGATGATTATGTGATTGATTGATTGATTTTTTTTGGTACCAGGGATCGAACTCAGAACCTTGCGCTTAAGAGGCAGGTGGCGGCACCACTGAGCCAAATCCTCGGCCCGATTATGTGATTTTTATTCTTCTGTTTACATGGTGATTTGACAAAGGAGCCAACCACCATCATTGGAGGAAAGATAGCCTATTTAATAAATGATGTTGGAAAAACTGGATTTCAACCTGTCAAAGATTAAAACTAGACCCATACCTAACACCATGCACTAAACTAAGATCGAAGTGGATTAAAGATCTGAATGTTAAGACAGAAACACTAAATTTGCTGGAAGATAATTTAGGTAGAACTCTTAAAGGCATTGGCATAAGAAAAGACTTTATGAACAAATCCTCAGTAGCATGGGAGCTAGCACAAAGAATCAACAACTGGGATCTCATCTTATTAAAAAAGCTTCTGCACTGCAAGAAAAACCACCAACAGAGCTAAGAGACAACCTACAACGTGGGAAAAAAGTTTTAGCAGCTGTACCTCAGACAAAGGTCTATTATCGAGAATATATAAAGAATTGAAAAAAATCAAACCTCCCCAAATTCAAAGACCCAATTCAAAAATGGGCATCCGAAATGAATAGACATTTCTAAGACAAAGAAGTAAAAGCTGCAAATAAATATATGAAAAAATGTTCAACATCACTGGTCATTTGAGAGATGCAGATGAAAACAACCCTGAGATTCCACCTCACTTCAGAAAGAATGGCTGCTATCATGAAATCAACCAATAACAAATGGTGGCAAGGGTGTGGAGAGAAAAGAACTCTTCTCCACTGTTGGTGGGAGTACAGACTGGTGCAAACACTGTGGAAATCAGTATGGAGATACCTCAAAGAACGAGGGCTGGAGGTCCCATTTGACCTAGATATTCCCCTGCTGGGTATCTTCCCAAAAGAATTAAAAGAATCATACCACAGTGATACATGTGCACCCATGTTTATAGTGGCACAGTTTGTAATAGCTAAAGCTTGGAAACAGCCCAAGTGTCCATCAACTGGAAACTGGATAAAGAAGATGTGTTTTTTTTAATAAAATGGAGTACTACTCAGCCATAAAGAATGAGAAACCAGAGACATTTATAGCTAAATGGATGCATATTGAGGCCATACTCTTAAGTGAAATAAATAGGACACACATGTGTAAATACTGAATAGTTTCTCTAGTGTGAGAAACTGAAAGTGTAAATAAGGATGAAAATGATTAAAATTAATAATGTGAAATAGGAAAAGTTCCAAAGGTGTAGAGGTGGTGGGAGGGGAAGGGGAAAGGGAAGAAGGGAAAGAAAAAATTTTGAGAAAAGAAAAAAATGGAAAAGATGTCTATGTAAATAGGGAAGGGAGCACAGATAATGGTGAAAAAATAAGAATTTTTACTTTTTATTGAGAAGTGTCTATTCATTTCAATTCCCCATTTTTATTAGATCTTTTATTTTGGGTGATTAATTTTTTCAAGTTCTTTATACATTTTAGATGTTAGTTCTCTGTCTGAAGAATAGGTGCCCATACATTTTCCCATTCTGCAGTTTATCTCTTAACTCTATTATTTTCTATACTGTGCAGAGTTTTCAAAATTTAATAAAATCCCATTTGTTGATTTTGTTTAAGACAGTCTCACTAATCAGTTCAGGCTTGCCTTGAACTCACTATGTAGCCCAGGCTGGCCTGAAACTCATGGCAATCCTCTTGCCTCCGCTTCCTGAATGCTAGGATTACAGACATGTACCACCATGCTTGATCATTTGTTGATTCTTGATGTCATTTCTTGTGCAATTTGGGTTCTGTTTCAAAAGTTGTAGCCTTTTCCTGTGTCATAACGAATTTTACTCTTTAAAAATCTTCTAGCACATTAGCTAGAATGTTTCTGTTTAATATTCAAATTTTATCCATTTTGACCTTATTTTAATATATGGTGAGAGATATACATCTAGCTTCAATCTTCTGCACGTATTTAGCCAGCTTTCAACATTTGCAAAAGTGACTGTCTTTCTTCCAGAATGTATTGGGTCCCTTTATAAAAAATTAGATGGCTAGATATGCCAAGGGCTGTTTATACATCCTCTATTTTGTTTCACTGATTCACATATCTGTATGCCATACTATTCTGTTTTATCACTGTAGATGTGTACTATTGTTTTAAATCTAGGATTGTATAGAGGCAGAAAAATCATTCGACAAAATCCAGCACCCTGTCATGATAAAAACTCTACAGAAAATTGGAATAGAAGGTCTTTATCTTAACCTGATTAAGGCTATTTATGAAAAACCAACAGCCAACATCATGCTAAATGGTCAAAAACTGAAAAGTTTCATGCTAAAATCAAGAACAAGACAAGGATGCCCACTATCACCACTCCTGTTCAATATAGTTTTGGAAACATTAGCCACAGCAATTAGAAAAGAGGAAGAAATAAAAGGAATAAAGATAGGAAAAGAAGAAGTTAAACTGTCATTATTTGCTGACGATATGATACTTTACATAGAAGACCCAACAAACTCTGCCAAAAGACTTATAGACTTAGTTGACAGATTCAGTAGAGTAGCTAGATACAAGGTCAACACTCAAAAAACAATAGCCTTCTTGTAAACAAATAACAGACTCACTGATATAGAAATTAGGGAAACAATTCCTTTTACAATAGCATCCAAAAAAATGAAATACCTAGGAATCAATCTAACCAAGGAAGCAAAAGACCTCTACACTGAAAACTACAGCACTCTGAAAAAAAGAGATCAAAGAGGATACAAGAAAATGGAAAGACATCCCTTGTTCCTGGGTAGGAAGAACCAATATAGTGCAAATGGCCATACTTCCAAAACTACTATATAGATTCAATGCAATGCCAATTGAAATTCCAACAATATACATCACAGAACTAGAGAAAACAATCCAAAAATTCATTTGGAACCAGACGAGACCTAGAATAGCTAAAGCAATTCTAAGCAACAGAGACATGGCTGGGGGTATCACAATCCCCAACTTGAAACTATACTGCAAAGCTACTGTGATAAAATCAGCATGGTACTGGCAAAGGAACAGACCTGAGGAGCAGTGGAACAGATTAGAAGATGCAGAAACAACTCCAGACATGCTCACCCACCTCATCTTTGACAAAGGAGCTAACCACCATCCTTGGGGAAAGATAGCCTCTTTAATAAATGGTGTTGGAAAAACTGGATTTCAACCTGCCAAAGATTAAAACTAGACCCATACCTATCACCATGCACTAAACTAAGATTGAAGTGGATTAAAGATCTAAACATTAAGACAGAAACACTAAACTTGCTGGAAGATAAGTTAGGTAGAACTCTTGAAGACATTGCCATAGGAAAAGACTTCATGAACAAATACTCAGTAGCACGGGAACTAGCACAAAGAATTAACAACGGGGAGCTCATCTTATTAAAAAGCTTCTGCACTGCAAAAGAAACCACCAACAGAGCTAACAGACAACCTACAATATGGGGAAAAAATTTTATCAGCTGTACCTCAGACAAAGGAGTACTATCTAGAATATATAAAGAATTGAAAAAAATTAGACCCCCCAAATTCAAAGACCCAATTCAAAAATGGGCATCTGAAATGAACAGACATTTCTCAGACAAAGAAGTAAAAGCAGCAAACAAATATATGAAAAAAATGTTCAACATCGCTGGTCATTCGAGAGATGCAAATGAAAACAACCCTGAGATTCCACCTCACCCCAGAAAAAATGGCTGCTGTCAAGAAATCAACCAATAACAGATGCTGGCAGGGTGACAAGGTTGTGGGAAGAAAGGAACCCTTCTCCGTTGTTGGTGTGAGTGGAGACTGGTGCAACCACTGTGGAAGTAGTATGGAGATACCTCAAAGAACTAGGACTAGAGGTCCCATTTGACCCAGCTATTCCCCTGCTGAGTATCTTTCAAAAAGAATTAAAAGAATCATACCACAGTGATATATGTGCACCCATGTTCATAGTGGCACAGTTTGTAATAGCTAAAGTTTGGAAGCAGCCCAAGTGCCCATCAACTGGAAACTGGATCAAGAAAATGTGGGTTTTTTAAAAATAAAATGGAGTACTACTCAGCCATAAAGAATGAAAAACTAGAGTCATTTATAGCTAAATGGATGCATATCGAGGCCATACTCTTAAGTGAAATAAATAGGACACACATGTGTAAATACTGAATAGTTTCACTAGTGTGAGAAACTGATAGTGTAAACAAGGGTTAAAATGATTAAAATGAATAATTGATAATTTGAAATACGATAAAAGGTCCAATGATGAAGGAGTGAAAGGAGGGGAAGGGGAAAGGAAAAGAGGGAAAGGAAAAACTATGAGAAAAGAAAAAAAAATGGAAATGAAATCTATGTAAATAGGGAAGTGTGGAGGGGGTGAAGGGCACACAGGTAATGGGGAAAAAAATAAGAACCAAGATATATCATGTACAGGTACAAACACCCAATGATAAATGTAAACGAATTGTATACCTAAAATGTACCAATAAAATTAATTTTTTTAAAAAAAGAAAGACAGGCACTGTGGTGCATATGTATAATTGTAGCACTTGAGAGACTAAGGGAAGAGGATCATTGCGAGTTGAAGGCCAGCCTGAACTACATAGTGAGACCCTGTTTCAAAAAGCAGAAAACTCAAAACCAACATATCTATCTTGAAACCAAGGTAGATCAATGGATTTTGGTATAACGTGGTATGTACATTGATACAGTTTCAAACATCACACTGCAGCTAACATTGAAAACCTATCATTTGCAGAGTTTGTGTTTAATACCAAGAAAGGGTATCCACTGTTATCTGAAAAGGCTATTAAAATAAAGCTCACCTTTCCAAATAAACAAACAAAAATCTAGGATTGTGATGCCTTCTGATTTGCTCTTGAAGCCCAGGGTGTCCTTTGCTCTTCTGGATCTCTTCTAGTTCCATATAACTATTATGATTACTTTTTCTAGTTCTATGAGGAATGCTGTTGATATTTTGATTTGTATTTTATGAAATTTTTATATCAGTTTTGGGCATATGGGCATTTTGAGAATATCGGTTCTACCTATACAGGAATAAAGGATATCTTTCCTCTTTGTGATTTCCTCTTCAATCTCTTTTTTCTTTCTGAGTACTGCAGTTTTCACTACTGAAATCTTTCACTTACTTGGTTAGGTTAATTCCTAAGTATTTAAGTTTATTTGAGGGTAAGGTGAATAAATTTTTCCTAATTTTTCCATTATTCATATACGGGAATGCTATCAATTTTTGTCTGTTGATTTTTTTAAATTGTGCTACATTGTTGAATTTGGTTATTAGTTCTAGCCGTCTTTTGGTGGAATTTTTTGGGTTTTCTGTTTAAAGGATCTGCAAATAATAGCAATGTCTTTTTCCTTTCCTATATGTATCCCTATTTATTTATTTCTCTTGCCTGATTGCTGTGGCTAATGCATTGAATACTATATTGAACAGGAATGATGATAGTGGACATTCTTGTCTTGTTCTTGATTTTAGAGTGAAAGAATTTACTTTTCCTCCATTTAATATGGTTCCTTCGCTAGGTTTATCATAAATGGCTTTTATCATATTGAGATGAAGTCTTTATATCTATTTTATTCAGTGTTTGTTTTTTCATGAGTAGATGTTGCATTCTGTCAAAGACTATTTCTTCATCTATTGAGATGATCATGTGAATTTGGCCTTGTCTCTGTTTATGTCATGTATTATACCTGTGTTTTATGTAAATGTTCAAAAATCCCTGGATTCCTGGGATGAAGCCTACTTGGTCATAATGCAAAATCTTTCTGATGATTTGTTGAATTCTGTTTTCCAGTATCTTGTAGATTTGGGGATCTATGTTTATTGAAGTGATTGGGCTGTAGTTTTCTTTTTTCTTTTGGTACTTTTGTGGTTTTGGAATCAGAATAATGATAGCTTCAAGGAATGAGTTTGATAATATTCCTTTCCTTTCTAATTCATGAAAGATTTTAAGGAGTATTGGTGTTAGATGTTCCTCAATGTTTGTGTAGAGTTTAGCAGTGAATCCATCCAGGTCTGGGCTTTTCTTAATTGGCAGCTTTTATTTAACTGCTTGTATTTCTTCTCCTGTCATTTGAGTTTAGGGTTTTTCTATCTTCTTGGTTTAGTTTTGGAAATTCATATGTGACAAGGAATCAATCTATTTCTGCTAAACTCTCTAATTTATTAGAGCACATGTTTTCAAAGTAGTGACAAATAATTAAATCTTGGGGTCCATTGTGATTTTATCTTTTTTATTTGTAACTGCATTGGTACAGATTTTTTCTTCTTTTGGTGGCTTTGGTAAGTGTTTGCCTATTTCATCATGGTTTTGAAGAACCAACTTCTTGATATTTTTGTTCTTTGTATTGTTTCTTATTTGTCTCAATTTTATTAATTTTTGCTTTAATCATTATAATTTGCTTCACTGTACTAGAATTGGATTTGGATTGTCCTTGTTCATTAGAAACTTGAGATTCATCATTGGATTATTCATTTTGGCTTACTCTTTTTTTTTAATTTGGGCATTTACAACACTAATTTTCCTTCTTATGTCTGTTTTCATTGTATATCATACATAGGGTGTGGTGTGTGGTACTGTTTTTATTGATTCTAGAAATTATTTATTTTCTTGATTTCTTCTGTGACTCATTGATTTTTCTAGAGTGCATTTTTTAGTATTCATGTGTTTGCTTAATTTCTACAATTTTTGGCATGGATTTCTGGCTTTATTGCACTCTAATCTGATAATATGCGTGGAATAATTTTTATTCATTTGTGTCTATTTAAGCAAGTTTTGTGGGCTACGTTGTGTCTTATTTTGGAGAAACTTTTGAGTTCTGTTAAGAATGTCTATTCTGGAACCTTCCAGGCCACCATACCACCGCCCCCACTGCCAAGGAGCAGAGCTCCCCCCAGTGCAGAGGAGGTGAACCTTCCAGGGTGCCTTACCACCCCCCCCAGCACTGAGGAGATGAGCTGCATGGGGGACAGCAGCACACACCCCCACATTGAAATGAGAAGACACTTAAACAACTCTCAAAACCAGACTTCCAGATCACCTAAAGCAACCCCAAAGGGAAATGAGAGAGAACACTTTAGTACTCCACGACCTGGACTGACGGAACTAGCAACGAAAGAGGATCAGGAAAAAATGAAGTCAGAAATAATTTCTCAGATAAAAGCAGAGGTTTTGCCCATAGTGCAAGACATGATTAATAAGTCTAGAGAGAACACAGATAAAAAAATACAGGAACTGAGGAACACGATGGAATCCCAACATAGAAAACAAATGGAATCCATAAAACAGATGCAAATAGATATCCAGGAGATGAAAAACTCCACTGAAAGTTTCTGCAGCAGTATGAACCAATGTGAGGACAGAATTTCAGATATAGAAGATAAGATTGCAATTAGTGACAGGAAAAGAAAACTTTCTTTAAAATAGTAAGGGATCATGAGAAATCAATCCAGCAGCTACTAAACGATGCAAAGAAGAATAACATAAGACTGATCAGAGTCAATGAAGAAACAGAAGAGAGTGCAGATGACATAAAAAACTATTCACAGAAGTAATGGCAGAAACCTTCCCAAGGAGGAGAAAAGAACTTGACATACAGATAAGTGAGGCATATAGGACTCCAAATAGCTTGATCAAAAAAAATCTACACATAGGCATATAATTGATAAGATTCCAGAAACCCAACAGAAGAACAAAATTCTACAAGCAGCTAGAGAAAAGAAACAAATCATATACAAAGGAAAGCCAATCAGAACCACAGCAGGCTTTGCAATGCAAACACTCAATGCAAGAAGAGCTTGGAGTGACTTATTTCAAGCCCTAAAGGAAAACAGTCTCCAACCCAGATTCATGTACCCTGCAAAACTATCTTTCAAAATTGATGGAGAAATAAGATACTTTCATGACAAAAAGCACCTTAGGAACTTCAAGAATACCAAACCAGCACTCCAAAAAATTTTAGACAATATCATTGGAAACGGAAATGTGGATTACAACCTCAGCAAGCCCAGCAGAATTAATCCATCAGGCATGACAAGAAATTAAACTCAAAGGTAGAGAATCCAACAAAAAGAAAAAGTCATGACAATGATAAGTCAATACATGTCAGTTATAACCATCAATATTAATGGTCTTAAATCACCAATCAAAAGAGACTGACAGAATGGGTCGAGAAGCAAGATCCCACAATATGCTGCATACAAAAACACACTTAATTCAAAAAGCAACTCATAGACTGAAAGTTAAAGGATGAAAAATAATACTCCATGTGATAGGGACCCCAAAAAAGCATGAGTAGCTGTCCTTTTTGCAGATCAAGTGGATTTCAAACCAACACGGATTAAGAGAGACAAAGAAGGACACTACATCCTTGTAAAGGGAGTAATCCAAGAGGAAGAGATGACAATCATAACCATATATACACCAAACACTAATACACTCACAGACATGAAAAATCAAATAAGCACTAATACAATAGAAGTGGGCGACCTGAATACCCCACTATCACAAATAAATAGATTGACTAGATAAAAAATAAACAACAAAATACTAGAATTCAATCAAACTCTTGAACAAAGGAACTTAACAGATGTTTAGAGAGTGTTCCACTCCACAAAAGCAGAATACACATTCTTTTCAGCTGCACATAGGTCATTCTCCAAAATAGACCACATACTCACTCATAGAGCATGTTTAAGAAAGTGAAAAGAATTGAAGTTATCCCCTGTATATTATCAGACCATAGTGTGATGAAATTAGAGATCAATAGCAAAAGAATCCACAAGAATTTTATAAACACATGGAAATTGAACAACACACTTCTGAATATCCAGTAGGTCACAGAGGAAATTGAAGAGGAAATCAGACAGTTCCTACAATTAAATGACAATGACAATACAACATATCAGAATCTATGGGATACAATGAAAGCAATCTTATGAAGGAAATTCATAGCAGTGAATACTCATATTAGGAAAACAGATTAAGCCCAATTAAACAACCTAATGCTGAACCTCAAACTTGTAGAAAAAGAAGAGCATGACAAACTCAAAGCTCATACAAGGGAGGAAATTATGAAGATCAGAGCAGAAGTTGATGCAATGGAGAGTAAGAGAATGATACAAAAAAATCAATGAAGCCAAGAGTTGGTTCTTCAAAAGAATAAACAAAACTGACAAACCCTTAGCCAAACTTATCAGAAAAAGGAAAGATAATGCCCAAATCTATGCAATTAGGAATAAAAAGGATGAAATTACAAAGGATCCAGCAGAAATCCAGAGGATCATCAATACCTACTTTGAGAACCTATATGCCAATAAGATGGAAAACACAGAAGAAACAGACATATTCCTATATATGTATGAATTATCAAAGTTGAACAAAGAAGACCTAAAAATTCTAAACAACCCAATATCAATCAATGAAATTGAAAACATAATTAAAAACTTACCAACTAAGAAAATCTCAGGTCCTGATGGCTTCATGGCTGAATTCTACAAGACATTTAGACTGGAACTCCCACTGCTGTTAAAACTTCTCAATGGAACTGAGAGGGGAGCAACACTCCGGAATTCATAACTGGAAGCAAGCATCACCTTAATTCCAACAGCAGAGAAAGACTCAACTGAAAAAGAGAACTATAGGCCAATCTCACTAGAACATATATACAAAAATCCTTAATAAGGTACTGGCAAATAGAATGCAAACAATCATCAAGAAGATCATACACTCTGACCCAGTGGGACTCATCCCAGGAATGCAGGGATGGTTCAACATATGCAAATCAATAAATAAAATACACTGTGTCAATATAGCCAAGGACAAAAAGCATATGATCATCTCAATAGATGCAGAAAAAGCATTTGACAAAATCCAACCCTCATTTATGATAAAAACCCTACAAAAAATTGGAATAGACAATCTCCACCTCAATCTGATAAAAGCCATCTGTGAAAAACCTATAGCCAATATCATACTAAATGGTCAAAAACTGAAATCCTTCACACTAAAATCAAGAACAAGACAAGAATGATCACTATCACCACTCCTATTCAATATAGTCTTCGAAACATTAGCGATGGGAATTAGACAAGAGAAAGAAATAAAAGAAATAAAGATATGAAACAAAGAAGTCAAATTGTCCTTATTTACAGATGACATGATACTCTATATCGAAGAGCCCAAGAACTCCACCAAAAGTCTTCTATACTTAACCAAATTCAGTAAAATAGCTGGATACAAGGTCAACACACAAAAATCTATCACTTTCCTCTACACAAACAATAGACTCAGGGAGAAAGAAATAGGGCAATAAATTCTTTTCACAATAGCATCCTAAAAACTGAAATATCTAGGAATCAACTTAACAAAAGAAATCAAAGACCTCTTCTCTGAAAACTATAGCACTCTGAAAAGAGAGATTGAAGACAATATCAGAAAATGGAAAGACAACCCTTGCTCCTGGGTAGGAAGCATCAACATAGTGAAAATGGCCATATTTTCAAAACTGCTATATAGATTCAATCCAATCCCAATTGAAATTCCAACAGCACACTTCATGTACCTTGAGAAAAATTCATTTGGAACAAGAAAAGACCTAGAGTAACAAAAGAAATTCTAGACAAAAAAGACATGGTAGGGTGTATCACAACCACCAAGTTGAAACTATACTACAAAGCTACTGTGATAAAAACAGCATAGTACTGGCACAGAAACAGACTTAAGGACCAGTGGAAAGATTAGAAGATGCAGAAACAACTCCAGACACAATCAGCCACCTCATCTTCAACAAAGGAGCCAAACACCCTCACTGGAGGAAAAATAACCTCTTTAATAAATGGTGCTGGAAGAATTGGTTTCAACTTGCCAAAGATTAAAACTAGACCTATATCTCTCACCATGCACTAAACTAAAATCAAAATGGATTAAATATCTTAATATTAAAACAGAAATGCTGAACCAGCTGAATCAAATGTTAGGTAGGATTCTTGAAGACACTGGTGTAGGAAAAGATTTTATGAACAAAATCTCAGTTGCCCATGAACTAGCACAAACAATCAACAAGTGGGATCTCTTCTTATTAAAAAGCTTCTGCACAGCAAGAGAAACCACCAGCAGTGTGAAGAGACAACCTACAATGTGGGAAAAAATTTTCACCTGCTGTTCCTCAGACAAAAGGTCTACTATTTGGAATCTATAAAGAATTTTAAAAAATCAGACCTCCCAAATTTAAAGACCCAATCCAAAAATGGGCATCTGAAATGAACAGATATTTCTCACACAAAGAACTAGAAATAGCAAATAAACATATGAAAAAATATTCAACATCGCTGGTTATTGAAGAGATGCAAATGAAAAAAAATGTTCAGATTCCATCTCACTCCAGAAAGAATGGCTGCTATCATGAAATCAACCAATAGCAAATGCTGGCGGGGCTGTGGGGAAAGAGGAACCCTGCTCTACTGCTTGTGGGATTGTTGACTGGTGCAACCACTATGGAAATAAGCATGGAGCTAGCTCAAAGAATTAGGACTGGAAGTTCCATTTGACCCAGCTATTCCTCTACTGTGTATCTTCTCCAAAGAATTAATAGAATCATACCACAGTGATATATGTCCACCCATGTTCATAGCAGCACAGTTTGTAATAGCTAAAACTTGAAAGCATCCCTGTTGCCCATCAACTGGAGAGAGGATAAAGAAAATGTGGCTTTTAAATAAAATAGTGTATTAGTCATCCATAAAAAATGAGAAATTAGAGACATTTACAGCTAAATGGATGCACATTGAGGTGATACTGTTAAGTGAAATAAATTGGACACACGTGTAAATACCGAATAGTTTCTCTAGTATGAGAAACTGAAAGTGTAAGTAAGCACTAAAAGTTATAATAGATAATGTGAAATAGGAAGAAAAGGGGGAAAAGGGAAGGGGAAGTTGGAGGGGTAGGGGAAAGGAAAGAAGGGAATGGAATTAATATGATAAAATGGAAAAATGGAAACCAAGTCTTTGTAAATAGGGAGGGATGGAGGCTATGAAAGGAGGGCAGGGGAATGGGCAAAAATAGGAACCAAGAGAGATTATGTAAAGGTGCAAATTTCCAATGATGAATGTGATGATATTGTATACCTAAAATGTACCAATAAAATTAATTTTTTAAAAAAGAATGTATATTCTGTTCTGGTAGGATCAAACACTGTGTAGATATATACACAATTAAGTCAACTTATTCAAAGTTGTGGATCAAATCTGAAGTCTCTGTTTTTGATTTTTGTCTTATTGAGCTACTTGTAATATAAGGGTATTTATGTTCCCCACTATCATTTTTATTGATGTTTATCTGATATTTTATGTCCATTAGTATTTGTTTTATGAAGTTATTTGTGTTTATATTCAATGTGTTTATGTTTATAATTGTTATGACTTCCTATTGAGTTGTTCCCATAACTAATATGTAGTAACCTTCTTTGACTCTTCTGATCAGTTTGGGCTTGAAGTCTTCTTTGTTTGAAAATAAGATACCTAATTCTTGCTTTCAAAGTTTTATTGCATATAGTATTTCATTTTTTTATTCTTTCTTCATTGTTTTATTTTTATTGTATGATTTTTTTTTAAATTAAGTGTCTCTTTTATGCAGCATACCTTTAGGATTTGTTTTCTGTTTGTCTGCCTATCTATGTCTTTTGACAGGTGAGTTGCGTCTATTTACATTGAGAGTTACTTCTAAGACAGATTGACTTATTCCTGTCATTGCATCATTTTTCTGCTGTTGATTCCTTTATTTTTCCTTTTTTCTTAACTGCTAACCCTGCTTGATATATTTATTCCATCAGCTATTTTGGCATTTTTGGATTCATTATCTCTGTCTTGGATATGCTGCAGAATTTTTTTAGAGTGCTAATTTAGTGTTCATGAATTTTTAAGGTATTTTTTGTTGTGAAAAGCTGTTATTTCTTCATCAATTTTGAAAGATATTTTTGATGGATCTGTTAGTGTGGGTTTCATGTTTTCTTTTAGGGCTTGAAATACTTCACTTTAAATTCTTCTGGGCTTCAAGTTCTGTGTTGAGAACTCTGCTGTAATTCTAATGGTTTTATCTTTAAAAGTGATTTCTTGATTTTTCTCTGACACATTTTAGGTTTCTGTTCTTGTGTGATACTCCTGGAATTTTGACTATGATGAGCCATGGAGAACTTCTTTCTGGTCATAATTATTTGAGACTCTATTCTACTCTGATTTCTGTAATTAAATTTTTTATTCCATTTGTGTGATTTTCTGACTTTTCTCTGACTCCAGGTTAGTCACAGGTTAGTCTTTTTTGTGTTGTTTATCATCTATTAGACTACTTTTCCTTGCCCTCTTGTTATTTTTGAATTATCTGTGAATATATGGTTGCATGGATGAGACCTTACTTCTAGTTCTAATATATCTTCTCACATTTTTAACTTCTCCTGCCCATGCTTTCAATACAATTCATAATCTCCTGAATTTTTGTTTGGAACCTTTTCATATACTATAATTATTTGCTAAATTAATATTTCCTGTTTTGAATATTTTTGGCAAGCTCTTCTAATTTTTATTTCTATCTTCTTTATGCTCATTGATCAATTTATTTAGTCCATTATGTGTTTAATTATATCATCTTTGAGTTTGTTGAGTTTCTCTGTTTCTTCTTTTATAATTTTACATAATTGTCTCTCCTTTTTCTGATTTCCTTCTAAGTCATATCCTTTGTATCTGCTTTGGGGGAGTTGGGAGTTTTTGGAGAGATACTTTCTCTCTTTGCTTTCCCATGTTTCTGTCTTTCAGTGTGTCCTGAGGGTTGAGGGTGAAATAGAGTGAAAAAAACTCTATTGTTATTATGAATATTTCTTTAGTTAGAGTCTGCTTTTAAGTGATGTGATCTTGAGTTTCTTTACGAAATGTGTTGTGAACCACTTCAACATATTCAGTTTCACAGGATTAGACCTAGTCACTTTGTTGCAAGAAGGGAATTTCTCCTCATTATGACAGAGTCAAAAGATCAAACCATACATCAATGATGTATTTTAAAACTTGTTTTGAAAATTTCTCCTTTTTATCAATGCTCTTTACAGACTGTACTATACTGTTTATAACAGTTAGCCTGAGCTGGGGAAAGCTGGGAGTTTGGCAGAGTTTGTTAATATGTGAGTTGTTGGTTTATGTCTGAATTCCAGAAGGGTTACTGTGACATGCTCATGAAAGGTACTATTTATGTTAAATCACATATATAGCAAACTCCGATATATATTCCAGATGAAAGGTGAAGAGGAAGATAGGGAAATAAGGGGCAAGAGAAAGAGGGAGAGAGATGAACGAAGAAGAGATGGGAAAAGGTTAAAAAAACAAAACAAAAAGGAGGGCCTGGATTTAGCTCAGTGGTGCCAGTCCTGCCTCATAAGTACAAGGTCCTGAGTTCGATCCCTGGTACCGAAAAAAAAAAAAAAAAACTAAAAGGAAAGAATAAAAAGGCCTTAAAATAAAATAAAATAAAATTAGAAATTAAAAAGAATAAAAAATCCAAAGCATAGAATAAACAAAAACTTTCCTCATCCACTTGCAGTGACACAAAAATAAAGTATCCTCATAAGTACTTTTATGTTACAGTCCCAATATGATTGAAAGGCTCCAAGATGGTTCTCCTTCTGTGGTGTGCTTTATCGTCACCACAATAAAGAAATAGAGAGGACTGCTGATCAACTAGGGTGGCTCTCTAGGCTCCCTTCCTGGCTGCCAGCTGCTTTGCATGTAGGTATCTGCAGGCCTTTTTCCCTGTCCCAAGATCTGACCACCTTGGTTTAACTGGAGAGGGGAGGATGCTGTGTAATTGCCTAGTACCTGGCTCTTCATTGTCTTCTGCCAGGGTTCCCTCCATCCTACTCCCTTCTGAAGTGCAAAATCCACAGTGGCCTTCATGTTTTCCCTCCAGATAATGTTTGCCTAGTGCATCACTGGAAACTCTCTGACCCAGTGCCACTCTCTGTTCTCCACCTGTGGTCCTTCATTTAATCAGTATCTCAGTAGCTCCTCTCTCTAACCTGTGAACTTTGTGATGCCACAGGGCTCCCTTCACTGTGTAGTTCATGGAAGGAGGTGCTGGGGGTTCCTCTGTGGGGGCCTGCTAGCAGACACAGGCAGCAGACTGGATTTCCATAAGCAAAGCACGCCTGGTGTATGGGGGAGGAATGGGTTATTTAATTTTTCTAGGCCAGTCAAGCCTCCTCTCTCCTTAAAGTCCTGCCACTCCCAGATGCTGTCCACTCACGTAGCCTTCAGGTTCTCTGTCCTTTCAGTGATCTGGTTCATCTTTGTTTTGAAATTCCATAGTGCCCACTGTGTCCTCATGTACACCATTCCCTAATTTTCAGTTTCTCTTAAACCTTGGTTTGTGCATGTAGCACTTGCAGTGAACCTTTTCCTGGGGTGGGGGTGGGGATGTTAGAGTGGTTGTGAACCTATTCCATCAGACAGGTCACTACTGAGATGTCAGCTTCCTCCCTCAGATACTCTAATCACCTCCTAAGATGACATTGTTATATCCAGGGGTGGACATCTAGTCATACCACATCACGTCATGCCAGTGCTTTGTTGAAAACGTAGGTCCCAGCAATCCTAAAGCCAGTGCCAGTAAAGAACTAAACTAAAGGGCAGTTGAGTATAACAAAAGTTGGTTTATTTGGGAAAAAAATGGCAAAGAAAGAGGATAAATATCTACCATGAAGTGATAGGAAGCATCAGACCTGAAATAGCAGGAGCTCTTATTCCTGGCTCATTTTATTGGGGAATAGTTTCTTTCTCATCTCCCAGGTGGGCAACTGTCCATCTCTGATCTATTCTCTTGACTGGCTTTGATCCTATGCATGTCTGCCTACATTCTTTCTGGCAATTTGGTTTCTTCCTGCCCCTTTGTAATGAATAAGTAAAGGGGGGGTATAAGGAAGCAGATTATTTAATGACTCTGTAAAGGGGACATCTGTACATGTGTGTGTAACTGGTATGATATCATTATGGACAGCTAAGTTAGGTAGGAATATTAAAGGCAGTCAGACAGGACTAGGCCCTTGAGAGAGTCAGAACAAAGGTAAAAACATATTACACTGCAGTGGGAGGCACATCTGTGGGGGGTCAGACCTCAAGATAAATATGAAATGACCAGGGCTAAGATAAATGGTAACTCTTAGTCTAATGCTAAATAGACATCAGTCACCTTGGTATGTTACCAAGACCCTCAGACTCATTTCTTCCCGAAAATTTCTTTGTTTTTTCCATGTACACTTGCTACATGACTTACTTCCCTATTGGATCAACGTTATCTAAACAACTACACTTATAATCTTATTGGTTGATCATTGCTGTAACCCTTGTTGTACTCATGTTGTTGTGCTCTATAAAACTTCCCCTGAGAAATGAGGTCTTTGGCAACCCATTTTGGGTCCTCCCCTGCCTCTCAGGAGCTATATCTTTCCCCCTCAATAAATGCTTTGTACTCTTAAACCTCTATTGTTCCTAGAATTCATTCTTCAATATTAGAGAACATGAACTCAGCGTATCAGCTTCTAACAGTTTGGGAGTTACAGTATTTCCCTTACATCATATTTGGAGGTCCTGATATTAACTATATCATTTGGATGTCCCAAAGAGCTAATTGCATGGAGATAAGAGTTAGGTTTTTTTCATAGATTTTGGATTGTGACTCGCTTAGGTAATCAAAAGTATTATCACTGTTTTTTAATTGCTCATGCTTTTAATTTTTATGTCTTGTCTTTGTCAATTGCTTGTCTCTTTTATACACTGCCTTTTGTTAAAATGATGGTAAATTTAAGTTGACAACATGGGAGGATGTGCCCCATTAAAGAATGTGAGATTTTCCTCCTGTTTTGTATATGCTGCATTTGGGCTTAGATGTTAAATTTACTGGTGTTCCTCGTCTGACCAATTTGCTGTGAGTTGTTCAGCAGTGCTAGGGAAAAGTAATGTTATAGCGCCACCTAGTAGACATTGATATAAAGTGCTGTAGAATGAGTCATTTTTATGAAATCGAGTTCATATTTAGAAAATATACATGCCTATTAATAAATCACTGAACTCCTCCTGCCAATTAAAAGGTGATATACTGGCAGCCTTTTATTTATTTATTTATTTATTGAGTTTATTGGTACATTTTAGTTATACCTTATGATCATATTAATCATCGGGAATTTGTACCTGTACATGATATATCTTGGTTCTTATTTTTTCCCATTCCCCTGCCCTCCCTTCAACCCCTGCACACCTCCCTATACACATAAGCTTTGTTTCCATTTTTCCTTCTTTTGTTCAAATTTTTTCTTTCCCTTTTGTCCTTTCCCCCTCCCTTTGAACCACTTTTCTCCTTCCCTTTGAATATTTTCTTTCTATTTCACAATATCTGTTACAGATTTTGGTCCTCATTTACACCTTCAGTTTCTCACACCGGAGAAACAAATCGGTATTTACACATGTATCCTATTTATTTAACTTTTAAGAGTATAGCCTCAATGTGCATCCATTTAGCTCTAAATGTCTCAAGTTTATCTTTATGGCTGAGTAGTACTCCATTTTATATTTAAAAACCCACATATTCTTTATACACTCACCAAGTGATGGGCTTAGTGGCTGTTTTGAAGATTTAGCTATTACAAACTACTGGTGGCCATTCTTAAGACTTAGAGGACAGGTTTCACTGAGACAAACTGGCACAATCTTCCTCTATACTCTAGAGGAAATGTCAAGCCTGTTCTGCCTGTTTCCTTTCTGGCCTGATCATCCACTGGTGATAAAGCAAGTGTGTCTCTTGAGATTGCCCATTCTTGCCTTTCTAGGCTCAAGAGCAATTTGTTGCAATAAATCACTCTGAGCATGAGAAGAAAAGACTTCCTTTTTCTGATCTCATTTCTGATTTTCCTGCCACTTTATACTTTCCTTTTCAAGGCATGTAAGATTAGAAAAAGGAAGATCTCTGAACTTTCCCAACCTTTTCCAACTCAGAATGTTTAAGTTGATCCCATAGAAAATGAGTGTTTGTTAACACCAAAGACAGGAAAGTCATCTTAGATTTAAAAAAAAAAAGCTCAGGCTTTTATCTATCCCTTATAGAATGCTAAACCAAACTGTGGTTATTCTGCCAGCTAGTAAATGTTCTTAGAGCAGCTACCATTCTTAAAGGAGAGGATAGGTTCCCCAGCACCTTCTGGTGAATCCCCTTTGAAGGCAATGGTTGATGGAAAGTTAGCTAGATGGGCAGCTGTTAACTAGAAAGTTAACTAGACAGGATTCATTTCTGGAGACAGATCTCTGGTTGCATGGAACTGGTGGAAGGTGAGAGGACAACTGAGGGGTCATAGCAAGGGCTACTCTCTTGTGGATACCCAAAGGTTCCTCAGTAGAAGCTGAGTCTTGACAGCTCAACTTGGTAACCAGCAGAAAAATACCCACTTATCTATTGTTCCTACCTGCACTCCTCAGTGTGGTCAAAGGTAACTCTCAGTGATTTTCAGGTATCCTCTGTCCCAGAGTGACCTGAGATGATGCTGTTGGAGCTCTTTTTTAAGCCTCTTTTAAGAGTTGAGCTACAGATTTGGACTTATCTCTCTCTGCTAGTAAGATACACCCCTATGGGGACAGGCACAAATAGAAAAAATAACCTTCTAGATGCCCTGACAAATCTTCACTAGGACAAAGGTCTTATTTAAGAACCCCTCTAAATTTACTTTTTTCTGTCCAACTTACTGAGAGTTAGCTTTACAACTCTTTATCATCAGACCCACCTCTCTACAGGACGTCTCAAACTGAGGCAGCTTGCAACAGCGGTCTGCCTTTCACAGAGGAAAGCTATAAGAGAAGCAATTTACACTTGTGTTCTACATATGCTAACTAGTAGTAAAAAGGAATTTTTAGTCAGCCTTTCTCTTCATGTGCATGTAGAAAACTGATACATGTGCCTTTACTAACATAAATTGTGGTTGCTAGGTATAAGTTTAACCTGTGAGCTTCAGAGACATAGAAATTTTAGGTAGGACTATGAACAAAGCATAGCCTTGTCTTGTTGATAAGAAAAATTGTTTAGGTAATTAGGTAAATAACACAAATGTTTTGGAGGCTTCTTCATCCTAAAGCTCAGAGCAAGATTTCTCCTGGCCATTTATTTGACTCTGTCTGTCTCTAGAGGTGATCTCTTTTACAGCTGGGAAGTGCTCCCATTTGATCTATTTTCCTCACTCTCTTTTAAAGAGTAAAAAAGCAGTGATTCAAAAACTCTTGATTATTGGTTTTCTACCAATGCTTCCTCCTTTAACACATGACAGTTACAGATGGAATCAACTGTAACTTGTGCTAGAGTTAGGAGTATGAGTTGCTGAGGAAGATAGGGTTGTGAGCCAGTAAGAGGTGATTAATCTGACCTGGCCCTACTCATTTCTCTTCAGAAGGCAACCACCTGCTCTGAAGTAGAGTCACCTTGGGAATGCTGTGAGGATATAGAAATAATGTAGAAATTAAATGAGATGCCAATTTCTTTCTCTTGTTTCAGATGGGAGACTCAATATCAAAATCTCTTGCTCCTTTGGAATGTATTCTTAAGCATAGGAAAATGTTCAATCCTTACATATTGAGAAAGAGTCGTTTAATATTTTTTTGCACCCACTCATGGTCTACCTGCCCCTTAGAGCCAAAATGGAATGCAGAGCGAACTATTGATTAGGATACTAGTTCACAACTAGAATTGTACTCTGAGAGAGAGAGAGAGAGAGAGAGAGAGAGAGAGAGAGAGAGAGAGAGAGAGAGAGAGAGAGAGAGAGAGAGAGAGAGAGAGAATATGGTCAGAATTACCTTATGTTCAGACTTTCTTTGTATTAAGAGAAAATCCTTACCTGTGTTCAAAATATAAATATAAGCCACAGGAAAACCAGACACCTCTGGTCCTTAAGGAATCAACTATCACTAAGCCTGAGACTAACCACCCTAGCCCTTTGGAACCTGATGATGAGCTTTCTGAGGCAACATTAATCAAAGCCTCACCTACCATTACTGAACCTTAGGACAAGTTTTCCAAGGCAACTTTGATCAAAATCTCATCCGCTATTACTGAGCCAAAGGCTTTCCCTACTTGCCCGTTGGAATTTGAGATCCCTCCCCCTTACCATTTGGGGTCTAAGGGTGAGGCTTATAAGCCAGCTATAATTGAATCCTCCCTGATTTTGTTCAAGCTTATCAAGGAAAATAGGCTGGGGTGTAACTCAGTGGTGCTGCACCTGCATGGCAAGCAGAAGGTCCTGGGTTTGATCCCCAGTACTGGAAAAAAAAGGAAAATATCCCTTACAAGAAGTAAATGGTGAATTCTGACATACTTGTGTTCACATGTCCTTTTTTCTCAGTGACCTCAAATAGATCAAACAGATCTGGGAAAGTTTTCAGACAACCCTGATAAGTACATTGAGGTGTTTAGAGGACTTACTCAGACCTATGAACTTGATTGGAAATATGTAACATTACACTTAAACATTGACTTCTACTGAAAGACAGGCAGCAATTCATTTGGAATTTGTTATTACATTTGGAGATTAATAACATACTGTTAACTTCAGAATACCAGAAGACAGGCAGCCAGAGGAGCAGCAAGTTCCCACTGGAACACAAGTGGTCCCAATCCAAGATCCCTACTGGCCTACCAGTCTGTCAGTAGATTGGAATAGTAGGCATCTTCAGACATGTATTTTTGAAGGTCTAAAAAGGACTAGAACTAAGCCCTTCAATTATTTACATTGTCAACTATTCAGTAGGAGAAAATGAGAACTCCTCTGCCTACTTAGATTGTTTACAAGAGGCATTAAAAAAAGCATACATCCCTGGCTCCTGATTTGATTGAAGGATGGATTTTTCTTAAAGATGTTTATTATCCAGTCAGCCTCAGATATTAGAAAAAAAGCTCCAAGAAATGGCTTTTGCTCCAGATAGCTCACTTGATACCTTAGTGAAAATTGCCTTCACTGTATTTTATAATTAAGGCCAGGAGGAAACCAAGGGGAAGAAACAAAGAGTCAAAAAGTAGGTGGCTGCCTTTGTTGTAGCCTTAAAAGGAATAGACCAGGAGGTATGATGCTCAGGGCTCCAAGAAGAGGTCAGTGACTAAACTCACCTTCTACTACTAAAAAAATAACCAGGCCACTTTAAGAGGGATTGTGATAAGAACAGTCATGACAAAAAGCCCCCTGAGCCATGCCCTGATTGAAAGGTGACCACTGGAAGTTGGACTGCCTCTAGAGGAGAAGGCCCAAGAGCTCAGACCCATCTTACTAGCTGGTCCAGAAAGACTGAAGGGCCCCTGGGGCACTTTGTGCCTTCACCTTCTGGTGAGACAGGCATCTCCCTGGGTAATCATGACTATAGAAGGAAAAGAAACCAGCCTATTACTGGACACTGGTGTCTGTCTCTTGATCCTTCTTTTTCAACCCAGCCTTCCTTCCACCCATCATACTTCAGTGAAAAGAGTCACCAGAGAGGAGACAACTCACTGTTTCTCATCACACTTAGGCTATAACTGGGATGGATTTCTCTTCACCCATTGACTCCTAATTATGGCTGAAATTCCAGTTCCCCTCCTGGGGAGAGATATTTTATTTTGTTTGAATGCTGTAATATCTACATGCACCCATGTCAGGTATGCTACCTCCCTCTCATGGAAACAGAAATAAATCTTGAAGCATGGGCAACTAAAGGAAAAATAGGTAGAGCAAAAGAAGCTTCTCAAGGCCTTGTCTTCAGGTCTCCCTGATCTTGGGAGGGTCCCTTGATCATACTTGACCCAAATTTTTTCAGTCAAATGTCAAGTGGGCTCCCTCCCATGAGTGTCAGTTCCTTCCATCAAAATGGTTACAATCAGATGATAGTAAATTGTTCCTTCCTGGTGCTCGTCAATGGAAAGTTATTAAGTCTTTACATCAAAACTCTCACTTGATGAGAGATAAGACCCACCAGATAACCTCAAAGTTATTCCCTGGAAAGAGATTTTCTTAGACAATACAACATGTTAGTTAAGACATGTCGGCTCTGTCAAAAGAACTATGCTTTTATCCAGATGATAGCCACTCCAGGTATAAAGAGACATGGTAAACACCTTGAAAAGATTGATTGATTTCACTTGCATGCCAAACTGTAAGGGACTCCAGTATCTACTGGTCTGGGTAGATACTTTCACAAACTGAATTGAGGCCTTTCCTTATAGAACAGAAAAGACACAAGAAATGGTAAATGTTTTAGCCTCAGAAATAATTCTCAGGATTCAACTTCCTAAGAACTTACAGAGTGATGATGGGCCTTCTTTTAAAGAAACAGTCACACAGGACATCTCTCAGGCACTAGGCATTCTCTATCAACTTCACTGGGCATGAATGCCAAAATCATCAGGAAAGGTAAAAAAGAAAACAATGAGACCCTAAAGAGTCATCCCAAAATGGCTCAGAAAATGCACCTACGGTGGGCTCATTTACTACTTTTAGGTCTTATCAAAATAAGAAATACACCTCAAATTCTAGGCCTCAGTCTACTTGAAATGCTTTATGGACACCCTTTTCTCACTAATAATTTTCTCTTTGATAGAGAAACAGATGCTGTATGAGAAGATGTCACCTTACTGGGTAAATTCCAACATACTTTTCACAGCTAACAAGTTCAGCCTTAAAGAAAAGGGAACTCTCATATTCCAACCTGGAGATTTAGTACTGATAAACTCTCTTCCCTTATCATCCCCCTTCCCTAGGACCAACTGGGGAAGAACCAAACACGATGATTCTTTCAAGTCCATCAGCTGTCCAAGGTAGCAAGCTGGAACTCCTGGATACATCACACCGGACTCAAGCCCTGGGAACCAGAGTTTGTCACTGAGTGTGAGCAACCATCCAAATACTCCTGTGAACACACAGAAGACTTAAAATTTTTGTTTAAACAGAAGACAACATCTTCAGATAAGTGATCATTGATGTTACTTTTAGCCCTTTTACTAATTACCATTTAAAGGAGAATACAATTCCTTTCTCGTCTGGGCACAGGAATATGCAGAGTCATTACAACAAAGATCTTCCTGGATATATGGCCTACTCTCCTTCTCAAGTGCATCAGGACTTCCATAGTGAATATCCTCAGGTCAAGGAGATGATTAGAATAAGCTACAAGACTACATTGATGAGATACAAAAAAGTTTAGTGATTCATAGTTTAGCCTACTGGTATTAGGCAACTGAATGGCCTATAAACTACACCCCTAGTAGTCCTGGACATAATTGAATTTTTCCTAAAAATGCCACTGAAGCCTCTCTACACACAATAGTAAAACTCCTATTAAATAAGAGCCCACTCCAATCATGAGAGGCAACAATCAAATACAAAGATGTCTATTTTCAGATATGGCATGATTACATGTGGTTAACTCCAACTATAGGACAACTTAGTAGAAAGCCCCCCTTATGTTAGGAACAAATAAGTCATTCTTATTTTCATTGGCCTAACTACTAAATACTTGAGATGGATGACCCTCAAACAGTGTATGCACACCATGACTTTATAGGTTGGAGATTGGTTTACAACAAACTGGTTTAATCACCTTGAAATTAGATGGAAAGCCCCCAGTGTCACTCACTGGTACTGTGGAACCAAACAGTGGTCCTAGCTACCTTCTGTATGGATAGGGAGATGCATCCTGTGATTTGCATGGTTATAAGGTAGGAGTCTCAAAAATATCAGTGAACCTGCAAACTTATAACCTCTATGACTCTGATGATCTAGAAGTGTGTTTCACTGGTATGATCATTTGGCTTCTCTTTGTCCCTTCCCTAGGATTAGAGGATGTCATGCAACACATCAAGGCCTTAACTAACTATACTGAATGAGCCTTAAACAACACCTCTACTGGGCTCTCTCTCCTAAATGAAAAATTAAAATTAATGAGACAGGCTGTTGTCCAAAATCAGATGATAATAGACATTCTAAAAGCAGCACAAGGAGGTACTTGGGCAATTATAAAAGCTCAGTGTTATGTGTATATTCCCTATCCTTTGCTATTATCTTCATGGTTATTCAAGATATTAAAAAACAGGTTAATGTCATCAGGATTCTGAAATTCCCTGGACATTCTAATTACCCTCTTTGTAGGAGGTTATTACTGGTTCTTCCTGGTGGAAATATTTGTTGGGTCTATTCATAATGATCTTATTGATTTTATAGTTTGGCCCATGCATACTTAACTGTTTATTTGGCCTTGTCTCCTCCATGCATAAAGCTATATGTCTACCAAAGACAAGAATGATTGACATTTCTTAAAAATTATTTTTATTGGTAAATCTTAGGTATACAATATAATTACATTACTCATTGGAAATTTGTACCTTTATGTAATCTATCTTGGTTCTTCATTTTTTTCCCCATTCCATGCCCTCCCTTCAACACCTCCACCCATCCCTATTTACCAAGACTTTATTCCCATTTATTCATTTTCTCATATTAATTCCATTCCCTTCTTTACTTTCTCCTACTCCTCCCACTTTCCCTTCCACTTTGCCCCTTTTTTCCTATTTCACATTATCAATTATACCTTTTAGTCCTTATTTACACTTTCAATTTCTCACACCAGAGAAAATATTTTGTATTTATACATGTGTCCTATTTATATCACTTAAGAATATCGCCTCAGTGTGCATCCATTTAGCTACAGATATCTCTAATTTCTCATTCTTTAAGGCTGACTAGTACTCTATTTTATTAAAAACCACATTTTCTTGATCCAAACTCCAGTTGATGGGCAATTGGGCTGATTCCAAGTTTTAGCTATTACAAACTGTGCCTCTATGTACATGGGTGCACATATACCACTGTGGTATGATTCTTTTAATTCTTTGAGGAAGATACCTAGCAGAGGAATAGCTGGGTCAAATGGGACCTCTAATTCTAGTTTTTTGAAGTATCACCATACTGATTTCCACAGTGGTTGCACCAGTCCACACTCACACCAGCAGTGGAACAGGGTTCCTTTTTCCCCACAGCCCAACCAGCAATTGGTTGATTTCATGATAGCAGCCATTCTTTCTGTGGTGAGATGGAATCTGAGCATTTTTTTCAATTCCATCTCTCAAATGACCAGTGATATTGAACATTTTTTCATAGGTTTATTTGCTGCTTTTACTTCTTTGTCTGAGAAATGTCTGTTTATTTCAGATGCCCATGTTTGGATTGAGTCCTCAAATTTGGGAGGTCTGATTTTTTTTAAGTTCTTTATATATTCTAGATAGTAGACCTTTGTCTGAAGAAGAGGTGGTAATTATTTTTCCCACATTGTGAGTTGTCTCTTCACACTGTTGGTGGTTTCTCTTGCTGTGCAGAAGCTTTGTAATGAGAAGAGATACCACTTGTTGATTCTTTGTGCTAGTTCACCCTGCGACTAAGGTTTTGTTCATGAAATCTTTTCCTACACCAATGTCTTTCAGAGTTCTACCTAACCTCTCTTCCAGATGGTTTAGTGTTTCTGTTTTAATATTTAGATCGTTAATCCATTTTGATTTTGGTTTAGTGAGTGGTGAGAGATATGGGTCAAGTTTTAATCTCTGACAAGTTGAAACCCAATTTTGCCAAGACCATTTATTAAAGAGACTATCTTTCCTCCAGTGAGGATGTTTGGCTACTTTATCAGAGATAAGGTGGCTGAGTGTTTCTGGAGTTGTTTCTGCATCTTCTAATCTGTTCCACTTATCCTCAGGTCTCTTTCTTTGCCAGTAACTTGCTGTTTTTTATCACAGTAGCTTTGTAGTATAGTTTCAAGTTGGGTATTGTGATAACCCCTATCTTATCTTTAATGCCTAGAATTGCTTTTGGTATTCGAGGTCTCTTCTTGTTCCAAATGGATTTTTGGATTGTTTTCTCAAGGTCCATGAAGTATGCTGTTGGAATTTCAATTGGGATTGCATTGAATCTATATAGCAGTTTTGGAAGTATGGCCATTTTCACTATGTTGATTCTTCCTACCCAGGACCAAGGGATGTCTTTCCATTTTCTGATATCCTCTTCAATCTCTCTTTTCAGAGTGCTATAATTTTCAGAGTAGAGGCTTTTGATTTCTTTTGTTAGGTTGATTCCTGGGTATTTCCTTTTTTTTGGATGCTATTGTGAAAGGAATTGTTTGCCACATTTCTCTCTCAGTGAGTCTGTTGTTTGTGTACAGGAAAGGTATTGATTTTTGTGTGTTGACCTTGTATCCAGCTACTTCACTGAATTTTGTTATTAACATGGAAATTGAACAACACACCTTTGAATAACCGAGGGATCACAGAAGAAATTAAAGAAGAAATCCGACAGTTTCTACAATTAAATGACAATGTCATTACAATATATTAGAATCCATGGGACACAATGAAAGCAGTCTTAAGAGGGAATTCATAGCCATGAAGACTCATATCAGGAAAACAGAGTGAACTCAATTAATTCATACCCGTGAAGACTCATCAGGAAAACAAAGTGAACTCAATTAAACAACCTAATGCTGAACCTCAAGCATGTAGAAAGAGAAGAGCAGGACAAACTCAAAGCTCATACAAGGGAGGAAACTATAAAGATCAGAGCGGAAATCAATGCAATGGAGACTAAGAGAATGATACAAAAAAATCAGTGAAGCAAAGAGTTGGTTTTTCCAAAAAATAAAATTGACAAACTCTTAGTAAATCTTATCAAAATGAGGAAAGAAAAGACCCAAATCCATGCAATTAGGAATGGAAATGATAAAATTACAAGGGACCCAGCCGAATCCAAAGGATCATCAATACTCTCTTTGAGGACCTATATGCCAAAAAGACGGAAAACACAGAAGATATGGACTGATTTCTAGATACGTATGAATTACCAAAGTTGAATGAAGAAGACCTAAAACTTCTACACAACCAATATCAATCAATGAAATTGAAAATGTAACTAAAAACTTACCAATGAAAAAAAGCCCAAATCCATGCAATTAGGAAGAAAAAGGCTGAAATTACAACAGACCCAGCAGATATCCAGAGGATCATCAATATCTACTTCCAGAACCTATTCTCCAAAAAAGATGGAAAACAGAGAAGAAATAGACAGATTCCTAGATACGAATGAATTACCAAAGTTGAACGAAGAAGACCTAAAAATTCTAAATGACCCTTGATATTCTAAATATCAGGCAATGAAATTGAAAATGTAATTAAAAACTTTCCAACTAAGAAAGGCCCAGGTCCTGATGGCTTCACTGCTGAATTCTACAAGACATTTAGAGAAGATCTATTGCCACTAGTCTTTAAAATCTTCAGGGAAACTGAAAGGGAAGCAACACTCCCACATTCATCCCTGGAAGCAAGATTCACCTTGATCTCAAAAGCAGAGAAAGAACCAACTGAAAAAGAGAACCATAGGCCAGTCTCACTAACAAATATAGATGGGGAAATCCTCAATAAGATACTGGCAAACAGAATGCAGAAGTTTTTCAAGAAGATCATACACCTTGTCCAAGTAGGATTCATCCCAGGGATGCAAGGATAGTTCAACATACACAAATCAATAAATGTAATACACTATCTTAACAGAGCAAAGGACAAAACCATGTGATCATCACAATAGATGCAGCAAAAGGATTCAACAAAATCCAACCTCTGTTCATGATAAAAACCCTACCTAAAATTGAAATAGATGAGCTTTATCTCAACCTGATAAAGGCTATCTATGAAAAACTAACAGCCAACATCACAATAAATGGTTAAAAACTGAAAGCTTTCATGCTATAATAAGGAACAAGACAAGAATATTCACTATCATCACTCCTGTTCAATATAGTTTTGGTAACATTAGAAATAGCAGTTAGGCCAGAGAAATAAATAAAAGGAACAAAGGTGGGAAACAAAGAATTCAAATTGTCATTATTTTCAGATTACATGATACTCTATATAGCAGACCCCAAGAACTGCACCAAAAGTCTTCTAGACTTAATAACCAAATTCAGGAAAGTAGCTGGATACAAGTTCAACACACAAAAATCAATAGCTTTCCTCTACATGAACAACAGAGTCACTGAGAGAGAAATAGGGCAAACAATTCCTTTCACAATAGCATCCAAAAAACTGAAATACCTAAGAATCAACCTAATGAAAGAAATCAAAAGCCTCTACTCTGAAAATTATAGCACTCTGAAAAGAGAGATTGAAGAGGATATCAGAAAATGGAAAGACATCCCTTGGTCCTGGGTAGGAAGAATCAACATAGTGAAAATGGCCATACTTCCAAAACTGCTATATAGATTCAATGCAATCCCAATTGAAATTCCAACAGCATACTTCATGGACCTTGAGAAAACAATCCAAAAATCCATTTGGAACAAGAAGAGACCTCGAATACCAAAAGCAATTCTAGGCATTAAGGATAAGATAGGGGTTATCACAATACCCAACTTGAAACTATACTACAAAGCTACTGTGATAAAAAACAGCAAGTTACTGGCAAAGAAAGAGACCTGAGGATAAGTGGAACAGATTAGAAGATGCAGAAACAACTCCAGAAACACTCAGCCACCTTATCTCTGATAAAGTAGCCAAACATCCTCACTGGAGGAAAGATAGTCTCTTTAATAAATGGTCTTGGCAAAACTGGGTTTCAACTTGTCAGAGATTAAAACTTGACCCATATCTCTCACCACTCACTAAACCAAAATCAAAATGGATTAACGATCTAAATATTAAAACAGAAACACTAAACCATCTGGAAGAGAGGTTAGGTAGAACTCTGAAAGACATTGGTGTAGGAAAAGATTTCATGAACAAAACCTTAGTCGCAGGGTGAACTAGCACAAAGAATCAACAAGTGGTATCTCTTCTCATTACAAAGCTTCTGCACAGCAAGAGAAACCACCAACAGTGTGAAGAGACAACTCACAATGTGGGAAAAATAATTACCATCTCTTCTTCAGACAAAGGTCTACTCTCTGGAATATAAAGAACTTTAAAAAAATCAGACCTCTCAAATTTGAAGATTCAGTCCAAACATGGGCATCTGAAATGAACAGACATTTCTCAGACAAGTAAAAGCAGCAAATAAACCTATGAAAAAATGTTCAATATCACTGGTCATTTGAGAGATGGAAATGAAAAAAATGCTCAGATTCCATCTCACCACAGAAAGAATGGCTGCTGTCATGAAATCAACCAATAAGAAATGCTGGCAGGGCTGTGGGGAAAAAGGAACCCTGTTCCACTGCTGGTGGGAGTGTAGACTGGTGCAACCACTGTGGAAATCACTATGGAGATACCTCAAAGAACTAAGATTAGAGGTCCTATTTGACCTGGCTCTTCCCCTGATGGGTATCTTCCCCAAAGAATTAAAAGCACATACTACAGTGATATATGTGCACCCATGTACATAGAGGCACAGTTTGTAATGGCTAAAACTTGGAATCAGCCTAATTTCCCATCAACTGGAGACTGGAAAAAAGAAATTTTTTTTAGTAAAATGTGTTATAAAACTCAGCCATAAAGAATGATAAATTAGAGGCATTTATAGCTAAATGAATGCACATTGAGGCCATATTCTTAAATGAAATAAATAGGACACGCATGTGTAAATAACCAATATTTTCTCTAGTGTGAGAAACTGCAAGTATAAATAAAGATCAAAATGTATAATTGATAATGTGAAAAAGGAATAAAAGGTTCAAAGGGGAAGGGGAAGTGGAGGGGTAGGGGAAAGGAAAGAAGGGAATGGAATTAATATGAGAAAATGAAAAAATGGAAACAAAGTCTTTGTAAATAGGGAGAGATGGAGGAGTGGAAAGGAGGGCAGGCAAATGGGGAAAAAAGAATCAAGATAGATTGTGTAAAGGTACAAATCTCCAATGATGAATGCTATTACATTGTATACCTAAAATGTACCAATAAAATTAATTTTTAAAAATCTATATCTAACTTAACTTCTCTCAAAGTCCTCTGACATATTCAACTTTTAATTGTAACTTTTTAAATCAATACCAAAGCTCTTAAATCACCTACATTTTACACTTAGTTTCACAATTTGGATTGTTCTCTAGTTATTTAGTGTTAGAGTAATATTTACAATTTGTCAATTAGCAACATATTTTGTCATCATCCAAGGCAGCTGACCTAACTAGATTTAACAGAATGAATTGAGTCATACCTCAAAACAATCAAGTTGTTCAGAGAAGAGGTAGTGTGTAATAATTAATTGGATGCATTTTCTAGTATTGCTCAATCAAGAAGTAACTTATAGTAGATGGTACTCATACTAGTTTATGGACTGTGAGTATTTTAAAAATCACAGCCTGCTCTTTTGGGCTACCAGTGGAAGGGAGACAGAGACTAAGATGGTTTTAATCCAAGAATCTTAGAAATGAATTAATACATACTCCTTCCCACTTAAATGTTTTAAATTAGTAATGGCGATACTTATTGGGATTGCATATGCAAACTGATTGTTACAGTGTTGTAGTAGTTTTTGTTGTGTGTCATTCAAATGTACTGATAGAGTGTTATCCCTGATTTCCGCCTGTAACAGGATGTAATTTTTTTATATTGGTGTATCTTCCTTTAAAATCTAATTTAAAAATAAATCTAAGAAATACTAGACCAAATTAAATGAGAAGGATGATTATTTTCTTTTAAAATGATTTTCTACATAGCAACCTTAGCAATTCCTCAGTTACTACTAATTGAATATTAGTCTGAAATTAAGATAAAATATCTGAGAGATGAAAATATATGAATAATTTTCAAATGTTTAATATGCAGTACACCCAGAATCTTAATATACTTTACCAATGTATCATTTATAAATTTTTTATTAATATATGTTTTTAATACATAATGTTTACATTCCTTGTGGGGAATTGATACCTGTCCATAATACATTTTGGTTTTTTGTTTGCCTCCCCTTCTCCACCCCTCCTTCCCTCTCCCTCCATCTCTTGATCACATTCCTAATTTGAGAAAGATCTATCTTCCTATAATCTGTCTTTTACTTTGCTTTATATTTGTATTTTGTGTTTCCCATATAAGAGAAACCATGCAGTATTTAAGCTTGCATGTCTAATTTATTTCACTTAACATTGTGGTCTCAAGGAGCACTCATTTTCTTACAAAAGACTCAAATTTATTGAACAAGACACTCCATTACTGTCCTACTTTACAACCCTGATCTGGAGACTGAAAACAGGAGCCCGAGGAGCACATATGGACCTCTGGCCTTGAGCCTGTACTACAGACAGCTGTTCTTTTTTGACTCAAAATGACGGAATCTTATGTCAAATTTGAGCCTATAAAGACGGTATAAATAACGTATTCATTAGTTTTTTAAAAACTTATTTGAGAGAGGATTCTTCGCTAAGGTACCAAGGCTATCTTTTGCCTCCTCCAACAATGATAATTTGGAATAAATCAAATGTACTTTCAATATGCTTGATAAATATTGCCTCAAAATTACTGAAAAGTTCATATTCATCAAAAGAAATGAGGGGGAAGAATAGCTCAGTCTAATGGGTAAATGATTGCTTTCATTGGCTTCACAGGATTCTATCATCCCAGTGATTGTGAGCTGATTAGGAGGACTCCTGGCTTCCCTTCTCTTGTAGGATATGTGATTCTTCAAATATAAGGTGGTTTAAGAAGTTTCTCTTTGTCAGGCTTTGGAGAAGGAATTCCTTATCTATCTTCTTTAAAGTTCTTTGGGGCCTGCTAAATTTATCACCCCTTCTGAAAATAAACTGTTTCTTTAATGGAACATCTCCTTTTTATTACAAGTAAAAAGTACTGTTGATTAGTTCCATCAAAGTTTCACTTTCTTTCCACAAATCAGGCATCAAAGCTGGAATCACACAAATCTAAATGGCAGTAGAATTTCTTGTCCAGAATAGGAAAGGCCAACAAGGACAGGCAGGAAATGCCTAGAGAGCAAACCCACATTTCAGCAAAGATAGTCCTATTTTCTCATGTGCAATCATCATAATGATATCCCCCTTTGGCAACTCCCTAGTGTGCCAAGTTTAAATCAAGTACAAGGAAATCAACAAATTAAAGGGCTTTCTTATCTTCAATCTGGCAATATCTGACATTTTGATAATTCTGCTGAACAGTTCCTTTGCTCTGGTGAGTGCCTATATTGAGTTGATTCCAGCACACAGGGCAGATGCTGCTCTAATCCAGTGATGAGTGATGGGACTTTAAGGAATATGGGTCATAAGTCTGTCTCAAAGCTCCATTCTAGAACCTAAATTTTTAAGAGTTGAGATTATTTGAGTGACTAGCCAACCTGTCCTTTGCTTCTAGTTGCCATGTACTGACACCAGGTAAAGCTTCAGGAGAGTATTTCTGAATAAAAGGGCAGGGAATGGGCAGTGCTAAGATAGATTAGATACCTCCCCAAACTCTTCAGGATGAGGCCAGTTTTATGGATGAAGTATGGTTGTGGAATGTCACACAAACATCTCCCCACCTCCACACTTCCTCCTTCTCTCTTAGGTAGGTACCATTTAGAGTTCCACTATTTTCAAAGTTGAAATATCTTTTTTATGTACTTTTCTTTTGATTTTTTTCTAAACTACCTACAACCCACTGTGTTCTTATTGCAATAAAGTAAATTTTTTCTTCTTTCATATTTTTTGGAATAAGGTAAATCGTTTTAATACTTCAGACATGTTATGTTTGCCCATACGAACAACACTGCGCTGAGCTGATGTCAAGAAGGGTGTTGCCTGTTCTGGACAATTCTGAACCCATTGAAACCAAGGCTAACACACTCTTAAAGCATTTTAATGGTTGTTATGATCTG
The DNA here is from genome assembly GCF_053883595.1 of Heterocephalus glaber. NCBI lineage: Eukaryota > Metazoa > Chordata > Mammalia > Rodentia > Bathyergidae > Heterocephalus > Heterocephalus glaber. The sequence goes on along the minus strand of NW_028258473.1, from coordinate 4,442,095 downwards.
GGGTTTTGCAGTGTTTCTTGCTCTTCCACATCCAATTTATCAAAACCTATTCTATCTCATCAGTAGGTAAGTACTCAGCTATTTAATGGATAATTTTACCTTCCTCTTTGCAGAGATCCTTGGGAAATTGACACTTGAAAAGCTCTTAACTGCATTTTTCTTTTCTTTCACTTATTCTCAATAGAGAACATAGAGCACCTATCTAAAGCTAACCGTATTAATAGACCCAAATGGTAGGGCACCAGGTTAGGAGCACTGGCGATTAGGAATTTGATTGTCCTCAGTTTGACTTCTGCTTGGTCCAGGACTCATAAGGGAGAATATTCTAGTTTCATCTATTAATTTTTATTGATAAAAGATCTAGAGATTGGTGGGTGTGAGATTTATTTAAGGACACACTATGGCAAATCTAGGACTAGAACCCAAGCTTTTCATTCATACCATTGTTTTCTTTGTCAAAACTTCATTCTCTTCTACTCTAGGGGAGGAGTTGTTAGGAGTCACCACTTCCCTGGTTTTCCTGAACCCAGCAAGCTAGATGGGAAGTATGTAGACCTTGGGACCTTTAGCTTGCTGTATATCCTACCTCTGCTGGTGATTGTTGTATCATACACTCACTTAGGGAAGAGGTTGTGGATACAAAATGCTGTTGGTCATGTGTCTGCTCAACAATTTATGGCCTACTACCAGAAGCAGAAGAAGAGCATACGAATGCTGATTCTTATTTTATTCATTAATTTTGTTGGTACCTTTTACGTATACAATATGATGGCATTCATCATTTGGAATTTGTAACTTTACATGATATATCTTGGTTCGTATTTTTCTCCATTCCCCTGCCCTCCCTTCACCCCTCCATCCCTCCCTATTTACAAAGACTTTGTTTCCATTTTTTTCCTTTTCTCATATTTATTACCTTCCCTTCTTTCCTTTCCCGTACCCCTCCCCTTTATCATAATGGTCTTTGCAGTGTACTTGTTTCCCCTCAACTGTTATAGGGTTCTTGTTTCCAGGGCAGGCATAGAAACTGAGAGTGTGGTTTTCTATGCCTTCCACTGGTTTGCCATGAACAACACCTACTGCAATCTTTTCATCTAATGGTGGCTTTACAGGGGCTTCTGTGCCAAACTCAGATCTATAACGTCTTGATGCATTAATTTCCTGTTTTGCAGTAGCTTCCCGGTTGAGCAGGAAGTGAAAGTTCAGGAGAATCATAACGTATTTGAGGATCCCAGTGTGGGTACAGGGGAGAGAAATTCTCAACTCTCTGTCCGGGGTAATTGGGAAGATCCAGATGTCATCCTGGATCAAAAAGAGAAATCTTCAACTCAGGATACTTATTTCTGTGTCCAGGTTTGGGCCATCAGTCTCTAAGATGGGCACCTATAACAGAAGAACACTTGAACCCTTGGAATTTGTTTGAAAAAGTACCTGGGTATGCATTTTCAGTGGCATCTCAGCTGACAGTAACCCTCAGAAATTGATCATGACCGTTTTATTCTTCTTCCAGGGAAATTAGGCCTATCCCCTATCCTAGATCAGATGTTCATATTTAACATGGTAACAACAAATCACCAAGAGATGGTATGACCCTTAAGCCATATATGAAGACCCAATGTTTTTCTGTTATTGGCACCCCTACAAGTCCATCCCCAGTTCCTTTTTGGGGTTGATGATTCTGGCATTTGGAATTAGAAAGTTAGTCACACTATACCTGATGGGGCCACTGTACTCCTACAAAGAAAACTGGTACCACCAGACATCCTGCAGGAATCTGTTGACTCACCTACCTTGTTTTAGAGATGAGAAGAGTGAGAATTAGATTGTCTGACTGAAATTTATTTGACTGCAAGTTTGACCTATGATAACTATTAGTTGCTGCTAACAGTAAGATAAAAGAATCACAAGTGAGAGAGAACATGAGTAAAGCATCAGAGGGAGAACTATTTAATAGCACCTATTCAATAGTAGCAACTCCTTTTTCTTCATTTTATTTATGAGCACAGACTATGTGCTCCCCTATATTTGCCACCTCAACTAAACCTGAGGGGAAAAAGTCATCTTAAGGAGGAAGACATACTGGGGAATGGCCTCAGACTTCTATTTCACCCATCTACTTAAATGTGACTCCCTAAACTCAGTCTTTGTAGTTCTTATGGTTATAAACTGGTTCCTAGGTTTCAGATTTCTCATTTTACTCCCTAGAGCCATGGTTTTTCTCATCAAGAGGATCTCATTAGTATTTGAATTTAATTGGCATATACTTGCATATCTGGTCTCTGTTGAGTTATAGTGATCTTTCTCATTTGGATTCCCCATCCTAGTTGGCTGTTATATTGACTTATAGTCATGCTTTTCTCTCAATACTTGCATGACAAATCAGCCTTTCCAACTCCAATTACTTACTAGCAACTATAAATTTTTACATCCTAAATTGGAACAAAGATACAATCAGATGCAGGCATGCACATGCACTCATACACACTTTCATGTTCACACAGGTGCAAGCTTGCATATATTGCCTCTTGTGACCACTCATGATCATTGCCTAGTGTTGTCCCTTATTTCTACCTATAGTATCCATACTCATTGAGCCTAAATGTCATTTCATGGCTTAATGTGAGGGTTTAGAGGCTCTCAGACTGTGACAATTTTGTTTTTCATTTGGCAATATTTTGTTTTTATCTTTTTAATTTTTATTTTATGAAAAACACAAAATTCCATAATCAAATAAGAGAATAACAATAGTCATTACACTGTGTCATTATCTTCAATGTAGTTAATTTTATTTGGTCTTGGTATTGGGGTTTCTTTATTGCTGATGCTTTACTTTCCCTTCCCCTGATTTTACTTTTCTTGATGTCATGTACTTTCCTGTGATGATTCTATAAATCCATAAGATAAATTATGCTCTTCTGCACTAATTTTATGTTTGTAGCCTATCTCGCTATTTACAATGGTTCCTTTTTACCTTTCTCTCACATCCTTTTCAACTTAACTCATTTCAATTCATATCCTATATGCCCTGCCACATCTTTTGTGAACTTTAAGTCTCTTCTCCTTATTTCATACCTCTGCTATGACACATATTCTGCACATTGCCATACACACACATTAAGAAGCACCCTCATAGAAGGTACAAAATTTCTCTCTCCTTCCAGCATTTCACCTAGGTGCTCACTTTTTTTTATATCTGTTTGTTCTGGGTTGCTCAAACTTAGGTTTTGGCTGCTACCTTAACCAGTGGTTCACAACCTTCTGGGCCAAGACTTATCATTTCCTCTGAAATTAAGATCTCCCCATTTCTCATGCTTTATTCCACTCTAGATTCTAGCCCTTTCTTTCTCTTTGTATATTTGTATATTCCCTTTTCCCATTTTCCTCCTCCTTTTCATCCATCCTTCTCCCTCCCTCTCTCTCCTCCTCTCCCTTCTCTTCCTCCTCCTCCTTTTTCTTCCTCTCTCTCTCTGTCTCCCCTCTGCTTACTTCCTCAGTGTTAAGTTCAACTTCAGTGTTGACCTACTATTACTTCAGTATTCCTGTTCTCTGTTTTCCTCTCTTTAGCTACTGCCATTCATATGCACAAACTCATGTGTACACATGGACCCAATAACAGACCTGAACATTTATTTGTACTTTGTGTCACCAATTCTGGATTTTTCCTGCTTCTGAGGCACATGAAAATTAGGGGCAAAGTGAGGAGACATTAAGAACTCTTAGAGGAACTTGTGGCCTTCCATCAGCTCAGGAGTGTCAGATGGTCGTTGAGGGGAAGTGACTTTCTGGGCTTTCAAGGGAGCCAGTCTTTCTGGTGGTGTTGATGACAAGAATAAACAATATTTCTGTTTTAAGCATCTTGTTTGTTACATATCTTTTCTCTTTGTCCCTTAGAAGATTAAATATTCCTGCTCTCATAAATTATGTTGGCCCAGGACATCCATCTGAGGATATCATGCACAAGGACTTTGAGAAAAGTATATCATTTTCCTTGAGATCTCAGCATTCCTTAATGAGATTGTTCTCTCCAGCCAGACTCTTTGCTTATACATTTTTAAAGATTAGCTATTGTTTAATATGTGCTTTTAAATATAGGCAACAAACTGGTCACATTAAAGTCAAAGTTGTGAACTGATTTCAGTTTACTTCACAAAGAGGACAATTTTATGCATGGCGGCAAACTTTACTTCTAATTTGGGGTTTTGCTGACCTAATAGACTTAAACAAGACTAGATGTTCCACCACAACCTGTTCCTACAACTGACAGAACCCTGGTACAGATGGAGCTTCTCTGATAAAAGCACCATCTGTATAATTAAGATAACAATTCTATGTTTTGGTTTAGATACGAGGACAAGATGGTGTATATAATCGAAAAGTGCCCAAGACTCAGTGATGGGACTAGGGTTGTTTTCTTGACTCAATCATTTGTATCACCTTGGGCAAGTGACTTGACCTTGGCCTACCTCAGTTTCTTCATATGTAAAATGAGTATAATAATACCTACCTACCTTTCAGGACTGTTGTGAGGATTATCTGTAAAAACAGATGACACATTTGGAAGTGTTTTAACATAGCACTTTCCCAAATACAAGGTATTATTATTAACATTAGTAGTTATATTTTCTTATTATTTATCTCATGATTATTGCTACTAACATTACTACTCTTCATTAAGACTATTGTTACTATTAATACTAATGTTGTTATGCTCTCCTCTAAATGCTGAACTTATTAAGGCAACTCAGAGGATAGAGAAGATATTTAAGAAGGAAATGATTGAGATAGCTTATTGGTGAAAAATAAACTTCAATTGTCTGCTTGAATGATTAAAGGCAAAATATTTGTAGACTTAGCTTGGCCATGGGAACACTGTTGAGGAGAACGATGACTTCCATGGCAGGAACAGAGAGCTAGCTTAATGGCAGATTATAGACAATTGAACAGAAGAGACAGAGGCCAATTTATAGTCAAATGCATGTTTGAGTTAAACCCCTCTGTGGGTTTCATGCAGTTCTGTTCTCAGGCAGAAATCAGATAGAAAATCAAAGAAGGAAACTTGAGAGAGATAAGATGGCGACAATGAGAATGTAAGTATAGAGATAGTAGAAGGTCCCTGTTCTGAATTTTTATTTCTTTGCTAAGAACACTAATTATGATTCATTTTAATTCTCTGAAACTGTATTGTGCATTTATATTTATTAATGTTATAGATATAATAGTAAAATATTAAATGTAACATTATTTGTGGTACTTTTCTAACGTGTGTTAAAGTATATTATGGTGCTACATTTAAATATTTTTCTAAAACAGTAGCTCACAAAGAAACAAAAAAAACCCCAAATATTATCCACAGTGTCCCCAAAGTATTATTTATGTATTCCTGTTTATATGGAACACTGAAAAGCCCTCAAAAATGAACTCTGATGTGGACTTCTGGACAATGTGCTACCCTAGGATAGAGTCAAAGCTGATTGTGCCTGTTGGAAAATCTTCACTTGGATAGAGAGACTGTTTCTTACATCATGTTTTACTTGAGAACAAGCAAATGTGAAGTTCTGGAGTTCCAAGCCCAAACTCTGCTCTGGAACCCTTCTCACAGGTTTTTTTTCATAGAGAAAGGGATAAAGGAACTGGAGTAGACAAATATTGTGATTATACTGTGCTAGTTGCTTTGTGTATATAAGTGTGTCTTGCTTAGGATAATTTTTCAAGAACTTCAATCTATATATTTTTGTGAATTTTTGACTATGTTTATGGTCAATTAAAAATAAATAAAGCTTGGCTTAGAGGGTATATCTTTTAAGCTAAAACACAGGAAAGTGATTTCTTCCTTCAGTGCAAACCCCTTGTGTTATCCTATGCTGACTTGATTATCCAGAGCCTTGGCTTACATGCTCAGATCTTTGTGGTTGAAAAACACATGTGGAGAATGAAATGTGTGGAGGATGAGTATTTCTCTAAGTGCCAAGCTCAGTGGAGGGTAAGCTGCCAGAAAGTGTGGGTAGTGAAGTAAAGAATGTCTTGGAAGGAAATGGGTGGGGAAAGTGGCACAACAGTTACAGGCATTTTAACCTCTGAATCTTTCTAGGAATAAGACATTATTTGCTGGCTATAAATCATATGTAGAAGAAACGTGAAGAAAATTTGTTGGTAAATAAGTATAGAAAAAGATGGTGACTTGTAACAATGAATGGGCAAATTTTGAGGATTTAAACTGGAGTAGTGGTACATGCTTGAGAAGCTCTCTCTCATGAGGCAGGGGGATTGTCAGTTTGATCCAGGTCTGGTCAACTTAGAGATTTAATGATACTGTATCTTAAATTTTAAATAAGTGTTGCTGAGTGTGAAGTCCCAGGTTAAATCTCCATTTCCACAAAAACAAACAAGCAAACAAAACATCTGAAGGTGGGTAGGCCATGTTGGTGCCTCTCTAACTCTGAGACTACACATAGAGTGCCATATAACTCTATTTACACAGGATTTTATTCAACTTATTTAATCAGTCAGTATGGCCTGGAAAGTAGCCACTCAGTTTAGTCATCATAGGCTGTAAGGACTGGAGCAGGGTCTTACAGACTGTCTTAAAAGCCTATTGTTAATAATCAGTTCCTGGATTATAGCCAGATAGAGTAATTTAAGGTTGGGAAACCCAGGGGTATCCAGGGTCTTATTTGCTAAAATAGTAAGTATTTTAGTATTTTAATAATTGGTATTATCAGACCGGCTCACTGTCCTCTTTGTCAATCCAGAAGTAATACAACACAAGCAGACAAATATCTCTCTGAGAGTCCCCATATGTGTGTTAGTCACTTTTCCATTACTATAATAAAATACTTTAGGTAGTCAACTAACAAAGGAAGAAGGTTTATTTTGATTATTTTAGTTCACAGTTTTAGAGGTTTCCATAGTCAATTGGTTCTATTGCATTTGGGCCTGTAGTAAGGTGGCACATTCATGGTGGGGAGCATGTGGAAGAGTAAAGCCTCATGGCCAGTAATTGAGAGAGAGAGAGAGAGAGAGAGAGAGAGAGAGAGAGAGAGAGAGAGAGAGACAGACACTGGGCTCCCACAATTTCTTTTGAAGGCATATCCTTTAATGACTGGAAGAACTTCCATGGGGCTCCTCATCTTCAGATTTCAATAACACCAAGCTAGTAATAAACATCTATGAGACATATGGGAGACACTCAACATCTAAAGCATAAAACAGTGGTAGTGTTACACATTTTTTTTTTTACTTTTCCATTAAAACATGTTTTATTTGTAGCTGATAATCTCAGCCAACTCACATCTATTGTCATTATGGAAAAATGAAACAAAATATGATGGATGAATCAAATCTGTAATTTATGGTATTTTCTCTTTAATAATTTTAAAATATGTTTATTATTTTATTATAGGGATTTTATTTTTTCATTAAGTTTATTGGTACATTTTAGGTATACAATACAGTTACATTCATCATTGAGATCTTGTACCTTTACATGATGTATCTTAGTTCTTATTTTTTCCCCATTTCCCTGCCTTCCCTTCACCCTCTCCATGCTTCCCTATTTACAGAGACTTTTGTTTCCATTTTTTCCTTTTCTCATGTTTTTTCTTTTCCCTTCTTTCCTTTCCCCTACCCTTTCCAATTCCCCAATTCCTTTACACTTTTTCTTCCTATTTCACATTATAAATTATGTCATTTGAACTTGATTTACACTTTTAGTTTTTCACACTGGAGAAACTATTTGGTATTTACACATGTGTGTCCTATTTATTTCACTTAAGAGTATGGCCTTAATGTGCATTCATTTAGCTATAAATGTCTCTAGTTTCTCATTCTTTATGACTGAGTAGAACTTCATTTTATAGAAAAACTACGTCTTCTTTATCCAGTTTCCAGTTGATGGGCATTTGGGCTGTTTCCAAGTTTTAGCTATTACAAGCTGTGCTATTATAAACGTGGGTGAGCATATATCACTGTGGTATGATTCTTTTAATTCTTTTGGGAAGATACCCAGCAGAGGGATAGCTGGGTCAAATGGGACCTCTAATCCTAGTCTTTTGAGCTATCGCCATATTGATTTCCACAGTGGTTGCAACCAGTCTGCACTCCCAACAACAATGGAGCCCCCACAGCCCTGCCAACATTTGTTATTGGTTGATTTCTTGATAGCAGCCATTCTTTCTGGGGTGAGGTGGAAGCTCAGTGTTGTTTTCATCTGCATCTCTCAAATGACGAGTTATATTGAACATATTTTCATATACTTCTTTGCTGCTTTTACTTCTTTGTCTGAGAAATGTCTGTTCATTTCAGATGCCCATTTTTGAATCAGGGTTTTATATTTGGGGGATCTGATTTTTTTTCAGTTCTTTATATATGCTAGATAGTAGACCTATGTCTGAGGAACAGCTGGTAAAATTTTTTTCTACATTGTAAGTTGCCTCTTCACACTGATGGTAGTTTCTCTTGCAGTGCAGAAGCTTTTAATAAAATTAGATCTCAGTTGTTGATTGTTCGTGTAAGTTCCCCTGCTACTGAGGATTTGTTCACACAATATTTCCTATGCTAATAACTTCAAGAGTTCAACCTAACTTACCTTCCAGTAAGTTTAGTGTTTCTGTTTTAATATTTAGATATTTAATCCACTTCAATTTTAGTTTAATGCTTGTTGATAGATATGGGTCTAGTTTTAATCTTTGGCAAGTTGAAATCCAGTTTTTCCAACAGCATTTGTTAAAGAGGCTATCTTTCCTCCAGTGAGGATGATTGGCTTCTTCGTGAAAGATGAGGTAGCTGAATATGTCTGGAGTTGATTCTGTATCTTCTAATCTATTCCACTTATCCTCAGGTGTGTTTCCTTGCCAGTGCCGTGCTGTTTTTATCACAGTAGCTTTGTAGTACAGTTTAAAGTTGGGGATTGTGATACCCCTTGCCATGTCTCTGTTACCTAGAATTGCTTTTGCTATTCTAGGTCTTTTCTGGTTCCAAGTGGGAATTTTCGGATTTTTTTTCTCTAGTTATGTGAAATATACTGTTGGGATTTCAATTGGGATTGCATTGAATCTGTATAGCAGCTTTGGAAGTATGACCATTTTCACTATAAAGTTTCTTCCTACCCAGGAACAAGGGATATCTTGCCATTTTCTTATATCCTCTTTGATCTCTTTTTCCAAAGTGCTGTAGTTTTCAGTGTAGAGGTCTTTTGTCTCTGCTGTTAGATTGATTCTAGATATTTCTCTTTTTTTGGATGCTACTGTGACAGGAATTGTTTCCCTAATTTCTCTCTCAGTGAGTCTGTTATTTGTGTACAAGAAGGCTATTGAGTTTTGAATGTTTACCTTGTATCCAGCTACTCTACTGAATCTGTCAATTAAGTCTAGGAGTATTTAGGGAGAATTTTTTGGGTCTTCTGTGTACAGTAACATAGCATCAGCAAATAATGACAGTTTAACTTCTTACTTTCCTATTCTTATTCCTTTTATTTCTTTCTCTTGTCTAATAGATTTGGCTAATGTTCACAGAACTATATTGAACAGGAGTAGTGATAGTGGACATCCTTGTCTTGTTCCTGATTTTAGTGTGAAGGTTTTCAGGTTTTGACCATTTAGTATGATGTTGGCTATTGGTTTTCCATAGATAACCTTTATTAGCTTGAGATAAAGACCATCTACTACAATTTTTGGTGGGGTTTTTTTTTATCATGAATGGGTGTTGGATTTTGTTGAATGCTTTTTCTGCATCTATTGAGATGATCATATGGTTTTTATACTTGACTCTGTTAATATAGTGTATTACATTTTTTGATTTACATATGTTGAACTATCCTTGCATCCTTGGGATAAATCCAATTTGGTCAGGGTGTATGATCTTCTTGATGCCCTTCTGTATTCTGTTTGCCAGTACCTTATTGAAGGGTTTTGCATCTATGTTCTTTAGGGAGATTGGCCCATAGTTCTCCTTTTTGGTTGGGTCTTTCCCTGGTTTTGGAATCAAAGTAACACTTGCTTCCAGGAATGAATTTGGAAGTATTGCTTCCCTTTCAATTTCATTGAACATTTTAAAGAGCAGTGTCAATAGATCTTCTCTAAATGTCTTGTAGAATTCAGCAGTGAAGCCATCAGGACCTGGACTTTTCTTTTTTGGTAAAGTTTTAATTACATTTTCAGTTTTACTGATTGTAATTGAGGTGTTTATACTTTTTATATCTTCTTCATTCAACTTTGGTAATTCATATGTATCTAGGAATCTGTCTGTTTCTTCTGTGTTTTCCATTTTATTAGAGCAGAGATTCTCAAAGTAGGTATTGATGATCCTCTGGATTTCTGCTGGTTCTGTTGTGACTTCACCTTTTTCAATCCTAATTACATGGATTTGAGCCTTTTCTTGATAAGGTTGCCTAAAGGTTTATCGATTTTAATTATACTTTTGAAAAATCAACTCTGATTTGTTGAATTTTTTTGTATCATTCCCTTAGTGTCCATTGCACTGATTTCTGCTCTGATCTTTATAATTTCTTCCCTTTTATGAGCTTTGGGTTTGTCTTGCTCTTCTTTTTCTAGGAATTTAAGGTTCAGCATTAGGTTGTTTATTTGAGCTCACTCTGTTTTCCTAATATGGGCATTCACTGCTATGAATTTCCTTCATATAACTGCTTTCATTGTGTCCCATAGATTCTTGTATGTTGTATTGGCATTACCATTTAATTGTAGAAACTGTCTAATTTCTTCTTTAATGTCCTCTGTGACCCACTGGTTGTTCGGGAGAGTGTTATTCAATTTCCATGTGTTTAAGCAGTTCTTGCAGTTTCTTATGCTATTGATCTCTAGTTTAATTGCACTATGATCTGATAATATACAGGGGATAACTTCAATTCCTTTTCATTTACTTAAACATGTTCTATGAGCTAGCATGTGTTCTATTATGGAGAATGACCTGTGTGCAGCTGAAAAGAATACATATTCTAATTTTGTGTGATGGAACACTCTGTAGACATCTATTAAGTCCATTTCTTCAAAAGCTTGGTTTAATTTTAGTATTTCATTGTTGATTTTTTGTCTAGATGAACTGTCTATTTGTTGTAGTAAGGTATTGAGGTCCCCCACTACAATTGTATTATTGCTTATTTGGCTTTTCATGTCTATTAATATTTGAGTGCTAGTTTGTTATTCATGATGTTTCTCAGGTGTTTTTTGATGTGGAAGTATCTTATTTCTCTATCAATTTTGAAAGACGGTTTTGCAGGTTACATCGATCTAGGTTGGAGGTTGTTTTCTTTTAGGGCTTGAAATACCTCACTCCAGGCTCTCCTTGACTTGAGGGTTTGTGTTGAGAAGTCTGCTGTGATTCTGATGGACTTTCCTTTGTATATGATTTGTTTTTATTCTCTAACTGCTTGTAGTATTTTGTTCTTTGGTTGGGTTTCCAGGATCTTGACTATTATATGTCTAGGTATAGATTTTTTTCTGTTCATGGCTAGTTGGAGACCTATATGCCTCACTTATCTGTATGTCAAAATCTTTTGCTCTGTTTGGGAAGTTTTCTGTCATTAATTCTGTGAACAATTATTTACATCATTTGTACTTTGCCCTGCTTTTTCATGGACTCCTATAAGCCTTATATTATTCTTTGCGTCATCTAGGAGCTGCTTCATTATTTCTAATGGTTCCTTACTATTTTTAAGAGATTTCTCTTTTCATGGTCACTAACTGCAATCCTGTCTTCTATATCTGACATTCTATTATCACATTGGCTCATTCTGCTGTGAAAACTTTCAATGGAGTTTTTAATCTCAATATCTGTTTGAATCTGTTCCAATGTTGGGTGTTCATGCTTTCCATTTCTTTCTTATGCTGAGCATTCATGGTTTCAATCATGGTTCTGATCTCATCTATTTTTTTAATCTGTCTTTGTTCTAGAGTCTCTAATCATGTCTTTCATTCTGCTCACCATCTCTGTAGTTATCTGGGAAATTATTTCTGTTTTGAATTTTTCTAGAGCCTCATTCATCTGTTTTGTTACTTCCTGTGCTATCAATTCAGGGTGTCCAGGTAGTGGATTGTCAGATTTTTCCACCTCGTTTCCTCCAGAATTTGCCTTTGGTGAGCTGGAAGTCTGGGTTTTCACCTTGCTTAGTAGTCTTCTCATTTCTGTTTTTGTTGGTGGTGCTATTTTTGGTTTAACTCCTGGGTTGATACTTCAATACTGCTTACTGAAGTATCTTTTCTGCTCATATTTAGAACCCTTATGGAATGATTGCTTCTCAGAGGTGTCTTCCAAATATAACTGGTCTTTTTACATTGTTGTTGTTAAAATCTTTTATTGGTACATTTTAGGTATACAACACAATTACATTTCTCATGGGGAATTGTACCTTTGCATAATGCATCTTGGTTCTTATTTTTTCCCCATTCCTAGCCCTCCCTTCAGCCCCTCCACCCTTCCCTATTTACAAAGGCTTTATTTCCATTTTTTCCATTTCTCAGCATTTTTCCTTTCCCTTCTTTCCTTTTCCCTGCTCCTCCCACTACCCCTACCCCTTTGGACCTTTTCTTCCTATTTTGCATTATCTATTATTCATTCTACACTCCCACCAGCAGTAGAGAAAGGTTCCTATTTCCCCACAGCCCCACCAGCATTTGTTATTGGTTGATTTCATGATAGCAGCCATTCTTTCTGGAGTGAGGTGGAATCTCAGCATTGTTTTCATTTGCAGCTCTCAAATGACCAGTGATGTTGAACATTTTTTCCTATATTTATTTGCTACTTCTACTTCTTCATCTGAGAAATGTTTGTTCATTTCAGATGCCCATTTTCGGATTGGGTCTTTAGATTTGAGAGGTCTGATCTTTTTAAGTTCTTTATAGATTCGAGATAGTAGACCTTTGTCTGAGGAAAAGCAGGTGAAGATTTTTTTGCACATTGTGGGTTGTCTCTTCACACTGCTGGTGGTTTCTCTTGCTGTGCAGAAGCTTTTTAATAAGAAGAGATCCCCCTTGTTGATTGTTTGTGCTAGTTCACAGGCAACTGAGGTTTTGTTCATAAAATCTTTTCTGCTCTATCTTCAGGAGCTGAGAAAAATGGCCTTTCTGACCCCCTGCATCTCTGTGGTGTGGATCCAGGTACTGGTGCAGCCAGATGGCCAGAGACCCAGGGGGTAGTGCTTCTGGTGGCCCGTGGGGCTCCTCAGAGTCCCTGAGATTTAATTTGATTTTTAACTTGTGTTTACATATTCTACATATTAGACCCTAATCAGATATATTATTTGAAAATATTTTCTTTCATTTTGAGGTTTGTCTTTTCACTTTCTTGATAACTTTTTATTTAAATAAAATTTTCATTATTAATTTAAATAAAATTTCCCATTGTAATAATTTAAGTCAACCCTGTAACAGTTAATCTTTTCATTTTTTTTGTGCAAGATTCACAATTCTCTAGTTCATGAAAAAATTTAGTGCCAAAATATAACACCCTGTATCTATAAAGCAGTCACCTCCATTCTTCTATTCTTGTGTACCAGGCAACCATTAATTTACCTTCTGTCTCAGGGAATTTACTTAGTCTGGATGTATCATATAAATGGAACCAAATAGTACTGCATGTGGCATTTGGTGTCTGGTTGCATTAAATTAGCACAATACTATTAAGGTTCATCCATGTTGGAGTATTCCTTAACACTCTATTCTTTTTATATCTGAATAATATTGTATTGTAAGGATATGCCACATTTTGAACAAAATCATCATTTGATGAATATTTATGTTGTTTTCTACTTTTGTTTATTATTTCACTATGAACATTAGTCTATAAGATTTTGTTTGAACACTTATTTTTAGTTCTTATATGTACATATCTAGAGGTTGAATTACTAGGCCATACATTTATTCTATGTTTAATTTGAGTAACCATCCACATAATTAGTGAAAGCTGTAACAAAGTTAAACAAACTGGATGGCTTAAACTACAGAAATGTACTATTATTTCTCAGTTCTTCAGTACGGATAAAAGTTTGGCAAGAATAGTTCCTTATAATGGATATGATAGAGTGTCTTCATCATGCTCCTCTCCCAACTTCTCATGGTTTTCTGGAAATCTTTGGCATTCCTTTGCTTGGTACAGTATGCCCTCAATCTTTGCCTCCATCTGTATATGTCTCATTACTTATGTCTGTCTCTTCACATGACATTCTTTATGTAAAGAAATCAGTCATACCCTCCAATCCACCATATTATCATCATTTTATTATTATTAATTTAACCAACTATACCTGCAATGAACCTATTTGTAAATAAGGTTACATTGTGAGGTGGTGGAAATTAGCACATTGACATGTGTTCACTGAATGGTATAATTCAATCCACAACAACACTGAATTGTTTTCTCCAGTATATACTTTACTTTATATTCACACAATTAGTGTATGAAGATTCCATTTCCCCACAGTCTCATAAACACTTGATTTTCTGATTTGTTTTATATTATATCAGTTCTATTCAGTATGAAGTGATATTTAATTGTGGTTCTGATTTGCACTGACCTAATGCCAAATTATATTAAGGAATTTTTCATGAATTTTGATTACTGTTGCTTTGTAGTAAGTTTTTAAATCAGGGTGTAAATACTGATTTTCTTTCCCAAGATTATCTTATCTTCTCAAGTCTCTCAAAATTCCATATGAATGTGATAGTACATTTTCTGATTTCTGAAAAAATAGTGGTTGCAAACTTAATAAGGATTTTATTGATGAGTTTTTTTGTCTTAATCGATGGTTATGTAGCCCAAATAATAAAAATGAAGAACAAAGTTGGAGAATTCATATATCCTGATTTCAACACTTACTACAAAATTATAGTCCTCTAAATGTGAATATAAACATATATCTAGACTATGAAAAAAACTTTTACTACTCAGAAAACAGAAAAAAAATAAAGAAACCTTGATTATGTATGGGCAAAAGATTTGAATAGAAGTTTCTCCAAAGAAGATATACAAATTACCAACAAATACCTGAAAAGATTCTCAATTTCATTAGAGAAATACAAATTAAAACCACAAGGATATATCACTTCATACCTACTAGGATGGCTATTGCAAAAAAGAAAAAATAAATAATGATAAAAATGTGAAGAAATTTGAATCTTTGCACATTATTGTTGGAAATATAAAGTGTTTCAAACACTCTGGATAAAAATTTGGTGTTTCTTCAACAAATTATCATAGAATTACTATACGGTTCAGCAATTCTATTCCTAATTATATACTCAAAATATAAAAAACAGATCTTCAAAAAATAGATGTACAATCATTCTTAGCAGCACTATTCATAATACCAAAAATACAAATCCATCTCAGATGTTCATAAATTTTATGAGTAGATTTTTTGAAAAATTATTTTATATATATAACATATATATATGACTATAGTTCAGCATGAAGAAGAATATAGTACAAGACAGAAAGACCTTAAAAATACTGTACTGAAAGTAAAGAAGTTATACGCAAAATGTCATATGTGTGATTTTATTTACATGAATTTCATTTTATCTTATTTATATTATATATTTCTATATCATTTATATGACTTTATTTATGAAATATCCAGAGCCAGTCAATCTGTAGACAGAGCATATATTGATAGCTCGAGGAGGCTGGACAGTAGGGAGAATGTGAAGCAACTGTTTAATGGATAGAATGCTTTCTTTGCATAAAAATATTTTGAAACTGCATAAAATTGGTGCCTGCACAACATTGTAAATGTGTGAAATGCTATTAAATTGTTAACTTTAAAATGTTTAATTTGGGGGCTGGGGATTTAGCTCAGTAGTTCAGCCGCCTGCCTTGTAGGCCAAAGGTCCTGAGTTCTATCCCCAGAACAAAAAAATGTTTAATTTTATACTGATATAAAATTCACCTCATTAAAATTTTAAGTAAAATATTTGCTTATAATGTCTTTTTGCCATATGGTAGTTAGTCTTGTTTATCAAATATATTTATTTTAACTTTGTGTCTTCCAGGGTTCCTATTTTCTTTTTTTTATAAGATTTTATTTTATTGGTACATTTTAGGTATACAATATAATTACATTCCTCATTGGAAATTTGCACCTTGACATAATCTCTCTTGGTTCTTATTTTTCCCTTTTCCCCTGCCTTCCCTTCAACTCCTCCATTCCTCCCTATTTACAAAGACTATTTCCATTTATTCACTTTCTCATATTAATTCCATTCCCTTCTTTCCTTCCCTCTACCCCTACCACTCCCACTTCCCCTTCCCCTTTGACCCTTTTCTTCCTATTTCACATTATCTATTTTACATTCTAGTCCTTATTAACACTTTCAGTTTCTCACACTAGAGAAACTATTTGGTATTTGTACATGTGTGTCCTATTTATTTCACTTAAGACTATCGCCTCAATGTGCATCCCTTTAGCTATAAATGTATCTAATTTCTCATTTTTATGGCTGAGTAGTACTCTACTTTATTAAAAAAAAACACATTTTCTTTATCCAGTCTCCAGATGATGGGCATTTGGGCTGCTTCCAAGGTTTAGCCATTACAAACTGTGCTGCTATGAACATGGGTGCACATATATCGCTGTGGTATGATTCTTTTAATTCTTTGGGGAAGATCCCCAGCAGTAGAATAGCAGGGTCAAAAGGGACCTGTAGTCCTAGTTCTTTGAGATATCTCCATACTTATTTCCACAGTGGTTGCAACAGTCTACACTCCCACCAATAAGGGAGCAGGGTTCAGCTTTCCCTACAGCCCCGACAGCATAAGTTAATGGTTGATTTCATGAGAGTAGCCATTCTTTCTGGAGTGAGGTGGAATCTCAGCCTTGTTTTCATTTGCATCTCTAGAATGAACAGTGATGCTGAATATTTTTTCATATGCTTATTTTATATTTCTACTTCTTTGTCTGAGAAATGTCTCTTCATTTCAGATGCCCATTTTGGGATTCAGTATTTAGATATAGTAGGTCTGTTTTTTTAAGTTGTTTATAGATTCGAGTTAGTAGACCTTTGTCTGAGGAAAAGCAGGTGAAGAATTTTTCCCACATTGTGGGTTGTCTCTTTACATTGTTGGTGGTTCCTCTTTCTGTGCAGAAGCTTTTTATTAAAAAGAGATCCCACTTGTTGATAGTTTGTGCTAGTTCACAGGCAACTGAGGTTTTGTTCATAAAATCTTTTCCTACATCAGTGTCTTCAAGAATTCTACCTAACGTCTGTTCCAGCCAATTCAGTGTTTAAATTTTAATATTTAGATCTTTAATCCATTTTGATTTTAGTTTAGGGCATGGTGAGAGATATAGGTCTAGTTTTAATCTTTGGCAAGTTGAAACCAAATTTGTCCAGCACCATTTATTAAAGAGGCTATCTTTCCTCCAGTGAGGGTGTTTGGCTCCTTTATTGAAGATGAGATGGCTGAGTGTGTCTGGAGTTGTTTCTGCATCTTCTAATCTGTTCCACTAGTCCTCAGGTCTGTTTCTTTGCCAGTACCATGCTGTTTTTATCACAGTAGCTTTGTAGCATAGTTTCAATTTGGGGGTTGTGAAACCCCCTGCCATGTCTCTGTTACCTAGAATTGCTTTTGCTATTCTGGGTCTATTGTTCCAAGTGAATTTTTGGATTGTTTTCTCAAGGTTCGTGAAGTATGCTGCTGGGATCTCAATTTAGGTTGCATTGAATCTATATAACAGTTTTGGAAGTATGCTCATTTTCACTACATTGATTCTACCTACCCAGGAGCAGGAGATGTCTTTCCATTTTCTGATATCATATTCAATCTCTCTTTACAGAGTGCTATAGTTTTCAGAGAAGAGGTCTTTGATTTCTTTTGTTAGGTTGATTCCTAGGTATTTCAGTTTTGTGGATGCTATTGTGAAAGGAATTCTTTGCCTATTTCTGTCTCAGTGAGTCTATTGCTCATGTAGAGGAAAGATATTGGTTTTTGTGTGTTGACCTTGCATCCAGCTACTCTACTGAATTTGGTTATAAAATCTAGAAGACTTTTGGTGGACTTCATAGTTTCTTGTATATAGAATATCATGTCATCTGCAAATAATGACAATTTGACTTCTTCATTTCCTATCTTTATTCCTTTTATTTCTTTCCCTTGTTTAATTTCCATGGCTAATGTTTCCAGAACTATATTGAACAGGAGTGGTGATAGTGGACATCCTTGTCTTGTTCCTGATTTGAGTGTGAAGGATTTCAGTTTTTGGCCATTTAGTATGATATTGGCTGTTGGTTTTTCATAGATAGCTATTATCAGATTGAGGTAGAGACGGTCTATTCCAAATTTTTTAGGGTTTTATTCATAAATGCACTTTGGATTTTGTCAAATGCTTTTTCTGTGTCTATTGAGATGATCATATAGTTTTTGTCCTTGGCTCTATTGATAAAGTGCATTACATTGAGTGATTTGAGTATGTTGCACCATCCCTGCATCCCTGGGATGAATTCCACTTGATCAGGGTATATGATCTTCTTGATGATCTTCTGCATTCTGTTTGCCAGTATCTAATTAAGGATTTTTCCATCTATATTTATTAGTGAGATTGGCTTAGTTCTCTTTTTCAGTTGAGTCTTTCTCTGCTTTGGGGATTAAGGTGATGCTTGCTTCCAGGAATGAATTTGGGAGTATTGCTTTCCTTTCAATTTCATTGAAGAGTTTAAACAGTAGTGGCAGCAGTTCCTCTCTAAATGTCTTGTAGAATTCAGCAGTGAAGCCATCAGGACCTGGGCCTTAGTTGGAAAGTTTTTAATTACATTTTCAATTTCATTGCCTGATATTTAGAATATCAAGGGTCATTTAGAATTTTTAGGTCTTCTTCGTTCAACTTTGGTAATTCATTTGTATCTAGGAATCTGTCTATTTCTTCTCTGTTTTCCATCTTTTTGGAGAATAGGTTCTGGAAGTAGATATTGATGATCCTCTGGATATCTGCTGGGTCTGTTTTAATTTCACCCTTTTTCTTCCTAATTGCATGGATTTGGGCCTTTCCTTTCCTTTTTCTGATAAGGTTGGCAATGGGTTTGTCAATTTTGTTGATTCTTTTGAAGAACCAACTCTTGGCTTCGTTGATTTTTTTTTGTATCATTCTCTTAGTCTCCATTGCATTGATTTCTCCTCTGATCTTTATAATTTCCTCCCTTGTATGAGCTTTGGGTTTGTCCTGATCTTCTCTTTTAGAAACTTGAGGTTCAGCATCAGGTTGTTTCACTGGGCTTGCTCTGTTTTCGTAATATGAGTATTCACTGCTATTAATTTCCCTCCTAAGACTGCTTTCATCATATACCATAGATTCTGATATGTGGTATTGTCATTGTCATTTAATTGAAGGAACTGTCTGATTTCTTCTTTAATTTCCTCTGTGACCCATTGGTTTTTTGGAAGTGTGCTGTTCAATTTCCATGTGTTTATGAATTTCTTGTGGTTTATTTTGCTATTGATCTCCAATTTTATTGCCCTGTGGCCTTATAATATACAAGGGATAACTTCAATTCCTTTGCACTTACTTTGACATGTTCTATGAGGGAGTATGTGGTCTATTTTGGAGAACAACCAGTGTGCAGGTTTACAATAATGTGAATTCTTATTTGGTGAGGTGGAAAACTCTGTAAATATCTGTTAAATTCATTTGTTCAAGAGTTCAATTGCGTTCTAATATTTATCTCAATACTTATTTTTTCTCTAGTTGATCTATCTATTTGTGACAGTGGGGTATTGAGGTCCCCCACTACTGTTGCATTAGTGCAAATATGACTTTTCATGTCTGTTAGTATTTGTTTTATATAGTTGGGTGCACTAGCATTTGGTGCAAATATTTTTATGATTGTCATCTCTTCCTGTGGGATTGTTCCTTTTATGAGCATGTAGTGTCCTTCTTTGTCCCTCTTCATCAGTGTTGGTTTGAAATCCACTTGGTCTACAAAGAGGATAGCTACTCCTGCTTTTTTTCGGGTTCCCATCCCATGAAGTATTGTTTTCCACCCTATAACTTTCAGTCTATGAGTTTCTCTTTGAATTAAGTGTGTTTCTTGTATGTAGCATATTGTTGCTTCTTGCTTCTTGATGTAGTCTGCCAGTCTATTTCTTTTGATTGGTGAGTTGAGACCATTATCATTGATAATTATAACTGATACATATTGACTTTTCGTTGTCATGACTTTTTCTTTTGGTTGGATTCTCCACCTTTACATTTCATTTCTTGCCACGCCTGATGGATTCATTCTGCTGTGCCCCCTGGGGTTTTGATTCCCATTGTCCTTCCCTAGGATACTGTCTAAAATTTTATGGAGTGCTGGTTTGGTATTCATGAAGTTCCTAAGGTGCTCTTTGTCATGAAAGTATCTTATTTCACCATCAATTTTGAATGATAGTTTTGCAAGGTACATCAATCTGGGTTGGAGGTGGTTTTCCTTTAGGGTTTGGAATACATCACTCCAAGCACTTCTTGCCCTGAGAGTTTGCACTGAGAAGTCTACTGTGATTCTGATGGGCTTTCCTTTGTATGTGATTTGTTTCTTTTCTCTTACTGCTTTTAGAATTTTGTTCTTCTCTTGGGTTTCTGGAATCCTAACTATTATATGAGTAGATTTTTTTTGATCAAGGCTAGTTGGAGTCCTATGTGCCTCAATGATCTGCAGGTCAAATTCTTTTCCCCTCCTTGGGAAGTTTTCTGCCATTACTTCTGTGAAGAGTTTTTTTTAATGTCATCTGCCCTCTCTCCTTTTTCTTCATTGACTCCAATCAGTCTTATGTTATTCTTCTTTGCATCATCTAGCAGCTGCTGGATTGATTTCTCATGTTGCCTTATAATTTTGAAGCAATTTTTCTTTTCCTGGTCACTAATTGCAATCTTATCTTCTATATCTGAAAGTCTGTCCTCATGTTGGCTCATTCTGCTGTGTAGGCTTTCAAGGGAGTTTTTAATATCCTAGAAATCTGTTTGGATCTGTTTTATGATTCCATTTGTTTCCTATGTTGGGATTCCATCATGTTCCTCAGTTCCTCTCTAGATTTATAAATCATGTCTTGCACTATTAGCACAATCTCCGCTGTTATCTGAGAAATTATTTCTCATTTCATTTTTTCCAGATCCTCTTTTGTTGCCAGTTCAAGGAGTCCAGGTGGTTGAGTATAAGAGTTTTCGGTCTCATTTCCCTTTGGGGTTGCTGTAGGTGATCTGGAAGTCTGGTTTTGAGACTTATTTATGTGTCTTCTCATTTCAACTTGGGGGTTGGGGTGGGGTGGCACTGTTGGTGCCTGCATCGCTCACCTCCTCTGTGCTGGGAGTGGTGGAATGATGGCCTAGAAGCACCTTCTTCTGTGCTCAAATGGTGTAACGGTGGCCATGAGGCCCCTTCCTCTGAGCTGGGAGTGTTGGAAGAGTGGTCCAGAAGCCCCTTCCTCTGTGCTGGGAGTGGTGGAACAGTGGCCAGGAGGCCCCTTCCTCTGCACTTGGAGCAGTGGAACGTTGGCTGGGAGGCCCCTTCCTCTGTGCTGGGAGCAGTGGTATGGTGGCCTGGAGGCCCCTACCTCTGTGCTGGGAGCAGAGGTACGGTAGCCCAGAAGCCCCTTCCTCTGCAGTGGGAGTGGTGGAATCCAGGGTTCCTATTTTCATAAGATCATTTTCACTTCAATTCTATAAAATATCTTGATAATCTAAGATTTTGTGTTATTATATTTTCCCAAATCTTTATATTTGGAAGGTCTTCACTTTTATCATGCCATGGGAGTCCCCACCTGTTACGGCTTATATCTAGATGTCCCCTCAAAGCCTCTTGCACTCACAGATGGGGCTTTTAGTAGGTAGCTGATTCATAGGTATGTAATACTCAATTAAGAGTATGATAACTGCATCGGTCCACTGATTTGTTTAGCATAGCTCTGGGTATGGATAAAGGGAAGGCCCACTGTTGGTGTGGGTAGTGTCAGTCAATAGGTTTGTAGCCTGAATGGAATAAAAAGAGAACGAGAGTCTCACTGCTTTCTTCCTCTTGCCTGCTATGCCATGAACTATTTCTCCTCTCCAATGCCACTCTGACATGACAGCCTGCCTTGGAGCCATTTGTCTATAAAATAAAACTTCTACAAACCATGAGCAAAATAAACCTTCCTCCTTTAACTAGTGGTCATTGGGTATTGTGTCTCAGTGATAAAAAGAAAGGACTATACCTCTCAATTTCTATAACAGGTAAACTAAGCTATTCCTGCTTTGTAACTTTACTCTCTATCTTCACTGTAACTGTTGCATTAAAAATACTTGTACATTTCATATCTCTGCTTTACTAAAGCTTATGCAGCCACTCAAAAAACTTTGATAAAATCAAGTGATTTGTCTTCAAAGGACCATTTTAAATACAGCCATACCTGTAAAATTACTGAGTCTTCAGACTCAAATACAGAGTTAATTCTCTTTCCTCTGTGCTTTTTCATATTTTGTATGTGTCTTTGTTAAAGCACTTTTGACATTGTGCATTAGTTGCCTGGTATCTACTTGATTTGATTGAGAATATATTTATATCGAAGCCTAGAGTTCACTTATGTCTGACTTTATCTGTGTCCTGTTTTTCTTCAGACCTCATAATTTTCAAGCTATATGTATCTATGCAGTCTTTTATGTTTTGTTCCAGCTTTCATGGACATCCAGGAGTTCTTTCACTGCAAATAATCCCTCTTCTTTTATTGGGTTTTCATTCCCCTTTCTTTGGTAACCTTTTAAAATTTAATTCAAGGATACTGTTTCAGTGCAGAGAATCATATATTTCTCCTTACATATACTCCCTATCCCCATTCCATTTTGTTTATAGCCAAATGTATTAGTTAGATTTCCAATTACGGGGGCACAATACCCAAAGCCCACATCTTAAAGGAGAAAAGGTTTATTTGGCTCATGGTTTCAGGGGATTCAGTCCATGGTCACCTTGCTTCATGGCAGAAACTTCATGGTCAAAGGGCATGGTGAACAAAGCTGCTGAGTTCATGGCAGCTAGAAAGTAGAGCAGGGAAACAGTGCCAGAGTGAAAGGTGCAAGGGACAAGATATACTAATAAAGATCAGGCCAAGACCCACACCATCACACCCAAAAATGTAGTGGACCAATCTCTTGGGCAGTTTCCAAGCCAATCAACTTTACATAATAAAGCTTAACTACCACATCACAGAACTCCTAACATGTTTTAATGATCATTATTTAGTCATAGTTTTACATATTATGTACAATGGACTGAATGGGTGGATCTTCAGAAGTTAAGTAAGCTTAGGTGAGATCTTAAGTGAAGGGTCATAGTTCAATAGAAATAATGACCTTATAATAAGAGAAAGAAAGTATACAGAGCAGGGAGGACATAGGAAAAAAATCCTTATCCATAAGCCAGAAAAAGAACCTCACCAGAATCTGAGACTAGCATCCTGATCTTGGACTTCTTAGCCTCCAGAATTGTGAAAAATAAAAATCTAATGTTTAAACCATTCAGTCTGTGTTATCATTCTGTGGTAGATCAAGGGAAAAAAATAAACAGATTTTGGTATTTAGAAGTGGGATGGTGCTGTAAACAAATACTTAGCAATGTGAAAGTAGTTTTGTAATTGAGTAATGAATAAAAGGCTGCTGGAGTTTGAAAGTCCACGCTAGAAAAAGCCTGCATTTCTTGAAAAGTGCATGTTGGGTGAAATATTGATGTTAAAGGTGATTCTAGTGAGAACTAAGAAAAAAGAGTGGAAGAAAAAGTCTCTATTTAAAAGAATACATGTATAGAATATTGGTAGAAATATGTATGCTGAAGTTTATCCTGCAGCATTCTCAAATTGAATGAGGAGGTTACTGAAAAAGGGCAGAAAATAAATTTTTGTTATAAAGTAACAAAGAATATGGCTAAACTGTGAGGAGCTTCTGTTGTTTGATGGAAAGTAGAATTTGTGTGCAATGAAATTGGATATTTTCCTGAAATTTGTAAGCAAAATATTATAGGTCTGGCCTGGGTCCCCATAATTGCTTGTAGTACAATGCAAAACTGCTAAGATTAATTTAAGATATTTTTAAGAAAATAAAAACAAAAAAACAAAGTTTTGGAAAATTTTCACTATATCCACATTGAGAAAATAAGAAAACTTGTCCTGAAGCTAACTTTAAAAATGCAACTAAACCACCATTTGATAAGGAGATTAGCAAGGGTGTTTATGGGTTTTAATCATAAATTTAAGAATCCACCTCAGCAAGACCCAGGAATAGAGATAAGATTACAGCATCAAACTCTGCCAGTTGGGATTAAAGAGAAGAAAAAAATGAGGAGAAAGTTGGAATGAGAGAATGAGGAGAATTACAAGGTGTTAGATGTTTTAGATTCTATAGGAAGGGGCAAGAGAGTTACCTGGTTGAGAATGTGTTATCTTATGAGCAAAGAGAAGAATAACCACTAAGGTGATCAGGGCTTGGAAGGACTGCCATTCCCACAACAATCCTGGGCTCAGAGTTGAGCCCTCTTCAGTTTCAATACACCTTGCCACTGCAAAAAGCCTCATGGGTGGAGTCTCTGTCCAGAGTCAAAGGGCCAGGACTGCCACTAAGGACTTAAGGACAATGTTGCTGCCCTCCTCAGTCAGTGTGGATGGAGGAAGATTGAGTTAAAGGTGATTACTCTCAAGCCTTAAGATTTGACGTAATTTGTTCTACTGGGTTTTAGACTTAATACCTATCACTCTTTTCTTCCAATTTCTTCTTTTTGGAATGTGAATGTCTAGCCTATGCTTGCCTCACCACTGTATTTTGGAAGCACATAACTTGTCTAGTTTCACAGGTAAGGTTCGTCACTGAAGAGGAATTTTGCCTTGGGTTGAATTCTATCTCAAGTATCACCCATACTTGATGACATTTTTATGAGACTTAATAGTTGATGCTAGAATGAATAAAGACTTTTGAAGCTGTTGAGATGGAATGAATGTATTTTTACATGTGACAGAACATGAATTTTGTGGGTCAATGGCAGAATTCTATGGATTGAATTGTGTTCCTCTGAAATTCATGTGTTGAAGCTTTAACCTTCAATGTGACTAATCTGGAGATATCAGAGCCTTTAGGAGGTGAAGTTGAATGAGATCATAAGGGTAGAGCCCTAATCTGATAGTGGTAGTGGCATTATAGAAGGGGATGAAATAATTTCCCTCTCTGTTTCTCTCTGTCACTTTCTCTCCATGTGTTTCTCTCCTTTTCTCTTTTTCTCTCTCTCCTCTCTCCAACAAATGAGGACACATCAAGAAGGTGTCTGTCTACAAGCTGGGAAGTGTCTTCATTTGAAACTCACCATTGGCTCACAACTTGATCTTTTATTTTCCAGTTTCCAGAACTGTGAGAAAATTACCCAGTATTTATTTTCTTATGGCACACAGAGCACACTAATATGCTATGTCTACAATTTTCACACCGGTGACTATTTGTCTTTCTTAAAACTCTTTTCTTGGCTTAAGAGATCTGATGTACTCAATGTTTTCACCTCTTGCCTGGTCACTTTTAGTTTTCTTTAATATAGCTCTTCCTAATTTTCCTCAACTCTTGATGTAACCCAGGTTTCCATTCTTAGGCCATAGCTCTTTTCTGTGTACATGCTTGTTTTGGGAAACTTGTCAACTTTCATTGCTTCAACCTCTTCTTTGAACAAGTTCATTGAAATTGAGCTAGTATCTGTCTTTATTCTCTGCTATGCCCCTAATGCAAATCACAGTGTTTGACAGGTAATCAATGCTCAATATATATTTGTTGACAAGTTGGATGCTTAGTCAATGCCTCTAAAAATCTATATCATGCCTCTTGATTTCTAACTATGTATATCTAAATGTTTCCAGATGTTCCTAGCTGAAGATGAAGAGACATTTTATGAATTCCTCAAACTAAATATGTCTGCAACTGAAGCTATCTTCCTCTAACACCCAATGCCTTTCCCTTCAAATTTCTTAACAAAATGCACAAAGACTTTCAGTGCTCTCTTGATCTCACTTCTCAGTCCTATCTCATATTTTCCTACCCACTTAGTACCTGCCATAGCATCCTCTTGAGAGTATAAATTCTTCATTGAAAGAATATTAGTCCATAAAAACCCATCATATGCATTGTGTACCTAAGCATCAAATTGCTCACTTCTTTAAAAATGTATAACTTTTTTTTACTTAAACACAAAGCATTCACAAAAAATTTAATTTTATTAAATGCACTATATTTTAAAATTCCAATTTAAAAATTAACTGCCTATTCAATGTGGAAAGTGAAAAATATGAGAAAAAGTGATCCGTTTATAATATTATCAATCAAAAAAGTGGTACATTCTAGTAAATAGTATTTATTATACTTTTATACTTATGCAAATATATGGCAGAAATGTGATTATGTTTGGCATAATTATGATTATATTTTATATCTAATCTTGCATCATTTTTATTTGTTGGACATTCTAAGAATTTTTCTTTTAAAGAAATTTTTATGAGCATTTTATTGATCCCATAGAATTTCAGCTTTGTAAAAAAACTTCTAAAAATTGTTTTAGAATAGCCATAATAGGGACTTAATGGATTAAAGGCATGAATATTCTCACATTTATTACTAACATGTTGAAGGGTTACACCAATTTTTACTTCCACTTATACTATATGCTCGTAATGTTACTCACATTAACATTTTTAAAATTTGCTACTTTTAGAAAGAATACTTATCATTTTAATTAATTTCATACAAATAGTGGCAATATTTTCCTGTTGATATTTATACTTGTTGTAGTTACTGATTACATAAAATAAATTTATTTTAAAATATTATTTCAATTTTAAAGCTATAAAAGTAATACCCATTCATTGTTAAAAATATGGACAATATCAAAGAACTATAGTCCTACTCTGAGATAATTTCACAAAATTATAATATATACACATATATATATAAAGACACATTTATTGTAGTTGAGCATTGTATTTTTATTTTATGATGCTATTATATATACTTTTAAATATGATTTTCCTGATTCCAAGAAGGTGGAATAGATCAACTTTTTTCTATTCCTGAAACATAAGAACATTCTTAAAGGAAAGGAAATGACAAAGCCAACTGAAAACTTATGGATTGAAGGAATGAAATGGCAATGAGTTCCTCAGGTAGTCTTTTTACTTCATATATCCCACAATGCATGATAGAAATTGAATTGCATTGATTACAGACAAGAACTATAATAAAAAGCCACTGGAAATATCTGATATTTTCACCCAAAGGGCAAGTCAAAGGGTAGCCTAGCAATAGAGACAACTTTTGATCAATAATCTCTGTACTTTAGCCAAATGCCACAGGGGGGCAAAAACTGCCCACCTCCATTCTGGCTAGTAAAGTCTATGTTATAGCTTGTGCCTAGATGTCCCCTCAAAGCCTCATGTGGTCATAAGTGGAGATTTCAGAGGTAGCTAGATATAGAGGTGACACTGGGACTGATTCATGGTGCAATGCTAGGATTAAGGGCACTGGGATTAAGGTGGTATGATTACTAAATTAGTCCACTGATTAGTTTGACACACACCCTAAGCCACGTAGCCTAGACAGAATATAAAAGGGGCTGAAAGATGCTGCTATTGTCACTTGCTGGTTGCTACCTCACTGCTGACTACCTTCTGCCTGCTCTGCTTTGCTATGTACTGTATGTCCTATAAGATGCCCTTCTGCCATGCCAATCTGCCTTGGATCCAGCCAACCATGGCCTCAAAACTCTACAAACTGTGAACCAAAAAAAACCTTTCCTCCTTTTACCTTTGGGTATTGGATATTTTGTCTCAACAATGACAAAAGTAACTAAGATAGTCTGCATGGAGAGATCTTGTAGTGCTACTCTTGTGAAGCTATGATGAAGCGTTTAACTCCTCGGTTCCATTGGGGTGACACTGTAGAACAAGTGAAGAACTGAAACTACCCTTGCCTGGAATTAATAAGGTGTCCTTCTCCCTCCCTGTTGAGGGAATATCAGTGAAGATCTAGTGAAAAGGCAAGAATATCATCACTGGCCACCATCCCGAGCTCCTAGGGCAGAGGAGCTGAGCCAGTCCCAGCACCCAGAAGGAAGCTCCCATGCCACCATCCCAAGTTCCTAGGGCAGAGAAGGTGAGCTGCACGGGCATCAGAAGCAGTCCCCACCCCGTAGAAATGAGAAGACACGTAAACAAGCCTCAAAAACAGACTTCCGCATCACCTTCAGCAACCCGGAAGGGAAATGAGATGGAACAATCTGATACTCAACTACCTGGACTCCCTGAACTGGCAACAAAAGAGGATCTGGGAAAAATGAAATCAGAAATAATTACTCAGATAACAGCAAAGATTGTACTTATGGTGCAAGATATGATTAATAAATCTAGAGAGGACACAGATAAAAAAATAGAGGATCTGAGGAACATGATGGAATCCCAACATAGGAAACAAATGGAATCCATAAAACAGATGCAAACAGATTTCCAGGAGATTAAAAACTCCATCGAAAGTCTGTGCAGCAGAATGAACCAATGTGAGGATAGGATTTCAGGTATAGAAAAAAAGATTGCAATTAGTGACCAGGGAAAGAAAAATTGCTTTAAAATTGTAAAGGAACATGAGAAATCAATCCAGCAGCTGCTAGACGATGCAAAGAAGAATAACATAAGACTGATTGGAGTCAATGAAGAAAGAGGAGAGAGTGCAGATGACATAAAAAAAAACTGTTCACAGAAGGGATGGCAGAAAACTTCCCAAGGAGGGGAAAAGAACTTGACATACAGATAAGGGAGGCATATAGGACTTCAAAGAGCCTTGATCAAAAAAAATTTACACATAGGCATATAATAGTTAGGATTCCAGAAATCCAACAGAAGAACAAAATTCTACAAGCAGTGAGAGAAAAGAAACAAATCACATACAAAGGAAAGCCATCAGAATCACAGCAGACTTCTCAATGCAAACCCTCAAGGCAAGAAGAGCTTGGAGTGATGTATTTCAAGCCCCAAAGGAAAACAGCCTCCAACCCAGATTGATGTACCCTGCAAAAGTATCTTTCAAAATTGATAGAGAAATAAGATACTTTCATGATAAAGAGCACCTCAGGAACTTCATGAATATTAAACCAGGACTCCAAAAAATTTTAGACAATACCTTAGGAAAAGACAATGAGGATCACAACCTCAGGAAATCCAGCAGAATGAATCCTTTGGGCATGAGAAATTAAAGGCAAAGGGGGAGAATTCAACAAAAAGAAAAAGTCATGACAAGGCTTTTAAAACTTTTAACTTCATCTCCCTAGTGAGTGTATAATTCAATCTTGTTATTGTACTGATTAGAATTTTTCTGATTCTAGAGTTGCACACCTTTCTTTGTGCTATACTGGCTATTTATCTCTTCTTATGTCTACTTTTTAATTGAGTTGTCTATTAATGAGCTCTAAGAATTCTTTATATATTCTGGTCATAGGTTATATGCATTGTAAATATGGTCTGTTTAAGGAATACTTTTCATTTTAATGATGTCATTTAAAGTTCTAAATTTCGATGGAATCTCATTCAGCAGTTTTTTTCTTTTATATATCATGTCTTTTGTATCCTAGGTAGTTCTCGCCTAAACTGAATTCATAAATATTTTCCCTTATAATTTCTTCCTAAAGTTTTATACTTTTAAGCTTTCATATTTAGGTTCATAGATCCCTTCAAGTTATTTTCATGTATGGAAATAAAAGGTTGAGGTTAATTTTTTACATATGGATACCAGGTGTTCTAGTGCTGTTTGCTGAAAACACTATCTCTTCCTCAGCTCTTGAATTGAGTTTATAGTCTATAAAATGCTAACGTTAAATAATCTTTCAAAATTCAGTGGACGATATATGTGTGGTTCTATTTCATTTTTTTTAAATGATCTATATGTTTTTCCTTACACCAACACTGCCTTGATTACTGTAGCTTTAGAAGAAGTCTTAAAATTAGGTACTAAACGTCTTCCAACACTGTTTTTGTTTTTGTTTTGTTTTGTTTTTAACTTTTCTAGGTCCTTTGTATTCCTACATAACTTTTAAATTTCAATATCCAATTCTTCATTTATAGCAAGTATACACAGACCTGAATTTTTATATATACCTTGTGTTTTCTAATCCTGCTAAATTCAAATACAAGTTCTGGGGGCTCCTAGAGATTTCTTAGTATTTTCTCTGTAGATGATCATTTCATCTACATATAAAGATTTTGCTTCTACCTTGCTAATCCTATCCTCATTGTGTCATTGTATTGCCAGACTATTTTGGTTGGGCCTAGGTTTCAAAGTTTAATGGACATATAAAGAGTAAGCATATTTGCCCTTGTTCCCCACCTTAAGGAGAAAGCATTGTACCATCACCATTCATATAAGGCTTTCTCACTGGAAGTATGGAGTACATGTCTTTAATTTCTTGAGAAGGTTCTGTTCTACTTCTAGTCTCCTGATAGCTTTTACCATGAACAGCTGTGGAATTTAGTCCAATACTTTTTCTCCAACTAGTGACAGGATCATATGACTTTTTCCTTTTCTCTGTTAAAATGATGACTTTTGGGGGTGGATCTTCCAATGCTGAACCAACACTGCCATCCCTATAACAAAACCACTCTCTACATACTGCCAGATCTGACTTCTAAGAGTTTGTTTTGTTAAACAAATTTCTATCTATGTTCATACTTTTTTCTTCTATTATCTTTATCCATTTTTAGGATTAGCACAATGTTGAGTCCCTAAAATGAGGGGAGAAGTGTTCCTTCTTTTTTCTGCTTTAATTGTTTGATATAATTTATCAGTTAAAATGTATATGAGCCTGCCGTTGTCATATAGGTAGGTTTTCAAGCTAGGAATATACTTTCTTTAATAGGTGCTATTCAAATTTTATATTTCCTCCAGAGTTAGTTTCATTAATTTGTCTTCCAAGGTACTTCTTAGAAGTTGTCAAATTTATTTCAAAACAGATTTTTTCAATATGCTTTCTGTATCCTTTTAAATTCTGTAAAATCTGTGGTAGTGTCTCCTAGATCTTGATATTGTAATTTAAAAATGTATAATTGATATTGTGTAACAGGAAGAAAAGGTCTAAAGGAGCAGGGGAAGTGGGAGAGGTAGGGGAAAGGAAAAAAGGGAAAAGAAAAAATATGAGAAAAGGAAAAAAATGGAAACAAAACCTTTGCAAATAGGGAAGGGTGGTGGGGGTGAAGGGAGGGCAAGGGAAAGGGAAAAAAATAAGAACCAAGATACTCATGTAATGGTACAAGATCCCAATGATGAATGTAACTGTATTTTATACCTAAAATGTACCAATAAACTTAATGGGAAAAAAAGAGTATCATCACTGCAGAGAAACAGTGAGGTCACCTCTCTGTGGTTTCACTGATACTATATGGTGAAGTAATGAGGCATCTGTGTCTTTCTAAGCCAGGGTGATATGAGCAGAGATATTGTTGAGAACCTGAAATCCACCCCTATGTCACAGTAGTAAAGAGCCACTTGTCCTCGAGGACAAGTGGAGAACCTGAACTTTCACATCTATCTTGGAGTAGTGAGCTTATTTGCAACTTCACCCAGTAAGCAGTGTCAAAAAAGATTTGATAAAACCCAGGAAGTGCAGTTTTTAATAAAATCACTCATCACTCTAAGAACAAGATATCAAATAGAATAACAAAATAAAATAAACAGGTACACTAACATAACACACATGTTATATTATCAAAATCATTTAAAAATATCCTCATAAGAATGTTTCAATGCATAATTATAAATGTGTTTTAGTCAAATTAAAGATAGAAAGTCTCAAAAAATAAATAAAAAGATTCAACAAATGAATAAAAGCTACAGAGAAGAGCCAAATGGAAATTTTAGAACTGAAAACTATAATAATTGAAATAAGCTCAGTTGTTAGCCACAGGAACAGAATTCAATAGACAGAAATCAGGAATCTGAAGACAGAAAACAGAACTTACCAATTTGTGCAACACACCATGCACTAAACTAAAATCAAAGTGGATTAAATATCTAAATATTAAAACAGAAACACTACAACTTGCTGGAAGATAATTTACGTAGAGCTCTTGAAGACATTGGCATAGGAAAAAAGTTTATGAACAAATCCTCAGTACCACAAGAACTAGCACAAAGAATCAACAACTGGGATCTCATCTTATTAAAAAGCTTCTGCACTGCAAGAGAAACTACCAACAGAACTAAGAGACAACCTACAATTTGAGGAAAAATTTTTACCAGCTATTCCTCAGACAAAGGTCTACTATGTAGAATATATAAAGAACCCAAAATATCAGATCCCCCAAATATAAAGATCCAATTCAAAAATGGGCATCTGAAATGAACAGACATTTCTCAGACAAAGAATTAAAAGTCACAAGTAAACATATGAAAAAATGTTCAACATCACTGGTCATTCGAGAGATGCAGATGAAAACAACGCTGAGATTCCACCTCACCCCAGTAAGAATAGCTGCTATCAAGAAATCAATCAATAACAAATGCTGGCGGGGTTGTGGTGGAAAAGGAACACTACTCCACTGTTGTCTAACTCACTACCTCTAATTTTTATCATACTTTGTTACTTTAGGACTTTTCCAAAAATGCATATACAAGCCCATCATTATAATCTAAAATCGTCTTTCAGATATGGAGATACTGGCAAAGAACCCTTACCACCCTCACTCTCCCCTTTCCCTCTTCATCACTTCAGTTATTAAGTTCAAGACCAGATCTAGCTAATGAGTTGGCTTTAACAAAGGTGAAATCCAGAAGATAATTTTCCTAAAAACAAACAAATGGACATTTATATAGGGATTATTTTGCTACTTCAAACATAAATTTGTGGAGTAGGACTTATCCTTTTACATCTATAAATATTAACTAAAATGTATATAGAGAACAATGTCAGGATAATCTGCACTCACTTAACTTCCCTCTCTGCATATTTCCCCTCCCACATTCTGTGAATAGTCAGCATACTCTTCAAGACGTTAAGTTTAATAATTCCATTCCCAAAATACAATCATTCCTGTGAAGCAACAAAAAAAATACTTAAAGCACATTACATTAACCCTTGACTTTTACATGTATGGACCCTAAACATCTAGGAAGTCTAGATGCTTCCAATAAGAACTTAAATGTCCCATAGGTATAGTAGCATTGAGTAAATTGCACATATACACTTAACAAAGGCTATAATTTTCAAGTGTCATGTAAATAGGAATAGTCTGGCCTAGAAATCTTCCCCATTTCCACCTTTTTTAAACACGGGACAGATATATGCATATGTAATAATTAGAGGGTACTTTAACAATTTCACTTCAAAAGAGGTTTTAAAAACATTCTTGTTGGGAGCAATTCTACTTAATTTTGAGGAAAATCATTTTACAATTAAAATTATGATTAGGGCTAGTTCTCCTGCCTATAGGCCAGCTATGGAATGTCAATACATGACTCCATTTTCACCTCTGGTCACAGCTAAAATCTCAATGATCTGGTGATCCTGTGATGTTCCAGGGCAGGATTACACCAGCTGGAGACATCCTGGGGAGGAACAAAATCTTCATCTGCATAGTTCTTCATTGTTCTAGGATTTTCTCCTCCGTTGCCCTCTGAGTCACCTGTTATATTTGTTATTCCAAATGTACTGAACCCCCACCACCCTCTGAGTCATCTTTTACATTTGTTACTCCTGATGTACTGAATAAAGGTGTGGCAAGCTCGAGGTCTTTCATCATTGCTGCCCAGAGCAGCATTGATCAGGTCCAAAGCTCAGTTTCTTCTCTAAGTCTCATTTTTTTCTATCTTTTCTGTCTAATAAGTTAATTCACCTTGTGCTGTAGTGGCTCATAGGATACTAGGACTTACTGCAGAGGTTCTAGTAATGTCTCCTTTCCCTGTTCCGTACACATTTTTTCTAATAAACTTTAAGTGTACTCAACATATTAGTTTACTAATTCTTCTTCTGTCATACACTGGAAGCCTTTTTAACATCTAGAAAGACTAGATGCAAATTAGAACTACTTTGCCCTTTATATACAACTATATATGCAGCAAAGTAAAACAAAATGCACAGACAAGGGATGGCAGTCAATCTTTCTTTGCCAAAACCACATTGATTTAGGCCTTTTGCACGTTCTTTTCCTCCTTTTTCT
Organism: Heterocephalus glaber; assembly: GCF_053883595.1. Lineage (NCBI taxonomy): Eukaryota > Metazoa > Chordata > Mammalia > Rodentia > Bathyergidae > Heterocephalus > Heterocephalus glaber. The sequence goes on along the minus strand of NW_028258473.1, from coordinate 4,407,937 downwards.
CTGAATTGGAACAAGTATGTTGTTATGGCTTGTATCTAAATGTCCCCCCAAAGCCTCATGTGGTCATAGATAGGGCTTTTTAGAGGTCCTTGGATTTAGAATGTGTGATGCTGGGATCAAGGATGTGATGCTGGGATCAATCATGTTAGGATTAAGGCTGTTCCCCTCTTGATGTGAATGCTACCCACCCTAAGGGTGGGTAGCCTGTATAGGATATAAGGAACAGAGAGAGGGTCATTGCTTGTCACTTCCTGCTTGCTGCCTTGTTGCCTTCCTGCCTTCTGCCTGCCACAAACTGTTTTTCCTCAGGAATGCCCCTCTGCCGTGCCACCCTGCCTTGCAGCCAGCTGACTATGGACTGAAATCTTTACAAACTGTGAGCTGACATAAACTTTTCTTCCTTTAACTTTAGATTTTGAGTATTTTGTCTCTGCAATGAGAAAAGTAACAAAGACATATATCTACTGCTCAGATCAGCAGTTTGACTATTCCATTTATTAAAGACAGTATTTCATTATTAATTTTAACAAAAGGATATCTACAAAATGTGTTATGTACTATCTCTACTTTTAACATACTTTGTCCACTTCTAAACAGCTAGAAAGACAAGGTGTTTGAAATATAGACTCAAGTTTGTCCAATATGTACACAATATTGTTGAATACACAGCACATATTTGACAATGTTTATATCTGGAAGTGTCTTCTAAGTAGGAGCATTCTGGTCTAGAATTCTTTATTTCTTCCAATTTCTTCTCTCCTTCTCATTGATATAGGCATATGTGTTACTTAAATGTGATTTTACAATTATACTTCCAAAAGTCCTTTTCAGAAGACAGCTTTTCTATGAATTTTAGCACAAATTATACAAAATGTTAGTTTATTAACTCTACTTTTGTCATACATTGGCAAACTCCTTAATATCTGGAGACTGGATATTATAAAATTAGGATTCATATCTGTATGTCTAGCATATACACTATATATTCAGTATTGCAAAGTGAAATAAAATGCATGTAACTTAAGAGTAATGAATATAAACTGAAGTATTCTACCATACACTTAACAAAACACTTTTCACAATTTCTTTCCTTTGCTCTTCCTCAATCCAGTAACAAGTACAGATAGTATACTCTTCAGAAGTGGTATAAAAATTCTATTTCCAAGTGTAATATTTCCCATCAGTTTTAAAAAGCTATTTACAGAAAGTGTTATTCCACTACTTCTACTTTTAAATATATAAAGTACTTCTACATATCTAGAACTATATTTTTCATATAAGAACTTGTCCGTTATCATACAGCACTTATAAGTAAAATAGCAATGGTTGTAATCTGAGGTATCTTCTAAATATGACAATTCTGGCCTTAAACCATTCTCTCCTCACTTCTCTCTGTCTTCAACCCAGTGTACAAGTACAGGCATATGTAATGTTAGAGATAGTTGAATCAAAGATTCATTTAGATGACAAGCTTTTTTTCATATTTCAACACAAAATGAACAAAATATGCTTATAGGAGAGTCCCACAGTGGGTTCTGATCGCCTGCTCAGTGTTACAGTGCAAGGCAGCAAGAAAAAAAACTCAAAGACAGAATTAAAGACAGAAATGGGGAGCTAGATTGGCCAATGCTGAGCCTTCAGCAAAAGACTCTAGCCACCCAAACCTGTTGATATTTATTGGTGACATCATAGTTACATTACAGTGAGAGGGCTATGTGTGGTTGCTAGGGATATGTTTCTGATGCAGGCAAAGCTTGTAAGAGAAGAGACAAAGCTTTTTAAAAATCAGAACAGGTTTTAATTTTGGAAATGGAATTTAGGTGTGAGTCATCCTGACTTCAATCTTGGCTGCTATGTTACCTCACATTGGGCCCCAGAGCTTCACAGACCATTTCTCTGGTCTCTGCTCTGACCATTGGTAGAGAGCTTGTGCTAACCTGTATGTCACCAGCAATGCTCCTAGCATGTAGGCTTCAGTTGGACTCACTCCTTAAAACATTCCAATTATTGGGTAGCTCTTTACAGCCTGCTCAGCTTATAGCCTGCTTTAGGCATAATCAGTGGGAGGTCCTCTCCATGTTTTAACTTTAGTAACTATTTTGTCTTACACTGTCAACCTCTTTCGTATCTAGGGACTAGATGGTGCAAAATTTGGACTTACTTTCCCATTATATACACTGTATACAAATCAAAAAATTCCACAAGTCATACAGAAAAACAACTTCTAAAAATATTGAAGTACAAATGCACTGACGTACTACATTTTGGAATTGCTTCCCTCCCACCTCCTCCAACCCTCTGAACAAGTATGGGTAGTACCATATTGTTAACAGAGGTGATTTAACCATTCCATTACTAAAAGACAAAATTTCATATAAATTTTATTAAAAACATATTTCATAGTGATATTTTACTACCTTTACATGGGCTCTTCTAAACATCTAACTAAGAAAAGATGTTTCAAATAAGGACTCAAACTGTCTATTATATATACACAGTAGTCTTGATGATACACATGTGACAGTTAAAAATTGAAAGTGTCTTGCAAATATGAGCGTTCAAGTCTAAAACCCAACCCTACTGTACTAACCCAGTGGGCTAAAATGCTCAATTTTTCATAAGAAAACATTTCATAGGAATTTTAAAACAAAATGTGCAAACTTTGTTAGTTTAGTAACTCTACTTTTGTCAAAACTGGCAAGCTCTTTAACATCTAAGAAGACTGGTTGTTTTAAAGGGCTCATTTGTGTGTCAGTGTGTGTGGTCCCAGGGATTGAACTCAGGACCTTGCACTCGAGTTAAAGGGCTCGTTTGTACTCTGCATACCCTACATACACAGCAAAGTAAAACAAAATGCATAGACATAAGAGAAAATTATAACTTCCCTCACCCTAAGTGCACTAGTACAGTTTTCTTCTCTTCCAAGAACCAGTGCATAAACGCAATGTGTACTACTCAAGAGGTTTGCCTATTTTCCCAACAAAATAGCACTCCATTTGGATTGTAACAAAAACAAATTTACAAAATGTATTATTTTACTACTTTTACTTTTTAATATGTATCAGGCAATTGAGAATATTTAGAAAGACCAGATATTTCAAAAAAGTACTTAATTAGCATTGAGATATATATATATATATGAGGACTAAAATGGACACAGAAAATAGCGGTTACAATATGAACATCTTCTACATGTAACCAGTCTGGTATTAGACCTTCTTTCCCTCTATCTTCTGCTCCATGTTCTCTAACCCACACAACAAACATTGACAAATATCACTCCTGATGGTCTAATGAACTCCTTTGCAAAAAGTCACTTCCAGAATATGTTTCTTTTCTGTCATTTTCAAAAAGATTTATTAGTACATGTTTGCAGAACATGCACTTTGCAAGCATCTTGGGGAGTGGTTACATGTATTTAACACAGCATGTGTATTTTTAAAAATTTCTTTCCTCTTCTATTCTTCCTCCCTCCCCTTCCAGTTCATCTATATCAATTTTAATTCTTGTTCATATTATTAATTTTAGCTCATGTTATGGCATATAATGTGTACATTCATTGTGGTTATTAGGTTCCTGTATATGGCATATCTTTATTCTTATTTCCCATTGCCCTTCTCCTCAATGCTCACCCTTATTACATTGGTCCTCTTATTGAAAGAGATCCATCCACTTTTCCCTTGCTATTCATTCTTTATTATTTTCTTTGTAGCTTGCCTTCACTTAAATGAGAGGTACTATATGGTATTTAAACTTGTGTGTCTTGTTTATTTCATTGAACATATTTTCCAGGTGCATTCATTTTCCTATAAATGTCTCAGATGTGTCATTCTTTGTAGCTTTGTAGTATTCCACTGTATATAGATATGATATTTTCTTTATCCAACCATCTGTTCATGGGTATACAGGCTGTTTCCAGGATTTAGCTATTATGAATTGAACTGGTATAAACATTTCTGTGCATGTATCACTGTAGTATGATATCATAAGCTTTTGGGGGAAGATACCTAGCAGGAGGATAATTGAGTTGTATGGAATTCTCAATTTCATTTCTTTGCAAAATCTCCATACTGATTTCCATAATGGTTTTATTAGTTTACATTCCCAGCAACAATGAAGGGTGATTCATTTTCACCACAGATTCACCAGCATTTGTTAATTGTTTGATTTCTTAATGATTGCCATTCTTTCCAGAGTAAGATGGAATCTTAGCATAGTTTTAGTTTGCATTTCCCTAATGCATAGAAATATGAAAATTTTTTTCAAAATTTTTGACCAGTTGTATTTCTCCCACCATGAAGTATTTGTTCATTTCTCTTGCTTATATCTTGACTGGATTTTAAATTTCAGGTGATTTAATTTTTTTCCATTCTTTGTATGATCTAGATACTAATCCTCTGCCTGAGGAGTACCTGGCAAAAGTTTTTCCCATTCTGTACATTGTTTCTTCACTCTACTGATTGATTCTTCTGCTGTCCAGAAGCTTTTTATTCTGATATAATCCAACTTATTGGTTCTTGCTTTTATTTCTTATGCAATTGAAACTTGCACAATTTTAGAAAATCATTTCCTACGCTTCAACAAGTGTTTTACTTATTTTATTTTCCAATAAATTTAATGTTTATCTTTTAATGTTTAGATCTTAGACCCATTTTGATTTTAATTCATTATATGATGAGATGTGAGGGTCCAGCTTTAATCTTCTACAAATAAATAATCAATTTTCTCCAAACCACTTGTTGAATAGCCTATCTTTCCTCCTAAATATTCTTTTGGCTCCTTTGTCAAAGATCAAATAGATGAATGTGTCTGGGGAAATTTTTCTATCCTCTATCCTCTTCCATTGATCCATGTATCTCTTTTTGTTCCAGTACCATGCTGTTTTTATTACTATTGCTTTGTAGTATAGCTTGAAGTCAGATATTACTACGTTTCTTGTTTTTGTTTTTGTTTTTTTATTTGTTTTGTTTTGTTGTTTGGTACTGGGGATTCAAACTTGGGAACTTCCATTTGAGAGGCAGGCGGTGGCACCACTGAGCTAAATCCCTGGCCCCACTATGCCTCTTGTTTTACTCTTGTTGCCCAGAATTTCTTTTGTTAATATGTCTCTTCCAGCTCCATATGAATTTTAAGATGGTTTTTCTCTAGTTTTGTAAAGTATGCTGTTGGTATTTTGATTGGGGCTGCACTGAATCTGTATAATAATTTTGGGAGTAGAGTCATTTTGACAATATCAATACTGGCTATCCAGGAGTAGGAGACATCTTTCAATTTTCTGATATACCCTTCTATCTCCATATTCAGAGTACTGTATTTTTCTTTGTAGAGGTTTTTCACATCCTTGGTTAGCTTAATTATTAGGTATTTCATTTTTTCTTGAAGCTACTGTGAATTTTATTGTTTTCATAATTTCCTTCTCATCAAGTTCACTATTGGTCTGCACAAATGCTAATGATTTTTGTATGTTGATCTTGCATACTGCTACATTGCAGAAGTTGATTATTAATTCTAAGCATTTTTTGGTGAAGTCCTTTGGGTCTTGTAGGTAGAGTATCATGTCATATGCAAATAATGATAATTTGAGTTCTTCCTTCCTATATGTATCCTTATTTCTTTCTCTTGTCTGATTTCTTTGCCTAATGTTTCAAGTATTACGTTGAGTAGAAGTGGTGATAGTGGATATGATTGTCTTGTTCCTGATTTGGGGGGCAATGATTTTAGTTCTTTCTCATTTAGTGTGGTGTTTCCTGTTGCTTTGTCATATATAGCTTTTATCATAGTCAGGTGTCCTGAGTTTTTATTATGAGGGGGTGTTGGATTTTGCTGAAAGCCTTTTCTGCATCTGTTGATATAATCATGTGGTTTTGACCTTGTTTATGTTTAGGTGATGCAATACATTTATTGATTTACATATGTTGACCCATCCTTGCATCTCTAGGATGAAGCCTATTTGTTCATGATGTATGATCATTCTGAAGATGTGGTGTGTTCAATTTGCTAGTGTCTTGTTTAGAGTTGCTGTGGTTGCTTGCTGCTTTGCTACTAGGCTGGTTGCTCTCTTCTGCTTTGCTTTATTTGCCCTTCATGAACTGTCTCTCCTCTGTGATGCCCCTCTCCCATGCCATCCTACCTTGGAGTCAGATGTTTATGGACTGAAACAACTACAAACTGTGAATGGTAATAAATCATTTCTCTTTCAACTTTTGGTGTTGGATATTTTGTCTCAGCAATGACAGAAGTAACCAAGAGAGTTCCTTTTTAAATTTTTACAAAGGCTTATAGCTAAGTGTCTGTCTTGATTCTCAGAAGAGAATTTGGACTTGTACTTTTTAGCAGTACTGCAACTGTTAAGGCTTTAGTCACTCCTAGAGATGCACTAAATGCATTTCACATAATGAGATAAACATGAGCCTTTTGGGGGCCAGGGAGATTATAATATATTTCAGATCTATAATATCCCCCAATAATTTCATTTAATTCAGTAGGTAATTTGGTCATGGACGTACAATATTCATTTATGGATTCATCAATTTATGAGTTCAGTAGCTAAATGTACTTTTAGAAGTTAAGGCCTCATTAGGTGAGTCACCTCATTAGGTGGGTTACTGGGGGTATGACCTGGAATGGTGCATTCTTGTTCTTAGCTCTTCCCTTCTTCCACTCTCTCTTTGTGCTCTCCTCCATGAACTTTCACCATGCTCTTTCTGCCTTGGAGCATCCAACCATAAACTACAGCCATTGAAACTGTGAGGTAAAATAAACCTTTCCATCTTCCATTTGCAAGTGTCATTTAAGTGATCTATATCTATATCTATAACTATATCCATATCTATCATGTTTCTCTAGAGAACTGTAACCAATACAATTTTCTTGCTAAAGCAACCTTTCAATAAATATTGTTTGCTCATTTTATTTGGATGTTGTGTTAGTCAGCTTTCTACCATTGTGACAGAATACATGACACTATAAAATTAAATGAGAAAATATTTATTTTTTTTATGATTCCAGGGGTTTAATATCATGATCAGATGGCTCCATTATTTGTGGGACTGTGGTGAGTAAGAAGAGTGTAGTGGAATGATATGATAGAGCAAAGCTTATATCCTCATTGGAGTCAGGAAGCAGACACACACACACAGACACACACACACACCACAGAGGGAGGGAGGGAGAGAGAAAGAGAGTAGTTAGATGGGCAGAGATAAAATGGAACCTTCGAAGACATGCCCTAGGTACCTACTTCCACCAACTAGGTCCTACCTCCTAAAGTTTCCACCACCTCCTGATATCACCACAAGCTGGAAACCAATCATTCAACACATGGGCTTTTAGGAGAGCATTTCAGATCCAAACTGTAACAGTTGGTGTTCATTTATTTCTACTTGTCTCTTAGGTCAGTGATATTTCTTTTATTTAAATCATTGTTCATTTATTCATTAATATGTTGTCAAATTCAGTTTTCTATACACTATGATGCTTATTCCATTTTGAACTATTAAATACACATATTTCAAGAATTTAACTTATTTTTACGGGAACATTAAATATGTTCTAAAAAAATCATTTTGTTACTGTTCTCTACTAACAAACCTGAAACAAGCTTCATCCAAATCAACTAATTCATTTAAATATCTCTGCTCACTGGCAACATCTCTGAAGGCCTAGTTTACACATTTCTATTCTATATAACACTGTTTTACACTGTTACATGGTATATAATAAAAACATTTTTGTAATAAACATTTTCTCTTGATATGATACAGAAGTTTTCTCATACTTCCCCACAATCACTCAAATATTTTAAAAATGTATCCTTCTTTAAAGGCACACACATTTACAGGTTCAAATCTTTATTGTTTTAAAATTTTATGGGTCTTTTACAATGCAATATTTTGTTATTTAAATGGCCTTTAAATGGTTAATGTACAATGCGTCATTTTCTGAAATGCAAACATGAATTATGATTTCATCAACATGATTATTCTAAATAGAGTCATAAAGATGTTGGGAAGGTTTGAGTGCCGCACTGGAAAATGTCAGTAGCACTGACTCTTCCCTGTAGAATCCAGATGACTAATTGTTGAAAGTGCTTTTCAAGATTGCTGATTATTTATGGCTGATATTAAAGTGAGTCAGTCAAATTACAGACTTCCTTTTTTGAAACATCAAAGAGCATTTAAAAGATGAAATAATTTGCTTTAGTAATCTACTGAGGCAAACTCAAAGTTATGATTATCTGCATGCAGTAACACTCCTGAAATAGTTTTGAAGAATTTGCACATTTTTTATAAAGAATGTATTAAAGGGCACAAGGATTCTGATACTGATTTCATAAAAGGAAAAATTCTGGTAATAATAACTAACATTTAACATCTTAGTTCAAGCTAATGTATATTTAATAGGCAATTAATATGGCTAACCATTAGTTTGGTCTGCATTTCTAGAGTTATCTGGGTATTAAAGGAAAAGCCCTCAAAACCATTTTAATTCAGCCATGGGTTTTGATGAATTTATTGTTCCTAAAATGTAGCCAGTTTAAAAGTACACCAATGAAATATAGTGTCATGGTGACTTTTGTATAAAAAGATTGGCCTGCTGTTTTTGAGGTGATTGATGAGCAATGTAGAACAAGTCAGAAAATGACATAAAATGTAGTAATTTCTTCCATAGACTATACTTTCTTATTCCATGACACAGCTTTCACTCTGTAAAACTTTGAGGTCAGTGAAATTTCCACGTCTTATATGAAACTTCTATCTAACATTTCTCAGAGATGCCCCAACATGCACATCCTCTAAGTTTATAACTCCATTGGTGAATTCATTCAAATTCCCTTGTACTTAGATCTAAAGGATTCCTTAACAGATCTATATCAGGAAGATTTGCCCGCATCCATGTCCTCCTCTCTCTTTTCCATCCTTCATACTGATGTTAGACATGTGATCACTCCCTCCTTCAACCCAAATGTCTCTATCACTTTACTGCTCTATTGAGAATGTTACTATGGCTCCCTGTCTTGGTTTGAATAAGGGGCAAATATGTTGTAAGATGCAAGAGATTTAGTTAATCGCCATTGCCTTACCTTCCAGTCTCATCTCTTACCTCTTCTCATCTTAGCAAACTCATAATTTTTTGAAAAAAAAAATCTCTGGTAATCATTCAAGTATTTTTTTCTTACTGTCTCTTCTGCTTGGAATACCCTCCTCTAGCTTTCACTGCAGAATCAGATTCTGTCAAGACTATAATATATCCAGGAAACATTCTCCAAAAACCCACCTTCAACTGATGCACTCAGTGACCTTCATTTGTCCTCCTACTATATATTATGTATTCCTTTAGCCTTTAAAACTGTATTAAATTTTATGTATTGGCTTTATTTTCCTCACTAGACTATGAGCTTCTTGAAAATAACTTGAATTTTATTTGTTTCCTCTGTTGCCTACCACAGTCCCTGTCCCAGAATAAATGTTCAATATAATATTTGTTGAATGAACTAATCAAGTGATTAGATCAGTCAATGTTACCCCTACCCTGGTGGTAATGAAATTCATAGAATTACACTACAACAGTAGAGTAAAACCATTCCATGAAGGATAATAACATGTAGCCAATGACAATTCCAGGCTGCAATAATGTCACCACAGGACTGGAGACTTATCTGCCAGATGCTCCATACCAAAGAACATCATCAATCTAATCTATACAGAAATTCAAGAATAATGTTAGCATGAATCAATAGATTTTTGTTTTTTCTAAATCATATTTTAAACTGTAAAAATATACTACATGATTTACATGGAATTCTCATTTTACAGATTAGGGTACTGAGGTTATTAGACATTGAGAAAGTTTTCTCTAAGGTCATGCTTTAATTCACTAGCAGCAGAGCCAAGAAAAAATGAGTCTCAAACTTCATGTTCCCATTTTCTTTCTATGACATCCCAATGTTTTACCAGCACTAATGATGTCCTTATCATTTGGTCCAAGACAAATGCTCCACGAGGTAAGAATATTGCTTTGACAGAGCCTGTAAGCCACAAAAACTGTGCTCAATATCTATTATTAAAGGAACAGTGATTTCACCCTGAAATTGTCCATGAGTTATCAAAAGAGAATTCAAACTACAGAAATACTTACACCAACCCAGATATTAAGATATAAAGAGATAATCAGATCTAACTTTTCATATGAAAACATAGAAAAATAAGACCTAGATGTGATGAAAAGATTTTTCCAAGGTTTTATTGTAATTTTACTGGCAGTATAAGTCTGAACAAAGCCCTAAACACTCTTCACTAACCTATTCTTCATCCAGAAGAAACAGTAGCCACTAGATTACAGTAAAGTATCCACACAATAATACCTCATTGACATATGTTATTTTTTAATCTAATTCTAGATGTAATCACCCTAATCACTGATTTAATTTAACTGCTTCAGTGTTAGATTCTCTAAAGTTTGGATTTAGGAATGAAATTGCCAGAGTTGTAAACTTGAATTTATTGTCTAATAGCTTTGTGACCAAGGGAAAGTTGTTACATCTTTCTTTCTGTGTTTCCTAGTATTTAACAGGTATAAAAATGCACTGTCACATAAAAATATTGAGTTATTCTATGAAAAATGTCAATCTCTGAAACATTGTAAGTGTTAAATAAATATTAGTTACTATAACTAATGTTCACTGATAACTATTAATATCATTTTGCACTCATAAGCACTCTCCTGTTTTATAGCTTGGCCATGTCATTTCATCTTTCTGAGTTTGTTCTTAGTTTTAAACTTACTGGGAAAAATGATTAAGACACAATATGTATATAGAACAATTCCCAATGATGAATGAATTAATTATGTATACTAAATATGTACTATCAAAAAATTCATTGGGGAAAATAAATCTATTTCCCTGAGATTTTGTGATGATCCATGAATAGCATGAGTTATACTTCAGTTAACATCCATTACCTTTCTTGTTTCATATTCTTTTACTTTTTAAGATAAATTTTATTTTATCCCATTCCCCCTCAAGCCCCCTCTCCTCCATAGATACAAAAGCTTTGTTTCCAATTTTCCTTCTATTTTCATTTTTTCCTTCTCTTCCTCCCTTTCTCCCTCCCCTCCCTTGTTCCCCTTCCCATTTGAACACGTTCTTCCCATTTCCCAAAATCCATTTTACATTTCAGTCCTTATTTCCACTTTCCATTTCTCACACCAGAGAAACAATGCAGTGTTTAAACATATGTGTCCAATTTATTGCACTTAGGAGTATGATCTCAAGTTCCATCCATTTAGCTATAAATGTCTGGAGCTCCCTCTTCTCTATGGCAGAGTAGTACTCCATTGTATTAAAAAAGAAAACCCACATCCTCTATCTATTCATCAGTTAATGGGCATTTAAGCTATTTCCAATTTTTAGCTATTACAAACTGTGCTGCTATAAACATGAGTGTACATATATCACTCTGGTATGATGCTTTTCAATCTTTTGGGAAGCTACCCAGCAGGGGAATAGCTGGGTCAAATGGGACCTTTAGTCCTAGTTCTTTGCGGTATCTCCATACTGATTTCTACAGTGGTTGCACCAGTCTACACTCCCACCAGCAGTGAAACAGGGGTCCTTCTTCACCACATCCCCACCAGCATTTGCTATTGGTTGATTTCTTGATAGCAGCCATTCTTTCTGGAGTGAGATGGAATCTCAGCATTGTTTTAATTTGCATTTCACAAATGGCCAGTGATTTTGAATATTTTTTCATATATTTATTGGCTGTTTCTAATTCTTTATCTGAAAAATGTCTTTTCATTTCAGATGTGCATTTTTGGATTGGGTCTTTAAATGTGAGGGATGTGATTTTTTTTTGAGTTCTTTATATATTCTAGATAATAGTCCTTTATCTGATGAATAGCTGGTTAAAAAAAATTGTCCACACTGTGGGTTGTCTCTTCACTCCGTTGATGATTTCTCTTGGTGTGCAAAAGCTTTTTAATAAGATGAGGTCCCAGTTGTTGACAATTTTTAGTATCTCCCATGTGGTCTGGCTTTTGTTCATGAAGTCTTTGCCTATCCTATGTCCTCAAGCAGTCTACCTATTCTCTTTTCCAGCAGATTTAGTGCTTCTGTTTTAATATTTAGATCTTTGATCCATTTCGATTTTAGGTTAGTGTATGGTGAAAGATATGGGTCTAATTTCAATCTTTGGCATATGGAAAGCCAGTTTTCACAGCAACGTTTATTAAAGAGGCTATTTTTCTTCCAGTGAAGGTGTTTGGTCCCTTTGTCAAAGAAAAGGTGTCTGAGTATGTTTAGAGTTGTTTCTGCATCCTCTAGTCTGTTCCATTAATCCTCAGGTGTGTTCTTTTATCGGTACCATGCTCTTTTTATCACAGTGGCTTTGTAGTATAATTTAAAGTCAGGGATTATGATAGCCCCTGCCTTGCCTTGGTTGCCCAGAAATTCTAGGTCTCTTCTGGTTCCAAATTAATTTTAGGATTTTTTTCTAATTCTGTGAGATATGCTGTTGGGATTTGATTGAGATTGCATTGAATTTGCATAACAATTTTGGAAGTATGGTCATTTTCACTATATTGGTTCTTCCTATCCAAGAACAAGGGCTATCTTTTCATTTTCTGATATTTTCTTCAATCTCCTTTTTCAGAGTACTGTGGTTTTCAATTTAAAGGTCTTTTACTTCCTTTGTTAGATTGATTTTTAGGTATTTCATTCTTTAGATGCTATTGTGAAGGGATTTTTTTCTTTAATTCCTCAACCCATATATAGGAAGTCTATTGATTTTTGAGTGTTGACTTTGCATCCAGCTATGCCACTGAATTTGGTTATTAAATCTAGAAGTCTTTTGGTGGAGTTTTTGGGATTTTCTATGTTGAGTATAGTGTCATTTGCAAATAATGATAGTTGAATTTCTTCCTTTCCTATCCTTACTCTTTTTATTTCTTTCTCTTGTCTGATTGCTCTAGCTAGTGCCTCTAGAACTATATTGAAGAAGAGTGGTGACAGTGGACATCTGTGTCTTATTCCTTCCAGTTTTTGTCCATTTAGTATGATGTTGGCTGTTGTAAAATCATAGACAGATTTTATCAGATTGAGATAAAGACCATCTATATCAATTTCCTGTAGGTTTTTTTTTTATCATGAATAGGTGTTGGACCTTGTCAAATGCTTTATCTGCATCTATTGAGAGTATCATAGTTTTTGTCCTGGGCTCTGTTAATATAGTGTATTACATTTATTGATTTGTATATGTTGTACCATTCCAGCATCCCTGGAATCCAATTTAGTCATGGTTTAAAACCTTCATGATGATTTCCTGTATTCTATTTGTCAGTATCTTATTGAGGATTTTTGCCTCTATGTTCATTAGGGAAATTGGCCTGTAACTCTCCTTTTTGGTTGGAATTAGTGTATTTTCGCTTCCAGGAATGAATTTGGGAGTATTGCTTCCCTTTCAATTTCATTAAAGAGTTTGAGAAGTAGTGGCATTAGATCTTCTCTAAATTTCCAGCAGTGAATCCATCAGGGCCTTGGCTTTTTTTGTTGGTGGGTTTTTAATTTCATCTTCAATTTCACTGACTAATATTAGTTTGTTTAGAATTTTTATTATCTTCTTGATTCAGATTTTCATATTTAATATGTATCTAGGAATCTGTCCATTTCTTCTGTTTTCCACCTTATTAGAATATACGTTCTCAAATTAAGACTGGATGGTCTTCCAGTTTTCTGCAGGATCTGTTGTAATTTTACCCTGTTCATTCCAAATTGCAGGTATTTGAGTCTTTTCTTTCGTTTTTTTTGAGAAGGTTGGCCAAGGGCTTGTCAATTTTATTTAATCTTTCAAAAATTAACTCTTTGATTCATTGATTCTTTGTATTGTTTTCTTAGTCTCCATTGCATTAATTCTGCTCTGTTCTTTATAACTTCCTCCCTCCTCCAAGCTTTGATATTGACTTGTTCTTTTTCTAGACGCTTGAGGTTCAACATTAGGTTGTTTAACTGAGCTCGGTCTGTTTTCCTAATATGAGAATTCACTGCTATAAATTTGCCTTGTAAGACTGCTTTCATTGTCTGTGACCCACTGGTTATTCAGAAGTGTGTTGTTCAATTTCCATGTGTTTATGAAATTCTTGTGGTTTCTATTGCTATTGATCTCCAATTTCATCACACTATGGTCTGATAATATACAGGGGATAACTTCAATTCCTTCGCACTTACTTAAACATGTTCTATGAGCTAGTATGTGTTCTATTTTGGAAAATGCCCTATGGAAAAAATGCCCCCAGAAATCATCATGAAGAATGTGTACTCTAATGTTAGGTGGAACACTCTGTAGACATCTACTAAGTCCATTTGTTCAAAAGTTTGGTTCAATTCTGATATTTCATTGTTGATTTTTTGTCTCATTGATCTGTCTATTTGTGACTATTTGAAGTCCCCAATTGCAACTGTATTAGTGTTTATTTGATTTTTCATGTCTGTTAATATTTGTTTTATCAAGTTGGGTGCACCAGTATTTGGTGCAAAAATATTTGTGATTGTTATCTCTTCCTCTTGGATTGATCCCTTTAGAAGGATGTAGTGACCTTCTTTGTATCTCTTCAGCAGTATTGGCTTGAAATCCACCTTGTCTGCAAATAGAATGGTTATTCCTATTTTTTTCCAGGTTTCTGTCACATGGAATATTGTTTTCCATATTTTGACTTTCATTCTATGAATTTCCTTTTGAATTAAATGTTCTTCTTATATGCACCATTTGGGTCAGTCTTGCTTCTTGATTATTTAGCTCACAGTTTGTAAATGTTTCAGTTTATAATCAGGTAGCTTTGCTGGGGATTTAGCTCAGTGGTTCTGCCGCCTGCTTCACAAGTGCACGGTCCCAAGCTCAATCCCCAGTACAGAAAAAAAAATTCAGTATAATCAGCTAGCTCTAAGGCAGAGTGGCACATGGCAGAGGGGCAACAGTTCATAGCAGACAGATGGTAGCAAAGCAGCAAGGTAACTAACAAGTGTCTTCGTGCCCCTTTTATCTTATTCACACTACCTAGGGCAAATAGCACTCACATCTTTAATCCTTGTGCCTTCAGGTCTACAATTGCATCATGAATCAGTCATACACTCTACATTCAGCTACCTCAGAAAAAGCCCCACCTAGGACTGCATGAGGCTTTGGAGGGACATCTAGACATAAGCCATAATAATACTCATATCGTCATTATCAATACAAGAGTTGACTTAATTAACAGAAGATTATTTATATAGCAACAAAGTACAGCCCTGTCCTACAGAGGAGGACTGTCATAAATTTCATGACACTGGCTCTAGATGAAAATTCACTTACCAGTTTTCCTGACTCTCTTGATGACTTCTTTTTGAGGCAGGGTCTCACTTTATAGTTAAGGTTTGAACTCACTATGTACCCCAGGCTGGCATGTGCCATCATGCCTGGTTTATCTTGGTAATTTGAAAAACCTTAAGATACTTGATTTATAACATAATAAACATAAATTTCTTCAGTGGTGTGTAGATTAGATTCTCTCACTACTCTCTACCTTTGCTGTAATTGTAAAAGTACTGAAGAAAAAGGCATCAAAGGGGGGGGGGGATAAGAAACCAAGATATGTCATGTAAAGGTACCAGATACCAATGATGAATGTAACTGTATTTTATACCTAAAATGTACCAATAAACTTAATGGGAAATAAAGAAAAAAAAAGAAAAGGCATCAAATACCTGTAAAAACTCAGATTGCTTAGCATTAAGAGAACAAAATGAAACAACTGCCTGCTGAAATTGGTGACTTGTGCAATTTTATTACTCAGGATGTAGCTTATAATCAACTTGCACACCTCCCAAAAGAGCTCAGGAACTGCATGCAGATAAGCAACATAGGCTTGCAGCACAATGGACTGCTGAGCCTTGCTGAAACAATAGAAACAATAGAAAACCTGTTCAGGTTAAGTCATCTTGCCCTGAGATATAATAGACTACCAGTATTACCCACATCAATGGTAAAATGCCTTGCACTTGAAGAATTAATCTTAGGAGAACAATAACAGTTTTACTTTACAAGAAGGGCCCATTATTCAGTTCCTACAGATGCAGGATCTGTATCACACCATGGTCTGATACAGAGCTGCATTATCTTACACAGTGTGAAGAATCAGACTACTATTCATGTTTCACATGTGTTTCTGTGTGTATTTATGTGGATATTGATATATATGGCAGAATTTAAAAGACTACATTTTGTGTTTCTGCTAATAGAGGAATCGGCCATTTAGATTTTTAAATTATGTACAAAGGTCTTATATGTTTTCTTTTCTGAAATTGATAGATTTTTTTCTTTTGTGTAGTCTGATATGCCAGTATGCATGAAATTATCAACAAATTATGAAATTATTCAATTTAAGGTACAGAAGCTCTATAGTTACATACACATTTTTCTTAGAAAAAATAATGGGAAAATATTTTGTTGCAACTTTTCCTATGCATTTTTCCCTTACCAATTGTCAGATCTTTATAGTATGATAGGCTCTGTATAGAGAATTTTTCTTTAACTTATTTTGAAATTTTATATTTGAATTTTATATATGGTTTACAGTAAATAAATCACTAAATTTTTTGTTTTAATTTACTTTCTCTTAGTCAAAAAGTAGAGTTTATATGTTCTATTAAATAATTTGCATCAGCTGGTGTAAATATTAATATATTTGCTTGTTGAAACAAATCGCAAAATGAAAAACATTCTTAAAATATAAAATTTCATTAATTTTACTTCCTGATGAGTTGTGAAGCAAAATATATGAAGGATGGTTTTGGATTGAGGTAGGATATTAAAACCTTCCCTAGTATAAATGTTTCCTTTTTAAATTATTTTTCTAGGTTCATGTTTATAGTACATATGTTTACACTCATCATGGAGATTTGGCACATATACATGGCATTTCTTAATTCTTTTTTTTTCTGTTCCCCTCCACTCCCTACCCATTCCTGCATCTGTTGTGCCCTTTCACATTCCTCATAAGAGTGGTGCTTCTACACAACACTTCACAATTCTGTTTTTAAATCTCATTTTCCTCCCCTCCTTTCTGCCTCTGTCTCTTGGTTCCTTTCCTATAGCCTAAAGATTCATCTTCCTATTTTCTGTTCCTGTTTTGTATTTTATTTATATTTTGGGTTTGCCAAATAAGAGAGTCCATGCGATATTTAAGCATGCATGTTTAATTTACTTCACTTAACATTATGGACTCAATATCCACCCAACTTTGTTGTCTTAGTTACTTTTCCTGTTACTGAGACAAAATATCCAACACCCAAAGTTAAAGGAGAAAAGACTTATTTGGCTTACATTTTGTAGAGGTTTCTGTCCATAGTCAGCTGGATCCATGACAGAGTGGCAGAGGGGCATTCCAGAGGAGAAATAGTACAGGGCAAGCAGGCAGGTGAAAGCACATGAGGCCTCATTCTTTCCCTTGTATTTTATGCAGTCTACCTACCCTAGGGTGGGAGTAGTACTCACACCCTTAATCCTAGCCAAAATTTTGCCAAATCGAGCAGTGAACTGATTTAGTAATCACACATCCTTGATGCCAGCACCATATTCTCTATAGGCAGCCACCTCTGAAAAGCAACCCCTATGACTAGGTGAGGCTTTGGGGAGATATCTAGACACAAATCATAACATTTGTCCTTCTTTATGATGGAGTGGTACTCCATTATATATAAACAACACATTTTCTTTATCCATTCATCTGTTGATGGACATGTAGGCTGCTTCCAAGATACAGCTATCATGAATTGTCATTCTATAAACATAGGTAGGAATGTATCAATATAATATGATGTTTTTAAATCTTTTGGGAAGGTATCTAGAAAGGAGATGGCTGAGTTGAATGAAATTTCTTGTTTTATTTATTTCAGGAATGTTCATACTGATTTTCATAGTGGTTGTACCAGTTTAGAATCTTCCGCACAAGAAAAAAAGTACTTCTTTTTCTCTGCAGCCTCTTCAGCATTTGTTACTATTTGATTTTTTGAAGTTAGCCATTTTTCTGGAGTGAGATGAAATATCAATGATGCTTTAGTGTGCATTTCTAAAATGGTCATTCATGTTAAATATTTTGATGTATTTATTGGCTATATATTCTTCTTCTGAGGAGTATCTATTCATTTCAGATGCAGTATTCAATTTTTATTGGGCCTTTTAATTTAGAAGATGCAAGTTTTTGAGTTCTTTATGTAATCTAAATATGAGTCCTTTGTTTGAGGATTGGCTGGGAAATTTTTCCCCCATTTTGTAAGTTGTCTCATCACTCTATTGGTTGTTTCTTTTGCTCTGCAGAAGCTTTTATTATCCTATTTGTTGATTTGGTATTATTTTTGTGCGATAGTTAAAAAAACTTGGCTATGACCATGTCTTCAAGAATTTTACCTATTTTGTCATACAGTAGATTAAGTGTTTCTGTTTTATTATTTACAAATTTGATACATTTTTTTCTTAAGTTATTTTATTGGTACATTTTAGGTATACAATACATTTACATTTGTCATTGGGTGCTTGTACCTGTACATGATGTATCTTGGCACTTATTTTTTCCCCATTACCTGTGCACCCTTCATCCCCTCCACCCTTCTCCATTAACATAGACATCATTTCCATTTTTTTCTTTTCTCATAATTTTTCCTTTCCCTTCTTTCCTTTCCCCTTCCCCTCCCTTCACCGGTAACTTTTGGACCTTTTTTCCCATTTCAAATTATCGATTATTCATTTTAATCACTTTAAACCTTATTTACACTTTCAGTTTCTCACACTAGAGAAACTATTCGGTATTTGCACATGTGTGTCCTATTTGTATCACTTAAGAGTATGGCCTCAAAATGCATCCATTTAGCTATAAATGACTATAGTTTCCTCATTCTTTATGGCTGAGTAGTACTCCATTTTATAAAAAAAAAACACCACATTTTCTTTATCCAGTTTCCAGTTGATGGGCACTTGGGCTACTTCCAAGCTTTAGCTATTACAAACTGTACAGCTTTGAACATGGGTGCACATATATCACTGTGGTATGATTCTTTTAATTCTTTTGGGAAGATACCCAGCAGGGGAATAGCTGGGTCAAATAGGACCTCTAGTCCTAGTTCTTTGAGTTATCTCCATAATGATTTCCACAGTGGTTGTACCAGCCTGGACTCCCACCAAAAATGGAGAAGGGTTCCTTTCTCACCACACCCAGGCCAGCATTTGTTATTTGTTGATTTCTTGATAGCAGCCATTCTTTCTTGGATGAGGTGGAATCTCTGTGTTGTTTTATCTGCATCTCTTGAATGGCCAGTAATGTTGAACATTTTTTCATATATTTGTTTGCTGTGTTTCCTTCTTTGTCTGAGAAATGTCTGTTCATTTCAGATGCCCATTTTTGAATTGGCTCATTGAATATGGGGGTCTGATTTTTTTCAGTTCTTATATATTCTAGGTAGTAGTCCTTTGTCTGAGGTACAGCTGCTAAAAAATTTTTCTCACCTTGTAGGTTGTCTGTTAGCGATGTTTGTGCTTTCTTTGTTGTGCAGAAGCTTTTTAATAAGATGAGATCCCAGGTGTTGATTTTTTCTGCTAGTTCCCGTGCTACTGAGGTTTTGTTCATAAAGTCTTTTCCTTTGCCAATGTCTTCAAGAATTCTACCTAACTTATCTTCCAGCAAGATTAGTGTTTCAGATTTAATATTTAGATCCTTAATCCACTTCGATTTTAGTTTAGTGCAGGGTGATAGGTATGGGTCTAATTTTAATCTTCGGCAGATGGAAATCCAGTTTTTCCAACACCATTTATTAAATAGGCGATCTTTCCTCCAATGATGGTGGTTGGCACCTTTGTCAAAGATGAGGTGCCTGAGTATGTCTGGAGTTGCTTCTGCATCTTGTAACCTATTCTACTGATGCTCAGGTCTGTTCTTTTGACAGTAGCATGCTGTTTTTTTTTTTTTTTTTATCACAGTAGCTTTGTAGTACAGTTTCAAAGTTGGGGATGGTGATACCCTCAGCCATGTCTCTGTTGCTTAAAATTGCTTTAGCTCTTCTAGGTCTCTTCTCGTTCCAAATGAATTTTTGGATTGTTTTCTCTAGTTCTGTGAAGTACATTGCTGGAATTTCAATGGGCATTGCATTGAATCTATATAGTAGTTTTGGAAGTAGGGCCGTTTTCACTATATTGGATCTTCCTTCCCAGAAGTGAGGGATATCTTTCCATTTTCTTGTATCTTTTTTGATCTCTTTTTTCAAAGGGCTATAGTTTTCAGTGTAGAGGTCTTTCATTTTCTTTGTTAGATTGATTCCTAGATATTTCATTTTTTTGGATGCTACTGTAAAAGGAATTGTTTCCCTAATTTTTCTCTCAGTGAGCCTGTTATTTGTGTACAAGAAGGCTATTGTTTTCTGAGTGTTGACCTTGTATCCAGCTACTCTACTGAATCTGTCAATTAAGTCTATAAGTCTTTTGGCAGAGTTTTTTGGGTCTTCTATGTAAAGTATCATATCATCAGCAAATAATGACAGTTTAACTAATTCCCTTCCTATCTTTATTCCTTTCATTTCTTTCTCTTTTCTAATTGCTGTGCTGATATTTGCAAAACTACATTGAGCAGGAGTGGTGATAGTGGGCATCCTTGTCTTGTTCCTGATTTTAGCATGAACTTTTTCAGTTTTTTTTTTCTTAAATTCTTTTATTGGTACATTTCAGGTATACAACACATTTACATTTCTCATTGGGAACTTGTACCTTTACATGATGGATCTTGGTTCTTATTTTTTCTCATTCCTAGACCTCCTTTTGTCCCCTCCACACTTCCATATTTACAAAGACTTTATTTCCATTTCTCATCATTTTTTCTTTCCCTTGTTTCCTTTCCCCTGTTCCTCCCACTACCCCTACCCTTTTGGACTTTTTCTTCCTATTTGCATTATCGATTATTCATTCTAATCATTGGTACATTTTAGGTATACAATATGATGGCATTCATCATTGGAAATTTACACCTTTACATAATCTCTCTTGGTTCTTATTTTTCATCCTTGCCAGCCCTCCCTTCAACCACTCCATCCCTCCTTATTTACAAAGATTTTGTTCCTATTTTTCCATTTTCTCATATTAATGCCATTCCCTACTTTCCTTTCCCCTATCCCTCCCACTTCCCCTTCCCCTTTGCCCCTTTTCTACCTATTTCACATTCCCTATTATATGTTTTAGTCCTTATTTACACTTTCAGTTTCTCACACCAGAGAAACTATTTGGTATTTATTCATGTGTGTCCCATTTATTTCACTTAAGAGTATTGCCTCAATGTGCATCCACTTAGCTATAAATGTCTCTAATTTCTCACTTTTTGTGGCTGAGTAGTACTCCATTTTATTAAAAAACCACATTTTCTTTATCGAGTCTCCTGTTGATGGGCATTTGGGCTGTTTCCAAGTTTTAGCTATCACAAACTGTGTTGCTATGAACATGGGCACACATATATCACTGTGGTATGATTCTTTTAATTCTTTGGGGAAGATTGTCAGCAGTGGAATAGCGGGGTCAAATGTGACTTACAGTCCTAGTTCTTTCAGGTATCTCCATACTGATTTCCACAGTGGATGCACCAGTCTACACTCCCACCAGAAGTGGAGAAGTGTTCCTCCTTCCCCACATCCCCACCAGCATTTGTTATTGGTTGATTTCATGATAGCAGCCATTCTTTCTGGAGTTAGGTGGAATTTCAGCATTGTTTTCATTTGCATCTCTCCAATGACCAGTGATGTTGAACATTTTTTAATGTATTTATTTGCTATTTCTAATTCTTTGTCTGAGAAATGTCTATTCATTTCAGATGCCCATTTTTGGATTGGGTCTTTAAATTTGGGAAGTCTGATCTTTTTAAGTTCTTTATAGATTTGAGATAGTAGACCTTTGTCTGAGGAAAGGCAGGTGAAGATTTTTTCCCACATTGTGGGTTGTCTCTTCACACTGCTGGTGGTTTCTCTTGCTGTGCAGAAGCTTTTTAATAGGAAGAGATCCCACTTGTTGATTGATTGTGCTGGTTCACAGACAACTGAGGTTTTGTTCATAAAATCTTTTCCTACACTGATGTCTTCAAGAGTTCTACCTAAGCTCTGTTCCAACTAGTTAAGAGTTTCTATTTTAATACTTAATTCTTTAATTCATTTCAATTTTATTTTAGTGCATGGAGAGAGATATAGGTCTAGTTTTAATCTTTGGTAAGTTGAAGCCCAATTTTTCCAGCATCATTTATTAAAGAGGCTATCTTTCCTCCAGTGAGGGTGTTTGGCTCCTTTATTGGAGATGAGATGGCTGAGTGTGTCTGGAGTTGTTTCTGCATCTTCTAATCTGTTCCACTGGTCCTCAGGTCTGTTTCCTTGCCTGTACCATGCTGTTTTTATCACAGTAGCTTTGTAGTATAGTTGCAGGTTGAGGATTGTGATACCCCCTCCCATGTCTCTGTTAACTAAAATTGCTTTTGCTATTCTGGGTCTCTTCTTGTTCCAAATGAATTTTTGGATTGTTTTCTCAAGGTCCATGAAGTATGCTGCTGGGATCTCAATTGGCGTTGCATTAAATCTATATAGCAGTTTTGGAAGTATGGCCATTTTCACTCTATTAATCCTTCCTACCCAGGAGCAGGGGATGTCTGTCCATTTTCTAATATCATTTTCAATCTCTCTTTTCAGAGTGCTATAGTTTTCAGAGAGGGGTCTTTGATTTCTTCCGTTAGGTTGATTCCTAGGTATTTCAGTTTTTTGGATGCTATTGTGAAAGGAATTGTTTGCCCTATTTCTCTCTCAATGAGTCTGTCATTCATGTAAAGGAAAGCTATTGATTTTTGTGTGTTGACTTTGTAACCAGCTACTTGACTGAATTTGGTTATTAAGTCTAGAAGACTTTTGGTGGAGTTCTTGGGGTCTTCTATATACAGTATCATGTCATCTGCAAATAAGGACAATTTGACTTCTTCATTTCCTATCTTTATTCCTTTTATTTCTTTCTCTTTTCTAATTTCCCTGGCTAATGTTTCCAGAACTACATTGAACAAGAGTGGTGATAGTGGACATCCTTGTCTTGTTCCTGATTTTAGTGGGAAGGATTTCAGTTTTTGACCATTTAGTGTGATACTGGCTGTTCGTTTTTCATAGGTGGCTTTTATTAGAGGCAGAGACCATCTATTATGATTTTTTGTAGGGTTTTTATCATAAATGCATGTTGGATTTTGTCAAATGCTTTTTCTCCGTCTATGGAGATAATCATATGGTTTTTGTCCTTGGCTCTATTGATATAGTGTATTAAATTGATTTATTTGTGTATATTGAACCATCCCTGCATCCCTGAGATGAATCCCACTTGATCAGGGTGTATGATCTTCTTGATGATCTTGTGCATTCTGTTTGCCAGTATCTTATTAAGGATTTTTGCATCTATGTTCATTAATCAGATTGGCCTATAGTTCTCCTTTTCGGTTGGGTCTTTCTCTGCATTGGGGATCAAGGTGATGCTTGCCTCCAGGAATGAATTTGGGAGCATTGCTTCCCTTTCAATTTCTTTAAAGAGTTTAAACAGTAGTGGCAGCAGTTCCTCTCTAAATGTCTTGTAGAATTCAGCAGTGAAGCCATCAGGACCTGGGCTTTTCTTAGTTGATAAGTTTTTAATTACATTTTCAATTTCATTGGTTGATATTGGGTTGTTTATAATTTTTAAGTCTTCTTCATTCAACTTTGGTAATTCATATGTATCTAGGAATCTGTCCATTTCTTCTGTATTTTCCATCTTATTGGCATATAAGTTCTGGAAGTAGGTATTGATGATCCTCAGGATTTCTGGTAGGTCTGTTGTAATTTCACACTTTGTATTCCTAATTGCATGGATCTGGGCCTTTTCTTTCCTTTTTCTGATAAGGTTGGCTAAAGGTTTGTCAATTTTGTTTATTCTTTCGAAGAACCAAGTCCTGGTTTCATTGATTTTTTGTATCATTCTCTTAGTCTCCATTGCATTGATTTCTCCTCTGATCTTTATAGTTTCCTCCCTTTTGTGAGCTTTGGGGTTGTCTTGCTCTTCTTTTTCTAGAAGACTGAGCTTCAGCATCAGGTTATTTTATTAGGCTCATTCTGTTTTCCTAGTATGCATATTTACTGATATGAATTTCCCTCATAAGACTGCTTTCATTGTGTCCTATAGATTCCGATATGTTGTATTGTCATTGTCATTTAATTAAAGGAACTGTCTGATATCTTCTTTAATTTCCTCTGTGATCCACTGGTTATTCAGAAGTGTGTTGTTCAATTTCCACGTTGTTTATGAAATTTTTTTTCTTTTGCTATGGATCTCCAATTTCTTCACACTATGTCCTGGTAATATACAGGGGGTAACTTCAGTTCTTTTACCTTTACTTAGACATGTCCTCTGAGATAGCATGTGGTCTGTTCTGGAGAATGATCTGTGTGCAGATGAAAAGAATCTGTATTCTGATTTTGTGGTGTGGAACACTGTAAATATCTATTAAGTCCATTTGTTCAATAACTTGGCTCAGTTCTAGAATTTCCTTGTTAAAGTTTTGTCTCAATGATCTGTTTATTTGTGATAGTGGGGTATTGAGGTCCCCCACTACAATTGTGTTAGTGCTTATTTGGTTTTTCAGGTCCATTAATATTTGTTTTGTATAGTTGTGGGCGTTCGTATTTGGTGCATATTTATTTAGGATTGTCATCTCTTTCTCTCGGATTGTTCCCTTCACAAGGATGTAGTGACCGTCTTTGTCTCTCTTATTTAGTTTTGGTTTGAAATGTACTTTATCTGCAAATAATATTGCTACCCCTGCTTTTTTCTGGTTTCCTGTGGCATGGAGAACTGTTTTCCATCCTTTCACTTTCCATCTATGAATTTCTTTTTGAGTTTGGTGTGTTTCTTGTATACAGCACATTGTTAGATTTTCCTTCTTAATCCATTCTGCCAGTCTATTTCTTTTAATTGGTGAATTGAGACCATTAATATTGATGGTTATAATTGATTGATATTGATTTATCCTTGTCATGATGTTTTACTTTTGTTGGGACTTTTATTTAATTTACCCACTTTCCGTTTAATTTCTTACCTTGCCTGGTGGCTTCCCTCTGTTGGGCCTCATGGATTTTTGACTTTCATTGTTTTTTTCTAGGGTATTGTTTAGAATTGCTTGTAATGCTGGTTTAGTGTGCATGAAATTTCTCAGGTGTTCTTTGTCGGGGAAGTATCTAATTTCCCCATCAATTTTGAAAGATCATTTTGCAGGATACAACAGTCTAGGTTGGAAGTCATTTTTTTTTAGGGCTTGAAATACTTCACTCCAGGCTCTCCTTGAGTTGAGGGTTTGTGTTGAGAAGTCTACTATGATTCTGATGGGCTTTCCTTTGTAGGTGATTTGTTTCTTTTCTCTAACTGCTTGTAGGATTTTGTTCTTCTGATGGGTTTCTGGGATCTTGACTATTATACGTGTAGATATAATTTTTTTTTTATCATGGCTAGTTTCAGTTCTATATGCCTCACTTATCTGTATGTCCAGTTCTCTACCTCTGTCTGGGAAGTTTTCCACTATTACTTCTGTGAATAGTTTTTTTATGTCAATTGTACTTTCTCCTGTTTTTCATGGACTCCTATCAGTCTTATGCTATTCTTCTTTGCGTCGTCTAGAAGCTGCTGGATTGATTTCTCGTGGTCCCTTATTATTTTTAAGAAATCTCTGTTTTCATAGTCCTTAACTGCTATCCTGTCTTCTATATCTGATAGTCTATCTTCAGATTTCCTTAATCTGGTGTGGATACTTTCAATGGAGTTTTTAATTTCCTGAATATCTGTTTGAATCTGTTTCATGGATTCCATTTCTTTATTATGTTGGGTGATCATTGTTTCCTTTTCTTTCTTATGCTAGTTATTCATGGCTTCCAGTATGTTTCTGCCCTCATCTATTTTTTTTTATCTGTTTCTATTCTAGAGCCTCCAATCATGTCTTTCACTCTGCTCACCATTTCTGTAGATATCTGGGAGATTATTTCTGCTTTGAATTTTTCTGGAGGCTCATTCATTTATTTTGTTACTTTCTGTGCTATCAGTTCATGGTGTCCAGATTATTGATTATCGGAGTTTTCCACCTCATTTCCCCTGGGGCTTACCCTTGGTGGGGTGGAAGTCTGATTGTGTGCCTTGCTTAAATGTCTTCTCAAATTTTTTTTGGTACTGCCTTGGTTTAATTCATGGGTTGATACTTCAAAATTGCTTATTGTAAGTATCTTTGTTGCTTGCATTTAGGACCCATATGAAATGATTTCTTCTCTGAGGTGTCTTCCAGATATAGCTGGTCTTTAAGTTTTCAGTATCTAATGACTCTGGGGCTATCTCATTTTCATCATACCAGGAAGGACCACTGAGTAGTCAATAACAACACCTTAGCCCAAGTGATACAATCAGCAACACTATAGCATCAAGTACATCTTAGAAAATGACATTTTTTGCTATTTATTAATGTATCACCTTTAACTGTGTGAATTAAATCAAAATGAAGGACCAACCCAACATATGTTTATAGTGAATAAACTCTTCAATATAGCAACTTTATCCTTTGGGATGGGGAGTTAGAAGGAGTTGGGGAAGGAGGGATAGATATGTAGAAGGATAGGGGGAGGTTAGCAGTGAGGCCAAAGGACACAGGCCAGAGAAGGAAAAAGAAAATAATAGAAAAATAAAGAAGATATCCGAAAGAGGGCCAGAACTGGAACAAAATGGGAGATGAAAAATGTGGGACAGCAAGAGAGTGAGTGTAAGAGAGAGAGAAAGGAAAGAGAAAAGAAAGAAGACAAAAAAGGAGAGAAAAACAAAAATTTGCTAAGAATAGGAAAGAAAATTAAAGATAAGAGGAGATAAAAGCAAACCAATAATACTAATTTTGAAAATAACAATGAAAATGAAGGGCCTCCCTTCAGGGTATGTCTCTGCTGTCACAATAGACAATGTGGGTAGCAGTGTGTAGCTATAAGTCAATGAGTCTCAGCAAGCCAGTCACAGACCCATGAGATTGAGGCAGATTTCTGGCTGCAAGTCCCAAGTTGAGCTCCCTGTCTTCCAGTAGGATTGAACTCTGCAGGGTTGTGCTGCAGGTTCCAAGTGTCCTTCCCCTGAAGATAGTCCCAGTTCCGATGGGAGGTGATGATCCCTCCAACTTACCCAGTATGGTGGTCTGGTGATCTGGTGTCCCCTGTGTCTTTGTAGTGTGGAACCAGGTGGCAGTACAGCCAAGAGACCAGAGGAGCGGGGGGGGGGTGTCCTGCAGGCACCTGCATAGCTAAATGGATCACTGTCGGGGCGGGGGGGGGGGCTCGGGCTGGATGGAGCGGGTTCCCTGTGACCAGGGACCCCTCTGTGGCATCCACGGATGTGCCTGTCTGGCGCATGCCGGATCTGACCCATTTTGATTTTCGTTTACTGAATGGTGAATGAAACGGTTCTAGATTCAATCTTTGGGATGTAGATAACCAATTTTCCCAGCACTGTTTGTTAAAGAGGCCATCTTTCCTCTCGAAAAGGTAGTATTAGGCTCTTTTGTCAAAAAGTTAAGTTTAAAAAAAAAAGTTAAGTTTGCATTGGGTTATTTCTGCATCCTCTGTTTCATTGATCCAAAAGTCTTTTTTTCTTTTTTTTTTTTGCCAATTCCATACTGTTTCTGCCATTGCAGCTGTGTAGTGTAATTTGAAGTTGGGAATTGTGATGCCTTCTGCCTTGCTCTTTTTGCCCACTATTGCTTACAATATTCTAGATATCTTCTGGTTCCATAAGAATCTTGGGATTGTTATTTCTAGTTCTATGAGGAAAGCTATTGGTGTTTTGATTGGGATTGCATTAAATCTGTACAAGTTTTGGAAATATGGCCATTTTAATTATATTGATTCAGCCTATCAAGAAACAGGCAATAGCTTTTCATTTTCTGATATCCCCTTTGATCTCCTTTTTCAAAGTGCTAGAGTTTTCATTGTAGATGCCATTAACTTTCTTCTTTAGTTCCTAAGTATATCATTTTTCTTGATGCTATTGTGAAAGGTATAGTTTCCCTAATTTTGTTCTTGATGAGCTTCATTACTTTTATCAATTGGTGTATGTTGAACCATCCCTGCATCCCTGAAACAAATCCTACTTTGTCATGATATATAAAATGTTTGATGACTTTTGCATTATGTTTTTCAGTATCTTATCAGTGTGCAGGAACAGTATTGATGTTTGTGTGTTGACTTTGTATCCTACTATGCTGCAGAATTTGCTTTTTCATTCTAAGAGTCTTCTCATGGAGTTTTTGTGGTCTTCCATATAAAGGATGATGTCATTTGCAAATAATGATAATTTAACTTCTTCCATTCCTAAATATATCCTTTTTATTTCTTTGTCTTGCCTCATAGCACTGGCTAATATTTCAAGAATTATAAAGAACACGAGTGGTGATAGCAGACATCCTTTTCTTATTCCTGATTTTAGAGGGAAAGTTTTCAGCTTCTTTCTATTTAATATTTTTTGGTCATTGGTTTGTCATAGATGGCTTTTATCTGAATGAGGTAAAGTCTTTATATTTTTCAGTGTTTTTATCATCAATAGATGTTAGATTTTGTCAAGTACTTTTGTGTCTATTGAGATGATCATATTTTTTTATCCTGTTTTATTTTCAGTGGTGTATTGGATTTATCAATTTGTGTATGTTCAACCATCCCTGCATTTCTGGAAGGAATCCTACTTGGTCATTATGTATAATCTTTTTCATGAACTATTTCATTATGTTTTCCAGTACCCGATTGAGTATTTTTGTATGTCTGTTCATTAAAAAAATTTACTTGTATTTTTTGAGGAGTATTAGCATTAGATCTTTAATAAAATGTTTGTAGAATTTGATAGTGCATCTGTCAGGTCCAGGAACATTTTAGTTGATAAAGATAGAGTAAATTTTATTACTTCTTCAATTTCATTGACTGCTATTGGTTATATCTTCTTGGTTCAGCTTGGTAGCTCATATGTATCTAGTAATCTACAATTTCTTCTGAATTCTCCATTTTATTAAGAGTACAGTTTTCCAAAGTAGTTAGCAATGATCTGGAGTTTGGCATAATCCATTTTGTTTCACCTTTTTCATTTGTAATTGGATGGATTTGTGTCATTTATTTTCTCTTTTGTGTAATGTTGGCTAGGGTTTGTCAATTTTGTTTATTCTTTCAAAGAATCAATTTGATTCATTGATTTTTTGCATTGCTTTCTAGTCTCAATTTTGTTAATTTCTACTCTCATCTTTATAATTTCTTTCTTCATACTAGCCTTGGATTTGGATTTTTCTTGTTTTACTAGGACCTTGAGGTACATAATTAGGTTGTTTATTTGAGCTTGCTCTTTTTTTTAGTGTAGACATTCACCTATAAATTTCCTTTTTAGAACTGCTTTCATTGTGTCCCATAGGTTCTGATATGTTGTAGTGGCATTATTGTTTGATTCCAGGAACTGTGTAATTTCTTCCTTGATTTCTTCTGATTCTTTGATTATTTAAGAGGGTATTGTTTAATTTCCATGTATTTGCATAGTATCTGATTTCTTTTGCCATTGATTTCTAGTTTCATGGCACTGTGATCTGATAATATGCATGGTATAATTTTTATTATCTTTCATTTACTTAAGCATGCTTTATGAACCAGCTTGTGATCTATTTTGAAGAAATTCCCAAGTGCTGCCTGAAAGAATGTGTATACTGTTGTTGTTGGGTGGAACACTATAGATGTCTGTTAACTCTATTCAAAGGTTTGATTCAACACTGATATCTCTTACCTTGTCTAGTTGAACTATCTATGGCAGCAGGGAATTGAGGCCCCTCATTACAATTTTATTGATGTTTTGTCTGATTTTTCATGTACAGTGGTGTTTGTTTTATGAAGTTGGGTGGAGCGGCATTTGGCATATACATGTTTATAATCGTTATCTCTTCCCATTGAAATTTTCCCTTAATCCCTATATTGAAACCTTGTTTGACTCTTAAGTTTTGGTTTGAAATCAAATTTGTCTGAAATTAGGATAGCTAATTCTACTTTTTTCCATATTTCCATTTCCTAGAAAATTGTTTTTCATCCTTTAATTTCAATCTGTGATTAATCTCTGATTTTCTTTCTGAATTAAATGTATTTCTTGTACAAATTATTGGGGTTTGTTTCCAGATGTATTCTGCCAATCTGTGTCTTTTGATTGGGAAATTGAGACCATTCACATTGAAAGTTACTACTGAAACCTATTCACTTTTTCCTATCATTGCGTTATTTTCCTGTTGCTGATTTCCTTATTTTCCTTCTAATTACCAGTTCATCCTGTCAGCTATATTCTTTGTATTTGATTATTTAGTATTTTTAGCTTTATTATAGGATATCTTTGATAATTTTTGTAATGGTGAAGTGGTGGTCATAAATATCTTGAGTTTCTTGTCATGGTAATTCCATTTTTCTGCATCACCTTTGAAGGAAATCTTTGCAGTGTATATAAGAAAAGGTTGTGTTGTTATCTTTTATAGCTTGAAAGGGTTCATCCTGAGCCTCCTGGACTTTAAGGTTTGAGTTGAGAAGTCTGCTATAATTCTAAGGGATTTACTTTATATGTGATTCATTGCTTTCCACTAACAGCTTTTAAGATTTTTGTCCCTATGATGGACTTCTGCTACTTTGACTATGATATGACATGGAAAGAATCTCTTTTGGTTGTGGATATTTGGGACTCTATATGCCTCACTTATCTGCATGTTTATTTATTTTTATATTTCGGGGAAGTTTTCTGCTATTATTTCTCTAAAAAAGCTTGTTATGCCATTTTGTTGTCTTCTAATTTTTCACTTATTCCAATTACTCTTAGTTTAGTCTTCTTTGCACCATGTAGCAGCTATAGGATCCAATTTTCGTGTTGTTTCTATGTTTTATGTTTGTTTCTTTTGAGACAGGGTCTATGTAGTTCAGACTGGTCTTGATGTCACCATATAACCCAGGTTGACCTTGAACTTACAGCAATTCTCCTGTCTCAGCCTACTAATTGCTGGGATTACAGGCATGTGCCACCATGACTGGTTTGTTGCTTTTAAAATGTTTTTGAGTCATTGGTCTTCTGTTCTCACTTTGATTCCTTGTACTGCCCATTCTTTCCTTATAATTTTTAATCTCTAGTATTTCTGATTTAAAGCTTTTAATGGACCCCAATTCTATGCTATACTGGTAACTAAAGTTTTGAATCATTTTGTTTTGCTCAAACAGTTATCTTTTTATAAATGTCTTCTGAAACTCTTTCATCATTTTAGGTATTATTTCCATTATCTGTTTAGTTATGTCTTCTGTGATCTTATCAAGCACCACTTTGTTCTATTTGCCGACCTTGTCTGTTATACTGTCAAGATATTCTTGTATACAGGTTATGCCATTCTTCCCATCAATGCCCCTTAGATTAGCTTTGTGGGATTTGGCAGTTTGAGGAGGCATTTTCTTGCCTTGTCTTCTCATGTTTCTATTGATTTTTATTTGTTTGTTTTGTTTTATACTAAGGTTTGTGGGAGTTTATAGTGGATGTTTTTGCTAGTACAGAGGTCTCTGTTATTAGTTTGGTTTTCAAGTGTTATATTGCAAGCATGACTAACTACACTCCTTTGTCTCCACTTCAACATCCAACCATCTTGGTCAATGTCAGAGGTAAGGATGCATTGTAACTGGCCCACCACTGAGTTTTGTGGAATGTATCCCAGTATTGTTAATGTCAGAATTGAAATCTGGGTGTTGGATTACATAGAAAACTCATCAATAGATTCCATGTTCCTAGGGCAGAGAAAGTGAGCCAGTCCCAGCACCTGGAAGGAAGTTCCCCCAGCACCATTCCATGCTCCTAGGGCAGAGAAGCTGAGCCAGTCTGAGCACCAGGAAGGAAGCTCCCCTGCCACGATTCCACACTCTTAGGGCAGAGAAGGTGAGCCAGTCCCAGCACCTAGAAAAAAGCACCCCCGCCACCATTCCATGCTCCTAGGCCAGAGAAGATGAGCCACGCAGGCACCAGAAGTACACCCCCCAGCCCCGTGGAAATGAGAAGACACATAAACAAGCCTCAAAACAGACTTCTGGATCACCTACAGCAACCCCAAAGGGAAACGAGATGGAAAACTCTGATACTCAACCACTTGGACTCTCTGAACGGGCAACAAAAGAGGATCTGGGAAAAATGAAATCAGAAATAAATACTCAGATAACAGCAAAGATTGTGCTCATAGTGCAAGACATGATTAATAAATCTAGAGAGGACACAGATTAAAAAAATAGAGGATCTGAGGAACATGAAGGAATCCCAACATAGGAAACAAATAGAATCCATAAAACAGATGCAAATAGATTTCCAGGAGATTAAAAACTCCATCGAAAGTCTGCACAGCAGAATGAACCAATGTGAGGGCAGAATTTCAGATATAGAAGATAAGATTGCAATTACTGACCAGGAAAAGAAAAATTGCTTTAAAATTGTAAGGGAGCATGAGAAATCAATCCAGCAGCTGCTAGACAATGCAAAGAAGAACAACATAAGACTGATTGGAGTCAATGAAGAAACAGGAGAGAGTGCAGATGACATAAAAAAAACTGTTCACAGAAGTGATGGCAGAAAACTTCCCAAGCAGGGGAAAAGAACTTGACATACAGATAAGGGAGGCATATAGGACTCCAGCTAGTCTTGATCAAAAAAAATCAACACATAGGCATGTAATAGTTAGGATTCCAGAAATCCAACAGAAGAACAAAATTCTACAAGCAGTGAGAGAAAAGAAACAAATCACATACAAAGGAAAGCCATCAGAATCACAGCAGACTTCTCAATGCAAACTCTCAAGGCAAGAAGAGCTTGGAGTGATGTATTTCAAGCCCCAAAGGAAAACAGCCTCCTACCCAGATTGATGTACCCTGCAAAAGTATCTTTCAAAATTGATGGAGAAATAAGGTACTTTCATGATAAAAAGCACCTCAGGAACTTCATGAATATCAAACCAGCACTCCAAAAAATTTTAGACAATACCCTAGGAAAAGACAATGAGGATCACAACCCCAGGAAGCCCAGCAGAATGAATCTGTTGGGCATGAGAAATTAAACACAAAGGGGAAGAATCCAACAAAAAGAAAAAGTCATGACAAGGCTTTTAAAACTTTTAACTTCATCTCCCTAGTGAGTGTATAATTCAATCTTGTTATTGTACCGATTAGTATTTTTCTGATTCTAGTGTTGTGCACCTTTCCTTGTGCTGTACTGGGTATTTATCATCTTCTTATGTCTACTTTTTAACTGGGTTGTCTATTAATGAGCTGTAAGAGTTCTTTATATATTCTGGTCATAGGTTATATGCATTGTAAATATGGTCTGTTTAAGGACTACTTTTCATTTTAATGATGTCATTTAAAGTTCTAAATTTTGATGGAATCTCATTAATCAACTTTTTTCTTTTATATATCATTTTTTTTGTATCCTAGGTAGTTCTTGCCTACCCTGAATTCATAAATATTTTCCCTTATAATTTCTTCTTAAAGTTTTATACCTTTAGGCTTTCTTATTTAGGTTCATAGATCCCTTCAAGTTATTTTCATGTATGGAAATAAAGGGTTGAGGTTAATTTTTTATATACGGATACCAGGTGTTCTAGTGGTGTTTCCTAAAAACACTATCTCTTCCTTGGCTCTTGAATTGAGTTTATATTCTATAAAATGCTAATGTTAAATAATCTTTCAAAACTCAGTGGACCATATATGTGTGGTTCTATTTCTAGATTCTCTGTTTTATTCCAATGATCTATATGTCTTTCCTTACACCAACACTGCCTTGATTACTGTAGCTTTAGAGGAAGTCTTAAAATTAGGTACTAAATGTCTTCCAACACTGTTTTTTTTTAAATTTTCTAAGTCCTTTGTACTCCTACATAACTTAAATTTCAATATCCAATTCTTCATTTATAGCAAGTATACACAGACCTGAATTTTTATATATACCTTGTGTTTTCTAATCCTGCTAAATTCCAATGCAAGTTCTAGGGGCCCCTAGAGATTTCTTAGTATTTTCTCTGTAGATGATCATTTCATCTACATATAAAGATTTTGCTTCTACCTTGCTAATCCTATCCTCATTGTGTCATTTTATTGCCAGACTATTTTGGTTGGGCCTAGGTTTCAAAGTTTAATGGACAGATAAAGAGTAAGCATATTTGCCCTTGTTCCCCACCTTAAGGAGAAAGCATTGTACCATCACCATTCATATAAGGCTTTCTCACTGGAAGTATGGAGTACATGTCTTTAATTTCTTGAGAAGGTTCTGTTCTACTTCTAGTCTCCTGATAGCTTTTACCATGAACAGATGTGGAATTTAGTCCAATACTTTTTCTCCAACTTGTGACAGGATCATATGGCTTTTTCCTTTCCTCTGTTAAAATGATGACTTTTGGGGGTGGATCTTCCAATGCTGAACCAACACTGCCACCCCTATAACAAAACCACTTTCTACATCCTGCCAGATCTGACTTCTAAGAGTTTGTTTTGTTAAACAAATTTCTATCTATGTTCATACTTTTTTCTTCTATTATCTTTATCCAATTTTAGGATTAGCACAATGTTGATTTCCTAAAATGAAGGGAGAAGTGTTCCTTCTTTTTTTCTGCTTTAAATGTTTGATATAATTTATCAGTTAACATATATTCGAGCCTGTTGTTGTTGTCATATAGGTAGGTTTTCAAGTGAGCAATGTACTTTCTTTAATAGGTGCTATTCAAATTTTATATTTCCTCCAGAGTTAGTTTCATTAATTTGTCTTCCAAGGTACTTCTTAGAAGTTGTCAAATTTATTTCAAAACAGGTTTTTGAAATATGCTTTCTATATCCTTTTAAATTCTGTAAAATCTGTGGTAACGTCTCCTAGGTCTTGATATTTTAATTTAAAAAATGTGTAATTGATATTGTGTAATAGGAAGTTAAGGTCTGGGGGGCGGGGGGGGGGAAGGGGAAAGATGGGAAAAAATATGAGAATGGGAAAAAAATGCAAACAGGATCTTTGCAAGTGGGGAGGGGTGGAGGGGGTGAGGGGAGGGCAGGGGAAGGGGGAAAAATAAGAACCAAGATACTCATGTAATGGTACAAGATCCCAGTGATGTATGTAAATGTATTTTATACCTAAAATGTACCAATAAATTTAATGGTGGAAAAAAAAAGAAAATTCATCAATAAAAACAATTATATGACTCTGGCAGTATCAAGCATATCAGCTATGGTGGTATTAACCCAGACAAATTAGATACTAACATATCCTAAGTATCACTTACATACCATGTTTAAATCTAGAGAAGAAATCTACAATTTTAGTAGAAACACTAAGACACCCCACGTATTGACTTACAGTGAACATGTACTAAATCTGACTATATCTCTGTTAAAGTTAGAAAACATTTAACAGTAATTTTATAGAGTGAACTATTCAAAGATTAATAAAGCTTAATTGTTATATTATTAAAAATATATAAGGAGTGGAAAAAGAATTCAAATTTGAAACCTTAAATTATAGGATATGAGGAGGAGAGAAAAATGGGATAAAGGATCACATTACGGAGTAAAAGGATATTTATAGAATTAAGTAAAGGTAACAGAAAGAAACTGACAAGAAGTAAAAGATAAAACAAACAGAAAAATATTATATATGAAGAATAAAAATGGGAAAAATTAATGGGAAAAATTAAAAGGAAGACAAGGGGGAAAGAAAAAAATGAAGAAAATGGGAAAAATTGATTCAAAAAGTAAGTAAAATGCACAAAGGAAAATCCTCAAAATCACAATATACAAATAATGAAGAAAAAGAAAGGAGAGAAAATTTTTTCTGTGATTTTGAAAGTATGTTTTTCTTCTGGGATCTGAAATTTTGGGATCCAGAAATTCTGTTTTCATTGAGGTCCCTTTGCTTTTCCTAGGCTGTGGCACAGTATGCAGTCAAACCCCAGATCTATGTTGGATGCATACACCAATAGGAAATAGGGTAAGGACTCAAATACCCAATATTGAGACTTTCAAGTCCAGTGCAACTCAGAGTATGACTGGCCTCTGCCCGTAGGAGGTGGGGCCTGCATCCTTTCCAGCTGAGTTCATCACTCATAGGGGGTCTCTTTCCAGTCTGCCTGCTCCCTAACTGTGACAGTCTCCCTTGGCTGTCTCTCACCCAGTCACTGTGGGATGGTAGCATTGGGAACCCAGAAGTGAAGCTGTCTCATGGCTTTTGTGATTTCCAGGTTCAAACACTCAAACCTCTCCAATAATCGTGCCCAAGCCTGCACTGTCTTCAGGGATATGGTTGGCTCCTGAACTAGCATCACTTACTAGTTATTGACTGCAGAAAGCCTCCCATAGGAGAGAACTGTATGCTGTCCCTACAGATCTCAGCAACTGACAGTCTGTTCAACCACTACATTTCACCCAAGAGCCCTCTGAAGTCCCCAGCATTCACTTTACTTCAGTTTCTGTCTCTATTTCCCTTAAGCCAGGAGCCAGGCGCTGGGCGGGGGCGGGGATTCCAGGGTGTTTATTCTCCTCTCAGCATTGTTATGTCTCTTCAATTTCTCTGCAGTCTTTAATTTTCTTGCCAATTCCTTCCTGATTCCTGTGGATCTAGTTCAATCTTTTTTACTTTCTTCCCCAGCTTGTTATTTTCCAATATCTGTATATTGAATCTTAGAAAGGCTGAATTTTGAGAAAAGGAAAAAAATGGAAACAAAATCTTTGCAAACAGGGCTGGGTGGAGGGCATGAAGGGAGGACAGGGGAAGGAGAAAAAAATAACAACCAAGATACTCATGTAATGGTACAAGATCACAATGATGTATGTAAATGTATTTTATATCTAAAATGTACCAATAAACTTAATGGGGGAAAAAAAAAGAAAGGCTGAATTTGTGGTACTTACCAATCCACCATTTTTCTAGGACCCTCAAATATTTTTCCTTAAGTTTGGAGGAACAGAGATTTGTAATTAATAGTTTATTTTATGTCTGTATTACAAATTTACAAAATAACAAAAATTTGGCAAATAAATTACACATGAACACATTCTATGTATGTATACACAATCCTATATAGATGTATGTTATTATATCATAAATTACAGTAGGTAACTTGTAAATATTTTCTCCCTATCCTTGAACAATAAAATTAATCTCTTAGGCTAGGGATTTAGTTCAGTGGCACCATGCCTGCCTCACAAGCTCAAGGTCCTGAGTTCGATACTCAGTACCAAAAAATAAAAAAATAAATAAAAATTTAAAAAATAAAGTTAGTGTTTTTTCTTGAAAACTACAATATATTTACATTTCAAGGTAATTTACCAGTGTATTATGGTTTTATGTCATCAATTGCCTTGAACCTCTTTCAGTTCTGGAATATCTGTAGCTAAGTACAATATTTTCACACTGGGCTGTATTGCTGCTGAACTAAAAGCACTTTTCCCCATATGTGGGCCACCAGTTTCAGATAATTCAGTTCAATACCATTACTTTTAAGCTTATCTTTACTTTCCTGGTAGTAGTCGATACAGTTATGAAAAAGAAACATATTGCATAGAAGTCATTGGAAATATTTTGGAAGTTATGTATGGTATGCATGTGCTATTTAATATGTTACTTTCCTTTACTGTCTTAAAGTCTGGCAGAATTGTAATGTGTGTCCTTTATTTAGAACATTTATTGTTGGTAGTGTCTAAATCAGTTTATATTGAGATTCACAGAGCAAGTGCATTCTAAACCACTTCTATACCATGAGTAGCTATTATATATAATTACATACTACTTTCTCTGCCATTTAGATGGACATTGTCTTTTACACAAAACCATTTAAAAATAAAACTATGATACTGATAGAACTTTTGAGTGTTTTTTTTTCTGGGACTCAAATTCAGGACTAGATTTGAGGTCAAACCTATGCTTACAGTTGTCAATTTTATAAGGAGCAACTAAGAAATAAAACACCCTAGAATACATAAATGAACTATAAAACTATTGTAAATATTGCTGGATTTTACCAATAACATTCTTTTTCTCTTCCATCTATTGTGGCATCACAACTAAAATTTTGTTTATAAAAGGAATTTGTTTATAGCAGCTCTACAAAAAGTAATTAAATGAGTGAAGGAATCATACAGAAAATGGATCACTATGAATTAGAATAGAATAAGGATTACAAATTGGGGTGAAATTAAATAGAAATATAAATGAAATATAATAGAGCAAAAATAGAAATATAAGAAACAAGGTAAGAAATTGAATGTTTTGGAAAGAAAATTTAATGTTACATTGAAATAAACTACATAGAAAATAGAATAGTTATAGGAAGGTGCAAAATAAATTGTTGAATAGAGAGTGTAATAAATGAAATATGGATTACAAAGAGAGATGACATGAAACAATGTGGATTAGAAAATGAAATAGAAAATAGAGTGAAATTAATTTAAATATAAAATGGAATTGAATGAGAATTGGAAAATGGAACAGTTTTTTTTTTTTGGTACCGGGGATTGAACTCGGGTGCTTATACTTGCGAGGCAAGCAGTAGAACCACTGAGCTAAATCACTGGCCCTTGAACGGTTTATGGATTGGAAAAAATTGACTCTAGCTTGGAGGAAACAATGGAATGAAATAAAATTAAAGTAGAATTTAGGATAGAAAATAATATCAAATGGAATATGGAATGGAAATTACATCAAAATATAATATAAAACCAAATAAAATGGAATAAATTGTAAGAATGATGATAATCTAATAGATAATTAATTTTGGAATAAAATATGATAGGAGACAGTAGTAATAAATTACAATATAGTGGAATAAATAAAATTTATTTTATGGAATAAATGGAATAAAATTCATTCCATTTATATTGGACTATTGAGTGTAATAATATATAGTTTTAAAATAAAATTAAGTAGACTTATAAACATAATGAAATATAGAATAGTTTATAAAATTAAATGAAAGCTAGAATTTATCATAAAATAGAATCTACTTTTAAAAAAATACAGAATATGTAAAGAGAATGTAAAATAATAAAATTGGATGTGGATTAAGAATGGAGAATGTGGGGCCGGGGATTTAGCTCAGTGGTTCTGCCACCTGCTTCGCAAGCGCAAGGACCCAAGTTCAATCCCCGATACCAAAAAAATAAAATAAAATAAAAAATAAAAGAATGGAACATGTGGCTGGATCTAGGATATGTGATGCTGGGATTAAGGTGCCCTATGTTGGGTGTGGGTGGCACCAATCAATAGGTTTACAGCCTAGATAGATTATAAAGGAACAGGAAGATGGCTGTTCTTTCACCTTCTGCTGTTTCACTACTTCATTGTGGCTTGCTGCCTTCTGCCTTGCCATGCCATGGACTGTTTCTCCTCTGTGATGACCCTCTTCCATGAGCCAAAATGAACTTTTGCTTTTTTAACTTTTGGTATTGTGTATTTTGTCATAGGAATGAGAAAAGACACCTAGGTTTGGTGATGGTGGGAGCACAATCTATGTCTTCGTTCCACCTGCATGGAATGAAGATTTCATCACGTTGAGCTTGGAAGAAGGGAGTTAATTGTGGATTAAATGCCATAGGATCTTTGTTTTCAGAGATTTACTGCATTTTCTTGAAACAAATATTTCACCACTTGGAATAAACTCTTAGAAAGATCCAGATATTTTTATTATTTTACATAATTTCTCCAGTTAAATGATTTTTGTGAGGGAGAGAGGGTCCACTGAGCACCCCACTGTACAGTTATGAGGTTTCTCCATTCTATCGTGCTTTTCTATTAGTATATGTTTGTAACACATAAAAATTACATTCATTGTTGGTATGATAGTTCAAATACTGTTCATGTTATGAAATGTTAGAAGCATCACCCACAGAAAATTTGCCTTCTATTCTAGGGGGGGAATTAGTGCATTTCTGTTTGTATCTAGGATAGTTATAACATGTTAGGGATAATTATGAGTTTGCATTGTATCTGGAGACTATGGTTTAAAAGAATGTGTTTGCTTATCAAATTAACAAGGGATGTACTGTGATAGTTAACTGTGTCAACTTGAGGAGGAAATGCCCAACTAAATTGACTCAGTGTAGTTCTGGGTGTGGAAGACCCATCCTAGAGATGATTGTCACCAGAATGGAATAAAAGGGAAACAAAGAAGTTCTGCTTCTATTTCTTTGGAGGAGCTCCAGTCTTCATCTTCTGGTTTCCAGCACACTCTTCAGCCTCCAGCACAGATCCTTCAGCCTTCCAGGGCAGACCCTTCAGGCTCTTGGCACAGACCCTTCAGTCTTCCATTGTAAACCCTTTAGGCTCCTGATACAGACTCAAACAGGACACTACACTGAGCTCCAGGCCTTTGACCGGATCCTTCAGATCTCCAGTGTGCAGATGATCTTTTTGCACTCTTCCTCAGCTGACTCTGTGGGTACCCACTGTAATCTAATCTTGTAAATTATTATGTTTGTATGTCTTGCATTAAATCTGTTTCTCTAGTAAGTACTTAGTGATGCAGTCCAGACAATGGGGAAAGGTCATACTCCAGCTAGTAAATGGTAAAGGTGCATGAAGCAGGATTTCTAGCATGCTCTTTTAATAACTTCCTGGACAATGGCCAATGTAGTCATTCAGATTATATTGGAATGGTTAGCATATCATGAGCTGATGAGAGTTTGAAACTGCTATATGACACTTAAAAACTCCTAGGAAGACTGATGTAGTTTTCCAGGTTTGGCACTATGATGGACTCAATAGGATAAACATTCTCTTTTCTGAGGTCTGTTACAGAGGCAGCTGTTGCATGGTGGAATGCACTCAGGCCCAACAGACAGACTTGAACTGGAATTCCAGCACATCACTCACTGCTATATAATAGGAAAATATTAAAGTTGCATGAAGTTCAACTTCTTCCTTCATAAAATGAACAGCAATAAAAAGAGCTCCTACCACCTAGAAACACTGGGATATTGAATAAGATAGAATATAATGGTGGCACATGACTCTAATCCCAGCACTTTGGAAAGCTAATGCAGGAGGATTGAAGATTTGAGCTCAGCCTGGGCAGCTAAGCGATTTAGCAAGACATTGTCTCAAAAAATAAAAAAAATAAATTAAGAAATAAAGGATTGGGGATGTAGCTCAATTTGAAGGCTCTGAGGTCAATCTCCATTACTGTATGTGGGTACTGCTCACATGTTTAGTCTCCTTGTTCCTTCATCACTATCCATAAACTAAAAGATTCAACCTCCCTCATTGTATCAGAATTCCTAATTGTATTAAATAAGAATACGAGGTCTGGTCAGGCTTTTTAAAAAGAGCTTTTCTTACACAAAAGCAGGACTAGCACAGATACACCAAAAATTCCAGCCTCTTAAGTTGCTGATAATTCTCACGCACCCTTCATTTTGTGGTGAAACCCTTCATTCTGTGATAGTCCTTCCCCTTCCTATTAGTTCTTTTCCTATACCCACCCCTGAGAATGTGGTGGCTTCCTCTATCTTTCCTCTCACACGGGAGTGATGAATTCCTAAATCATCCTAAATCATACTCTGTTAAGTTCCTCCTAGATGCTTCCTCTCCTTCTTGCCTCCAGGCAATGTAGATATTTACAAAAAAAGAAAGCTGAAAGAATTGAAATTCTCTCTCCTTTTATCCTGAATCGAGTAACTGAATGGTGTGTGTGTGTGTGTGTGTGTGTGTGTGTGTGAGAGAGAGAGAGAGAGAGAGAGAGAGGGAGGAGTCAACCCTGGAAAAGCAAATAAAAAGTAATTAAATTGGTAACCCAACAAGTCTTCTCATATCAGTAATCACAGAATATTTTTGAAAAGTTTTATTGAGGTATATTTTACAGGTTATAAAATTCATCCATTTCAAATGTACATCTCAATTATTTTTATTAACTTTACTGAGTGGAGTGGTGATATTATGGCTTATATCTAGATACATCCCCCAAGGCCTCATGCATTCATAGGTTGGGCTTTGGGGAGGTGAATTGATTATGGGTATGTGATACTGGACCATGGGTATATGATACTGGATCACGGGTATGTGATACTGGACCATGGGTATATGATACTGGATCACGGGTAGGTGATACTGGAATAGCCCACTGATGGGTTTGTAGCTGAGTGTGATGTTGGGAGGCAAAGCTGGTTGGGAAGAAATAGATCACTGTGGGTGTGCCCTGAATATATATGTATATAATATATATATACATATACATGTATATGTATATAATATATATACATGTATATGTATATGTACATAATATATACATATATGTATGTGTATATTATATATATGTATATGTGTGTGTGTGTGTGTGTGTGTGTGTTTACATCCCTCCTACTC
Organism: Heterocephalus glaber; assembly: GCF_053883595.1. Taxonomy (NCBI): domain Eukaryota; kingdom Metazoa; phylum Chordata; class Mammalia; order Rodentia; family Bathyergidae; genus Heterocephalus; species Heterocephalus glaber. The sequence goes on along the minus strand of NW_028258473.1, from coordinate 4,365,470 downwards.
CCTTGGGTGCTGCTGCTTCCTGCCTGACTTGTCATGAGCTGTTTTTCCACTGCCATGCTGACCTGCCTTGGAGCCAGGTGACTATAGACTAAAACCTTTACAAAGTGTGAGTTAAGATAAACTTTTCCTCCTTTAGCTTGTAGATGTCAGATCCTTTGTCCCAGCAACAAGAAAGTAACTAAGATATGCAGCCATCACCATAACTCAATTTTAGAACATTTTCCTCCTCTAAATAATATCTCTCATGCCTATTAATATTTAAGCCCTTTTCTCACACCTAGTCCCAGAAACCACTAATTTAATTTTTGTCTCTATTAGCTTGCCTTTTATGAACATTTTATATAAATGGAACCACACAATATGTTATGTCTTGCATTTGGCTTCTTTTAGTCAGCATGCCTTAAGGTCTAACTACAGTTCACTGTGTATCAGAAGTTCAATTCTTTTAATTCCTTAATAAGCATGTACTATATAAGCATGTACTTAATTCCTTAATAAGCATGTCCATTATAAGCATGTACTATGATTTGTTTATGTCTTCATCAATTGATGGACATTTGGGTTGTTTCTGCTTCTTGGGAATCATAAGCAACATTTCTATGAATATTTGTGTATAGTTTTGCACATACATATGTTTTTAATTATATTGACTGTATACTCTGGAGTGGACTTACTGGATAATGTGGTAGTTTTAGTTTTAACTTTTAGAAGAATTGCCAGACTGTTTTCAAAATTGGCTGTACCATTTTACAATTTCATTAGCAATGTATGAAGACTCTCACTTCTTTATCCCCTTATCAACATGTATTTTTGTTGGGATGAGAGAATATTAAAAATGGGAACAAATCTGATTTCCTTATTTCTTAAATAAAATCACAGAAAAGCTCAGCATTCAAAATTAAATGATGTTCCTTTCATGGTTCCTTGAATCCAGTGAAATTGTACACACAAATACAGACCCCGAAATGGAATAGCAATACTCTTAGGAATTCCTCAGGTGGTCTAGCTAGAATATGCTTGTGTTTTTCAAATAGTATGATCAAAATTGAAAATAAACATATATATACACAAACTCCTAGAGATTTTGCAGACTTCAGAAGATATGTCCACAGTCCTCTTAGAGCTATGGAACGTTACTTGTGAAGAGTTTCTAGCACATCTATAGTTTCTACTAGAGCTGTAGCATAGACAAGAATCCAAATGACAAATACAGTTCAAAAAATAGAAGACCTTAGACTATAACCCAAATCTTCTGGGTGTCAATTCAATAAATCCCACCAACCCAGGTGCTACATCCAATGATCAGAAACACAATTCCTTGCTGTATTCATTGAAAATGACACAGAAGACAAATGAGTCACTTGGGTTCTCTGAAGGCAGAGGAACAAACAAGATATTTGAATGTATTTTTATTTATTAGCTAATATGACATGTTTGCACAACACAATCCTGCCAGTATCCACACATGTGTATCATTCAAGATTAGCAAAATTTCTGTAAATAACTCATTGATGATTAAAAATGTTACTACATTTGATGCAAAACTCCAAAGACTTTGATAATGGGCGTAGAAAGGGGACAAGAGAGATGATCATCACAGTGAAGGTAGGTTGTATGTTGGTAAGTGTGGTGCCAACAAGAGTATTTGCCACTCTTACCTAGCATGGGTTTGAGGAACTTGGAGAAGAATGTTGCTCTCCCAGACTATGCAAAATTCAAGCTAAAGTGTATGGAGAGGAAAATAGTAAGGGAAAAAATAATTCATTCTCAGCAGCTCACCACCAAAAACAAAAAGAATTTTTTTCACTAATTTAATTATGGACAACTCAACTATTGTGTAGGCTCAGGGCATGTTGAAATGTTTCCATCTAGTGCATTCTATTTCTCTGATCAATAACTGCCAAGAGAAAAAGACATATAAAAGCATAGTTCTCAAACAAAGATGCTCCTGCTCTAAAAGCAATGAAAAGGAAACCTTTAAAACAACTTTTCTTGGTCAAAGACTCAAATATGACATTGGATGTGGTCAAATAGTAATTATAAAGAAAAACAGCATTATGTATTTCACCTCTATCCAAAATATCTTTAAAAGCAAAGCAAAACAAAACTTCATTGCCCTATTCCAGTTGCCAACTCTAATTGTTGAACTTCAGAAAATTGGAACCAAGGTAATTCTGGGTATGGTCACATATTGTTCATGTGATATGCAGGCACAGAGAAGTGCAGTGACAGTGTCATTTTATAATATTATTGTGTTATCATCACTATCATTTACACAGAGGAGCAATGTTATGTTTGGACTTGAATAAATGCCAGGCCCACACCTGGGGCCTGCTTAAGCTGAATCACTCTGTTTGGGTACTAGTCCTTTCTCTGGCCCAGAAGATGTAGACATGACCAACTAAAGGCAGTTGAGAGAAGAATAAGAATAAACTGTCTCAAATAAAAAAAAAAGAACTGAGAACCTTAAGGCCAAGGCCTAAATCTTGGCTCTCTCATATTTGCTAATATCTGCATATGGTCAGGATGCTTGGTGAAAGCTTGCAATTCAATTGCTTCTATTCAGCCACCCAGTACAATGGGACCTTTTTACTTTTACAATCCACTAACCAGGGGCCTTTAGCTCTCTAATTAGTGGGTTGTCCCAAGGGCTTTGAATCAGAGTTCAGGTTGAAGATGAACTGTTTAAATATGTTTAATGAAATGCTAAACATAGTTCTCTTGCTGTAGAGAACACTCTGTCAGGGCTAGGAGACAGAGTTAAACACTCTGCCTAAGATATTCAACTAACCATCAAGTACTTGTAAAATAGGAACTAGCTGTGTAAGTTTCAGAAAGATTCCTAGACAATAAAGAATAATATTACCTCTAAGGAGCTTGTTTCTGTTTCTCATGAAATGTACAGGTAAGAGCTAAAAGTAAAAAGGCACTTCAAAATAATCAAAAGGGAGGGGTTGGTAGGACAGTTGGTACCTACTGATATTTTAATAGAAAAAGGATTTGGGGCCTCTTTCCGCTCCTCACTCAGTTAACACTAAATTCATAAGGACATGTCTTTGAGGGGTTGCTAGGAGGTAGTTTTGGGAACGAAGTCCTCAGAAGGAAGGCTACCTTGGCTCAGAAATGTTCTGTAAGGTTCTAAGAAGGCAAACTCCAATCCTGCTCCCTACTGGAGGTGGAGGGATATAGCACCTCTACAGTGTAAAGGCTGGATGATTCAGAGGGAAATTGCATGCCCTGCCCTATGCTACAACTCAGTATCACAGCACTCTAAACATGCACAGACCCTCCAGATGACCCACAGAGTGTTGTGAATTAGGAGAACCTGGAAGAAGGCAGAGAAACCCTTATAGGTCCTAGGGGATGAGAGTTGGAGAAAAAGAGCAAAAATATCCTCCATTCTGCCTCAGTTGGACCAAGATGCCAATGAAATCTTGTGCCATTTTTCAATGGAAGACACTACTGCTGCTTCATCAGCACTTAACAGTCTATGAAGCCAGCTGCTGTTCCTGGTGGTGGAGATAGCCTACATTAATCAGTCACCTAAAGCTCTCCCTTATCGTTTAAGGATCATTTAGTCAGTGTCTAGTGACGAAACATTACTTAAAAGGGCCCTTAAATATTTCTACCTGTCCCTTTGCCATAGCCAAGAGCAATTTCTACTCCACTTTCTTTTCTCTTGCCTCTATTCACAATTGAGGTTGAGAGAGGAATTGTGGGGCAAGCTATCTTTCTCAAATGTGAATTACTCTTGCTAAGTCATTATTGTTTAGGCCTCAGTTTCTTCATCTTTATGCATAATGTATGAATGAACCATTTAAAATTGTACAACACCAAAGTGTTATTATTGATACTTTTGGTCAAATATCTACAATTTACTTGTGGAAGGCTTTTAAAGTTAAGAGAATTGCCTCCTCTCACCTTTAAAGTTAAGCCTCAAATCACCCAAACCAAGTTCACAGACTCGTAAACTGCACAAAGAATGAATGAGGTGAGGGTGAGATCAAAAAGGAAGGATGTTCCCACTGGCTCTATCCTTTATCAGCTCTTTCACACCTCAGGGGCAAAGAGAGATAAAATAGACGGAAGAGAGTCCTTTCATCCCTTATACCCTATAACCTTTCTGACTTTCTCACTTTTTGTGGGACTGTGCTAAATAGAAAGCTGTATTCTTATTGAGGTCAGACCTGGAAGAAAATGTACCAGGCAGGTGGTAGAGGGCAGGGGAAACTGACAGAAAGTGGGGAGGTCAGGCTTGCTATGGTGGGCAAAGACCTTCCCTCATGCACATGCAGATATAAGGGCCTTATTTGTACCTTAACCCTTTTTATTTCCAAAACAATTGTTTTCTGGAACAGATATGCCAAGAAACATCCTCCCATCCAAAAAACTACCTTCCAGAAAATAAAAATGTAAAGACATTGAAGAGGCTCCCCAAAATTTCAGCTTTGCTATTCACCTTTTTGTTATTGAGTAACTGAAGTGCAATCCCCTTCTATCTCTGGGGCTCAGTTTCTTCAGAAAACTGTGGATGACAATTCCTGCCTTCCCCACCTCAGAGTCTGTGTAAATATCCAATGAGATGATGAATATAAAGCACAGAGTAAAATATAAAGTGCAGAACCTATCTAAGTAATGGAATGTAACATTCTTAACCCAGGATAACTGTGCCACAACTACAGTCTTGGTTTTGCTTTATTGTTTTCTTAAATTCTTTTATTGGTACATTTTAGGTATACAGCACATTTACATTTCTCATTGGGAAATTGTTCCTTTACATGATGCATCTTGGTTCTTATTTTTTCCCCATTCCTAGCCCTCCCTTCACCCCCTCCACCCTTCCCTATTCACAAAGACTTTATTTCCATTTCTTCCATTACTCATCATTTTTCCTTTCCCTTCTTTCCTTTCCCCTGGCCCTCCCACTACACCTACCACTTTGGACCTTTTTCCTATTTTGCATTATTGATTATTCGTACTATTTGGTATATTTTAGGTATACAATATAATGACATTCATCATTGGAAATTTGGATCTTTACATAATCTCTCTTGGATCTTATTTTTCATCCTTGCCCAGCCCTCCCTACAACCACTCCAGTCCTCCTTATTTACAAAGATTTTGTTCCTATTTTTCCATTTTCTTATATTAATTCCATTCCCTTCTTTCCTTTCCCCTACCCCTCCCACTTCCTTCCCCTTTGCCCCTTTTCTTCCTATTTCATATTACCTATTATACATTTTACTTGTTATTTATACTTCCAGTTTCTCACACCAGAGAAACTATTCAGTATTTATACATATGTGTCCTATTTATTTCACTTAAGAGTATCGCCTCAATGTGCATCCATTTAGCTATAAATGTCTCTAATTTCTCATTTTTGATTGCTGAGTAGTGCTCCATTTTATTAAAAAACCACATTTTCTTTATCCAGTCTCCAGTTGATGGGCATTTGGGCTATTTCCCAGTTTTAGCTATCACAAACTGTGCTGCTATGAACATGGGTGCACATATATCACTGTGGTATGATTCTTTTAATTCTTTGGGGAAGATCCCCAGCAGTAGAATAGCAGGGTCAAATGGGACTTCCAGTCCTAGTCCTTTGAGGTATCTGCATACTTATTTCCACAGTGGTTGCACCAGTCTACACTCCCACCAGCAGTGGAGCAGGGTTCCTCTTTCCCCACAGCCCCACCAGCATTTGTTATTGGTGGATTTCATGATAGCAGCCATTCTTTCTGGAGTGAGGTGGAATCTCAGTGTTGTTTTCATTTGCATCTCTCGAATGACCAGTGATGTTGAACATTTTTTCATGTATTTATTTGCTATTTCTACTTCTTGGTCTGAGAAATGTCTGTTCATTTCAGATGCCCATTTTCACATTGGGTCTTTAAATTTGGGAGGTCTGATCTTTTTAAGTTCTTTATAGATTTGAGATAGTAGACCTTTATCTGAGGAAAAGCAGGTGAAGATTTTTTCCCACATTGTGTGCTGTCTCTTCACACTGCTGGTGGTTTCTCTTGCTGTGCAGAAGCCTTTTAATAGGAAGAGATTCCACTTGTTGATTGTTTGTGCTAGTTCACAGGCAAACTGAGGTTTTGTTCATAAAATCTTTTCCTACACCAATGTTTTCAAGAGGTCTACCTAACCTCTGCTCCAAATGGTTCGGAGTTTCTATTTTAATATTTAGATCTTTAATCCATGTCGATTTTAGTTTAGTGCATGGTGAGAGATATAGGTCTAGTTTTAATCTTTCGCAAGTTGAAACTCAATTTTTCCAGCACCATTAATTAAAATGGCTATCTTTCCTCCAGTAAGGGTGTTTGGCTCCTTTGTCAAAGATGAGATGGCTGAGTGGGTCTGGCATTGTTTCTGCATCTTCTAATCTGTTCCACTGGTCCTCAGGTCTGTTTCTTTGCCAGTACCATGCTGTTTTATTACAGTAACTTTGTAGTATAGTTGCAGGTTGGGGATTGTGATACCCCCTCCCATATCTCTGTTACCTAGAATTGCTTTTGCTATTCTGGGTCTCTTCTTGCTCCAAATGAATTTTTGGATTGTTTTCTCAAGGTCCATGAAGTATGCTGCTGGGATCTCAATTGGCATTGCATTAAATCTATATCACAGTTTTGGAAGTATGGCCATTTTCACTCTATTAATCCTTCCTACCCAGGAGCAGGGGGTGTCTGTCCATTCTCTGATATCATCTTCAATCTCTTTTCAGAGGGCTTTAGTTTTCAGAGAAGAGGTCTTTGATTTCTTTTGTTAGGGTGGTTCCTAGTTATTTCAGTATTTTGGATGCTATTGTAAAAGGAATTCTTTGCCTTATTTCTCTCTCAGTGAGTCAGTCATTCGTGTAGAGGAAAGCTATTGATTTTTGTGTGTTGACCTTGTAACCAGCTACTTGACTGAATTTGGTTATTAAGTCTAGAAGACTCTTGGTGGAGTTCTTGGGGTCTTCTATATACAGTATCATATCATCTGCAAATAATGACAATTTGGCTTTTTCATTTCTTATCTTTATTCCTTTTCTTTCTTTCTCTTGTCTAATTGCCCTGGCTAATGTTTCCAGAAATATATTGAACAAGAGTGGTGATAGTGGACATCCTTGTCTTGTTCCTGATTTGAGTGGGAAGGATTTCAGTTTTTGACCATTTAGTATGATATGGGCTGTTGGATTTTCATAGATGGCTTTTATCATTTTGAGGTAGAGACCATCTATTCCAATTTTTTGTAGGGTTTTTATCATAAATTCATGTTGGATTTTGTCAAATGCTTTTTCTGCATCTATGGAAATAATCATATGGTTTTTGCCCTTGGCTCTATTGATATAGTGTATTACATTGATTGATTTGTGTATATTGAACCATCCCTGCATGCCTGGGATGAATTCCACTTGATCAGGGTGTATGATCTTCTTGATCATTTTCTGCATTCTGTTTGCCAGTATCTTATTAAGGATTTTTGCATTTATGTTCATTAGTGAGATGGGCCTATAGTTCTCCTTTTCGGTTGGGTCTTTCTCTGCTTTGGGGATCAAGGTGATGCTTGTTTCCAGGAATAAATTTGGGAGTATTGCTTCCCTTTCAATTTCATTGAAGAGTTTAAACAGTAGTGGCAGCAGTTCCTCTCTAAATGTCTTGTAGAATTCAGCAGTGAAACCACCAGGGCCCGGGCTTTTCTTAGTTGATAAGTTTTTAATTACATTTTCAATTTCATTGGTTGATATTGGGTTGTTTAGAATTTTTAGGTCTTCTTCATTCAACTTTGGTAATTCATATGTATCTAGGAATCTGTCCATTTCATCTGTGTTTGTCATCTTATTGGCATATAGGTTCTTGAAGCAGGTTTTGATTCTTGGGATTTCTGCTGGTTCTCTTGTAATTTTACCCTTTCATTCCTAGTTGCATAGATTTGGGCCTTTTCTTTCCTTTATCTGATAAGGTTGGCTAAGGGGTTGTCAATTTTGTTGATTCTTTCGAAGAACCAACTCTTGGCTTCATTGATTTTTTGTATTGTTCTCTTAGTCTCCATTGCATTGATTTCTCCTCTGATCTTTATAATTTCCTCCCTTGTATGAGCTTTGAGGTTGTCCTGCTCTTCTTTTTCTAGAAGCTTGAGGTTCAGCATCAGGTTGTTTCATTGGGCTCACTCTGGTTTCCTGATATGTGCATTCACTGCCATGAATTTCCCTCATAAGACTGTTTTCATTGTGTCCCATAGATTCCAATATGTTGAATTCTCATTGTCATTTAATTGAAGGAACTGTCTGATTTCTTCTTTAATTTCCTCTGTGACCCATTTGTTATTCAGAAGTGTGTTGTTCAATTTCCACGTGTTTATGAAATTTTTCCAATTTCTATTGCTATCGATCTCCAATTTCATCACACTATGGGCCAGGGATTTAGCTCAGTGGTTCCGCCTCCTGCCTAGCAAGCACAAGGTCTTGAGTTTGATCCCCGATACCAAAAAAACAAAAAAAAGCAAAGAAAATGACATGTCACAATTTCATCACACTATGGTCTGATAATATACAAGGGATAATTTCAATTCCTTTTCACTTACTTAAACATGTTCTATGTGTGAGTATGTGGTCTATTTTGGAGAATGTCCCATGTGCAGCTGAGAAGAATGTGTATTCTGATTTTATGGGGTGGAAGACTCTGTAAACATCTGTTAAGTTCATTTGTTCAAGAGTTTGATTGAGTTCTAGTATTTCATTACTTATTTTTTGTCTGGTTGACCTATCTATTTGTGACAGTGGGTTGTTGAGGTCCCCCACTACAATTGTAGCAGTGCGTATATGACTTTTCATGTCCATTAGTACTTGTTTTATATACTTTGTACACTAGTGTTTGGTGCATAGATATTTATGATTGTCATCTCTTCCTCTTGGACTGTTCCCTTTACAAGGATGTAGTGTCCTTCTTCATCTCTTTTAATCAGTGTTGGTTTGAAATCTACTTGATCTGCAAAGAGGATAGCTACTTCTGCTTTTCTTGGGGTTCCTGTCGCATGGAGTATTGTTTTCCACCTTTTAACTTTCAGTCTGTGAGTTTCATTTTGAATTAAGTGTGTTTCTTGTATGCAGCATATTGTTGGATTTTGCTTCTTGACCCATTCTGCCAGTCTATTTCTTTTGATTGGTGAATTGAGACCATTAAGGTTGATGGTTATAACTGCAACGTACTGACTTGTCATTGCCATGACTTTTTCTTTTTGTTGGGTTCTGCCCCTTTACTTTTAATTTCTTGCCATGCCAGATGGGTTCATTCTGCTTTGCTACCTGGGGTTGTGATCCTCAATATCTGTTCCTAGGATATTGTATAAAATTTTTTGAAGTGCTGGTCTGGTATTCACAAAGTTCCTAAGGTGCTCTTTATCATGAAAGTATCTTATTTCTCCATCAATTCTGAAAGAGAGTTTTGCAGGATACATCAATCTGGGTTAGAGGCTGTTTTCTGTTCGGGCTTGGAATATGTCACTCCAAGCTCTTCTTGCCTTGATGGTTTGTGTTGAGAAGTCTGCTGTGATTCTGATGGGCTTTCCTTTGTATGTGATTTGTTTCTTTTCTCTGACTGCTTGTAGAACTTTGTTCTTCTGTTGAGTTTCTGGAATCTTAACAATTATATGCCTATATGTAGATTTTTTTTGATCAAGGCTATTTGGAGTCCTATATGCCTCACTTATCTGTATGTCAAGCTCTTTTCCCCTGCTTGGGAAGTTTTCTGCCATTACTTCTGTGAAGAGCTTTTTTATGTCATCTGCACTCTCTCCTGTTTGTTCATTGACTCCAATCAGTCTTATGTTATTCTTTTTTGCATCGTCTAGCAGCTGCTGGATTGATTTCTCGTGTTCCCTTATAATTTTGAAGCAATTTTTCTTCTCCTGGTCATTAAATGCAATCTTATCTTCTATATCTGAAATTCTGTCCTCACATTGGCTCATTCTGCTGTGTAGATTTTCAGTGGAGTTTTTCATCTCCTGGAAATCTATTTGCATCTGTTTTATGGATTCCATTTGTTTCCTATTTTGGGATTCCATCATGTTCCTCAACTCCTCTTTAGATTTATTAATCATGTCTTGCACTAGCAGCACAATTTCTCCTGTTATCTGAGAAATTATTTCTGATTTCATTTTTTCCAGATCTCCTTTTGTTGACAGTTCAGTAGGTCCAGGTGGTTGAGTATCAGAGTGTTCCATCTCCTTTCCCTTTGTGGTTGCTGTAGGTGATCTGGAAGTCTGGTTTTGAGCCTTATTTCCGTGTTTTCTCATTTTGACTGGGTGAGGCCGGGGTGGGAGCTGTTGGTGCCCACGCACCTCACCTCCTCTGAGCTGGGAGAGGTTGGACAGGGGCCAGATCCGGGGTAGGGATGATGGCCCAGAAGCCCCTTCCTCTGGGCCAGGAGTGGCGGGACAGAAGGTTGCCCAAAAGCCCTTTCCTCTGGGCTGGGAGCGGTGGGAGGGATGGTGGCTGGGAAGCTCCTTCTTCTGGACCAGGAGCAGTGGGATGGTGGCTCAGAAGCCCCTACCTCTGGGCCGGGAGCGGAGGGACCCAGTCTTGGTTTTTACAAATTAAGTCATATCCGTCATCCCAAACTGTATACTGCTCCCAAGCAAAGTAGCCAGTTGCTCCACTAAGTTGAACACAACTTTCTTCCAAACCTGACCTACTATAAGGGAGTGGGTAACAGTCTGAGTGGCTCGTTATAGACATGAGACTTAAAAACAATACATGATGCTCACACCTGAGCTTCTAGGGTCTCATCTGCCCTGTTCCATTAGAAGGCCATAGAAGAGGAGTTCCATTTCATGCTAAGAACCATATAAAACTGGTGGTATAGGCTCAGAAGAAATAGATTGACTTTTCACCACACCAAGAATGCACCAAATGGCCTCGATCTTCCCCAGGAACAGGCCCCACTGAGAATATTAGCTCCTCAGTGGCTGCTCCCAGGCCACAGAAACTTCACTTCACCTCAAAGCCCAGGCATCAGGAAGACAGTAGAGTCAAAAGTAGAAGTGAAATAAAAATGAAGGAAACACCATTTTAAAGTTAAAAAAAGACACTGCTTTGTATCGCTACTGATGAAGGGTGCAGACCTATTTGTGAAGAGGAAGGAAGAACCTAACAAATGGGCAAGCTATAGAGCTTTTATATCCATGAAAGTGTGGGATGTGACTTGGGGGATCATGGTACCAGGCCTCTCCCAAGAGGGCTGTGTGCATTTGTTAGGGTGTTGGGGAGACTGTGGAGGAGCTAAAAGAAAATGGTTTCATTTTTGTCTCTAAAGTGCTAGGTGGATGCCAATAAAGTTCTTAAAGCCTCCTTGCTTCAAGCTCACAGGACCAAAACATAAGCAGGGAAACTATTCTATTCATTGTCATTCCCTCTGCTCTTTTCTGGAATCAAGTTAATCTAGGAACATGTCCAGTAGTTTCAGGTTAGGGAATTTGGCTCTTCAAGCTGAAACAGGGAGGCAAGCAAGCAAGCATTTTCCCAGGTTAGTCTTGGGGAAATGGTGGGGAATCGATCCTTTGTAGGATGGGATAGAATGTACCCCATTTGCAGAGTACTGGCTGTTGTGGACACCATATCCCAGGCCTTTGCTGCTGCTGGGGTGTAAGAATAAGGCAGGAGAGTCTAGAATGACTAGGCAAGGCTGACAGGAGCAGGAGAGATCTAGGGATGGAGCACAGCAAGTTAGAAAAGTGGGAGCCAATCTCAGTATTTACTTCCTCTCTCTAGTCCCTTCCCAATAATGAGTTAGATAAATGGTATAGTATGCAACAAGAGAAATACATCACCTATATAGGGAGATGAAAAAAGCACTATATTCTAAACTAATGAAACAATTCTTCATGAAATTGGGTTTAGTTCTGAGCCCTACATACCTTAGAAGAACCTAAAGTGGTACCTTCCAAAGAGGAGATGCTGCCTTCACACTTCTGCAGCAGTATCACAAGATGGAGAAAGGAATTGAAATCTCTGTGGCCTAAGGAACACAGCCAGAACCCAGGCAGACAGAAGGTGTTTTCTTTATATTGAGCTCACATCTACTAGTACAGCTGTATTAACCAATGTATAAGGGAAGACTGCATAAATTCTTGGTGTAGAAATAAGCTGAGAATCCCTAATCCAAAAATCCGAAAATGTAAATGCTCCACATCTGGAACTTTTTAAGCACCAAAATTTCCACATCTTGATCTCACATGACTGACTGCAAGTCAAAATGCAAGCACTAAAAACATTGTATGAAATCATCTACAGGCTATGTATATATGAAATATGAATGAATTTTGGTTTAGACTTTGGTCTCATTCCTAAGGCGTCTCATTATATATGCAAATCTTTCAAAACACCAAAAATTTCAGATTGTGAAACACTTCTGGTACCAACAATTTCAGATAAGAGCTATTAAAAATGTTCTATAAAAATATACCTAAGTAAGGATTGAAGGCCTTATAGGGAGGATTGGACTAGACTACCTTGAACCCTTGAAGGTACCTAGGATGACTAATTTAGTATCAGTCATGGCTTTTAAATGTATAATACATATCTTATATATACATATCTTTTTAGGTAGGATATAAGGGGAAATTAAGGTACAGCTGGCAATATCATAGCTGATGTAATATGAAAATGAGTAGTGTTAAAAGTAGTTGGTTATTTGAAAATTAGACCTCTGCTCACTTACCTGTCTCATATTTAAGACTTTGTGAAAAACCATTATCTATAGATTATTTGCAATGGTGGAATTGAATTAGCTCTTGAATGGAGCCTTATAACCTTAGCCCTAGCCCAGTTCTGCCACTGAATCACTCTGTGATTTCAAATAAATCACTTTTCCTCTCTGTTTCACTTCCCACCTCCATACAGTGAGGCTAAGCAATATACCCTGACCTGCTTATCAGCAAGGGACAGTGTTATGAAGATCAGATAAATGTAATATATATAAAGGTATAAGTAAATTGTGACTGGGGGCAGTTTAAACCTAACCCAGAACTGTGATGTCTGACTGGCTTAAAAGATTAATATCACAATAATTGCTCCCCAACACAACACTATTCCTAGCTTAATGCTGTACCACTAACCAAGACCTACTGAACACAGAGAGAAATTCCTTGAGGTTGGCCTCTAATTTCTAGACTTTCTGCCCCACCTTTCCAGATTGCCTCAGTAGATTTAAGGGCTAGGAACTTGAAAGGGCACATTGAGCTCCAGCCTGTCTCTAGAGCTTTCAGCAGGGCTCCCCTCAAAGGTCTCAGCTACAGTATAGGTGGTAAAGTTGGAAAACTTTTGCAAGTCCAGCTCTGTGCATTCGATAGGGTTGTGTACCCAATTGGAGTGGCTCTCCGAGGCACAGGAGGGCATAGTAAAGGACTCCTGTGTGGGGAAGACAAGAGTTGAGCTGCATTCGTCATCCAGAATGGGGGTAAGTGGCTGGTTCTCAAAGATGTTCTCACTCACTGGGTACTCAGGACTGGTCTCCTGACCAGGTGGCATGGGGAAGAGAGATTCTTCTGCTGCCTCATCAGCTTCAAGCTGCAACGAACCTCCTGCAACTCAAAGCAGAAAGCCACTGGGTCATCCAAAGCCAGGATCTCTTCTCAACCTGGTCCTAAGCACAAATAAGGAGGGTACTGAGAGCTAGTATTACTCTTTCCCTCTCTGGGTACCAGAACACCTAGAATGAGGTTGAGGTAACATATGTGAGAAACATACCTAAACTGGGGTATCAGATTGAGGCTACCTTTTTGCTGAATTAATGAAGCAAATAAATTTCTTCAGAAAAAGAAATGCTGTGTGGAAAACAGATTTTGAAACATCCCTATGTTGTGATCTCATCCATTGGTGTTATTTCTATGTATGTTATTTTATATTGCAAATGGGACTTTGCAAATAGAATTAATGTGATCAACTTTAAAGTATGGAAGAGATCCTAGATGATCCAGATAGGTCCAATGTAAAATCACATGTCCTTAAAGGCAGAAAAGGAAGACAGAAGCGACAAAGAGAGAGTATTAAAGAGATGTAGCACCAAAAGGACTCAACTCATTATTGGTAGTTTTAAAAATAGAAGAGCGACATTAGCAAGAGTATGTGGGCGGCCTCTAGAACTTGAGAGAGGCCTTCAGCTCATAGCTAGTAAGAAAATGGGACCTCAGTTCTACAACTGCATGGAAATGTATTCAGCCTTCTGCTTGCATGAACAAGGAGACAGACTCTCTTTTAAAGGCCCTAGAAAGAAATACAACATTGCCAATATCTCACCCTTGTGAGATCCAGCCAAGCCTGCTGAACTTCTGAGCTATGCAAACTGTGAGATAATAAGCTATTAGATGTTCGGTAATTTCTTATGGTAATGACACAAAATAATATACCCTTCATGCATGAGATTGATTCAAAATCAGGTTACAAACTGAGAATGTATTGAATGTATATTTGTTTCACTTACCCACTAGGGTTGTAGCTTAGCTCTTTATTAAAATTCTTTGCTAGTATTTAACATGACCTCTTACCAAAAAATCCAGATTTCTGGGATCTTTTGAAAATTTGGAAAGTTTTGCAATTTTGAATATTTCCAAATAGTGACAAAGAGCTAGAACTGAGTAGTAGATTTCCTTTTCAATAGGGGATGTACTCTGGCTTGCCACAGTCCCTATGACTTTCTCTTACACCTTAGAGTGGATCTAATCCACCCAGTGTCCTCACTTGCACAGCGCTAAGTATATGTGCCAGTCACTCCTGATAAAGACCTTCCCCTGAGGAAAATCTAGCACTCTTTCTCCTTATGGAGACTGTAAGGAGGTTGCCTTCCCTCATATTCCCAGGGGATACCACATTATTATCTTGAGGACAGAAAGGGAAAAGAAGAGTGTTACTCATCTCTTTTCTCCTAGGGAAGAGAAGGGAGACAGCCAGTTCTCAGATCATTCTTCATATTCATCTTGCTGAACTCTGGGACCCAAACGCTTCATCGTATGTTTCATACCCACACTCAGGGATTGGAAAGTAGCTTTTATTTGAGATATGGGCTTCTGAAGTCAGAGAAATGGATAGTCCAACCTGAGCCACAGTGTCCCAGGCGATACGAAAATGTAGAAGAGATTGAAGTAGTTTGAGAAGCATCATAAAGAGACAAAGGGAAATACTACAGCCATGAAATGCTAGATTTATCTCTATTTAAGCAAAAAGCACAACCAAATATACCTACTAGACATTTTCATGGTAAACTGACAGGATCCACAGCCAAAGTGACCAAGTAGCTCCATTCAACAGGGACATTCCCATACAAATAGAATGAGGTTTTTAAAATGTAGTTTCTTTGGGCCCAGGATCTAGTAGGCTAAAGAAGAGTGCTCAGCTTCATTGTCTTTAGTAAACTTTATGCTCCCTCTTACTAACTCAATTCTGTACTAGTCCTGAGTTCATGTTTTAGTGTCCCTGCTTAGCTCTCATTTCCCTTAATGTCACTGAAGTTGCACTGAACCTACTCTTGGCTGGGGTTGTAACATTTTGTTTGGTCCTGACCAGCCACCATTCCATCTCCTCTATATTTTCCTTAATGAACTGCTTGGCTAATGAATTAAGTTATGCTGAAAACCGATCACAATGACTTCTGTCTGGAATTTTACATGATCATCTCCCGTGAGCTGGGCCAGACATCTTTGGGTTCCAATATTGATTTGGGGAAAAAATGTCAAAATTTATCAATTAAATGCTGGGTTTTCAATTACTGCACTTTGGAAAATTACTATACTACTAGCAGTTTCCCTAGACCTCACCCACCTTTTTTTTTCACTTTTAAATTAATTTTATTGGTACATTTTAGGTATACATTCATCATTGGAGATTTGTATCTTTACATAATATATCTTGATTCTTATTTTTGGCACATTCCCCTGCCCTCCCTTCAACCCCTCCACCCTTCCCTATTTACAAAGACTCACCCACCTTTATTAAAATAATGTCTCATTTATAGCCAAGTGTCCTACCCTTCTGACATGTTCCAGAATTTAATTTATTAATATAGATATGCAGAATTGCAAAAAAAGACACCTTCAACTAATATAATCCTATCTCTTACTTTAAAGATTAGGGAGAAAGAAGCTCATAAAAGCTAGATAACCTCCAAGGTTACATTATTAATTAGAGATAGGTTTAGAAACTGAGTGTTCAAATTTCTTTCACATGGAGTTTCCCATCATGATCCTATGTGACTTCCTGGAATCTAATGAACCATCTCCCCAAAACTCTCAAAGTTAACCTCAATCATCTTTGAAGTCCCATGCTTTCTATTGCTATCTCAGATAATTCCACAGGCCAACCCTGGAGAAGACCACTCCTGGGTTTTTCCAGTATGGTTAAGTAAGGTCCATTAATTCTCAGCCCCTGAAAGTTCCTCTCTTCTCCCAATAAGAGCTTTACATCTGATTCATGTGAAATATGAAGCAGCCACTCTTACCATGCTGGCAATGTCTGTTGAAGAACTGCTTGCAGTAGAGGAAGAAGAGCCCCAGGAAGGTCAGGGTAAACACCACCAGCAGACTGCTCACCAATGCAACAAGTGTGGCCTCCTGCAGGGGCACTGTGGGTCCATCTGCCTTCACTAAGCTCAACTGAAAGGCACCTGTGGGACAAAATGTGGGAGAGGTCAGATAGTGTGGGCAGTCAAAGTTACACTGACACTGGGTCTGGACTTTCTTAGGCCATCATCCTCTCCCTCAGGCCTTCCCCAATTAGGGCAATCATGCTGGTTAGCAGAAGAACTCACACATACTGCAGGCATGCTGTAAATTAGTAATAATTAAAGATTCACATATCCTACGGTCATGTCACATCTAGTGATATAACAAAATTTAAAAATTAAAAATTTCATCAATAAATTCATAGGCTAAATGAATTCTAATATAACCCTAAGGTATATACTATATACCATTTAAAGTAAACATTGTATTATTAATATAAAAAATCCATACAGGAAAAAAAACAAATGCATACCCAAGTTTATAGCAGCACAATTCATAACAGATAAATCCTGGAAGGGGCCTATATGTCCATCAACAGATGAATAGATAAAGAAAGTGTGGTATTTATGCATAATGGAGTACTATTTTGCCATAAAGAAGGATACATGTGAGTCATTTTTAGGAAAATTGATGTACTTTAAGACCATAACTTTGAATAAGAAAAAATTAGGCACCCAAGCTTAAATAATTTTGCCTGGTTTCTCTTATATGAGAAACCCATAATATCAATAAAGAGCAAAATAAAAGACATGATAGGAAATAAGGAGATAAATGTTTTGCAAAAGGGAAAGCAACCAACAGATGGAGGGAGGATGGACAGAGGGGAAGGGAAGGGGGTAAAAAAGAATTAAGATGTGTTATGCAAATATACTAACTCCCCACAAGCAATGCAAATATATACTAATAAAAAATTAAAATTTAAATAAAATCTTTTTTTTTTAGTTATTTTATTGGTACATTTTAGGTATACGATACATTTACATTTATCATTGGGTGTTTGTACCTGTACATGATATATCTTGGTCCTTATTTTTTTTCCCCATTACCTGTGCACCCTTCATCCCCTCCGCTCTTCCCTATTTACATAGGTTTCATTTCCATTTTTTTTTCTTTTCTCATAGTTTTTCCTTTCCCTCTTTTCCTTTCCCCTTCACCTCCCTCCACTCCTTCATCTTTGGACCTTTTATCATATTTCAAATTATCAATTATTCATTTTAATCATTT
Source organism: Heterocephalus glaber (assembly GCF_053883595.1). NCBI lineage: Eukaryota > Metazoa > Chordata > Mammalia > Rodentia > Bathyergidae > Heterocephalus > Heterocephalus glaber. The sequence goes on along the minus strand of NW_028258473.1, from coordinate 4,347,713 downwards.
TAACCCTTGTTTACACTATCAGTTTCTCACACTAGTGAAACTATTCAGTATTTACACGTGTGTCCTATTTATTTCACTTAAGAGTTTGGCCTCAATATGCATCCATTTAGCTATAAATGTCTCTAGTTTCTCATTCTTTATGGCTGAGTAGTACTCCATTTTATTAAAAAAACCACATTTTCTTTATCCAGTTTCCAGTTGAAGGGCACTTGGGCTGCTTCCAAGCGTTAGCTGTTACAAACTGTGCCACTATGAACATGGGTGAACATAAATCACTGTGGTATGATTCTTTTAATTCTTTTGGGAAGATACCCAGTAGGGAAATAGCTGGGTCAAATGGGACCTCTAGTCCTAGTTCTTTGAGGTATCTCCATATTGACTTCCACAGTGGTTGCGCCAGTCCGCACTCCCACCAGCAATGGAGAAGGGTTCCTTTCACCCCACAACCCTGCCAGCATTTGTTATTTGTTGATTTCTTGATAGCAGCTATTCTTTCTGGGGTGAGGTGGAATCTCAGTGTGGTTTTCATCTGCATCTCTCAAATGACCAGTGATGTTGAACATTTTTTCATATATTTGTTTGCTGCTTTTACTTCCTTGTCTGAGAAATGTCTGTGCATTTCAGATGCCCATTTTTGAATTGGGTCTTTGAATTTGGGGGTCTGATTATTTTCAGTTCTTTATATATTCTAGATAGTAGTCCTTTACCAACAAAGAAAAGCCCAGGTCCAGATGGCTTCACTGCTGAATTTTACAAGACATTTAAAGAAGAATTAACGCCATTACTCTTTAAACTCATCAAGGAAATTGAAAGGGGAGCAAGGCTTCCAAATTCATTCCTGGAAGCAAGTGTGACTTTGATTCCAAAACCAGGGAAAGACCCATCCCAAAAAGAGAACTACAGACTAATCTCCTTAATGAACATAGATGTAAAAATCCTGTACAAGATACTGGCAAACAGAATACAGGGGGTCTTCAAGAAAGTCATACACCCTGACCAAGTTGGATTTATCCCAGGGATGCAAGGATGGCTCAACATCCATAAATCAATAAATGTAATACACCATATTAACAGAGTCAAGGGCAAAAACCATATGATCATCTCAACTGATGCAGAAAAAGCATTCAACAAACTCCAGCACCCATTCATGATAAAAACCTACAGAAAATTGGAATAGAAGGTCTTTATCTTAACCTGATTAAGGCTATCTATGAAAACCCAACAGCCAACATCATACTAAATAGTCAAAAACTGAAAACTTTCACGCTAAAATCAGGAACAAGACAAGGATGCCCACTATCACCACTCCTGTTCAATATAGTTCTGGCCACAGCAATTAGAAAAGAGAAAGAAATAAAAGGAATAAAGATAGGAAAAGAAGAAGTGAAACTGTCATTATTTGCTGATAATATGACACTTTACATAGAAGACCCAAAAAACTCTACCAAAAGACTTCTGGACTTAATTGACAGATTCAGTAGTGTAGCTGGATATAAGGTCAACACTCAAAAAACAATAGCCTTCTTATACACAAGTAGCAGACTCACTGAGAGAGAAATTAGGGAAACAATTCCTTTTACACTAGCATCCAAAAAAATGAAATATCTAGGAATCAGTCTAACCAAGGAAGCAAAAGACCTCTACACTGAAAACTACAGCACTCTGAAAAAAGAGATTGAAGAGGATACAAGAAAATGGAAAGACATCCCTTGCTCCTGGGTAGGAAGAACCAATATAGTGAAAATGGCCATCCTTCCAAAACTACTATATAGATTCAATGCAATGCCCATTGAAATTCCAACAATATACTTCAGAGAACTAGAGAAAACAATCCAAAAATTCATTTGGAACAATAAGAGACCTAGAATAGCTAAAGCAATTCTAACCAACAGAGACATGGCTGGGGGTATCACAATCCCCAACTTGAAACTATACTACAAAGCTACTGTGATAAAATCAGCATGGTACTGGCAAAGGAACAGACCTGAGGAGCAGTGGAATAGATTAGAAGATTCAGAAACAACTACAGACATGCTCAGCCACCTCATCTTTGACAAAGGAGCCAATCACCATCATTGGAGGAAAGATAGTCTATTTAATAAATGGTGTTGGAAAAACTGGATTTCAACCTGCCAAAGATTAAAACTAGACCCATACATATCACCATGCACTAAACTAAGATCGAAGTGGATTAAAGATCTAAATATTAAACCAGAAACACTAAACTTGCTGGAAGATAAATTAGGTAGAACTCTTGAAGACATTGGCATAGGAAAAGACTTCATGAACAAAACATCAGCAGCATGGGAACTAGCAGAAAGAATCAACACCTGGGATCTCATCTTATTAAAAAGCTTCTGCACTGCAAAAGAAACCACCAACAGAGCTAACAGACAACCTACAATATGGGAAAAAAATTTAGCAGCTGTACCTCAGACAAAGGACTACTATCTAGAATATATAAAGAATTGAAAAAAATCAGACCCCCCAAATTCAAAGACCCAATTCAAAAATGGGCATCTGAAATGAACAGACATTTTTAAATAAAATCTTTAAAGCTGAAAATAAGCGTATATAACTTAATATAACTTATGCACACATTATAATATAAAATTATATTATAATATACAAAATAATAACACATTGCTCAGGAATATGCATACATATAACAAAATAATAGAAGTATTAAAATATTAAGGGAGAGTATGGCAGAGACATACCGCTCACCAATTATCCATTTGTGTCCCTGTATTTCCCTTTCATCTTTTCATAAAGGACTTCAGAGTACTTCTGGCCAAAGAAATGTACATGTTAATAATGTATGCCACTTCCAGACTGAGGCAATTAAAAGCCTGTATGTCTTCTCTATCTCTTTCCTTGTACCATTTGTATGTAGTCTACATGGTCTAGTAGGCATAGTTGCACAATGGAAGAAGACTTTGAATAGTAAAAAATACACTTTTATTGTACTGACTCACTGAGATTTGAGGGTGTATTTGTTACTGTAGCATAGCCTATCAACAAGATGCATACAACTTCAGGATAAAGATTGTGACTGTGGAAGTAAGGAGAAAATGAGACTCAGAGAGATTCTTTTTTTTTTGGTACCGGGGATCGAACTCAGGACCTTGCACCTGAGAGGCAGGTGCAGTGCCACTGAGCTAAATCCCCAACACATCAGAAAGACTCTTAAAGAGAATTCTATTATACTTGTGGAATCTTTGTTCTTCAAAAATTATATAACAAATAGGCAAAATGTTAAGATTTATTAATTCTGTATCTTGGGAAATTGAGCATTTTAACTTCTAAGTTTCTTTGCATTTAAAAATATTTACATGTCTTAAATATTTCATGACTTTAAGACATATATCAATAATTTATAAAGAATAAGAGAAGATAAATGGTAGACAAAAAGGACAGATAAAATGATAGTGAGATAGGCATAGACTGGACCTGGGCTCTGAATGTCAGCATGATGAAAAGCTGTTAAACACTCATCTGTGGCTGACAATGTCTGGGGTACTTTATAGAGGGATCTTGGGAATACACTATTTCTCCCCTCTGGGAGCCTAAATAGAATATGACATAGATAGTCAGAATAGTTTGACTAGATTATGAAAGGTAAGGATAATAGAGGCACCAAAGAGCTCCAATAAACAGTGTAGAAAAATTTGGATCAATATAGTGGGCTCATGTGGTCATAGTGTAATTTTACAATCTACAAGAAGATAGGGAGCTGTACGTAACTGACAAATCACTATAATTACTATTCACTTCTGTTTTATTGCATTTTTTACAGATAAAATATAGCTAAGTATGTGTCAGATTGTGATTAAAAATTATTTTTTACTCTAGGTCATGGTAGGAAAGGATTGAATGTCAGTGATATAGATGAGAGATAAATGACCTAGCTTGCTCTTGTTTCAACTCTGGTATCAACTCAGTGACACTCTGACAGGTACCTTTCATCCACACAGGCTTTCAGGGCATTAGGGATCCCAACACCTGTGGAGGTTTTAATAAATTGTCTATAAAGATTTTTCCAGCTCTAATAGCCTAAGTTCAATAGGAACAAAGGCCTGATACCAGTCATAGTTCTTTTGTTGCTTAGTGGGTACAGATTTTCTCTTTGGGGAGATAAAGTCTCAGAAATAGAAAATGGTGATGCTTGCACAACATTGTGCACTGGCACACTGTGATTAATGCCAATGTATTATACACCTTTGTTCAGCTTTTGGTGACTCTTAATACCTAGAAATTCCTATACACCTTGTACAGCAAAACAATAATAATAATTCATTCATAATTCTACAAGTATTATAATTTATTGTTTTTAATATTCATTATTTCATTAAATCTAGACAACCACCCCATAATGTATGAAGGAAAATGATTTATCATGAGTTGCATATTTTCACATAAGGAAAATGAGGTTCAGTGTGTTCAAAAAATTTTAGAGGCTTATTTATAGATTGTGTTGTAAAACCAGAATTCAACCCTAACTGATTCCCTTGCACAGAATGAAGTTTGATGTGTTACTCATCTAATCTATATGTAGTCTTTTTTACCCTGCCTTGCTGCCACACAAAGGGTTGGGGAAGAAGGGAGAAAAGAGAAGTAGATACACACACTGAAACTCAGAGATGGGGGTCTGTTTCGTGCAAGGTATACACTCCTGGTCTTGCAGGCCTCCAATACGTGTCTTTCGGTAGAACCTGTGGTTAGAGCAATAAGGAATGGTAGAATATTGAAACAAGCAATGCATTTCGATCAGTCCTTCCTGAGACCATAGGTAGTTTTCAAGAATTTGCATTCCTAGAAGCCTGAGCCTACTTCTCCTGACAAGTTCTCTACCTCCATGTTTGATTCTAACTCAAAAGCTCAGACTTTTTATCTCTTTCCACATTCACCACACACTATAGGAAAAAGGTAGCTAATTCTACAAGACATGGGAATGGTGGTTTGATGCCAAATGCTTCAAAATTTCTTAAAACTTGGACTTGGGCTCTGAGTGCCAGCATGATAAAAATGTTAAGTATTCATCTGTGGCTAACAATGCCCTGGGCACTTTATAGCGGTATCTTAGGAATACACTATTTCTCCCCCACCCCGGGAGCCTAAATAGAATATGATGTGGATAGTTAGAATAGTTGAACTAGGTTATGAGATGTAAGAATGACAGAAGTATCAACAAGCTAAAATGAAATGGCATAGAAAAGTTTGGCTCAGTATAGTGGGCTCACCTGGGCAGACAGTCCCCACAAATGGCATTAGAGGTAGCTGTGCAGTTGGCTTTCTGGACACGATTGATAACAGCACACGTGATGCAAGCCTGACATCTGTGGTAGCCCCAGCTGTTTTTGTACCTCCGGGGAGGGCAGGCTGTACAGTATGCATCTCCACCCTCTCCATAACCACAATCCTGCAGAAAGATGGGAATCATTAACATTGCTCTACAGAAGCTTGCAGAGAGGATCAGCTATGGGACAAGTGACAATAGTATAGATTACTATTTTTCAAACTGCAAATGGCAACCATATTATTAGGTCATAAAATCAATTCATTAGGTTGCAGCAAGAATTGAAACAAAGCAAAACAAAATAATGATAGCAAGTATTATAGTGCATAACAAGAAGTAAACTTAAGTATTTATATTAGTCACTATAGACTAGGTTATATTAAAAAGCAATACTATAGACTAGGTTATATATAAAAGTAAACCCTAAATCTCAATGTTTTAAAAGAACAGTTTTTTTCATATCATTTGCCCAGCAGGGATTTTCCAAACTCTATATTATCTTTATTGGGTAATGAAAATACATAGGCGCATCAGGGAAAAAAGAGCATTGTGAACTGGCTCTTAAAATCCCTCCAACCCCAAATGACTCATTTCAGTTTCCTCATATGTCCTAGACCACAATGATCATTCTTAACCACAGAGTATAAAAAAATGTAATTTTACAGTCTAACAGAAGGTGGGAAACTGTACATATCTGACAAATCACCATAATTACTATTCACTTCTGTTTTATAACATTTTTTACAGATAAAATATAGCTAAGTATGTGTCAGGCTGTGATTAAAAATTATTTTTTACTCTAGGTCAGAGTAAAAAAGGATTGAATGCCAGTTATATAGATGAGAGTTGAAACAAGAGCAAGCTAGGTCATTTATCTCTCATCTATATTATTTACAAAAACAAACAGGAGAAGGCTATGTTATCAAACTAAAATGAAAAACAAAACAAAACAGAACAGAGAAAAAGGGAATTACCTGAAAAGGAAAGAAAGAAAAATGTTGAATGGGATAAGAATATAAGTGAGAGCTTTGTGAATATGCACTTTACTATATTTTATAGATTTGAATTAGGGATTATGTAAATATTTTACATTAAATATAAAACAAGATTAAATTAAAATTAAAAAAATCCCTAAAACTTTTAAACTAAATGAAATAAATTAGTCTAAAATAAATGTGTATATAGACTATATGAGTTTAAGATTATATATATCTCCATATATGGAGATATATACATATATATAGAGAGAGAGAGAGAGAGAGAGAGAGAGTGTCTGGCATTGTGCTTATCACATAATAAGTTCTCAATGAACAAATGAACATTAAATACTATTTTTAGGGAAAGCAAATCTTAATAATGTCTAAAGCACTGGTATCAGAAGACCCAAGTCTGACTCTTCACTTAGTCACTTGTTAGAGAAGGGAATGATGGAAGCTAGCAAGCATTTATTGAGACTCAACCAATAAATTGACTTACTGATTGGTTGCAATACTATTCATTGTATCAATTAATTCAGAAAACACATATTAAACAACTATTAAGTACCAGGATGCTATTCTGGAAATTGTGACTAAATGATTGAATCAGAAAGACAAAACTCTGCCCTCATGGAATTATATATTTACTTATTCTTCATAAAAGTTTTTAAGATTAAATTATCATCAATATTTCAAAACTAAGCAAATTTCAAGCACAAAGGGTTTTGTCACAAAACCTGGGCAGCTTGGGAAACCTATTTCCTATGGCCCTGAGACTCCAGACCCACAACCAGAAATACTAAGCTTCACGTGGCACCAGTAAGAGGGATCTTGCCACAATAATTATGCAGCCCAAGAAGTCTTTTTGTCCTGTGGGTCTGAGACTCCCACATAGAGACAGGTGTGTAGGGTACAGGAGCACAAGGTATTGTAATATAACGAACTTTCCAGTCTGGGAAGTCTTTTTCCCTACAGCTAAGAGATTTCCTTACTTTCACCTATATCACTCAAGAGACCCAGGCAGCATCTTCAGAGAGTAATAGGAGCCCCAGTTACACCACATATACTGCACAGATCAAAAATCACACCACAATAGGCCTGAAAATTAAGCTTTCTTTATAACTGCCAACAACAAAATTAGACCAGGACATATGTATCAAATCTAAATAGATGACTGCCTGCTAAAATAAAAGATTTCAGTAAGACTTTGAGTCTCAGTCTCCTAGAATAATTGAGAAAATGCCCAGTAAACAATAAAACATCACCTATCGTAACAAGAATTAGGAAAAGCACAACATGGATGACACAGCAAGAGTTAGATAAATCAGAAATTGGAATTATCTGACAAAGATTTTAAAGCATCCATAAGAAAAATTCTCCAATAAGCAATTACAAATTCTCTTGAAGCAAAAGAAAAATTAGAACATCTCAGCAAAGTAATAGAAGTTAATTTTTAAAAGAACCAGATGGAAATTATAAAAATAAAAAATTAAATGTTAAAAATCTCATAGAATGGACTCAATATAAAAGAGATGACAGATGACAGAATTCAGTGAACCTGATGACAGAACAACAGAATGCATACAATATGAAAAGCAAAGGTAAAATAGACTGGAAAAGAATATGGGATGCCTCAGGGACCTGTTGGACCATAACAAAAGGTCAAACGATCACATCATTGGAATCTCATGAAAAGAAAACAAATGCATGCCTGAAAAAAATTTCAAAGTAATGAAAGTGGAAATCTTCATAAATCTGACAAAAAGACTTATAGACCTGAGTGGATATGTGGATCAAAAATAGAATAAGTCTAACAAAATACACAATGATACACAACATGATGAAATTCCTAAAATAAATGAAAAAAGTCTTGAAAATAGCTAAAAGAAATGGCACTATCCATAGAGGCACAACAATTCAAAGGACAGTGGGTTCCTTCTGAAACCATGGACAGCAGAAGAAAATAACAAAGTTTTTAAGTGCTGAAAGATGAAAACTGTTAACTGCAAATTCTATGTCCACTGAAGCTATTCTTCAGAAATGAAGAGGAAACACATTCTCAGCCAAAGAGAATGAAAAGAATATGTAAACATACCCTTAAAAAAGAGCAAGAGGGAGTTCTTCAATAAGGAAGAAAATTATGAGTCTTGAAACATCTGGCAAAAGCACTGGAAACAGAAAAATGTATGCACGTAAATGAAGTCTTTCTCTTCATGAATTTTATAAATAATATTCATGATCAAACAAATATAACAAAAATATGTCTAATTCTCATGACAATAATATGTAAAAGTTGAAAAACTCAAGGAACCTAAACAGAAGTGATGCTTATATACTTCACTAGAAGTAGTAAAATGTTGTTATCAGTGGAGCCAGAAAAGTCATATATGTAGATGATAATACCAAAAACAACCTCTAAGAAACCAATACAAAAATATACTAAAAAAAACCCCACTACAAATAAATCAATACAAATACTCATGTAACTCACAGAAAGGCAAGAATATACAAAGAGGAACAAGGAACACAGACAACAAACAAATAATAAAATGGCAATTTTAAGCCCTTAAATATAAATTGTCTAAGGAAACCAACTAAAAAGCAGAGATTGGCATAGTGGATAAAACCAAAGACTATCACATTGTTTTCAATAACCATTTCTTGAATACGGGGATGAATCATTTCTTAAGGAATTTAAGAGATACAAATCAACAAAAATTTTACTGAGAATCCTATGTCCTAATCAGGAGGCAAAGGAGATTTTTCAAATGATAAAGACCCCCAAATTATTTCACTATTTATCACTTATAAGCAGAAAACACTGATTTTGTTAATTTTACCATGATAGCACAATGCTGATTTAAAATTTTTGATGCTGATACTAATATAAGGATGTTTGGTATCACCACTTTTAGAACTAATATCCAAATTCAGTAGCATAACAGGATATAGTCAACACTCATAAATCAATAGCGCTCTTACACACCAATAACAAACTCACCAAGAGGAAAGTAAGGGAAACAATATGTTTCACACTAGCACCAAGAAAAATGAAATACTTAGGAATTAACCTAACCAAGGAAGTGAAAAACTTCAACAATGAAAACTATAAAACTCTGAAAAAGAAAGTTGAAGAGGATAATGTAAAATGGAAAGATAGCCCTGGTCCTGGATAGGCAGAACCAATATAGTCAAAATGGCCATACTTCCAAAATTGTTATATAGATTTAATCCAATCTCAATCAAAATACCAAGAACATTCTTTATAGAAATGGAGAAAGCAATCCTAAAATTCACATGGAACCAAAAGAGACCTAGATTTGGAAAAGCAATTCTGGGCAACAGGACAAGGCAGGGAGCATCACAATCGTGGACTTTAAGTTACACAACAAAGCTATAGTGATTTTTTTAAAAGCATGATATTGGCAACAAACAAACAAAACACAGACTTGTGGATCAATGGGAAAAAATAAGAGAGGCAGAAATGACTCCAGACATACTCAGCTATGTTATCTTTGGAATGGGGCCAAATCCCTTTGCTGAAAGACAGCCTCTTCAACAACTGGTGCTAGGAAAACTGACCATCTACATGTCAAATGTTAAACCCAGAAACACTTTGCTTCGTGAAGAGAGCCCCAGAGTACCATGTTCCAGAATGACAGTGGTCTAGGGAATTTGTTCCTTGGGATTTAGTTCATAGTGCTCAGTAATCCAGGTGCTTGAGCCACGAGAGACAGAAGGAAGCCAGGCTATTTTTTCAGATGGCAGCAGACTTTGGTAACATCTACGTGGTGTTGGTTTTAGGTGCAAGCAGAATGCAAGAGTTGTGGGGACAAAAAGACTTCCACTCAGATTTCAGAAGAAGTCCTGGGAGGCCAGGCAGTATGCTCCTGAGAGGGCAGTATGTGAAGTTGTGAGTGTGAAGCTGAAGATGCAGTGGAGACCCCAGAATGTTAGAGAAGCCAGGAACATGGGTTGTCTGAGGAAACTTTCAAGGCATGAGCAAAGCCAGCTGAAAAGAGAAGCCATGACAGGTACAACCACTAGCAGTGACATAGAGGCAGAGTTATCTAAGCCCTTTGAAGTTCACATCTTGCTGGATGGCCCCAGATGATGGACATGGCACTTTGGGAATTAATGTTTGCCCTGCTGGATTTTGGACTTGCTTTGGTTCCACTCTTTTCTATCCCCTTATTTATACCTTTTGGAATGGAAATGTTTATCTTCTGTCATTGTATGTTGGAAATGTTTAACTTTCATTTACACAGGGGCTCGCAGCTAAGAGTTTGCCTTAAATCTCAGAGGAAACTTTGGACATGGTTTTTTGAGCAATAGTAAAACTGTTAGGATTTTGCTAACTCTTAGAGATGGACTAAATGCCTTTGCATAAAGGCATGAACATGAGTATTTTGGGGGCCAGAGATGGAATGTTATGGCATGTATCTAGATGTCCCCCTAAAGTCTCAGGCATTCCAGTGGGGGCTTTTTACAGGTGGCTGGATCTAGGGTGTGTAATACTGGGATTAAGGGTGTGAGATAACTAAATGGGTTTGGCACAGTTCTGGATGTGGAAGCACCACCCTGGGTGTGGGCAGCACCAACCAGTAGACATATAACCTGGGTAGGATAAAAGGGAAAGGAAGGCTTGTTGCTGCTACTGCTGCTGATTCCTGCCTGTCCTGCCATGGACTGTTTCTGTCCTCCACCATGCCTCTGCCATCCCCCCTTGTCATGCTGCCCTGCCATGGAACCAGCTGACTATGAACCAAAACCTCTACAAACTGTGAGACAAAATTAACCTTTCCTCCTTCAACTTGTGGGTGTTGGGTATTTTGTCTCAGCAACTCAGAAAGTAACTAAGATAGTATAGTATTTGTCTTTCTGTTTCTGGGTTATTACACTTAACATAATCATCCACAGGTCCATCCATGTTTTCATAATGTTAGAATTTCAGTTCTTTTTTTATGTTCCAACAATATTCCATTGTGTATATGTAAAGCATATTCTTTATCTACTCAACAGTCAATAGACACTTAGCTTGTTTCTATTTTGTGGCTATTGGTGAGTAGTCCTACAATGAACAGGGGAGTGCAGATGTCTCTTTGATATACTACTTCATTTCCTTTGGCTATCTCACCCAGAGGTGAGGATGCTTAATCACATGATAGGTCTATTTTTAATTTTTCGTACTGCCACACTGTTTTACATAATGCCTGTACTAGTGTGCCTTTCCATCAACAGTTTTCAAGTGATCTCATTTTATAACATCCTTGGCAGGACTTTCTGTGTTGAGCCTTTTTGACAGTAGCCATTCTTACTGGAGTGAGTTGATATTTCATCAAGGTTTTGATTTGGATTTCCCTCATGATTAGCAATGTTCAGTAATGTTTCATATATCTGATGGCCATGGGTATAGATAAATATGTTCCTTTCAACTTAGTAAATCTTATTTAATTCAAAGGTAATTTGGCAACAGCAAAGATGGAAATCAAACTAAGATGTCTCTGGGTCTAAAGATTTTATAGTTATTTTTACTGTACCTTTGTGACTTTGAGAATGACACATATTTTTGAGCTTTAACTGTCTTATCTATAAAATAGGACTCATAATACGGTCTTGATAGAACTGTTGTAAAACCAAATGAGCTAATGTCCTCAAAAGCTCTATGCAAAGTACAGATGACCAGATAAATATAAGCTATTTATATATGTATAAAGCTTTTGCAGGAGGACAATATTGCAATTCCTTCATTTTTCTAAGCTTTCTAGTGGTGTTGAAGTAAATGACAATTGGAGAGTTACCAAGTCAACTGTACTTTCCATCATGGGCTTCTTTTTAAGAATTTGGTAATAACAGTTTGATGCACAGACCTATATTTTCCCTTGAAGAGGTTCAGCTTTGTAAATATGGATAGTTTTAAAGATAATGGCCATGTATAGAATAGGATAGGAGCATTTGTAACACTCTTTTGTGGTACAGGGATGGAACCTATGTCTTCATATATGCGAAACAAGATTTCCACCACTGAGCTACACCCTCAGTCCCATGATAAGACTCCTTATCATGAAGATTGAAGTTACTTGAAATAGTTCTGTCAAGCCAAGCAGCTTATTTCATTGAGTCTTCCCTAATACCCAGCATTATCTAACCTCTGTTAGACTTTCTTGGTCCTAGGCTCTCTTGTCTACAATGTGGGCATCCCACTGTATGACACAATGATATGTGTATAGAGTTAAGTTAGGATTAATGCTCATATCTCTTCATATCCCTGGATCATATTCTCTTCACTTTTTGAGGTACAGAGTTGGGGATAAAGTAGGCTAAATAATTGCTTCATTTTCCTATGCCATAAGATCATGTCACTATCCTACTCAAAACCCTTTAAAGGGGCTGGGAATTTAGCTCAGTGATTCTGCCATCTGCCTCGAAAGCACAAGGACCCGAGTTCAATCCATGGTACCAAAAAAAAAAAAAAAGACCCTCTAAAGGATTCCCAGTGCACTTCAAAAAAGGAAAAAAAGAAAATTTCTCATCATAGTGTTCACATCCCCACATGGTTTGGCCCATACTTCTTTTTCCCTCTTATTATAGACCACCCTGCCTCTCACTATACTACCAGTTGCACAAACCTTCCTTCCTTGAACACACCTAGTTCATTCTCATCTTGGGATTCTGCACTAGCTAGGTTACTAGCTGTAACCTTCCCCTGAAAATATCTCCTTAAGAAGGCCTTCTACTGCTTCCCAACTTGAAATAGCTTCCAAGTCACTATCATATCACCCTAATTTAATTTTTGCCATATCTACAGATCTGGATTATATTTATCTATGTTGTATCCCATTTTCGTTTCACTAATTAAAAGGTAACATTCATAAAGGCAAAAAATTTTCTCTATTTTGTCATATCTGTGGTGCCTATGAAAATGTTTTCCACTTTGTTGGTGTTCAATACGTATCACTGAATGAATGAATACAAAATGTAAGTGCACAGAAACTCTGCTTCCAATTTCTATAGCACAAGCTACTGCCTACAATCAATACTATGCCCAGTTCAGGGACCAACAGGAAACCTGAAGCAGAAACATTTAAGCAACTCTAGCCTCGTTCATTTTTCTATCTTGCTGGTTGTTTCGTTCTGACCTTTATCTTTAATTGGGATTCTAGACACCTTCTAGTTCCCTATCCCTCAATCCTTCAACCCTCCTTTGCATAGTATTCTCAGTAGCACAGACCTCTGTCTTTGAGACAGAGGCCACACTTGATCCTTTTCTTCCCCATTCCCAAGACTTGATATCTGACTCTAGAACTCCACATTATTGCGTCTTCCTTTAGTTGACAGATTGTTATAATGCCAAACAGTCCTCCTGGACCTCTGTATTACACATCTCCCTTTGTGTTATGCATTGTCTCATGAAACCCTTCTCTGACCTTGATCCTGCTAGGCTGACTTCATGCTAGAATAATAACTACTGTTGTATATTCTCTGGATGTCTGTTTTACCTGCTGAACCAGATGAGACACAGCTGAGCCTGACTATCCTAATATTGGCCTTTCTCAGTTGTGTGATTGGTTCTAAGTTGTGAAAAAATACGTATAATGATTTGAGCGACTTACCTTGGAGAGTTCCTGTCCAGGACCACACTGTTGACAAGTGACACAGCGTCCCCATTGGTCCCAGTACTCATTTTCTTGGCAATCCATGATAAGAAAACTGTGGGTACAGAATATAAGAACTAAGGAGCTAATAGAAAAGTACTGCAAGATAATTAATGACTTCCATGACATTAATTTCTAGGTCCACTTAATCTAATCTCTGGCTCTTAATGAGAGGAGCTGAGAAAGCCAAACCAAAATATCTAATTCTTATATAACCTTAACCACATGCCACAAACTCTTCTAAATGCTTTACATTTAATAACTCATTCAATTATCAAAATATATATATATCTGGGATCATTATTAGCTCCATTCTGCAGATAGGGAAACTGAGGCACAGGGACAAAGTACTTGCTTATATGGTCATAGTTAGTGGTTTTATCAAAAGCTGAATTAGTAAAGAGATAATAGGAGAAATAACTGGCTTCTGTACATATATACAAAAAACCACAATCCTTGTGTAACCAGCTCTTAAAGGTTTAGTAAGCACTTCCTTATCTATATTATTTGATGTGCACAATAGCCCCATGACTTAAAGAGCATAGGTATTATTATCTTTATTTTATGGATGAAAAAGCTGAAACATTGTTCTTCTTTGCTAACAGTGTATTCCGTACTTCTGAGGGCCATTTCCTGCCATTGCTTTTGTCCTAGGCAGAATGGGATGGGAGGATGATACAGTATGTAGAAATAACCTGGGGCACTAAGGTGTTGAGAAGGGAAAACATAACTCAGATAATAGTTTCTGACAGACAGATGGCATAAGGCATGCAATGGACAGAGTTTTGGATATATGGACTTTAATCCTTGCTGCAGAGTTTTCTCAGAACTAAGAGGTTTTCTAAGACATGACACCTTCAGTGCTAAAACTGGGAGAGTTTCACCATAGCTGGCTCTTTCTGGGAGAATGTTTAAAAGTCAGATTCATTTTTAAGTTCAACAAAGTGAGTCTTATACACCTTTGATACAAATACACAATATAAAGCATAAAAAAACGAACACACACAAATACTGTAAATAATGCTTTTGGACATCCTAAGCTCTGATTGAGCACTGTACTACTGCACACTATCACACTGTACAGTAAGCACACAGCAGCACAGCTGTGACCGTGTCTGCCAGATGTGTGAGCTACTTCCATGATTTGTTCTCATCTACAAATGTTTGTAATGTGAGGTCAGTTAGTATCTGTTAAAGTTTGCAACTCAAATGTTTGTAAGCTGGGGACTTAGCTGTATATATAGGGTAGCCTTCTACAAAGAAGAATTTAATGGAGGTGGCTCAAGTAATTGATAAATGGTCCCAGTCCTTATAAAAGAGTAAGGTGTGGTGAGATTTTTTGCTTGCTCCTATCATGGTGAATTTCATGTGGTTTCTCAAAGTCCCTAAAACCCTGGGTGTATGTAGCTCAATGGGAAAACATGTACACAGCATGCACAAGGCCTTAGGTTCCATTTCTAGAACCACAAAAACAAAAGCCCTAAATGTGTACTTCCAATCCAGAAGAAAGAATGTATATGTATTCCCTGAGAGGCCACCACAGAAGTCCCCAATAGAGATAAGATATCCTAGCTGATATTCCTGTTTTCTCGCTATTAAGTAGGCTCCACTTTCTCATTTCTTCATTCTAAAGAAAGTGGTCTACGAAATCCATATTGAGCCGGGTGTTATGGCACAATCCTAGTACTCTGGGAGGCTAAGGCAAGAGGACTGCAAGTTCAAGTCCGGCCTGGGTGATTTAGTGATTTAGCGAGACTCTGCCACAAAATAAAGAAAAAATAATAAAAGGCCTGGAGATATAGCTCAGTGTGAAGGTTCTGGATTAAACCCCTAGTATGTGAAAGAAGAAAGAAAGAAAGAAAGAAAGAAAGAAAGAAAGAAAGAAAGAAAGAAAGAAAGAAAGAAAAGAAAAGAAAAGAAAAGAAAAGAGAGAAATCCATTTTTGTAGAAGATAAATATATCCTCCACTCTGTTGTTTTGATTATTGGCTCAAGGAATCAGCCTATGTAGGCCTCCTCTCTTCTTCTTGCTGTCCACCATTCTCACTGAGCACAAAAACGATCAGTGGTCTCATAGTACTCATGACAAGGGAATTCTCCACCCTGAGAACAAAGCCAGCCTCCCCATAACTTTTTCTTGTCTAGCAAAACAGAAAACATTGGCAGGAGCCAAAGAACAGAACTCCTTTTGAAATAAGCTCTTGACTCAGGCCATCTGAAATTTTCATGGCAGCTGGTGGTGACCTTTAAGTGTCTGTGGCAAGCTATTTGGTTTGGTTTCCAGAGCTCCAGCCACTTAGTAAACATCATATGACAAGGACACATCCCTCTAACTCCATTTTTTAGATTTCTGTCTAGGTGAAATAGGCTTATTGCCAAATCCTCATATCAGGACCTAGAGAACGAAAAGAGGATTTCTTTTTCCCTCTGTTTTTGTCAAATTGTTTATCCAAAGCATATAAATTAAAGTAACTTTCATTAGAAGGTTAACAAATTGCTTTTATTAAAGAGAACAAAATCACACTGACTCTGGACTACTCCAAAGAAGTCAGTACATAAGGACAAAATTGTTTAATGAGAGTTTAATCCATAAACAATATGTGACATTGTATCAAGTTTTTCCTTGTGGGCAGCAGTGCAACTACCTTTTTATTTTAAGAGAAAGTAAGAAACAATAAATAGGTTTTGAGAAAATCAGCTGCTCTCATGAACTGCAGATAGATACTCCTCTAAAGTGTCACAGAGAAGTTGACTGAATCCTCCAAACTGCTCGCTGAGTCAGCAACACAGACAGAACTATAAAATTCCCTAGAATAGAGCCCACTGCATGCCCAGTGCCTAGCTTTGTACCTGGCAAAGAGTGGGCACCACAACCTCGGTTGCTGTTTGTTAGCTTGTCAACATGTTTTGCTTTCTGGACTATGGTTATGTGTCTAGCCACCTACATTATATCTTTCTCAAGAAATGACTTCCAAACAGTAAGTAATAACCTCACATGAGGAAAAAGCAAATGTCTTAGGGATATGGAGACCTGAGTATGAATCCCAGCTCTACAATTCACTAGTTGTATGTCCTTAAAAATGGTTTCATCTTTCACAGCATCTGCAAAAATGTAGATTTTATTGCCTACTTTGCCTAGCAATTTAGAGAATTGAATGTAACAATACATGTTAAAGACCTAATATAGGGCTCAGTGCATCTGAGATGCGTGGGAATTAGTGAATTCTCTTCCCTCTCCTCCCTCCCCTTTGGAAGGGTGGGGATTTTACTGAGGAGTGCATACTTGTCATTCTTAAGATTTGTGAGGAGGAAAAAGGAAAGGCATCTAAGCTTCTTCATTGACCCACTGTAGCTACAACATGAAAGTCATGCCTAAAACATGGATGTCACCACAGCACATTCCTCCTCACTAACTGCTGCCACCAGCAACCTGAAGCTTAAGAACATGATTCCTCTCAGTATCCTGAATACCTAAGTCACTTTGCCTAAAAGGGACATTGTTCTCACTGTTTGCTGGCCATTTTTCATCAAGATATCCTGAATATGGTAAACTCACCTGACAAAAGTTTGGAAACCTCAGACAATTGCCTTTGAAATGGAAATTCAAAAGAAATTAGTGGGGATGAAACAGAGGGGAAGTGTTAAGTGCCCTTTTGTCTCCTCCCCTGGAGTATGACACATTCTAGGGTTCTGCTTCTGCCCAAACTGTATCCACTCAGCTGTACTGTTTGCAGGCTATGCCTTGAAATACTGTCTCCAACTTACTCAACACAGAAAGAAAAGCACAAAGAAAATGGATGGACAAAGAACAAAGCAGCCTACATAGCTGCAGTGGAAAAAAGTCTGTGGAATTCCTGATAGGAATTCCACTTCTATCCTCAACTCAAACTTCTCACTGGAGTTTAGGCAGCTCATTCAGTTTCTCCATTCATAAAATGGGGATACCTCTACCTGCATTGTGTAACCCTTAAGAGTAGTTTAGACATCAAATGAAATAATGTAGCAGTGGTCTAGAAAACTCATGTGCATCATATTCTGGGACTATTTGCTTGTTTTTTTATTGCAGTACAAAACATACATAGTAAAGAGCACAGCTATTAAGTGAACTAATGAATCTTTACCTATGTATACACTCATGTAACCATTGCCCAGATAAAGATACAGAAGATTTCCATTACCTCAGCAGGCTCCCTCTGAACAGGGAAATGATTTCTTACCAGAAGAAGCCTGTGCTGTAGCTAACCCAGTAGCAAACAAAAGGCTCTTCCAAGCTCTAACCCCTCCTGCACCTAAAACATGTCCAGGTCTCACTCAGACTTACCAGGACATGTTTTCCTTCATTATCCTTTGTTCTCAGTAGAGTTTCTGTGACCCCTGCTTCCTGCCATATATAAATAAGGTGAATCCTAGTGTACCTTTCTATCCAATTGTATAAGCTGAATGTATCTTCCTCAACCAATGAACTAATGTTAAGTGTATTGCCACTGTATTTTCACCCCTCTTTTCCCAAATCTATATAAACCCTGTCCACCGCCCAGACAGGACTGATCGCTTTGTGGAGAAGTTCTGATCAGTCGACTAGCAAAATAAACCTGCCTCCAACTTCCAGGGTGTGTGCTCAATTCTTCTCAGCTTAACTCTGTTATACCACTTACAGCTACAACACTGTGTGTTACATTTGCTACAATACCTCATGGCCTTTCCCCAGGCAATACCAACTCTGTTCCCAGGTAATTGCTACTCTGGTTTCTGTCACTATGATTACTTTTACTAATCCTTGAACTTAATATAGACTGAAATCATACAAGAGTTCTGGCTTACAAAAGTTTTTTCTTAATAAGAAACAAAAAATTCCATACTTTAAAATTTTTTTTCTTACAAGAAAATATAGGTGTATAAATTTGTGACCTTGGATTAGGCAATAGTTTCTTAGGCAAAACACCAAATGCATAAGCAACAAAAGAAAAAATAGATAAATTTACACTTAATTTTATAACTTAAAAATTTGAAACTCCTATGCTTTAAAGGACATTATAACAATATTAGGAAGGATGGAGGAAGGGTGGAAGATTGGATATGATAGGTTCACATTGGGTGCATGTGTTACAACATCACACTGAAACACATGTATATGTACAGTAAATATATTAATCAGAAATAAAATATTAAAAGTGTAAATGAAAAGAAAACCCACATAATGTGAGAAAAATTTACACATCTTACCTCTGATCAGAGACTTGTACCTAGAATACACTGAGAACTCTTATATCTCAAAAAGAAAAAAGACAACACTACTTTAAATAGGCACAATATTTCAGCAGACATTACTGAAATAAAATATACAAATAGCCTATAAGAACATGAAAACATACTCAGTATCATTAGGAATACAGGGAATGCAAATCAAAACTACAATGAAATACCACTTTATATCCACTATGGCAGCCATAATAAAAAATGAAGAAATTGGAACCTTCATATACTGCTGCTAGTGGGAATGTAAAGTGATGCAGTTCCTTTTAAAAATAATTTTGCAGTCTCTCAAAATGTTTAATATAGTATTACTATATGACTTAGTAATTCCATTCTTAAGTATATACTGCAAAAAACTGAAAACATATGTTTATACAAAACTTATACATGAATATTCCTAGCAACATTATTTATGATGCCCTAAAACATAGAAAAAAACAAATGTCCATCATCTTATAAGCAGATAAACCAATTTTGGTCCAATCATAGAATGAAATGTTATTTAGTGCAAAAATAATGAAGTACTTATTGCATGCTATAATGTGTTTGTTTTGTTTTGTTTTGTTACTGGGAATCGAACTCAGGACCTTGCACTTATGAGGCAGGCATGGTGCCACTAAGTTAAATCCCTGGCCCTGCATGCTATGGTGTGGGTGAGCCTTGAAAACATGTACAGTGAAAGAAACCAGACCCAAAACAGCAAGCATGATTCCATTTACAGGAAAAGTTCAGAATAGGCAACCCATACAGAGAGAAACTAGATTTACTGTTTGCCAGGTGTTGAGGGGAGGAGAGAGTGATTGTTTAATGAATATGAATTGCTTTTAGCCTTGATGAAAATGGCCTGGAATTAGTGATAATTGTTGTACAACTTTGTATATAATACTGAAATCCAACAAATCACATACTTTCTCAGGTTTTTATTTAATACTTTATATTATTCTAGTAGATATTCCCTAAGTTATGCCCAAAATAAAGTATTTTAAAGCTGCTATAGACATTCTTATATGTGCCTCTGTGATTTGCTTCACTGAAACTTTATCTCTCTCCCCCTGCAATAAATAAATATAGATATAGATCGTGTGTGTGTGTGTGAAAGCATGTGTGTGTGTGCGCGTGTGTGCTGCATTTAATAAGAAGTGCTGACAACTGACAACATGACTAGTTTTTCTTTATTTCGCCAGTTTCTTGTCATGCTGCTGCTCTCCCTGACCATTTCCTTTGTTCTGATTTAAAAAAATAATAACTTAGCAGAGTAAAACTGCAGACAAATAGGGAAGAGGAGAAGCAATGAGGCTGATGTTAATGATAATCCCCACATTAGCTTATTGCATGCTAAATAATTGATGTTGGCCAAGTTTCTGATGGATGAATGTGAGGTACTCAGGCTGCTGAGGGTGCAGCTGCCTCTGGCCTCAGCTTGTGGCTGCTGCTCTTCTCAATTTGCACACATGCCTGTGGGGTGAAACATACTCTTTCTATCTAGACCCAGTAGGCAGAACAGGATGACAAACCTAAATAAAGAACTCAAGACTTCATGATATTTGCTTTGCTTGGACAGAGCAGGAGGTTTGGGATTTAAAAGTGCAAGGAAGACAGCAGCTGGTTCATTCTCCTCCATTCCTCTCCTGTGAGCCCAGTCACCCAGCCACTTGCACAGGATTGGCAAAATCAAAGCAGTTGTTTAGTCTGGCCCTGAGATTTTCTTTGAAAATCAAGCATTTAATCTGCATAGGTCCCTCATCATTTCCAGATATTTGGCCTATAATCCAGATGTTGCTTGATGATTTGGTGCTGATTTTCAGCCTCCTCCTTTCTGTCCTGGCCCAGAGCCATTCCTATCCCAGCCTTTTCTTGGCCATAACCTACTTCCAAACTACCAAATATCTCATTTACTCCCTGCTCCACTATTTGTGAATTTTGCCTTTCTTCTTTTAGCTCAGTATGGTAAATATACCCAGGCCCAGCTCTACCATTAGGAACATGCTCCTACTCAGTGTCAGAATTGCGATTCCCATTTGTAGCATGAGGGAGATCCTTTGGTCAATCTCTTAGCCCAGTGGTTCTCACTCTTGGCTGCACCTTGGGAGCTCTAAAATACAGTAATACTTAGGTTTTACCTCAGAGATTTTGATTTAATTAGTCAGAGGTATGACATGAGCATCCGTAATTTGTACAGTAAACCAGGTTATTTTCATATGCAGTCAATATTAAAAATATCATTGTTCTAAAGATTCTTTTGGGTTTGG
Source organism: Heterocephalus glaber (assembly GCF_053883595.1). NCBI lineage: Eukaryota > Metazoa > Chordata > Mammalia > Rodentia > Bathyergidae > Heterocephalus > Heterocephalus glaber. The sequence continues at coordinate 4,326,281 of NW_028258473.1, read as the reverse complement.
TCTTATCTGTTTGGCCTGTGTATAACGAGGTACAGTCAGATGAAGTTTCTCTGTCCCTCCACATTCAGTGGGAATCTAATGAAAGAATATACTCATAAAAGGCTCACTCATTTTTTCTAGAACTAATATGACATAAATGTATAAAGGGGATGAAGGTGAGGTAGTTCTTTTAAAGCATGATATATATGTCATTTTCAACTTGAAAATCCTTTAGTGGATGTCCTTTTCACTCATAATGAAACTAAAGTGCATCTAATAGCTGATGAAGCCTTAAATGATCTGCCTACCTTAATTTCCCCATCTCTTTTGTCCCACTCTCTACTACTCTTGCCCTTACTCTTTTCAATCCATTCATAATAACCTCCTTGCTGTTCTTCAAATTAATCATGAATGCTCTCACTTTACACTTGATCTTAGCCAAAAGGCTGAGAAGCGATGATGAATGTTCTCACTTTAAGGCTTCCATACCTGCTCAAGATAGCAATGTTCAGATATTCATATAACTGACTCCTTCATCTTCTCAGTTCTTTGTTCTTATACCATCTTCCTATTAAAACTTCTCTGACCACTCTTAAAATTACAACTTTCACCCATACTTTCTATCCCTTTACTGTTTTATTATTCTTTACAACACTTATGACCTTCTGACATACAAAATATTTTGCTTCTTTATTTTCTGTTCTTTCTCCATCTAGACTATAAGCACCATGAGACAATAGTGCTAATTATGTTCACTTCTTCATCCCTGGTGCTTAAAAGGGTGACTAGCACATAGTATACTCTATTTGTTGGATGAGTAAATCTACAGATTAATAGTAACCAATTTTTGGCCAGAGTGAAAGGTTTCACAGTTTGTAAGGGATTTCACATCAATTAGCTCAATAAATTTTCACAATAAACCTAGGAGGTAGTTAAGGATTATTATCATCAATTAACAGGTTTCATAAAAAGAAGACAACTGAGGCTCAGAAAGAAAGAATTATTTGAAGTTTATTCAGTTAGTAAGAGACAAAGCCAGAACTGAAAGGAATTTAGTGCCCATGAATGTGGCATGTTTCCCAAGACAGTATAAAACTAAAATAAGGAGAAGGTCCTTCCAGCCTTCAGTGAAATTTCATTTTTCTTCAGGGATATTTTGGGTGGGCCAAAAAGCATTTTCTGAACATCAGTCTGATTGTGCTTTAATCTTTGATAGAGTTACTGCTCAAGCTTTAGGAAATAGTTCAGGACAAGAGCTCTGGCAAAAAAACAGAGAAAACGTGATGGTAGGAGACATACACCTTACAAAGTAAGGAACAAAAGAAAAATATGAGCCAAAGAAAATTTTGAGAGTTTCTGGTGGGAAACCAGCAGAATCCCAGGGCCATGAAGTGTATAAAAGTAGAGTTGCTTGATGGAAAAAAACAAAAAACAAAGACAACACTGCTTTTCAATCACTGTAAGTATGAAGATGGGGACAGAGGAATATTTCAATGGTTTTTCCCCAGTAGGCAATTGAAATGTGTGGAATATAGGCTGGAACTGAAGATAAGCCAAGTGCATAAGAATAGCAGTTCTTGTTCATGGCTTCATATCAGAATCAAGTAAAAGACTTTTTATAAAACAGTCATGCTCCAGGCTAAGTAAATCAACACCTCTGTTAGTAAAGAACCACAGATTTAGGTAAATCATGTTAAAAGTTTAGAAAGGTAAAGAAGAATGCCAAGAACAAAACATTGAGGGACACCAATATATGGAACTGAAAGAGAAAAAACAGCCATGAGCAATCGAGAAAAGGAAGCCATGGAAGAGAAAACAGAACCTGGATAGGACAGGAGAGGACAAAGGTATAAGAAGTAAGAGGTAAATAGTGTCAATAGTATAGGGAGGTGAGGGAGAGTCAGGGCTGGAGATGTGTTATTTTGATTTTGATTTGGTTTCATAGGTTTGTGGTAAAAGTAAATTTTGTTTGGTTTGGTTTTTTGGTGGATTCCTGTAATGCCAGTACAGAGGGAGGCTGATGCAGGGGGATCACAAGTTTGAGCCCAGCCTTGGCAATGTAGCATCTTAGCAAGACCCTTCCTCAAAAATAAAAAGAAAAAAAGAAAAGGGCTGGGATGTACTCAGTACTAAGGCCACACACAAAACACTGTCTACTTGTGTTCAAGTGAGTTAAAATATGTGCCTGAAATGGAAATAATTCAGAGGCCACAGATGGTTTTTAATAAGCTTCTCTCTCCATTTCCTCAGTTACTGAAGAATTCCAACTGTTAGTGACAGAAACATCTGGTCCAGCAATGTCAAGATTAGCACAAAGGAGAATGAAGGAAACTGAAAAACTAAAGAAGCCTCACCTGTTTATTTTGTCCTTTATTCTAGTACACAAAGCAAGAGATAATGCCTCATTTGGAGTAAAAAAAATCTTATTAAAAGCAGTTATTACTGTATAGATAGAATTAATAACCAATTGCTCTAGGTCACTTCCATTCAGCCAAAGGCAGACGTTAACCATATGAGTCAAATTCTTTCTTTTTCAAAACACCTATATGCATAGTCAAACACAAAACACAAAACACTCACACACACACACACACACACACACACACACACACTGGGAAAAAAGTATAGAAACCTCAAAGGGTGAATACAGCTTAAAAAGCTGTAAGTTGAGTAGAAGAAAAAGCTAAACAATATAAATACTTGGTTAGAGTCTGGCAGTTGCTAAGAAGGAATTGTTGCAAAAAAAATAAATTGTGCAGCCCCAAATATGATACAATTAATAAAAGAAATGAGGTGAGATTAAGACCAGTGAATTCTGAGCTGATTATAAGGGGAAATTCCATTTTAATAATTCCCCAAACAATCTTCCCAAGTGGAACAAAGGCACAGAAACCACCACACTGAGGGACAAAATGAGATAATGTATGCAAAAATACTCTGGAAACTACAGATTGAGCTACATATGTGATGAACTGCTATGATTGTTGTTATTACCTCACCCAGAGCTAGGGAGCAAAGGGCATTGGAAACAAGTCACATGCCAGACCAACATTCAGCCAATACCTGAAGTCTTTGTTTTGTTATACTACTGTCCTAACCAAAATGAGTCACTTATTCATGTACTGACCACTAAGACACCATGAAATTATGGTATCATCAAAAACTACTCAACCAGCGGTACTGGGAGTGGAGGTTCATTGATTTCCCAAGGAAGCTTTTGGCTGTGAAGCATTAGCTGGCAATTGAATTAATGGTACGATTTCTTTGCAGGGCTGGGAAGTAGATAAAACTCAATCAGGTGTTCTCATTTCAGATTTGCACTAATGATTTTTTATCTTACCCCACACTGTCTTCATAGTACCCAATTTATCAAGCAATCTAGAATAGGTGTGTCTCTGAAAATATATCAATAAGAACAGTCCATTTTCCCCAGAGCAATCCAAAACCTATCAAGTGCTCCATCTTTTCCTCAACAGTCAGGGAATAAATACTCTAAAGGAGCAGAGCAACAGACCAAGGGGCATTTGCAAGAACAACCCAAGGTCATATCCATACAAAAGAACAGGGAGAAAAGGCCCATAAGCTGAGGTACAGGTTGAGATCCTGCTCCCAAAATATTTCTTGCCCTTAAAAGCAAAGCTGAAGAAAGGTGTAGGACTTGACAGGGCTGTGAGATAAGGTGAAATTGATAAATAAGAAGCATATGATCTCATATGTAAATACACATTCTGACAAGCTAAGAGTCAAAAGGGAGTTGAAGACTCATCTTAGCAATTGGGAGGCTGAGACAGGAGGACCAACACAAGTTTGAGGCCAGCCAGCTTTACAGAGTGAGTTCCAAGCCAGCCAGAACTACATAGTAAGACCTTATCTCAAAACAAACAAAGAAAACAACAAACAACAAATGAAACTCATCTGAGTCCCAACTGCTTGTCATTCAATAGAGAAATAGCATCCAACTCTACATGCACTCTTTTAGTAATAGGCACCTCAGTGCTCACAAGACAGCACATTCCAGAATGGCTTATTTTTTTCTTTGGCCACTGGTTAAAATTTTCAAACCATCAAGTAACCGAAAATATACAGACATGGAATTCTAAAAGGATTCTTTAAAAGAACCTAATTCCATTGCTTTATAACCCAAATGGGGAAACCGAGGCTAACACTAAACCTACTAGGTGTCTCTTTCCAGAAACACTCTGGTGTAGGATGTAGGTAGTATTCTCTCTCTTTTTCAGGAAAATGGATGCTTGAAGTAATTCAGTTTTTCTCACTTGACTTACTACTGATACTAGAGGCAGGTGGGAGTAACAATTCTTTATTGTATCAAGCTAGTTAGCACTAACTGCTACCTCACAGTTTGTGTAAAAAAAAATACCACTCCCACATATTTCTAAATGCCCTATGGGTATACTGATTCTGGTTGGGAATGTAAGGTACATAATGTGCTTAAGATCCCAAAGGGCAGGTAATTAGAAGACCCAAAACTTAAAAATAGCCGGGTCCAACTCAGAAGGGTGATCTCGTTTCTAATGCAACATCCACACAGGTGGGATTGGAACGCCTAGCTTCTTAAAGTCTAAGCCAACCCCAAGAGATTCTGGATTTCTCCTTCTTCCTTTAATCCCACATAATTTATCAACTCCAAATTTCTGAAGATTCTTTTGTGATTCCTTGTTAAATGCACTGCCTCCTTTCCACGCCTGCAGCCACCACTTCAGATCCAGAATCCTGTACACTCTCACCTCTTGTGTTTTCCTATTTCAACTTATCTGACTCACATTTACCAGATTTTTTCTAAAGTATACATCTGACTTTTTCTTTAGCTTACAAACTCCAAATCAAATTAAAACTCAAGCCTCCAAAGTTTTCTGTAGTTTTCCACCAATCTAACAAGTTAACTTTAACTTCCACTTTCCCTAATTATACTCTAAAATTCAGCACAGCGGGTGTTCTGTTCACATGCTCTGACCTTCCCTCCATTCCTGCAGTTTTTCCTGTTGTTTTCTCTGCTTAAACTGCTTTCTCTCCTATCTCCACCTGTTGAAATTCTATCTGTTCTCCATGATCCATCTTAAATAAAATAGTTATTAATCATTGGGTGCTTATTTTGGGCCATCCACTATACTAACTGTGTGTAAATATTTTACATGAATTATCTCATTTAATCCCTACAACAATCCAGTGAGGTAGGTGATAGTATTTCGTCTTAGAGTTAACTCAAAGGGGAGGAAGTGATTGTATTTGTCCAAGTTACACAATAAATGTTGGGAATGGCATCTGGAGTCAAATAGTCTGGCTCTGGAGCCCTGAGAAGTGTTACAATTTCAAGCACCACTCAAAAACAGTTTTCTGATTTTCTCTAGCTTGACCTGATATGATCCTTACTTGACAATCTCAGAGCACTTTGCACCTTTAAAATCTATCTTCTGTTATATTTACTTGTGTTCTTATACCCATGATGAACCTGTTTGGGACCAGTGATCACAACCTGTATCTTAGGCATCTCACTATCTCACACTTGATGGCACAAAGTAGGTACTCCGTAAGTCTGTTAAATTGAACAGAGGGTATGATGGGGTAAGGAGGGCACAGGACAGTTATCTAGGGAAGATGCTCCACACTTTCTTACCCCAGCCATCCTGTATGACATTGGGCAGAGCTGCCAATACCTGTCCAAATAAGACTCTGGGATCTGCTTTCCCAGCCTGGTCTCTGGCGGATCTCTTCTTGTACCCCAGTTCTTTCAGCTGCCTGGGTCTTGGCCAATGTTTGGGGTGGGGCAGGATCAAAATATCACTGCCCTGGGCTCAGCTTCCAAGAGTGAGGATCAAGTGAAATTCAGCTGGGTGGGTGTGGGAGTGGATTGAAAGCCCCCATACAGAGTCAACGTGCTGTTTACACAAGTCCTGACTTGCCTAGGGAACACTTGGGTGAGCCAGCAGTTCAGCTTCCCTCCTGGGTGTTCCACATGTCTTAACCCTTTTCCTTTCTCAGCTAACTCCCAGCCTCTTTCTTTTCTTTATCTCCCATCCCCAGATGCGCAAGGCAGTTGGACAAGTACAGGCATGTTCCCAAAAACCGTGCCTATACAGGGGAGAACTGTCTCATCAAGGCTCCACGGATATCAGCCTAGGTTCTTGGCACCTCAGACAGAGCCTCCAGACACAAATGGGTGGACTGACCAATAGCCACGAGACACTTTTCCAGCCATTCTTACTTTTTGCAGCACCATGGCAGGGACATCCTGACCTGATCCTTTCTTTTCACCGCTCCCAGTCCCCTTGCCACACCAGGGGTGTTCCCACATTTACCCTGTAATGAATGGATAGATGGCTTTTACTACAACAACGGGATTCGCAGGAAAAGAAAAACACACTTAAGCACAGACTAGACGTGCTGCCCAGCCCCCGCCCCTCAACCCCAACCCTAAACACCACACTCACAGTATAAGAAATCCGTTGCAATCAAAGCTTCACTCCACTCATTTCACAAACACTTGTAGCAACAACTTATCAAATCCATCCACCCTCAATCCTTTTCATACAATGCCTACTTTCCTCTTCCCTTTAGGCTCCCGGGACTGCTATTGGACTGCTTGGTATGTGTAGGCGTGGCTATGCAAAGAAGTTCCACCCTGGAGAGGGACACTGTGAGTCTTGGAGGTAAACAGGGATCTAGCTAGTAGTGTGGCAGGAGTTCCAAATCTCCTGAGAACTGAAGAGAAGGCAAGGGAGCAGAGAGCCAGGGAGTTAGACCCAACCCAGTCTGTGGGAACAGGGGGGTAAGGGTCAAGTGGTTGGAGGCCGCTGAATGCAGCATAGCTCTTCAAAGTTCTGTGCATGATTTAGCAGACCTGGAGTTTGACAGGAAAAATTAATGTTAGAAGAGTAAGTACATTCAGACACATGGCAGGGGGGAGGTGGCGCTTCCCAGCTCTGGGCCTGCTTCTACCCACCCCCACCCTTGCTTTCTGCTTTCATAAAATACTCATTTCTGCAGAAAAGTAGGTAGGATTTTGACAGGAGGAAGAGAAGAGATGTGAAGCTGGAGAAAGACCACTAAAAATGAAGGGAAACTGAATTCTGGACTTGACTTGAACTTTAAGCAAACCTTCACCTTCTGTGAGGCTCTGGGTTTCTCTGTGTACAAGGAGGAGATTGGATTACATAGTCTATAAAGGCCCTTCCCAGGACAACACTTTGAGAGTATATGTCTATGATCTTACAGGCAGCAGTGGGGAAGTCCTGGAATGTTGTGCCTGACCTTAAAAAACTTGCAGAGATAAGACAGAGAGGACACAGAGAACAGTACACAGTATAGAATGAAAGGCCAAACTACGGGGTACAAGCTAGAAGAGAGTAAGAAGCAAGAAGAAGAACTAAAAATGAAAGAGAGAGTATATGGCCAGGGAAGGCATATGCTATTCATTGGATTGGGAAGGCTCAAAAGAGGTGGAGGAGCAAGTAGCACTTTAAATGATAAAGAGAAGCGATACTTGAGCCAAGATATAGGAGAAGGAATCAACCATGTGCCATGATTAGACTGAGGGTCTGCACCTGACCTAGGTAGAGGCTATAAAACAGAACTTCAGTGTAGGGTCTCAGTACAGGGGCTGGAAGTCTTTGGTGGAAAAGAGCTGAATAGGCACTGAAGTGACAGCATAGGTCCTGAGTTAACTCTATTGCTGTTAAGGATTTGAAGAATTTATACACAAAATAATGTTAATATGAATGAGGCAATTAGAACAATGTCTGGGACATAGTAAAGGCACACAAGTGTATGTTAGATATAAATAAATAAATACACACATGTATATACTTTAGTGTCCTCTGGTAGCATCTGTGAGATGAAAATGAAGATAGCTACCCTGTAAACTTCTTAATTCTGCTCTGAGAAGGCAGAGGAGGGACCAAAAAGAAGACCCTCATGTTTTCTTTCAGAAAAGGGACCCTTTCCCAAAGGAGAGGCTATCAGCTTTTCCTCCATCTTATGTAATCCAGAACAGATGGGTTATAGACAGTTTTGGACACTAGGGCAGTAGAAAGAATCCTGACTTGGGATTTGGAAGTCTAAGTAAAACTAACTTTATCTCTAAAACCAAGTAAATCTCCTTATTTTAGCCTCCTTTCTTCATTTGTTACTTGAAGAAGTTGTTGGACTAGATGATCTCAAAACTCTAGAGCATTGCTTCTCACAGGTGAATGTGTACATGGAATCCCAGGCATTCTGTCAAAGCCCGGATTCTGATCCAGTAGCTGAGGTACAGTGTACCAGTGAGTAGGGTTAAGGATCTCAGCTTTGTTCTCTATCAGAGAGCCATTTTGGCCCCATGTGCCATTAGAACTGAAGTTGGGTAAGGTCATTTCTTGGGTGGAATCTCCCAGCCCCTTTTTGAAGATGGGCATGAATTTTCTTCATGAACTCAAACAGTATAATCCCAAGAGATGGGTTTCTTTGACTATAATTCACTGCTGAAACCAGCCTAACCTGACAACAGGATAGACAGGTGTAGTCTCCCTCTCTTATTTCTGGGGCCAGAGAGCTTCTGCACTGGCCAAGTGAGAGATTTGGGGTACCCTACTGTGAACCTTTAGCTCTTCTCAGAAATTATCTAAGATCACTCAAGGGAATACTGGCCTTGTCTGGGTCTCAAAGAAGCCTGAACACCCTCTAATTCTTGGGTAAAATGCAGGCAGGTTGAATTATTTCAGGAGATCTCATGCATCTTCAGTCAGACTGGGCCCTTATAGCCCTTCTGGAGATTGAAAAACGAGAGCCGAAGCTGAAGTGCCAAGGGATGCTGAGACCCATGGGGTAGCTGATCTGGACCCCAGTATCTCTAAGGATGACAATTACTAAAGGTTCAGTTTCTTTACTCAGCTTGCAACATGTATAGATAAGCTTGGCTATAGATGTCAGGTTAAATGGAATTCTTCTGGATTAGAAAGTTGCATATAAGAAAGCCACTCCTAGCTGTGGAATTTGTTTTTTCAAACATCAGTTGAGTTTCAGCGCAATTCATTAGTCTTTTCTCTCATCATTAATCATCTTACCTTCCACTTGTCCAAAATATTTCAAATTCACTCTTAGCCAAGCAACCAAACACAGCCTTCAAACTTTTAGCAGACGGTTTCATTTCCAGTTTCACTGAGAACATAAAAGAGCAAGAGACTTGAACTTTCTAAATAATTTCTGACTTCTCCACATTCAAGCTCATCCATGTCGCTTACCAGAGTTTCTTCCTATTTCAGACAAATCTCTCTGAGTTCCTTCCTCTTGTCTGCTTGACTTTCTTTTTCTTGCATCTTGGTAATATCTCTTTCTCTAGATCCTTCCCCTAACCTCTGATTTTTCATTCTTAGCCAAGATTCTAGTGGCTTTAGTTATTAACTTTTTGTCCCTCTGCTATGATCTGAATATTTGTGTCCTCCAAGGATTTATATGTTGAAACCTAACCCAGGATAGTAAAGTATTTGGAGGTAAGCCTTTAGGAGGTGATTATTACACAAAGGCAGAGACCTCGGGAATGGAATTAGTGCTTTTATATAAACCACAAAGATCTGTTGTCACCTCCATTACACGAGGACCAAAGAAGGTAGTTATCCAGGAAATGGGACTTCATCTGAAATTGAATCTGCTGGCACTTTGATCTTGACTTTCAGTGTACAGAACTGTCAGAGATATATTTATATTGTTTATAAACCACCCAGTTTATGACATTTTTCTTTAGCAGCCAGAACAGGCTAAGACACCCCCTCCCCAACTGATTTTTCTGTCCTCATTCAAACTTTAACATATTAGTCTACTTGCTTGTCATTCCTTCTTGTTTGTTTGGTTTGTTGTTATTGTTGCTGTTGTTGTTTATCTTGACTTACCCAAACCCCTCTGCCTCCCTTACATACTGCTTCAGCCAGTGTAGGCCTAGAAGCTTGGCACACAACAAACAACTAAAAGGCCCTGCAACTCTGAATCATCTACATATGTAGTTGTTGATAATACTACTTCAAAATAATATGGGGACATAGCCCTTATATCTCAATCTTATGTTTTACAGTACTGGGAATCAAACCCAGGGGTATTTCCCACTGAGATACATGCAAAGCTCATATTTTAATTTTTTATTTTGAGACAGGTTCTCATTAAGTTGTCCAGGCTGACCATAATTTCAGTGATCCTCCTGTCACAGCATGCTGAGCAGCAAGTATTGCAGGTCTATACCACTACACCCGGCCACATTCAATCTTTATAATTTTATACAAAAAGCTATGGTTGCAAGAGCTAATGGACATAGATGAGAGATTACTGTACCTGGTATAACATAGAAATAAGATAATGAGAAAATGGTAGGAAAGAAAGTTTCACATTATCCACATCACCTCTTTCCCAAGTCCAGGAAGCATGTTGTGGAGGGAGATAACCTGTATGTGGAAGAAAGAGAGTGAAATGAGCACCAGAAAACCTAATGAAGTAAAGTGAACACTAGGCAAGACCCATGATTCCTGGCTGGTACCTGCACACTAGGACTAGAGGCTTTTTCAGATGTGAGGTGAGCCCCTGTAGCATTAGGCACCAGGCTAGCCTCTGTGGTCCTAGAGTTTAAGCCCATTCTGAACCACATGGGCCTCCACAGGCCTAGACCTCAGGCTAGCACTCACAGATTTAATCACCAGCCCATCCCATCCTCAGACTGGTCCCTGTGGGCCCAAGTTTTAGGCCTACCTCAGCATCAGGCCAATCCCCAGAGGCCTCGGCTCCAAAACAGTGTTTCCGGTTTAGAGGTTTGGACTCCAGGCCCACCCCAGCCTTCAGAGTAGTCCTGGTACCAGGAGAGTTCTCATAGCATCAGACTCCAGACGAGCACCTGTAGACTCATCTTCCAGTCTTGCTACAGTTTTAGGCTAGCACCAAGAAATGCAGGTCCCAGGTCAACCTCTGTTAACTCTAGGCTCCAAGCAGCCCCCCTATAGACCTAAACTTCAGGTCTGCATATCTAGGATCCAGGCAGAATCTCAATAAAACTAAATTCTAGGTACATCTCAATAGGCTTGAGGCTCTTTCTTCAAAACCTAGTTGACAGGTCACCTATAGCATGGGTGTTATGGCTTGTATCTAGATGTCCCACCAAAGCTTCATACACTCACAAGTGGGGCTTTACAGAGGTGGCTGGATCTAGGGTATGTGAATACAGATTAAGGGGATGTGATAACTAAATTAGTCCACTGACTGGTTTAGAATAGTTCTGGATGTGGATAATGGGAAAGCTCACCTACAGTGTGCATGGCACCAAACAATAGGCTTGCAACCTAGATAGGCTAAAAGGTAAAAGAAGGCTTGCTGCTTCCAGCTTGTCCTGCCATGGACTGTTGGTTGAATTCATAGATGTTGTGGCCATTGGTATGTGATTCCAAAAATACAGACAACAAAAGGAAAAATAGACAATTGGGATTGTATCAAACTGAAAAGAAAACAACAAACTGCTAGATCATCTAAGGAATAGGAGAAAATATGTCCAAATCATACATCTGATAAGCAGTTTATATTTAAAATAGATAATGAACTCAAACAACTCAATAGCAAGCAAAAAAATAACTGGACTAAAATATGCCAAAAATACCTGAACATTTTTTGAAAGAAGACATACAAATGATCAACGATATATGAAAAAAATGCTCAATATCATTAATTATCAGGGAAATGCAAATTAAAACTGTAATGAGATATTACCTCATACCTGTTAGAATGAACATTATCAAAAAGATGAGAGATAACAAGTGTTGGCATGGATGTGGGGAAAAGAAAATCCTTGTTTCCTGTTAGTGACAATATGAATTAACATATAGCCACTATGGAAAATAGAATGGTGGTCCTCAAAAAATTAAAAGTCGAACTACCATATTTTGCAGAAGTCTCACTACTAGATATATACCTAATGGACTAAAATTAGTATGTTAAAGATATATCTGCACTGTTATATTCATTGGAACATTATCCACAGCAGCCAAGATATGGGATGAACCTAAGTGCCATCAATAGATGAATGGACAAAGAAAATGTATTATATATAATAAGCAATGGAATACTATCCACTCTTGTCATTTGAGACAATATGAATGATGCTGGAGAACATGATGGTAAGTGAAATAACTCAGGAACAAAAAACTTAATACTGTCCAATTTAACTCATATGTAGAATTTTAAAATATTGAAAACATAAAAGCAGAGAATAGACTGCTAGTTGCCGGAGTTTGGGGAGGCAGGGGTTGGGATAAGGAGATGTTGGGTATGAAGGGTATGAAGTATAAGGGTATAAGGTATAAGGGTATGTGTAGGGGACAGGGGAAGGGGACGTTACCAGAACCTCTGCAGTGAGTCCTGGTCTCCTGCGAGCCACGGCAGCACACGGCGAATTACAGGAAAGGTAGAAAAATGAGACTGAGAAGAAGCTGAGCTTTGGGTCTGATCAGTGTTGTTCTGGGCAGCAAAGACAAAAGCCCCCAGCTTACCACACCTTTTATTCAGTACATCGGGAGAAACAAATGTAACAGATGACTTGCAGAGAGTTCAATAGTTCACATTGGGATAAACAAGGTGTAACGGAAGGCTTGCAGAGAGTTCAGTACATCTCCGGCAAACAAGATGTTAATCAGTCCAAGAACAATGAGGAACTGAGCAGATGTTTGTTCTCCCAGGATGTTTCTTGTCCTGGAGAATCACAGCATCACTGGATCACTGAAGTCTCAGTTGTGACCGGAGGCCAAACTGGAGTTATTCTGTAGCTGGGCTGTAGGCAAGAGAACTAGGCTAACCAAATGATTTTTCCCTAGAATTATGTAGCATTGCTCCCAACAGGTATGAAGTTTCAGCTATGAAAGATGAATAAGTTACTGAGATCTATTGGACACCATGGTGATTACAGTTAATAATAATGTATATTCAAAAATTTGGAAGAGACTTGTTATGGCTTGTATCTAGATGTCCACACCAAAGCCTCATGTGCTCATAGGTGGGGGTTTTGAAAGTGACTGGATCATGGGTGTGTGATACTGGATTAGTGAACTGATTGGTTAACATTGTTCCAGGTGTGGATGATGGATTTGCTGGAGAGAAAAGACCTACTTTGGGTGTGAATGGCACAGCTAATAGGCTTGCAGCCTGGGTGGGATAAAAAGGGAATAAAGGAAGGCTCTTTGTTTCTTCCCTGCCATGCCATGAACTGTTTCTCCTCTGCTATGCCCCTCTGGTGTGCCACCCTGCCTTACAGCCAGCCAACCATGGGCCGAAACCTCTACAAACTGTGAGCCAAAATAAACATTTCCTCCTTTAATTTGTGAGTGTCGGGTATTTTGTCCTAGCAATGAGAAAAGAAACTATGAAAAGACTAGATCTTAAGTATATTTCCCACAAAAAATTAGAAGTATGGGCCAGGGATTTATCTCAGTGGTTTCGCCACCTGCCTCGCAAGCGCAAGGTCCTGAGTTCGATCCCCGGTACCAAAAAAAAAAAATTAGAAGTATGAGAACTGATATGTTATTTCACTTGATGTAATCATCACACATTGTATACCTATATCAAAATACTACATTGTATATAATAAATATACAATATTTGTCAATTATACATCAATAAAACTGGGAAAACAAAGTGAAAAACCAAAAATACTAAATAACATCTAAGAAAGCACAGTATTGCTTAGGTAAGATTGTAAGATCTGAACTCAAACTTTTAAGGCCAACCCAAAGCTCTTTTCTCAGCGCTATGCCGATACCCACCTGCAGATAGCCTGATGGAGACTAGAAACTATCTAAAATTAAGTAAAAATGCAAAATAAAAATATTTACAAACTTTGCCCTAAAACCGTACTTAATGAGTTGAGGATGTAGCTCAGTGGTGGTAGAATGCTTACTTTAGCTCTGAGTTTGACTTTCAGCACATACACACACAAAACCTTACTTACAGGACAAAGGTCCCCAAGATATGAAGCAGCTTTTTATTTTCTTTTTGCAAAATATTACGATTTTTTTTACACTTACTTCAGTCTTGAAAGCAATCTACATCATTTTATGCCTGGCATAGAAATAATAAATAAATGAAATCAATCAATAAATAAGGAAAAGCAAAAAAAAGAAGGTGTTGTGAGCAGCAATACTAAGAGGTACATAATTACATAAAAGATTAATATTCGTTTAAGAGACTTGGAAAGATAGTAAAATACCTTTTCCCCTTAATATTGGTGGAATGCCAATATATTCTTTGTACTGTCATACCACACTCCCATACACACACTGTGTTTGGTTTGAGAAGACTCTGGAAAACTTGTTTACTTTCTGCCAGTATCTGAGGGGCTGTCAGAGTGGAGAAGGAACTGATGAGTTTGCATGATTTACAGAGAAAAGTGAGAACCTGTAGTTGAAATGTACAGGCAGACAGATTTATGCTCAATATTAGAAATAGATTTCTATCAGTGTGAAGGTACAGGTCAGTTTCTAGGGCTGCAGACACCAAAGGTCATTCATTTCAGCGTCTGTCTCTAGCTTGCCTGGACTCAGAGTGATTCCTCCAGGAAAGAAGTTAGCCCTTAAATTCCTCTCTAATCACCTTTCCAGACCCAGTACTTCTTCACAGGAAAGCTGTTTAGGCCTTGGTTGTATCTCTACTCAATGAGGTGCAAGTTGACCCTCATGGGAAGGCTTGAGGTTAACTAGGCAGGCTGGGGCACTCCCAGCCTGCTCTAGAGCAATTCTAGTGGAAAACATAAGGGAGAAGCAAATGCAAGCTCAGGTGTAAACACTGAAAGTAAAATTACTACCAAATGTCAAGGATCGGTTCTCTGGATATATCAATAGAAGCCAATCAGTACAAAGGTGATGAGGTGAAGGACGTCTGAAGGCCTAGACCAGTGAGGGAGAATGTTTGAGAGCTTTCAATGATACAAACAGCCTGCTGTGGCACACATGCCACATGTTTGCCACCACTGGCCTAGATTTGGGGATAGGCATAGGACAGAAAGGAGAGATTGTCAGAAAAAGTGACCACCCAGTTCTATAGGATTTTCAACTTTTCTTGAGTGGTCAACATTACTGCCAATCCACCATTGTTCCAAGTGCTTCAAATGTCTTAACTAATTTTTCACAAAATCTTTCTGTTATAGGTGCTTTGATTATCATTTTTATCTTTCAGATGAAAAATCAATACAGAGAGACCAATGATCTTATTCATGGTAATATACCCAGAAAATGTCAATGGATCCAGGACTCTCATGCAAAACTCCTTGATCCTAGTGTGTTTAATCAGTGGCTCTAAAAGTGTAGTTCTTGTCCAACAGCAACATCATCCCCTAGAAATTTGCTTTAAATGCAAATACAGTAACTATAGTCTGACTCTAACCTACTGAAACAGAAACTTGTAGGGGTGGGCCCAGATGTGCAAACCTTCCAGGTAATTCTGATGCCCACTCAAATTTCAGTGCCTCTACTCTAAGACACTTTCCAAGTGAATTCTTCTTCCCAACCAGAAACTTTTTCTATCCTCCCCAGAGAGCCAGGCAAAAACTTCTACCTTTATTTTAGTGATAAAGTCCTTAACTTGACATCCAATTATCAGTCCACAGATACTGATCCCTCTCCTTTTTATAAAAAAAGAAAAGAAAAAGAAAAAAAACCCAACAGATGCTATTAGGCATTTAATCCCCCCACCCTATTCCCTTACAAAGGTCTCTTTCTCTTCACCCATCCTGAGCCTCTTTTCCTCCACTGTGCTCTGTGATCCACGTTCCATCAATTATCTACAAGTCTATTATTAATTACCTTCTCTGTGCTGCACTCCTTCTACCTCCAAATATATGTAAATTCCTCCCAAGGAGAGGGAAAGCTTTTCCATTTCCTTTGAGTCCTTCTTGAAATATTGTGCTTCTAGTTTATTTCAAAAGACTTTAAAAATTTGTCAGCAACAACCCTATGCACACCTTGACCCAAGTATTTCCCTTCACTTTCCTCTAAAAACCTGATCTCTCTTACCCCAGCCCTTCAACCGTGCAAAACCAGCCTCACTAGTTTCGTGATCCTTTACACCCACCTAAAAATTACTTTTCAACACCCAAACACTACTAGTTGGCATGCCACCCCTATTGGGGAACCCCTGAACACAAAGAATCAAGAATAAGCATTCAGTCCTTTCTTTTACAACCAGTATACCCAGAAACCTGTGTGCCAGCTTCTTACTGCATATGACATCGATCTTGAAGTCTTGCATTGCATTATCTTGACAATGACAATATTGGCAGTTTATCTGAATTATCTGAACTTCAAAGGTATCCTATCCACAGACCAATTTAAAAATTATCCAGCTGAGGCTCAGAGCTGGTAACGAAGTTTCACAAGGCCATGCAATTAGGTAGTGGCAACACTGAGATTTACACAGCCTCTGCTCAGGCAACAAACTTCTTAGTAAGATTAACTACAATTAAGTCATTGTCTAATATGTTCTATGCATTATTCCAGGTACATTTGAAAATAATAATAGCAAACAAGCACCATTTATAGAGGATTTCATATGTGTTTGCATTACGTTGTCTCTTTATGAATTATTTCGTTTCATACAATGATATTTTAAGATAGATTCCATATACTCACTTCAAAAATGACACAACTAAGAGTTAAAATGTGATAGGTCTAAGGTTATTGTGCAAGAAAGTACATAAAACTGTATTTGGAGTTAAGTGTTTTTGACAGAAATCTCTTTGCTCTTTCAAGCAACAAATCTTGGCTCCCATAATCAAGAATGAAATGGGAGTAGGACATACTAGGAGAGGAGAGTCTGGAGTTCTGATCCTGAATTCTCCACCTTCTGAGTGTCTTTGGATATGTTTCTCCAATTGAAATATGGATGCAATGCTAAGTTTTCAGAGCATTTGTGATAGTCAAATATACTTGGAAGTATTTAATAACTTTGACTATCAATTTATCGTGTTCCTACCTCATCTCTTCATATTGGGACAGGTAAAGTCCCTTATTTTAGATGTTTTAGGGATGCTACTTGCTACTTGTTAGATGAGCTATTTAGTGAGTGTGAGGGATAGAAAGAGATTAGTCACAACTTGGTCCGTCGTTTTTCTGAAGCTCCTGGTTCAGTCCCCTCCCCAGTTGGAAGTATCCAGTGATGATGTTAATTAGTACTCTTGAATGTTTCCTGAATGCCATCTCTTCTAGGGCAACTTTTAACTTTAATAACTCCTGTTTTGTTATATGCCTTTTACCAAACACACTCGTGACAGTGAAGGGGTGAATGTACTGGATTTCACAGAATATAGAAGGGATACAAGTGTACTTTTACTAAACAGCTTTCTAAGTTTCTTGAGAAACCCAAGGAGAGGAAGCCTTACCACTTGGGTCTTAATGTTTCAAGTTGATACTTCTTATTCTTCTTATCTCACCAATTTTCTCTCCTGCTGCTGATCTTATGACCTTATTTTGCAAAATCCTTAGTTCTGTCATCTCACCCTCCTCCATATCTCATTTACTTGTTTTGTTTTGCAAACCCCAATATCTCAGACCTTGGGTGATTGTTAACACAAGCTTTCTGCCTAGTGTCTACTCTAAAGGAAAAAGGATGAGCACTGGTCCTGGGAATGAGTAATGACTGTTAGGATTCCAATTCATTCACATCACCAGTGAAAAGCTACTGATAATTTCAGCATTAGCTACTGTCTTAATTCATTTGTGTTGCTATAACAGAATATCACAGGCTGGGTAATTTATCTAAAAATATGTTTTTTTCCCCCACAGTTCTGAATACTGGAAAGTTTAAGATCAGGCCTCCAGCTTGTGATATCTGATGAGAATCAACTTATTCTGTCCTCACATGGCAGAGGACAGAAGGACAAGCAATCTAACTAAAGAAAACCTTTGTTATAATGGCTTTAATTTCATTTATAAGAAAAGACACCTCATGGCTCAATCATCAAAGATCCCATTTATTAGTCCACCTTTCATTACTGTAACAAAATATCTAACATGGGCTACTTTCTTCGGCAAGACTGAGAATTAAACCCAGAGCTTCAAACTTTACCACTGAGCTACATCTACAATATTTTTTTATTTTTTAGTGCTGAAGATAGAACCAAGGGCCTCACACATGGTAGGCAAACATTTTATCATTGAGCTATGATTTCAGCTACCAGATTAAATATGAATAAGAGGAGTGTATAGCTCACAGTTTCTGAGGTTCAAGAGTAAGTTGCCTGCACTGACTCAGTTCTCAGCTATATCACACTGTAGCAGATAACAATGATAGGAGTATATGTGTAAACAAGCAATTACATTTGAACCAAGATTAGAGGAAGCTGGGTGAGCCAAACTCAACAATAACAATCTTTTACCAAAGAGTTCCACAAGAACTTCCCTCTGAGTGCACACTCCCAGTGATTTAAGAACTTCCAATAGATCCAATATCTCAAAGGTTCTACCACCTCCCAATAGCACCAGCCTGCAGACCAAGGCTTCAGTCACAATGGATCACTGGGGGACACTCATACCACACCTAAAAAAAATACCCTACCTCTTAATATTATCACACCTGAATCTTTTTAAAATTAATTTTATTGGTACATTTTAGGTATACAATATAATGACATTAATCATTGGAAATTTGCACCTTTAATAATCTATCCTGGTTATTATTTTTCCCCATTCCCCCACCTCCCTTCAACCCCTCCCTATTTACAAAGATTTTGTTTCTATTTTTTCATTCTCTCATATTAATTCCATTCCGTTCTTTCCTTTCCCTTACCCCTCCAACTTCCCCTTCCCCTTTGCCCCTTTTCTTCCTATTTCACATTATCAATTATACCTTTTAGTCCTTCTTTACACTTTCAGTTTCTCACACCAGAAAAACTATTCGGTATTTACACGTGTGTCCTATTTATTTCTCTTAAGAGTATCGCCTCAATGTGCATCCCTTTGGCTATAAATGTCTATAATTTATCATACTTTATGGCTGAGTAGCACTCCATTTTATTAAAAAACCAAAATTTTCTTTATCCAGTTTCCAGCTGATGGGCAACTCGGCTGTTTCCAAGTTTTAGCTATTACAAACTGTGCTGCTATGAACATGGGTGTACATATATCACTGTGGTATGATCCTTTTAATTTTTGGGGGAAGATACCCAGCAGGGGAATAGCTGGGTCAAATGAGACCTCTAGTCCTAGTTCTTTGAGGTATCTCCATAGTGATTTCCACAGTGGTTGCACCAGTCTACACTCCCACCAGCAGTGAAGCAGGGTTCCTTTTTCCCCACAGCCCCTCCAGCATTTGTTATTGGTTGATTTCATGATAGCAGCCATTCTTTCTGGAGTGATGTGGAATCTCAGTTGTGTTTTCATTTGCATCTCTTGAATGACCAGTCACATCTGAAACTTTGAGAGACATATTTATACCATAGTACTCCACCTCTAAACCTCCAAAATTATGGTCTTCTCACATGTAAAATATACTCAATCTTTCACAATAGTGCAAAGCCTTGACTCATTCTATCAGCAGCTCAAAAGTCTAAAATCCAGAGTCTCCTCGAAGTCAGACAGGGGTAAAACTCAAGGTATGATTTATCCACAGGCAAACTGCTTTCTATTTGTTAACCTGTAAACTCAAACAAATCATGTGCCCCATAAAATACTATGGTAGGGCAGGCACATGACAGATATTTTCATTCCAAAACAGAGCAATAGGAAAGAAGCATGGAGTAAAGGTTTCAATTAAGTCCAGAACACAACAGAACAAAGCACATTAAATCTTGAGATTTGAGAATAACCTTTGAATTTATATTCTGCTTTCTGGACACACTAAGGCACAGGTTGGGCCCCAAGGCCCCTGGCAGTCCCACATCCATCGCTTTGTCAAATATAACCCACAGAGCAACTTATACTGGTTAGTCTAGTGTCTGAAGCTTTCCCAGGTTGGTACTGCAAGTTAGTGGTTCTGTGGTTTGGGAAATTGGAGATGGCTGCTCCACAGCTCCTTTAAGGATGGTCCTAGTGGGATCTGTAGTGGCCTTGTTCTTATGGTGGGTCTCTCTCTGGGGTATCCTTTGACGACTAAGTGGAGGAAGGTATGTCTCTACAGCTCCTGTATTCTACAAACTTACAGAATTTCCACCACATTGATGCTTCCAAGGTTTATAGCATGTGCCTTCTAGAGTGGCAGCCATACTTGTACCTGGCCCTGCTTGAATCAAGGCTGGGGGTGGGGGTGGGGCTAAGAATGTTGCACTGGAATGTGTAAACATAGACTTGGGGTGATCTTGGGCAGTGTGTCCTAATTTTCTATAATCTAATAACCTCTTAAAGCCGCTCTTAATATTATCACATTGACAAGACTTGAATTTTAGAGGAGGCACATTCATACCATAGCAGTTACTTAAGAAGTACACCTCAGCAGAACATTAATTTTTTTCCTAACCGACACTAGTCCAATGAGAAAAAGTATGTATTCTTTGTTAATGTGACTTTTTTTCTGCAATATTTGTGAAATAATAATCATGAAATCTTTGCGTCTTTTGAGCCTAGTTGAGATTAGAAAAAGTATAAAGAGCCCTATTTCAGATACAGATTCACATGACTTGATTCTCCCTCAGTCATTCAGATTTATTTTTCTGGTTTCCATATTCTTTGCTTAATACAAGAGAAGACATTGGAGCCTAATTTCATTTTTATATCTAAAATATGTGTATGTCTGCATACATATACATACATATTATCTGTCATATATGACACAGAAGATATTAAATACTGGTTGTGTGTTATTAATAAAAAATATAAACAAGCGCTAAATATGCAATGTAATTTTAAGTATAAATAAGCACTAAAAAGAAAACTAAAATATGGAAAAGAAACATATAATAGGGATTATTATGACAAATAAGATTGTCAGGTGAGGCCTCCTTGAGTCAGTCCCACCTGAGTAATGACCTAAATGATGTGAGGAATCAAACCATGTAGAGATCTGGAAAGATCGTATTCCAGGCTGAGTGAAGAGCAAGGCAAAGGCTTAGAAGCAGGATATTCAAAGAATAACAAGAATTTTAGTCTTCAAAACAGAGGTCAGATGTTGGCAGGTGACAGATCATGTAGAACCTTATAGACCATGGAAAGAAGTATGGATTTTATTCTAAGTGTGATGGAAAGATATTGTAGAGCTTCAGATATCTTTACTGTAGGAAGACTATGATCTGACTTTCATTTTAAAATGATTATTCTAATTTATTTGTAAAGGATGGCTTTTATAAGACAAGAGTAGATACGAGAAGACCAATCTGGCAGCCTATAGCAGTAACTAAGGCAGCAGATAATTTTGGTGTGTACTTGGATGAAAGTAGTAAGAAATGGTTGAATTATATTTTTGCTTTGGAGGTAAGTTTGATATAATTTGCTGATGAAATGAGTTTTGAGTGTGAGGGAATGATAGGTAACAAAGACAACTCCTAGGATGTAGCCTTGAGAAGTGGGTGAATGGTGTTGCTACTTATTTATATAAGGATACTGGTGAAGGAACAAGTTTTGTGGGGGTGAGAAATAAAGTGTGTGGGTTTGTGCATATTAAATTTTAATCTTTCAAATTAGATGTCCAGAGGCTCAGCACAAACTGATACAGAAGCTGTGCCCACTGATTCAGTAACTCAGAATCAGCAGAAGTAAAAAGAAAAGAAAAAAGGGGCCGGAGATTTAGCTCAGTGGTTTCGCTGCCTGCTGTGCAAGCACAAGGACCCGAGTTCGATCCCCAGTACCAAAAAAAAAAAAAAAAAAAGAAAAAAAAAAGGAAAAAAAGAAAAGAAAAAAGAATCCCCAATAATTAGAAGTTGACTGATATGGTCCATTTTGTGGAGGGAGTTATAAAAGTGAAAAGGGGGGACTGGAATGACACATGATAGCTTGAAGCATCAAATCAGAATACTAAGGTTACAAGCAAATGTAAAGGGCATTTGATCCTTCCTACCATCTGAGTCCTGTTTATATTATCTCACTGAATTAATCAAACAACACCTTCCTCCCCACTACCCACTTCCTCCCACTACCCCCTCCCTCCCTCCCTCTCACCCTTCCTTCCTTCCTTCCCTCCTTCCTTCCTTCCTTCCCTCCCTCCCTCCCTCCCTCCCTCCTTCCTTCCTTGCATTGGGTTGGGAGAGTTGAACCCAGGACCTTGTATATGCTAGGCAAGCACTCTACTACAAACCTACATCCGGAACCCTGGTTCATTTTATTCCGAGACAGAATAAAATTTGGCCTCAAACTTTTGATCCTCTTGCCTCAGTCCCCTTAGTAGCTGGAATTACAGGCATTAATTACTGGCTATCTTCTTCTTAGTCACTACTGATGAAATTAAATTTACTCTATGCTTCTAAAACCCCACCTATTCCCATCACCTGTAAAACTTCACTTAATTCAGATGATAGCCCTTTCTCATGGTGCCCCTTTTAACCAAATCTTTCCCACTGCCTATGTAATTCACCCCATCATGCCTGTGCTTTCTCAAGACAACATAGCACCCTGAGCGAACAATAACATTTCCCAGTCTTAATTATTATATTAAAAAGGGACATCAAATTCATCAGGGTTTAATGTATCCAAAGCATCTCAACTTCCCTAAACTTCCTAATTTGGATATTGCATCAAATCTGGAGTGGAATAGATTAGAAGATGCAGAGCCAACTCCAGAACATACTCAGTCACCTCATCTTTGACAAAGGAGCCAACCACCCTCATTGGAGGAAAGATAGCCTATTTAATAAATGGTGTTGGAAAAACTGGATTTCAACCTGTCAGAAATTAAAACTAGACCCATACCTATCACTGCGCACTAAACTAAGATCGAAGTGGATTAAAGATCTAAATATTAAGTCAGAAACACTAAACTTGCTGGAAGATAAGTTAGGTAGAACTCTTGATGACATTGGCATAGGAAAAGACTTTATGAACAAATCTTCAGGAGCACGGGAGCTAGCACAAAGAATCAACAACTGGGATCTCATCGTATTAAAAGGCTTCTGCACTGAAAGAGAAACTACCAACAGAGCTAACAGACAACCTACAATGTGGGAAGAAATATTTAGCAGCTGTAGCTCAGACAAAGGTCTACTATCAAGAATATATAAAGAACTGAAAAAAATCAGACCTCCCAAATTCAAAGACCCCATTCAAAAATGGGCATGCGAAATGAACAGACATTTCTCAGACAAAGAAGTAAAAACAGCAAGTAAATATATGAAAAAATGTCCAACATCACTGGTCATTCGAGAGATGCAGATGTAAACAACACTGAGAATCCACCTCACCCCACAAAAAATGGCTGCTATCAAGAAATCAACCAATAACAAATGCTGGCGGGGGTGTGGAGAGAAAGGAACCCTTCTCCATTGTTGGTGGGAATGTAGATTGGTGCAACCACTGTGGAAATCAGTATGGCGATACCTCAAAGAACTAGGACTACAGGTCCCATTTGACCCAGCTATTCCCCTACTGGGAATCTTCCCCAAAGAATTAAAAGAATCATACCACAGCGATATATGTGCACCTATGTTTATAGTGGCACAATTTGTAATAGCTAAAGCTTGGAAACAGCCCAAATGCCCATCGACTGGAAATTGGATAAAGAAGATGTGGTGTTTTTATAAAATGGAGTACTACTCAGCCATAAAGAATGAGAAACTGGTGACATTTATAGCTAAATGGATGCATATTGAGGCCATACTCTTAAGTGAAATAAATAGGACACACATGTGTAAATACCAAATAGTTTCTCTAGTGTGAGAAATTGAAAGTATAAATAAGGATGAAAATGATTAAAATGAATAATTGATAATTTGAAATAAGAAAAGGTCCAAGGGTTTGGGTATGGGGGGGGAGGGGAAAGGGAAGAAGGGAAGAAAGAAATTATGAGAAAAAAAATGGAATCAAACTGTGTAGATAGGGAAGGCTGGAGGGGGTGAAGGGTGCACAGGTAATGGGAGTAAAAATAAAAACTAAGACACAAACACCCAATGATGAATGTAAATATATTTTGTACCTAAAATGTACCAATAAATATATATATTTTTAAAAAAGTCTGGAATGCCATACCTTGAAAGTTCTACTGAGAAATTAAGGTATGTCACAAGATGAAAGTCCTAGTTTAGGAAAAAAACTGAATTCATGTTCTGTTAGAAATCCCTATAGTGACTGGGAATGTTGAGTCTACAGAAAAGACCCGACAGCCAAATGGTATAGGAAACATCTATTATGCTTGAAAATCTTTGTTTAAAATGCATTAAAGACAAGGCTACCCATATTGTCTCTATTGGCAACAGAACTGAGGGGCATGGGGAGGCTCAGTAGCACTGTACAGTAGCAAAAGTATAAGCTTTTCACTTAGCTTTGTCTAATGCACACACACAGTGTAGGAGGAAGTTGAGGATACTTCCTTAGAGATTGGAAAGGGTGGGAGCATTAGCTCCTCATCCTGCCTTTGTTCACTTAAATGAGGGTGGAAACAGTTTTTTCTTTTTTTTCTCCCTATGATGTTTTATTGGAGTAGAGCTATTGTTTAAAATTTTTCTATCTTGCTGGGATGCTCCTTTCTTGATTCTTTAGGTGGCTTTCGTGGGACATGTTCTGTACCTTTGGCATATCTGGATCATCTGTTTTTCTAGTATCCTGTCTGATATATGTGAGGCAAAAAAAACTCAAGAAACATATTATTCTGTTATTCTTTGGGTCCAAAAGACCCTGGACAATCTTCCTTCCTCTCTCCACTTTTTTTTTTTTTGGTACTGGGGATCGAACTGGGGTCTTTCCACTTGCGAGGCAGGCAGCGGAACCACTGAGCTAAATCCCCGGCCCTTCTCTCCACTTTTTAATGTCTTCTTACACTGGTTTTATATGTAATATGTAGAGATTTTAGTTATGGTTAGCAGAAGGAAATTTTAATTTTATTTGTGCATTTTGGGCATACAATATAATGACATTCATCATTGGAAATTTTCACCTTTACATAATGTCTCTTGATTCTTATTTTTCCCCCTTCCCCTGCCCTCCCTTCATTATACAGCTGTCCGTGCATGAAGTACAAAGTCAGAGATGTAAGAAATTCCTTTTTTAAAAAAGATATTCAAGCAGAATTGGGAGTAATAAACTTGGCTAGTAATGTTATAGATGTGAAGTAAGCATTATATGGGGAGTTGAACAGAAAGATTTCAAAGTCTCTTGCTAATCCATAAACTCTATGCTACTATGATTGTATAGGCATCTTATCTTTTCTATCAATAAGAATTTACCCAGCACTGGGGGCAGGGTGTTGCAGGAGGACTGTGAGTTTGAGGCCAGCCTGGAGTGAAAAAATAACCCAATCCAACAAAAAACACAAGTATTTACTGAGTGCCTTCTATATGCCAACCACTGTGTTAGGTGCTGAAGATACAGCAGTGGACAAGACAAAGAAAGTTCCTAGTTCTCACAGAATTTGTATTCTGGAAAGCAGAAACTGAAAAGCAAACAAATGTTATCAAGATAATTTCAAATATAAGAGGAATGAAGGTGCTCAAGGGCCATTTTATATTATTTTGTTTTGGTTGTTATGCTGAGGATTGAACTTGGGCTTGCTTGTGTTACATAAGTGCTCTACCACTAAACTACACTCTCAGCACTGAAGAGCTCATTTTAGTTGCGCCAATCTACCAAGACCTCTTCTACGAAATGATATTTGAACTGATATTTTGAATTATAAAGAACTGGTTCTGTGAGATCTAGGGGGAAAAGGTGGCAGAAAAAAATAGCAATTCACAAAGGTGAATTAAGTGAACTAAAGAAAGCCAGTGTGATTGCAAAATAGTAGACAAAGAGTTGAGAGATCCTTTTGGGCCTTGTCTATCATAATATGGACTTTCATCTTACTCTGAGGGACATGAGAGCTTTTGATGGGTTTTAAGAAAGTGACATGAACTAATTTACATGCAACAGATTTGTTGAACAATGTCACTCAGCAGAATACAAGTAAATGAGATAAGTTTGCTCTTCTTCAATACCTTTTATACTCTGCCAAATCCTCTTTCTCTGCTAACAGATCTATTAAAGACATCTTGAACAATTTCCAAAATTACCCAGCCACATTTATTAGAATTGACCCAATCTAAAACTGTAGTTTCATGTCCGGTTCACAGATTTTTCTTTTGTATCACAGGCCAGACTTATAGCTTGAGGGGCTAAAATTGGGAAGGTGATGCAGAATGTTCTTTTCATCTTGGTCCCTCTCCAGTGCTTTGAAATTGGTGTACATTTGTGTATGTGTGTGTAGGGAGGTGTCTAGAGATACTTTCTCCACTTCTCTTTTCAAAGATCCAACTACTTTGGACTTGGAAGAATGGAAAAGTAACTGAGAAATAAGGTCAAACATCTTTGAAGTGCTTACACTGTGATCTTCTCTGTTGGGTATCCTGCCTTCTCAGGATAACATTTGCTGGATACTGATGCTCTTTGAGTTTAAGTGGTTCACCTAAGAGTTGTTAGGGGCTTCACTAATGGTTAGTTTCCTAAAGTGGGAGATCCATCTTCAGCTCATCCTCTTTCCATCTCTCTCAGCTGTCACTTCTACCTGTTAATCTCTAAGCCTGTTGCTGCCTGGCAGCTTTTGCTACCTTCAAGGCAGGTTCCTCTTTGGTGAAGTGAGTTCAGAGACAAGCCTATGACATTGTAACACCACCAAGAAGCCTTTTTTGATGCGTATGACCAGAAGATTAAGCTCCCGTCTCATGTGTATGCCCTAACTTGGTGCAAGTGTGAAACCTGAGGCTCCTTTTTTAATCTCTGCCCATCAAATTTTCTCTTAAGGCTAATGGAAGTGTTTCTTAAAAACAAGGAAGTCTCTGTTCTTTAAGGGGTGTTCTGTTCTTGTTTTTTTTTTCCTCCAGTTAGAAGGTTAGAAGACATTTTCTTCCTAACTATAGGGCCTAATTTTGAATAGATAAGCCTATTTCACTGACTGGAGAACCAGGAAGGGCTACAGAGTATAGTATAAGAGACCAAATAGGCATCACAAAAGGAAATTTCTTGATTTAAAATGGATCAGTGGGTTGTTGAACTCAACCTGCTAAACTGCTGTTTTCATACTGCTTGGGGGGGGGCAAGGGTCTGATTTATAGAGTAGATCACTATCTACTATTCTGGTAGGTTTATTATATTCAGGAGTCACTAAAAAGAATCTAAGAAACTACAATTCATTGAAGTTTTCTCTGCTTAAAGGTCAGCCAGCCTGTTAGACCTTGCCATTCAGGAAAGTGATTCATATCTTTTGAATACATATTGCATTCTGCATTGTCACTAATTCATACATTTATCTTATCTATATTTCACAATAACTCTTACACAATGGGATTATTGTCCCAGTTTTATAGAGGAAGAAACTGAGGTCTTGATGGCATGATGTAAATTACCAAAGATCATATCCTTAAGAATTGGAATATTCATTTGATACCAGGAGCATCAGATTTCAGTCATGATTTATTGAAGCAAGATTCTTTTGGATGTAAGGATAGAAACCTAGCTCAGTCTAGATTGGGAAGAAACAGCTACAAATGGTATTTATTGAGTTTCTTCCATGACGAAATCATTGCAATAAAATGTGAAGAACTTCATGGAATTGAAGTAAAAGTTGCAGGAACTAGAACTTCAGCAACTAGAACTAGGGACTCGAAGGTACTAGATCTTTCTTTTTTTCTTTATCTCTCCTCTTTTCTTTTCTTTCTTTCTTTTTTTTTATTTTTGGTACCAGGGTTCAAACTCAGGGCCTTGAGAGGCAGGCAGCAGAACCACTGAACTAAATCCCCAGCCCTCCTCTTTGCTTTTCTATATAAGTTTCTTTTATGCTTTCTTATTTCAGATAGGCTTTGTTCACATGGCAGGAAATATGATTGCCAAGAGCTTTGGTTTAGCAACCTCAATGGAAAATTAACTTCTTATTCTTCAAATTCATGTATCTCAGAGTCTCAGATTGCCCTTGCTTGGGCTGGGCCAACCACCCTTGCCAGAAAAAAAGTGTCATTTTATTTGGCTGGGTCTGCACACATGCCTGCTCAGGTTTAGGAGGACTTGTTATTAGAAAGAAAACAAGAAAGGTAGGGTAGGCCCCTACATACAAAAAGCTAATTGCACAGACTAACTACTATATTTGCCTTTCCTGCTATAATAAGTATGAGTGGAGAGTTTGGCAAACATTTTTTTAATCCAAGGCCAGACAAGAAGTATTTTTAGGCTTTGTGGGCCATATGCTATCTCTTTTATTCCTTCCTCATACTCTTTCTTCTTACAACCTATTAAAAATCATTTTTGTTTCATAAGCCATACCAAAATGAATCTTGGGATAATCCAGCTGGCCTGTTTTTTAGATCATAACATAAATGATCTAGGCCTGGGTTATTTTTAAACTGAGTATGATACTAAACATCTTAGGATCCAGTTAACTGAAGATTGGGAATGCACAAACTTGTAGCTAAATTCATTCAGTGAAGTGGAGTAGATGTTTTGTGACTAAGGCAGAAGGGAACTAATATCTGAGTGACTAATTTGTGTGAAATGTGTTGCTAGGAGTTTTAAAAATTATGATCTCATTAATTCCTCACAATAGTTCTGTGTGAAAGATGAGAAAACTGACTTTAAGAAAGATAGAGTGACTTTCCCCAATACACCCAGTCAAGAAGTGCATTGGTAAGGGTTCAAACACAAGGCCCTGACCACCAAACCAAAGGCCTTTATATTAATTTTTAAACATCAACTGTAGGTTCTGTGGATGAGGGAAGTGATGCACTTTAGGGCAGCAAGCACACCACCCAAAACAACACTGATACCTCCTTAAATTTACAAAAGAAAGGTAGCCATAATTATCTTCTAGGCATCACATCTGTTTCAATGAAGTTACCTGGTATTTTTACAGTTTCTTATATGACACAGAATTTTAGTAACAACACAGGAATACTGTTTTACAAAGCAATATTAATCAAAGGAGATAAGCAGGTTATTTTAATATACACTAAATGGTTTGCTTTAATGTTATTAGCATTTACTTCTTTGAGTGTGTGATTGTTTCCTGAACTGATTTAGGGGTAGGGAAAATAAATCCAAAGTATATTTTAAAGCAATGGAATATTGTTTTGATGAAGGTACACAGCCAAGTAGATCTCTTGTCTGTGTTTTCCTGTTCTTCATACAACAGAGAACTTCAAGCAGATGATAGATTACTGTTGTGTTTTCAAGGGTACTTTCATCTTTTTACAGTGACAAATTTTCAGGTTTTGAAGTATGTCCTTCTAAAGATAAACCAGCACATATCTTCTCAAGTCATCTAGCATTTAGCTTTATGCTTTATCCTCTAAGGCTTGGCAGAGGACTAAACAAATGAAGAAGGTGGAGGAAACTTTTATTTATTGTGCATTTGTTATGTGCCATGTGTTTTCCTAAAGCAACTCTATAAGTGGCAGTGTTGTTACTTCATTTTAATTTTACTGATTCTTAAGTGTATGCTAAGCCCTTCATTTACCTCTACTTATGAGGAAGCTAAAACCCAGAGAAAGGAAGCAATTTGCTGAAGGTTGCACAGCTTGGCCTCATTAATCAGACACAAAAATTCTGTTATTTTTCCAACAATATTATGTTCCCAACAGTTATTCTCTGGACACTAAAACTCATGACCTAGAGCAAGGAACAAAGGTTTATATTTGTAAAGTTTCAACATTACTATTTTGATTTTTGGAGGTTCCTAGAGTTCTTCCTTATAAAAACTTGGAGTACAGTAAGCCATAAGAAATGTTTTGCCACATAACATACTCTTTTTGAAAACTTTATTCCCTTAGAACTCATTTTCTACTCACAACAAGGCAATTCAAGGACCTGGAGGAACAAAATTTTACTTTGAAATGTATTATACATAAAGAAAACAATTAGGATGAAGGGAAGGGAGGGAAGGAGGGAAGAAGAGTGGGATTATGAATAAGAATATGTAATAATAGATAATAGCTTCCCTACTTTTCTCTATATGTAAACACTATCTATAGTTTTGCCTGTTTTTAGGTTTTATATGGAAGGAATCATGTACTATGTTTGTTTTTCTGTCTTGTTTATTTCATTTAGTGCTATATCTATGACATTCATTCAGGGTAGTTAATGTGGCAGTTATTCATGTTGCTAGACATTTTCTTGTACAAATATACAAATATAGTACATTTTATGGGTTTATGTGTCATCCTTATATATGTAATAGGTTAAATATCCACTGCTCTAATTTTAGTTTGTGCTGTGTAAATGAGCATGAACCTTGATTTCTTCATCAGCAAAGTAGAAATAACAAAACTAGCTCACTCAGCTGTTGTGAGAATTAAACACAGATATAAGATTAGCATTCATATTGCCTGGTTGGTATTTTGTTTCTTCCACAATGAGAGACTTTAATGGTTCAGAGCATTTGGCTTTGGAGTTAGAGAGACTTGACAATGATTTTCTACTTTCATTTTTCTCTTGCTATTTTCAAACCCCAGGTTGTTTATTTTTAAGGTGGAAATTAGTAATGTCCTTTAGTCACATTTTGTTTTAAGATATCTTATTACAACACATAATACCATAGCACATAGCACATATTAGACAATTGAAATAATTTGCTAATTTTATTTTATTTTTAGATATTATAAACTGTGGCTTTTAGAAAGCACACTGTTTGTAAGAGAGTATCAGTCTCCTAGCTTGGGACTGTGTGTGTGTGTGTGTGTGTGTGTGTGTGCACACACAAGTGAAAGAGGATGGAGTGAGGTGGAGAGGGAGATAGAGAAAGAGAGAAAAGTTAAACTGTGGTTTGTAAAGAAATAGTAAGTAGCAAGGCTGTTTTCCTGAGTTGGGACAGGAAGAAGACCTTTTTGGAGAGTTGGTCCAAAAAGCAAATAGAAAGAGAGACAGGAAAGAGAGAGAGAGAGAGAGAGAGAGAGAGAGAGAGAGAGAGAGAGAGAGAGAGAGAGAGAAAGATATTAGCCCAAGATATTGTTTTTCCCTGGGTAAAAGGTTTTGTTGAGTGAAGAAAGTATAGTTATTACTATATTTATCTCACTCTGACAACCAGATATAAACTGCACAATACCAAACCCAAGAAGTTACCTCAGGAATCTATGCTGGTCAATCAGAAAGAGTCTTGCCAGATGTTATTAATAATTGCACAAAAGATCCCCTTTCCTCTGCAGGAAGTTGACTCACCTCTCAGCATTTTCTGTTTGGCTTGATGATTGATAAGGAGTGTGTGACTAGGACTACAATTATATCATGGAACACTTCCATATTCCCTCTCCCAACTGATTTTTTCCAATGGAGTGGTTTGTCTGTTGTGTCTCTTTCGTATCCTAGAAACCAGAGAAGCCATGGCTGCTTGGAGGTACTGGACATTGAACTCAGGGTCTTCACACTGAGCTGAATTATTTTTAATTTTTTTAAATTTTGAGACAAGTTCTTTGTAATGGTGCCCAGGCTGAGCTTGGGTGCCCAAGCTGAGCTTAAATTCAGGATCTTCCTGCTTCAGCTACCAAGAATTACAGGCATGCACCACCACAACCAGCTTAATAAATACCAAATTCTAAAGATAGTTCTGGCTTTTTTTCAGTACCTCCCCTGCAATGATCTCCTCCTTCATGTGCTTCCTTTCACAGACATGAATAAAACTACTGAGTATAAGGGACAAACTGATGACCAAAGAAAGGATTGACTCTTCTTTCAACTTCCCTTTGACAAGTCACTGCTTTTTTCTGGGCCTCAGTCCTATTATCTGTCAAATGGTAATAATAAATCCTTCATTGATTGCATGGGGTCCCTGAGGATAGTTACAAAAAATTTTGCACAATTAAAGTGTTTAGTGTGTTTTAGATATAATAGAAAAAATGATACTTATTAAGTTGTTCATCAAGTACTAACGATAATTTAAGTACTCATATTCTTTATATGCAATGCCTTATTTAGTCTTCACAGCATGAGGTAAACGTGATTATCATCCTAAATGTATGGAGGCTCAGAAAAGTAAAGTCATTTTTCTGGTGTTGCATTATTAGTAAGTGGGAGAGCTAGCTTTAAAGCCAGAGAGTTGGACTCTGGAAAACATGCTCTTAACCAGTTTGCTATACTGCTTATTTGCTGTTATTACTGTAGGACTCATGCCTCCTAATTGCTAAAGTCTCAATCAAGTTCAATCCTTCCAAAGAAGCTTTATCTAACTACTCCAACCATTAGTTAAATGTCCTCTCCTTTGCTTTCTCATTTTTGCAGCATGATTAATTTGATGTCCAACCCTACCACCTTATCACTCCTAATGTTCTGTTAATTAAGTTTTTTATAAATCTTAAATTCATGTCCATGGATATATTGTAAGCTCAATAGGAATATATATCTTATCTCATACTTTGAATCTCCTGTTATAGTGAGGACAAGATAGTGTCACAAAAATCTCCGAAAATGGAAAGGATCTTAAAGATTTTTAAACTAGAATTTCCCTTTAAATACTGGTTTCACTATC
Organism: Heterocephalus glaber; assembly: GCF_053883595.1. NCBI lineage: Eukaryota > Metazoa > Chordata > Mammalia > Rodentia > Bathyergidae > Heterocephalus > Heterocephalus glaber. The sequence goes on along the minus strand of NW_028258473.1, from coordinate 4,293,755 downwards.
TCAAAAGGAAAAATACTAGGAACAGGATGATCATTTTCCTTCCTTCTAAAGATGTACATTTTTGTTTATATAGCTCATCACTTTCTTGTTCATGCATTCTTTCATTCTTTTGACAGTATTGTGGTTTTAGATGTTATAAGCAGTATATTAAAACAGTCAAAATAGAGAAAAACCAAAACAAAGTCCCTACCTTCAAAACACTTACAAATTATTAGAAGTTAGACAATATGTGTTAGAAAACATTTCAGTATTTAAATGAAAATTTGTAGAGTTGCGGGGAAAAGAAATCAATTTTATCTGCAACAAGGGGTAAAATAGCCATGGAAATCTTCCTGGAGCTAAACCCTGGCCATTGAGTAGATGATTATTAGAAAGCGAAGATGAGGGAACATTTTGAGTAGAAAAAGCAGAATAAGCTGTTTGACATGGAAATGAGAAATTATTCAGGATCTTTTGGGCCATGATAGAGAATCTGAACTTCATATTATAAGTATTTGGGTGCCAGTAGAAGATCATTATAATAGCAGATTAGAGAATGGACTAAAGGGAAACTAGGTTGCAGTAGATAGAAAGACCAGTTTAAAGACCATGTACATGAAGAGAGAACCAATTAGAAGACTATGGATGTAAAGCACTTAACCTTAAGGCAGCAGCAGGATGGATAGGGGAAGGCACAGACAGGACAAATATTAGCAAGGGAGAAAGAGTAGGGTTCAGTTGCTAGTTGGACATGTACAGGGTGATCAAAAGGAGAAAATCTAAGAGTACGCATGTGTAGGTTTATGCTACAAATTGGAAGAGTGGATAAATGGGGGTGTCATAAACCAAGACTGAGAACACAGGACAAGAAACAAAATTAGAGAAAATAATTATGAAGGAAATTTGACTTTAGTGAGTTTTGGTTTCCTGAGGGTATGCAAGTAGATATGTCCAGTAGGCAGTCAATTATATGGAAGTGAAATTAGGATTAAAGGCTGGGTTGTAAATTTAGAATTGTTATTTTTAACATTTATTGAATACTTATTGCCCAGAACTTTACAAGCCTTTTCTTAATTCTAAAAGAGACTTTAAGATTGTAGGAAATATTTATTCTTCTATATCCAAATGAGCAAATCAAAGCTTTAGAAAAGGTTTAGTAACTTATATAGCTAGTAAGTGACAGAGCCAGGATTCAGAGCCAGGACAGTCTTGATTTAGTACTTGCATGCTTAATTAGACTTGAAAATGAAGTATCAGCAGTGGATGAGACTGAAGATTGAGAAAAGAAGTAGGCCAAGAGGTAAAATTTCAAGGCATAAGAATCTGTATTAAATAAAGAATCCTATGGACAAGAAGTTGAGAAAGAATTACCAGACAGATAAAAGGAAAAGCAAGCATGTGATGTATGGCAGAAGCCAAGAGAGTAGACAACAGAGTAAAAGATCATGGGGCAGGGATCAAGAAAACAAGGTGGCTACAAATTGAACAATGGAGCTAGTGATAAGAAGGTCATTCATAATCCCTACCAGAACATCTTCTGAGGGTGGAATAAGTGTAATCTGGATTGTAGTGTGTTGTACAGTAACAAAATAGAGGCTGGAGACTCTGTTGAGGTATTGACCAATGAAGGAAAAGAAGGAGACAGTGTGACACCCTAGAAGTAATGCAAGATAAAGGAATTATTTTTTTAGCTGAGAGAAATGGTGGGTAAGTGGGATCCATGGTTTGAGGAGCGGTTGAAGATATGGAATAGCTGATATGGGGATGGGAAAGGGGGCTGACAAGGGAAATATTACAAATTCTGCCAAGTCTACCTTGAAAGCTCAGCTGAAATGGAAATGCGTGGATTTTCAAGTGCCCTAATGTGCCTTGCTACACGACAGTTGTAGCTGTACTCAACAACTTTATTGTATGGCAAAGGACTGCATCACAAATGTTCTGAAACTTTTCCCACCCCAATGCTCCTGAAGAGTGTGATATGAACTGTCACAATTAATGACATTTACTGTGTCAGAGGTCATTGTTTTAATGCTTTATATATGTTCACTCACTTAATACTTGAAACAAACAACCTAGGGTTTAAGAATCTACTTACATTCTCATTTTACAGATAAACTGAAATACAGAGGTTAGATATACTATCGGAAAACTCAGAGGTCAGGATTCAAACACAAGTCATCTGAACATGAGTTCATGTTTATATCTACAATGCTATAATTAGATCACTATAGGATAGCGATTATCCATCCAGGCTAGAGTGGGTATTGAACACAATATCTTGAAAGGAATTATGGGAAGTTTGAACATTCCTTCCTTACTCCCCTCTGTTTCACCTTGCTGAATATTCCAAGATTATACTTGGTTGAGAATCATTTGTCAGGGTGGGTGTGGGTAAAATACAAGTGGCCTATGATACTGAAGTTGTGGCTACTATGATGCACTTGTGGGGTTAGATTTCATAAGAAAAGTAATGGAGCCATGCTGGGCTAAGGGATTAGGGCAAAAGACAAGTGTAATTAGACTGGATATGTCAAACAAAAAGAAAATAGATTAGGAACAATGTAAAAAGCTAGAAGAATATAAAATTGTGGTCCAAGTAGAATAATGATATTTAAGATTCTGTCAGTAAGTCAATTCTGGGTGATGACAAGACCAAGGGATACCTTTGAGTGTAGATGATATTCTTGTTAAGTAGCCATACCACATTGAAAATTCACAGTGAGCTTTCTAACAACTAAAACACATATTAGACTATTCCATGTCATCTTTAGCCTAAACTTGGATAAGTGTATTTTTGGACTCAGGTGAAAAACTTTTTCATTTATAAACTCTTTATATTTATCTTAATTAGATCAGCCTGTGGAGATTTTATGGGTCCTTTCTTATGTTAACACAGGTACTAGTTTCTTCTTCCACCTTCATACATGCCAACATTGACCATGCATACCTTATAGATCTGCCTCCAAGTAGGAACTGAATTGAACATGCTATTTTAAAATGTAGCCCTCAGTACTCTCCATGTGCACAGTCCTATACTAACCAGGTGTTACTGAAGGGAACAAAAGAAAAAGAATACCCAAACCACTAATTAACAAACTTTGTGATAAACTATGCTTTGGAGGAAATTCAGACATAAGGCACTGACATTAATAGCATGTCTACGATGTGCTTGGCAGTAAACCAAACACATTGCCTATGATAGTCATATGATTGGCCCACTAACTATATGTGATATGCCTATTTTGAAGATATGGAACTGAGACTCACAGGGAGTTAAACAGTTAATCAAAGCCAAAGAGAGTCCAAAGTCAGCAAAGGTATTTGAAACTAGCTCTTTTTGGCCCAATGTGCAGGTTCAATTAACAAATTGGGGAAAAAATTAAATCCTTACACTTTTTCCGCTCGCAGCCCAGTTGAAATATAATTGTTTTCCAGTTGTTTCATGTAAAAATGTAAATTAATAAATTGTCTCTGCCTCAAGAGAAATGACATCCATCTTTGTCAAGTAGGAGATATAAGTTCAATGATTCAGAACACTGATTATGGAATCAGAGAGAACTATATGAGTTATCCATCCTTCCACCTAACTATCAGATATATATTAAGGGCTTATTATACATTAGGAGTAATACATAGATATGAACAAATATATGAAACCCCTACAGTTCAGTGGAGGAAAAATCAATAAATAAACCAACAAATTATATATCTTTAAGAAATGATACCTACTATGAAGAAAAATAAAACAGGATCAAGCAAGACAGTGATAGGACTGCATGCATATCATGTTATTTTGGATAAAGTAGAGAAATCCTCAAAGTGACAAAAAAAGACTTGAATGATAAGAACCAGTCAGCTAGGAGAGCAAAACCTTGGGGAATACAGTTCTTGTCACAGGGAATATGAAATGTAAAGACCATGAGGTGGAAATACATTTTATATATCTGAGGAACAGCAAGAAAGACATTGTGGCTAGGGCAGTTTAATAGAGAGGAAGAGTCATACTAGATGAGATTTTTGATGTAAATAAGAGCTATTTTCTCTTATGTAAAATGAGTAAGGCTAGAGTAAGGAAGAAATGAGATAATGCATGTCAAGATTTTGGTACATGGTGAGGGGTCAAAAACTGATATATGTCATCATCACTATTATTATAAGGTAATTGTGCCTACTTTTGCCATACAAGTGGCAGAGTTTGAATTACAGGCATGAGTCAGAACAAGAGACTCTTGTAAAGCAGGCAGAGACAAGAGCATTAGTAGCGATGAGACAGCCTGAAATAGGAAGTAAGATCTACATCCTCCATTTGCGTAGACAGACTGGAGTTTTATCAGGTGGAATGACTAGTATTTAATACAGGGAGAAAGACTGAAATATTGGCAATAGAGCTGACAACCACTAAATCATGATGGTCACAGAGGAAAGGCACTGGCCTCAGGATCAGGAGGCTTTGTCTTCTCATCAGTAAATTAAAAATAATAACTACCTCATAAAGTTGATTAAGTTAATGAAAACACCTACTATAGAGCTGGCTTGTAAGAAGAACAGAAAATAGTTTTGGTTATTTTCTTGTTTCTTGTTATTCTTGGGGTGAAAATCAAAGGATGGTTATCTCTTGTTAAAAGCTAGGGTGCATAAAGGAGATTCCTGCCTGGAGAACTCTGTTCTCCATGGCATAACTGCCCCTCAGATACAAGTCACAATTGCTACATGACATTCATGATGATTACTTCAAACTTATTTCTCATTCTCCGTTATTTGTTAAGTTCATGGCCCTCTAATTTGACTCTAGCCCACTAGTTCTGACCCCATCACAATTCAAAAGTCTTCCATATTTTCTGTTATGGTTTAGGTCTAAAATATCTCTCAAAAGATTGATGTGTTTGGAAAGCGACTGGATCATGGGAACTATATATACATCAATGATTCATCTATTGTGCTGTTAAGTGGGGCCTCACCAGGAAAGAAGGGCATCGTTATCTCCTCCTGTTGCTCTCTCTGCTTTCTGGCTGACATGGTGTGAGCATCTGTCCTCTGTCAGTCCCTTCTACCATGACATTTCTGCCCTGAAGCCAGCTGACTTTGGACTGAACCTCTTGGTAACTGAGTCAAATAAACATCTCCTCCTTTAAATTGTGAGTGTTGAGTATTTTGTCACACAGTAGAAAAGTGACTAGTGTACTTTCTTTTCCTGCATTTGGGCACTTGACTTGCCTACATGTGTCTTTGCATTTATAGTTGGTCTCTTGTTACACTCTATTGTTTTTGGGAAGTATACGATGTTCTAGTACTGAATAACCTACCTACACATTTGTTTCTATATTATGACAGGGAAGGGAGAGAGTTGAATGTGGACATCTGTCCATACAAGGTCCAGAGTAGCAGCACAAGACCATGCATGAGTACTCACTCCCTGGATACATCTAATGAAGTTGACTCAATCTATCTATCTATCTATCTATCTATCTATCTATCTATCTATCTATCTATCTATCTATTTTACTTAGGGTAGAGAGATATATTGGAAAATATTTCTTTGATATTTCTTGTCTCAAGGCAGGACTCAGCCCATTTGTGGAGAAATAAATAGGACCAGCTATAATCAAAGTCAAGTGAGCAGAGCCAGGAAGAATGCAGCGAGATATAAGGCATTTTTAACTATTCTATGGAGCTAAGTAAGGGATAAATACTCAAGACTCAGAAAGTATTTTGAAGTAGGGGAATCAATTTGTGTCTAAATTTTGACCAAACCTCCTCATTGCCCTCCAGGTTATAATGAATCTGACCTTGGCTTAAAATGAAATCCCTGGAAAAAGAAATTAAATAGCTGAGTCACTTGTGTTTGAGAATATATTATGAAAAAAACAGAATAATCAAGAAATATTCATCAGCTGCATCATTTTGAGATGATTGCCATTTGTGGTTTGATAGATCTAAGAAAATAGTACTCAGTGGATTCTGAGGAAACAGTATTGCATTTTAAGGTTGAATTAAAAAAAAACAGATTTTATGTAAATTCATTTGTTTGAGTGTCATGAACCCCATTTAGACTATTTATATATGAGGTTGATTGTATAACTGTGGCTTAGATAGTTAAAAGTGTTTCTAAATAATGTTCACTTCGGTATAGAAGCAATGCTCACATCAATAGAAGGACAAAGTATTTGCGATGTGTCATCTCATGAAGAAAGGCAGGACTAGAAATTCAGAAAATGATGGAATAAAGTGAGTTCTTATTAATGTGGGGAGATGGTAGTATAAATGATTGGCTTTCAATTCCAATAAGAAGTGAGAACTGACTGAAGGTCCACTTACACTGGAAATTAACCAACATGTTTTAAGAGATACATGTAACCTACACAGCCTGGTAATTTCAAAAAGCAAATATTCCTGGTAAAACTCTACTAACTGAAACATGAGACAGTATAAAATGGTATCAACTTCTCTTTGCATTGTTCCTGACAAAAAAGATTTAGGGTATTTTGAGAAGGGTAACTTGCCAGGTCCAAGAAAATGACTGTTTCAGGTATTTCACTTTGCTACAAGGCAGTGACCCTGACACCTATTTTCCAGAAGGCAATTTTGTAATATGTAATGTAAAATCTTAGCAACATTCATGGGCTTTGATCTAAAAATCTTTGTTTTGAGACGACAACCTAAAGAACTATAAAAAAGATGAGAAGTACAAGAGAAAATTTTTGGAAGTGATGGATATGTTTATGGCATTGAGTTTGGTAATGCTCTCATTTGTATATTGTTACCTCCAATCTTAGATTGTATACATTAAAAATGTACAGCCTTTGGGTGTCAATCATACTTCAATATAGTGGTTTCAAAATGTTATAGTCATACCTTTATGTATAAAAGTGTTCCTAACAGTCACGCCTTACAAATAATTTCAATGTCCACAATAAGAAACTATTTAAATAAGTCATGGTGTGGTAAGAAATTATGCAGTCAGTAAAACAATGTTTACATAAGGTGTTAAAATGAAAGTAGACTATGTTTTAATCTAAAGTTATATAAAATTACACACATATAGAAAACATACATATATGTATATAATGAATTCAACTATGTAAACATGCTTACATGTGGAAAATAGATTATAAGGAAACACACCTAATCATTAATGATGATTGTCAGTAGTAGGACTAAAAATGGCTTTTAGTTACTTACTTTTTCTTTTTTCAAGTATTCTATAGTATATATTGATGTTTTAATTAGGAAAGATTGTATTATTTTTAATGAAAATAATGGTTTCTTAAAGTTTTCTTTTGTAAATGGAAGTGTGTTGGGATTGAAAAGGTATGTTAGGAACAAAAAAATTGAAATGGAAATAGTTGGTAGCTCTGCAATCTCTCCCTATGAATAGGGAATCAAGTCTTCTAGAAGCACCTATACTAACAATGACACAAGTTCTTTATGTGCCATTTCAGCTTGTCCTTGATGAACAAGGAAGGAAAAGCTTATCCCTTGCTAAGTTTGAAAAAGACACCATTCAACTTATGGGTTATCCAAATTACCTATTATAAATATGCATTAGAGTATTCCTTATCAGTCAAATAAAACTCAGGTATCTGACCTAAGATTAAATGGCTTAGGGGGTGGTGGTGAAGGAGAGAGATTTGAGATTAATTTTCCTTTAATTAATTTTTGAGATGAGAGATTAATTTTCCTCACGTTATAACTGGAGTCTAATATTTGTACTTAAAAAGACCAAATTCTATAGTTAATTCTCAAAGAGAATGAATTTAAAAATTGCCTTGTCCTGGCCAACTACTATAATTGGTAAAAGAGCAACTTCCCTATGTTATGATCAGGCTGACTGCTTTCCTGGGTCCTTCCTGACAATGATTCAATGTTTGGGTAAAATAACCTTTCCAGCTTATGAATGAAATCCTAGCCAGAACAATCCACTAACTCTTCAAGCCATGAACTTCTTGTTATGTGTCCTATTGTTATTGCTCAAAATCAAGGTGGGAAACTACCACCCATCAATGTAAGTCTTTGTACATTCTGGACCCTAAGATAATTAGGGAGAATTATGCTATCTGTCCTAAACTAGAGACACATAAAGCAAGGCTTAATAATGGTCATAGAACAATCCCTTGATGGCTAGCTCTATTAATAAAAACTCTGTCCCCTTAAGATCTGAATGGGCAAATATGTGGAGTTGTACACTTTTAAATCACATATTTAGAATGGGGAGAGAATGGAAAGATCTCTTCCTTTTTCTAAACAGAAAAAAAAAACCCACTAACAATACAAAAATGGCAGAATTAAAAAGTAACTACTTTAAAAGACCATAGTTGGGTTGGGGATTTAGCTCAGTGGTTTCGCCGCCTGCTGCGCAAGCGCAAGGACCCGAGTTCGATCCCCAGTACCAGAAAAAAAAAAAAAAAGACCATAGTATTAATTTATTCAGGCAAAAATAAGTAATAGGTGCTAAAATCACTAGATGATAGACTACTTAGGAAAATGATAGTTATGTAACCTTAAAGTATCACTCACAATTTATTTACTCATTACAAATTTGGAGAGGAAACACAGTAGCAGGATCTGACAGACACAATCATATGATAGAATTCTGGGAATTCTAATATGACTCTAATATTCTTTGCCCTTATATAATTCTTTCTCCTTAAACACAGAAGGAATGTATTAATACAGTAAGAATTATGTTACTACCCTATGATCTAGCAATTCCACTATCAGGTATATAACCAAATGAAATAAAATCAGTATGCCAAAAAGATACCTGTTCTCCCATGTTCATAGCAGCATTATTAACAATAGGCCAGGTACATAATCAACATAAGTATCCATCAATGGATTAAAAATATTATATATACATATATATAATGAAATACTATTCAGCCTTTAAAAAGGAAAAAACTGTCATTTATTATCACATGAATCTGGAGCTCTTTTTATATTAAATCTGGATATTAGATAAATCTGACACACAAAAAAACCCAAATCCTGTATATCTTGCATGTGGAATCTGGAAAAGTCAAATTCATAGAATCAGATGATAAAAAGTTAGTTATCAGGGGCTAGGAACCGATATTAGGAAGATATTGGTCAAAGAATACAAAATTTCTCTTAGACAAGAGGAATAAGTTCAAGGTAGCTACTGTACAACATACTGATTATAATTAACAGCAATATAGTGCATACTCGAAAGTTAACTAAGAGTAGACTTTCAGTGTTCTCACCATAAAGGATAAGTATATGAATTAACATATATGTTAATTAGATTGATTTAGCCATTCTAAAATGAATACAACTTTCAAAACATCATGTTGTAAATCACAACTGTATGCATTTTTGTCAATTAATTTTTTAAAAAATAAAATATTAGAAATAATTATGTTACTAATATACTCATGAGGATTTTACCAATATAACTAAGGTCCTGAATCAGTTGAGTCTGTGTTATTAAAAAAGGAGATTATTCTGCATACTCTTAACCTAATTAAAAACAGCAAGCAGCAAGTGTTCTCCAGGCTTGGAGAAAGAAACAAACCGTATGTTGTGAAAATTTCCCCTGCCTTAGGAAAATGGTGGTGTTAAGGAATGGAGAAAAAATTTATCAGACAACTAGCAATAAATCAAGAATCTTAGTCATATAAATGCAAGGAACTGAACTCTTCCAGCAACTTGAGTGAGATTAGAAGACCTTTAGATTTAAATGAGAGTGCAACCTCAACCAATATCTTTTTTGGAGCCTTGTGAGACTTGACCGCAGCAGAAAATCTAGTTAAGCTGCACTTGGACTCCTGATCCATGGAAATTGTGAGATAATAAATATGTATTGCTTTAAGCTGCCAAGTTAATGGTAATTTTTGTGTGTGGAAAGGGATAACAAATGCAACTGCACACAAATGTTCAAAATTAAAATCACTAATAGGTTTCTTGATGTTATATACTGAGACCAGACAACACTTAAACAGTATTTCTCTCAAAAATGTTAAACCAGAAACTAATCACTAGAACACTATCAGACATATTCAAAAAACTGGCCTGAATTCTTTAAAAATGTCAATGACACAAAACACAGAAAGAGCTGAGAGATTGTTTTTATTAAGGAGAATTAAAGACATGAAAACTAAATGCAATGTATGACACTTGACTATATGCTGGATGGAGAATTAAAACTAGGTCTTAAAAACATTATTGGGACTATTAATGAAATTTCAATATGGACAATATAATTATATCAATGTTAGTTTTTCTCAAGCATGATAATTGTATTAAGAATGTATAGAAAAATGCTCATATTTTTAGGATACAAAAATTGAAGTATTTTGTGAATATAGCTTAACATTATGATGTCTGCAAGTAACTTAAGTTATGCAGGACAATACAAGACATGAATGACTGCTTTGGAAAATAATTAGAAAATATGAAAAGAAACCAAACAAAGGTAGATATGAAACATTTAATGGAAAGCATGGGTAGTACACTTGACCAATGTGAGGACAGTCTCTGAAATAGAGGACAAGATGGATATAGTACATCATAAATGTAATGATATTTTTAAAATGACAAGACTCCAGGCAAGCTAGATCCAACAACTATTAGATGATTTTAAAAAACTCTCAGAATTATAGAAATAAAGAAAAAATTAAAAAACAACTCAAAAAGTATTTTTAAAATTTATTCAATAAAATCATAGAGGATAATTTTTTCAAATCTAATGAAAAAATTTAATATTCAAGTACATAAGGCATATAGAACCCAAAATAGCCATGACCAGGAAAGAACATTTTTAGGACACATCATAACTGAAATTTAAGAAATGCAACAAAAGGAAACAATATTAAAAGCTGTTAAAAAAAAAAACAAAACAGCAAGTAACTTATAAAAGCAGAGTAACTGTGGATTTCTCAGCACAAAACTTAATGGCCAGGAGAGCTTAGTGTGATAATTTTAAACCATAAAAGAAAATAATTATCAACTCAGACTTCTACATCATCCAAAAGTAGCCATCAAAATTGGTGGAGAAGTAGACTTTCCACAACAAAGAATTCCTAAAGAAATGCATGACCACTAAACCAGATTGAAGAAAATTCTTAAAGGAATCCTAGAAAGAGACAAGGAGGCCCCCAGCACCAAGGAGCCCTAAAGAATGTATACATTTAAATGGAAGAATAGTTAAACAAAAGAAACACAGAAATCAGCAACTGAAAAAAGCACAATGACAGGATTCAATAAACACCTTATAGTAATAATGTTCAGTGTCAATGATCTCAATTTCCCAATGAAAAGAGACAGACTGGCAGATTGGAACAAAAAATAAAATGCAATCAGATTTTGCCTACATGAGACTCACTTCATCCAAAAGTGAATGAAAACATGGAAAATGATACTCCATTCAACCAGAGCCTGAAAGCAAACAGAAGTAGCTGTCTTATTTTCAAACAGAACACTTCAAGCCAGAACTGACCAGAAAGACAAAGATAGCCACTACGTACAGGTAAAGGGAACAATTCAACAGGAAATTCTTTTTTTTTTTTTGTAATAAATTCTTTTATTGGTACATTGTAGGTATACAACACAATTACATTTCTCATTGGGAATTGTACCTTTACATAATGCATCTTGATTCTTATTTGTTCCCCATTCCTAGCCCTCCCTTCATGCCCTCCATCCTTCCCTATTTACAAAGACTTTATTTCCATTTTTTCCATTTCTCATCATTTTTCCTTTCCCTTCTTTCCTTTCCCCTGCCCCTCCCACTACCCCTACCCATTTGGACCTTGTCTTCCTATTTTGCATTATCGATTATTCATTCTAATCATTGGTACACTTTAGGTATACAATATAATGACATTCATCGTTGGAAATTTGCATCTTTATATAATCTCTCTTGGTTCTTATTTTTCACCCTTGCCCAGCCCTCCCTTCAACCCCTCCAGTCCTCCCTATTTACAAAGATTTTGTTCCTATTTTTCCATTTTCTCATATTAATCCCATTCCCTTCTATCCTTTCCCCTACCACTCCCACTTCCTTCCCCTTTGCCCCTTTTCTTCCTATTTCACATTACCTATTATACATTTAGTCCTTATTTACACTTTCAGCTTCTCACACCAGAGAAACTATTCGGTATTTACACATCTGTGTCCTATTTATTTCACTTAAGAGTATCGCCTCAATGTGCATCCACTTAGCTATAAATATCTCTAATTTCTCATTTTTTATGGCTGAGTAGTACTCCATTTTATAAAAAAACCCACATTTTCTTTATCCAGTCTCCAGTTGATGGGCATTTGGGCTGTTTCCAAGTTTGAGCTATTACAAACTGCACTGCTATGAACATGGGCATGCATATCACTGTGGTATGATTCTTTTAATTCTTTGGGGAAGATCCCCAACAGTGGAATAGCGGGGCCAAATAGGACTTCCAGTCCTAGTTCTTTGAGGTATCTCTATACTGACTTCCACAGTGGTTGCACCAGTCTACACTCCCACCAGCAGTGGAGCAGGGTTCCTCTTTCCCCACAGCCCCGCCAGCATTGGTTATTGGTTGATTTCATGACAGCAGCCATTCTTTCAGGAGTGAAGTGGAATCTCAGCATTGTTTTCATTTGCATCTCTCGAATGACCAGTGACGTTGAACATTTTTTCATGTATTTATTTGCTATTTCTACTTCTTTGTCTGAGAAATGTCTGTTCATTTCAGATGCCCATTTTTGGATTGGGTCTTTAAATTTGGGAGGTCTGATCTTTTGAAGTTCTTTATAGATTCGAGATAGTAGACCTTTGTCTGAGGAAGAGCAGGTGAAGATTTTTTCCCACATTGTGGGTTGCCTCTTCACACTGCTGGTGGTTTCTCTTGCTGTGCAGAAGCTTTGTAATAAGAAGAGATCCCATTTGTTGATTGTTTGTGCTAGTTCACAGGCAACTGAGGTTTTGTTCATAAAATCTTTTCCTACACCGATGTCTTCAAGGGTTCTACCTAATCCCTGGTCCAACTGGTTCAGAGTCTCTATTTTAATACTTAGATCTTTAATCCATTTTGACTTTAGTTTAGTGCATGGTGAGAGATATAGGTCTAGTTTTAATCTTTGGCAAGTTGAAGCCCAATTTTTCCAGCACCATTTATTAAAGAGGCTATCTTTCCTCCAGTGAGGGTGTCTGGCTCCTTTGTCGAAGATGAGATGGCTGAGTGTGTCTGGCATTGTTTCTGCATCTTCTAATCTGTTCCACTGGTCCCCAAGTCTGTTTCTTTGCCAATACCATGCTGTTTTTATCACAGTAGCTTTGTAGTATAGTTGCAGGTTGGGGATTGTGATACCCCCTCCCATGTCTCTGTTACCTAGAATTGCTTTAGCTATTCTGGGTCTCTTCTTGCTCCAAATGAATTTTTGGATTTCAACAGGAAGTTCTTAAATGACAACTGTTTATGAACTGAATGTTGATGCACCTATTTTCATAAAACAAAAACTGCTTAACTTAATAGAAAAATTAAGGACTACTGATGCTGATATAATGATAGTGAGGAAATATAATGTTCCCTCTTACAATTTAGACAAGAAATGAGACAAAAAAGTCAACAAAGAAACATTAGAGTTAAGCCACATCATTGAACAAAAGTTCATCCAACAACAGAATACAGTTCTTTTCTACAGCACTTGGAACTTTTTACAAAATAGACCATATCGTAGGCCATAAAGCATGTAAGAATAATTCCCTGCATACTATTGGATGATAGTGGAATAAAGCTAGACATCAACAGGAAACGAAGCATTAGAAACTATACAAACACATGGAGATTAAATAGTACATTATTTAATAATCCAGGGATAATAGAAGAAATCAAGAAAGAAATTTAAAAGTTCCTATAGTCAAATGACAATGAAACCACAACAAACCAAAACAAATAGGAAACAATGAATTCAATTCAAAGAGGGAAAGTTATAGTTGTGAATACACACATAAGTATAGAGTAATCCCAAATAAATTAATGATCTCATTTCTCCAATCAAAAGACACAGACTAGAAGATTGTATCAAAAAACAAAATGGAACCATATTTTGCCTACATGAGACCCACTTTATCCAAAAGACTGCAAGCAAAAGCATGGAAAAGGATACTCCATTCAATCAGAGACCCCAAACAAGCAGGGATCATTATCTTGTGACTTGATACATCTCAACATCCTAGAAAGACAAGAATAATCCAAATCTGAAACTAATAGAAGGAAAGAAATTACAAAGATCAGAGGGGAAATTAAGGAAAATAAGACTAAAAAGAAATACAAAGAATCAATGAATCAAAGAGTTGGTTTATTTGAAAGCATATGGAAGGGGTCTGGGAATGTGGGATAAAGGAGGGAGTGGAGGGAAGGGGAAGTAAGAAGGATCAAAATGCAATACATATATGTACCAATTCCGTTACAATGAATGTATTTATTATGTATCCCAAAATGTACTCTACTCTACTCTTGTGTAATAATAGAAATAAAATCCTAAATCTCACTGGACCAAATTGGTCATGTCTTTCTCTGAAACAATTTCTATTGTATACACTGAACTGTTAGATATTTGTAAAGGAAGGTTGTTCCTGACAAGGTCAACAACCCCTATAAGAAGGCTTGTCACATTACCTTGCGGGGACATAGCATACCATAGTAGTGCAGTTCAATCATCATAAATGAGTGTAGCTGAGAAAAATTGATGAGAAATACTGGAAATCTTTAACTTTCATATCACTTATTTCCGGGAGCGAGAACTGCCATTTGACAATCTACTGGGATGGAATATTGGGGTTCAGGAGTTTACTCCATCTTAAGAGTTACTTCACCAAGAAAACTTTGTAGTCTTCAAGCAAACTGAGGTAATCTAGAAAGACAATACTGTCTAACAGATACAGAACCACTCAAGTATCTTCTTGGAGGGCACAGAATATGTGAGAACAGCTCCTATTTAAATGTCTATTCTTTATCATAGCAAAGGAAACACCAGGTCAAATTTTATGCCTTGGCCATAGTGCCACAAAAACTCCTTCGAGAACACTTAATAGAACCTAAAGACTTCTGGAAGTTATGTACTCAATATGTGCTCCAGTGTTCACATATCTGTGATACCTATATTGGTACTAAATAGAGTAATTGAAAGATCAATTAATATACCCTCTTCTAGCCCCTTAAAACTCCTGGAATGACATGATGATAAACACCCTCTTCAGGGTGGTACACTTTGTCCCATGCATTAGACCACTTTTTCCACTAAAGCCCATCATCAAATAGTATTTCATAAAAATGTTATTCAATCTCTTCATCTCTATACACTCTCCAGTATATAGCCCAGTTCTGGTAAACACTGATTGCACCACTATTTTGAGACTTACTCACGATCTAACATCTAAAGGCATTTGGATAAACAAAATGTTTTTAGTTATATTTTATTCATATAGCTTTATCAATCCCTGTACTTTTCCACTGAAATTAACCATAATAATTTTACTGTTTTCTAAATGGGATATATTTTCCCAGTAAACTATAACCTCTACTCTTCATTATTTTATTGTTCCACTAGACTTCCCTATCATAAACTCTACCCTACTATTTTTATTAGCTATTCAATGCCTAATGAGTTATCAACTGGCTCCTAAGAAAAACCTGCATGCTACCTTTAAGCAATGCAAAAAGCAATGCATTATGGTGGGGCGGGAGAACACTCCAGCAGGATGCTTTGTCTAACTCTCCATCTGCTTTGCTGAATGTTGGAACCTCACTGTTTAGGGCTATGTAAAGTTACAGAAACCTTAGAACCTTTGACATTTCAGCTGCGAATTCCCTTGTTTATATAAATTCAGTGGCACAACTTCCATCACTCCCTCTTTTCCTGAACTGTCAAGATCTTACCCTTTACTTTACACTATCATACTCAACGCCATTAACACAAAATGGAACACTAGAGTGCAAAGTTTACTCCTCTTCATTTCTGTCATCTTCCTGGCCTACGATTCTTGGTTTCTACATGCCAGCTCCAACATTTACACTTTGACCTTCTTCATTTTTATATATTTCTAGGACCCTGACATTCCTACAATACTTGTGACCCAGCTCAGATCCTTCACTTACTATTTTTAATTTTATCCACTTTTATTTTTATTACTAATATATTAATTCTTTATTTAAAAATTCAAATGTTTCAGATAAAGTATTTGTTGATCACCATCTCCAATCCCAGTGCCATTTCCAGAAATAACTAGTTACAATTAACAAATGTGTAAATTCATCAAGTAACTTTCCAGACTATTCCTTATGCATTGCATACATACATTTACACTTGTGGAAATATTCTGTGCAGTATACTGTTTTTATATTTTAATATAATCAGCAGCATTCTGAACATACTGTTTTTTTTCAATATTTTATTAACTTCCCTACAATGATTGGTGAGCTTTCAATATTACACGTTACTTTTATATTTAGCATAAGACACAGAGTATGAATGTACCAAAGTTTGTTTACCATTTTCCTATCTGCAAACATCTAGATATTCTCCAAGTTTTTATTATTACAAACAGTGTAATAATGAAAGCACATTCACATCTCATTGTCCATATTTATTTTTTCATTGTGCATATTTTTTAATTGTTCACTAGGGTAGATATAAAAAACTGAAACTATTGTGTCACATAGAATATTATTTGAAATGGTAATACACACTACTGAACTGTTCCCCAAAATATGGTTTCAGCAGTTTACACTGTCAAAAATAATGTATCAGAGTATCAGTTTTCCCATGTTCCTCCTTATAAGGTATTGTCAAACTTTTAAAATGTTGCCCCTCTCATGGCTAAAAATTTGTATCTTATTTTCATCTTGTTGTCTTGATAACAGTGGATCACATGTATGATGGTGTTCCCATAATATTTTTATCAACTAGTGATGTAACTATTTTAGTTTGTGTAAATACACACTATGATGTCTCACAACAACAAAATACATAATAATGCATTTATTGAGCATCTCCATATCATTAAAAGAGATACATGACTGTTTATACATACATGCCATACAAACATCCACAAATATGCATATTCTGGACATTGATATTTGATATTTTACATATGTGGAAAATATTTTTCCTGGTCCCTTATTGCTTGTCATTATTTTCATGGGTTCTTTTAACACATATAATTTTGCAGAATACTTATATAATCAAACTTCTCAATCTTTACACTATGGGATTTTGTGTTTGTGGTTCAAGAAAATCTACTCTACTCAAAATTTATAAACATATAAAACATTTTTTTGTGGTACCAGAGATTGAACTCCAGGTCTTTGTAGAGAACTACATCCCCAGTCCTTTATTTTTTATTTTCACAGAAGATCTAACTAAGTCACTAAGTTGTGCAGGCTGGGCTTGAATTTGTGCTTCACCTGGCTCAGTTTCCCAGAGCGCTGGGATGACAGGCATTTGCCCGTATGTCCAGCTTCTTTCTATATTCATAAGTTTTGATTCTTACATTTGTAATCTATATGTAAGTTATTTTTGTGATTGATATGAGGTAGAAATTAAACCCTTTTTCCAAGGATATCTAGCTAATTGTCTCAATAACATTTTTTTTAAACTGGTTATCCTTTTTTAATGGAATTGAACAGCCAGCGTGCATTAAATTCCTAAATGTATGTGAATCTATTTCTGGACTCTGTTCTGTTCCTTAACACCATTTAAAAATATTCTTTGTGTTTGTAGTCAAATCTACCATTTTATTCACCATATTTTTCATCTGCATCTTTTTATTTCTTTTTTGTGTGTCTTATTTTATTAGTACATGTGCATAGTACACGTTTACATTTCTTGTGGAAAGTTGTTACATGTATATAACACATCTTAATTCCTTTTTACATCACCTTTCCCTTTCCTCCTCCTCCTCTATTTATTGATCCTCTTCCCTTTTAAAATTTTTTGTATATTTGCTCTTTTTATTTCTTGAGCATACTTGTCAAAGCCTTGTCTATTTTATTGGTCTGTTATAAAAACAGTCCTCCAAGTCTTTTTTGTACTGCTGTAACAGAACATCATAGATGGGGTAATTTATAATGAACAGAAATTGATTTCTCACAGTTCTGGAGCAGAAAAGTCCAAGTTCAAAGGACAAGTATCTAACAAAAGTCTGTGTGTTGTGTCATCTCATGGCAGAGATGGTGAAAGTGAATAAAAGGGTTGGGGGAAAGACGGGGACCAAACTCACTTTTTAAGGTACTTATTCCTGGCATAATAGAATTATTTTTTTTGTAAGGACAGAACTCTGGTGGTCTAATTACCTCTTAAAGATCCCACCTTTTAATACTATTCCAAGGTAATTAAATTTCATTATGAGCTTGGGAGGTGACAGACCTTCAAATCTTAGCAAAAGCTTTTGGTCTTTATGATTAATTCTGTGGATTACTATATGTTTTATATTTTATAAATTTCAGCCATATGTAATAATTCCTTCTACTTTCTTCTCCACTTTTCAGATTTTTTTATATATAGAGAAATTTCTATGTTTCTAAATCAAAGTTCAATAGAACTTTCACCCAAACACAGGAAAAATCAAATAAAGGCTATGATATTTACAGGTACTAGCAGCATTTTAGTGATACACTCAATTCTTGGAAAGTTGCACATTAAAATGTTTAAAATGTAAAATGTTTAACTCCTGAATGATCAGTAGGTGGACCAGATGACTCAAGGACAGAGATTATTTGGGAAAGAATCCTGATTATCCAGTCCATTTTCCACTACAACTGATATTTAAGTTGGTAGAATCTGTAAGCACAGAAATCTTCCTTACTGAAGGTTTTGTGGTGGAAAATTAGGTAGTTAATACCCAAAGGGCATAACATTGGATTATAACAATCCATCCCATACTTTTCTACCTTAGCATAGTAATAGCTAGCTGTGTGTCTCAGTGCATGTGCCTGGGGGATACAGGAAGTAATCTTTGTGTTTATCCACTTGGTATGATGAACAGTAGTGTGTGTGCAAAAGTGTCAAACTGGAATTTTTATCCACTTAATGCTCCATACAGCAAGTTATGCATATGTTTACCTGAGCAACACAGAGGTAAAATACACCCACACCACTCTTCTGTTATGAAAACATATATTTTATCATAATGGAATGTGGGTGTGACTGACAATAGTTGCACCTGGGAAAAGCAAAATTCCACCTGTGCATTCACCCACTTGGCAGATGCACAGCAAGGTGAGAATAGGAGTTACAAAGCAGCAACAGGTGAGTTTTACCCATGAAATGCTCATTAGTAAATTTCTGTGCATTTAGGATTTGTTTTTAAAAAGTTTTCTTTTGATTTTTCTGATATAAGTAGTCCAATTCATTACAATGCCACATGAAAAACCAAATTTGCAAGTTTTGGAGGAGGTCAAATGTGAATCATCAGATTACTCGTGGACTGATGATGAAGATGATAATCACTTTTATGTTGGTCATCGAATGTGAGCCAAAGCTCCTGTGAGAATGAAATGGAGCAAGAATTGACTGATGCAGATACAAGGAATGCAGACTTCCTTGATTCAGATGATAAAGAAAAGCAATGTGAATGCATATTTGACTAGTTGACACACGTGTAAATACCGAATAGTTTCTCTAGTGTGAGAAACTGAAAGTGTAAATAAGGATTTAAATGATTAAAACAAATAACTGATAATTTGAAATAGGAAAATGTCCAAAGGTGTAGGGGTGGTGGGAGGGGAAGGGGAAAGGAAAGGGAAAAAAAATTATGAGAAAGAAAAAAAATGGAAATGAAATCTATGTAAATAGGGAAGGGTGAAGGGGGCGAAGGGTGCACAGGTAACAGGGAAAAAAATAAGAACCAAGATACATCATGTACAGGTACAAGCACCCAATGATAAATGTAAACTTATTATATATCTAAAATGTGCCAATAAAAGAATTTAAGGAAAAAAAAATTTTAAAATTGCAAAATGGTCATGCAACCAAATGGAATGATTCAATGTTAGAACTAGGTCCAAAAATATACTTAGAATCTTGGCAGGAGTGAAAATTATTGGACAGAATGCCAGCACTGCTATTCAATGTTGGATATTGTAATAGGCAAAATGCTACAAGATGTGAAATACACAAAGACCGAAATACAAGTAAATTGTTTGCATGCACCGATACCCATGTTCAAAAATATTTTTATTATGACACCTCAGTAGCTGAACTGAAAATACTCGTAGGTCTGCCGTATTCAGTGAGGGATTTCTCATGTAAATTGCAGGAATGTAAAAGACTTATGGAAAATTGATGGGTCAAAATATGGCATAAAAATTTATGCCTTTATAGATGCAAAGACTTATTTTGCTTTCAATTTAGAAATTTTTCTTGGAACTCAGCCACCAGGTTCTTATTCATATAGTAATAAACTGAATGATGCTATGAATGGACTTGTTGCTCCCATCTCCCAAGCTAATCGGAGTGTGACATTCGACAACTGGTTTACCAGTTTTCAGTTGATGTTATATTTGTTAACAGAGCACAAGACGACCAGAGTAGGAACTGTACACCAGAACCAAGCAGAAATTCCAAATGAAATGCTGCAATTTCAAAACAGAGAATTTTATAGTGCAATCTTTGGATTTCAGAAAGCTTTAAATTGGGCTCGTATATGGCAAAGAAAAACAAACTGGTACTGCTGATATCAACATTGCACCATGATGGAAATATTGATAGGGAAACCTCAACAAAACGGAAGCCTGAGATGGAAACTTTCTACAACAAAACCAAAGGCAGAGTAGATATTGTTGAGTTATGCAGTAACTATAATGTCACTCAACACACAAAGTGTTGGCCAATGGTTGTGTTTTACTCTATACTAAACACATGTGACATAAGTAGTTTGATAGTTTACAAAGAAAACAACAAGTGCAAAATACCAGGAAGAAATTTTCTTAGAGGATTGGGACTGAAACTCATAAGAAATCATTTACAGCAGAGGAAAACCAAAATGTTGCTACCCATGAAACTCCACAAAAAATATTGTGGAGCTGATAGGTGAACAGGTGGGTACAGTATCGCAAAGAACTACTATGACAACAGAAGACCCAAAAGCTGTCAATTGTGCCCTAAAAGAAAGGACAGGAAAACAAAACATATGTGATATCAGTGTAAATGATACATGTATATGGAACATGCTGTAGTCATATGTGAGGACTGCTTCAGGTGTGATAATTGAAGCAAAAATTATTTTTGTTGTAGAGTTCTATTGGTATTTTCATTGTAGTTCAAATAAAAATTTATTTCTGATGTTATCTTTTAGGTTTTGTAAGGAAGTGCATAGCTGATGTGAAAATGTTGATGTCTACTCTTAGTACTCATTACATATTTAATATTTTATTTTATTAATATTTTATGTTCCTGTTAACTACACATTATGTAATATAATAAGAACTTCCTGACAAAACAGCAAGACCAGTGAGGTGTCAAGTATGGCCTACAAAAAGGCCAGGGAAGCAAAACACATATTCTGCCAGTGTAAGCACTACATGTGTATGGAACATACTGATTTCATATGTAAAGACTGCTTCAGGTGCAATAATTGAAGTAAAGATTTTTTGTAGAGTGTTATTGGTATTTTCATTGTGGTTCATATACAACTTTATTTCTGTTGTTATTTTTTAGACTTTGTACATGAAAAAACAGTTGATGTTGAAAATTTTGAAGACTTTTTTATGAACATTGAATAAATATTAAAAATTCAATACTTAATTTTTTAAAGATATTTTTCCTGTTAAATATCCATTATTTAACTTAATAAAACTAATAAAAGTAATAATTCATCAATAGAAATACTCTAAATAATAAAAGTAAGTTTCACACAGAGTGGTCATTTTGAATGCACTATCCCATGGAATGAGGAAACAGTGTAAGTTATTCAATTTGAGCACTAACACTTCCCATAAAAGATAACATTTGGAGTACAATAGAACTGTCCATAAAAATAAACACACACAGAAAGGGAAATGTGATCTTCTCAGCCCTTTGCCTCTTCAATTGAGATCTACAGTGTTTGAAGGCTCAGAATGCCTCAATGGTTGTAGATTCAATTCTGAAAAGTGAAAGTAGTACTTGATGTAGCAAAATGCAACTTCAAGTCTTTGTTCCCTCAGTAAGTTGGATGAGTAGTGTATTGGTTAATTTTAGGTGTCAACTTGACTGGATTAAGGAACACCTTGAAATTTGAAAGAGCATTATTTTGGGTTGAGTCTATGTGGGTGTTTTCAACGATTAGCATATGAATCTGAATGGACTGTGTTGGGAAGTCCCATTCTCAATGTAGGCAGGCAAAATACAATCAACTAGAAGTTCAGAGAGAATAAAACCAGAGAAAAAGAAAATATGTCTAGTTACCTCCTGAACTAGTATACACTCTTACTCTCTGTCTTTGGATATTAGAACATCAGGCTCTTTGGCCATTGAACTCCAAGATTTTCACCAGAGGCCCCTTTGGCTTTGACTGTGGACTGAGTCACACCATTAATTTCATTGGTTTTGCAGCCTTCAGACATGGACTACAGGGTCTCCAACTTGCAGATGGTCCATCATAGTACTACTCCGTTTCCATAGTAATGGGAATCAAGTCCCCTAATACTCTATCGTATGTCTATATACTATATATGTCATATGTATTTTATATATGTCTATATATCTATTAATTCTGAGAAACCTTGTCTAACACAGGCAGTGAATACAGTGGGCCTCTGAGTTACAACGAGCTTAACATATGAACAATTGGGTTACAATCAGAGCATTAGTTTTAACTTATGAACAAAGTCTTGAGTTACAACCTGAATGCTGGCTGCTTGTGCTTCCAGATGGTCTGATATTCAAATTTAACACTTAAAAAGTTTTAGAAGGAACATTACAACATCCTTTCCTGTATGGGGTTAATTGAGAAGTCCTGAGCCAATGATTCTCTAAGGACACTGAGATCTGCATGTAAACAGGAGATAGACTTTGAAGGATGTGTAGCCTGAGCCTTCAACTGACCAACTGCATTATAACTGGCCCTCAAGAATGAATTGAGTTCTTAAGTCAAGGGTCCACTGCATCACTCAACAAGACTTTAGGAAGATGATGGCTTCACAAGCCTCTGGGAAATCTTAGATGCCTTGGAGAACTATAAAGCATTGGAAGTGGCAACAGTCTCTAATGAGGACAGTGAGAAAAATCATAAGGCTTATGAGATGAAAGATGAAAAAGGGAAGACTTTAGAATTCTTCTCTGAAAAGGCTCCATTATACAGTTTAGCTCATTTCATTTTAATATTGATATATTCAAATTTCTCTATAATTTCTCCTATCATTTTTTATGGATGTAACTTAAAATTTTTCTTTTTCTTGTTGGTGCATTTTTTATGGGCAAGGCACAGTGTGTGGCACTGTGGTTAGATAGAGAAGCAAAATGTATAACTAGTACCTTCACATATCTGCAGTCTATTAGGGATGACAGACATGTTAGAAAATAATTATAATATAGTATATGTGATATGATTATAGAAATATGTACAAAACACAGAAATGGTATAGGAAGGTAATAAACTGCTTGAGGGAGGGTGAAAAGATTTCAAAGACGAAGTGGCAGCCTGTAAACAGACAAACAGGAATTTACTAAGTAAACTAGGTGAGGACAAAGCATTATAGGAGCAAAAAAGTCAACTCAAATGCATAGAAACATAAAATACAATGCTGTCTTCAGGGAATTGCAAAGGGCAAGGATAGGGATGATGCTTATAAATGGGTAAGGGGTTAAAGATCCTGCATATTGGAATGTTTGTTCCTTTCGAATCTCGTGCTGAATTTAATTGCCATTATAATAATACTAAGAGGTGAGACTTTGAGGAAGTAATTAGATTACATGAAGTCATGAGAGTGGAGCCCATGACTCCATTAGTAGGAAAGAAAGAGAGAACTAAGGAATCAGGCTTGTTCTGTCTTGCCATGTGATGCCTTGTCATACCTCAGAAGTCTGCAGAGACTCCAACAACAAGATGGCCCCCACCAGATATGGCTCCGTGACCTTGGACTTCCTGAACCATTATCTGAATAAATCTTTATTTTTTAAAAATTACCTAATCTGTGGTATTTAGTTATAGCACAGAAAATTGACAAAGATATTATCTTGTGGCTGCTGCAGAACCATGTAATGCTTTAAAATATTGGAGTTATAGGATCAGATGTAGATTTTGGACAGACTGTTCTGGCATCATTGTGGAGAAGCACAGATTCAAAGAATCCACTGAGAATGCCATTACAATAGTTTAAGCAATAACAATGAGGGCTTGCACCTAGGTAGCTGTTATTAAGTCACAGAGGAAAGGATAAATTTAAGAGCTTACTGGAATGTAAAATAAAGTTTCCACATTTCCAGGTGAAATTTTCTAATTGTTATCAATCTTTCATGGCTAAAATTCTCAATAAAGCTATCTGTACTTGTTAGCAATACTTCCCTGCTTTCTTTGAGCTTTTCAACTTTCTCTAATCTGGTTTCTGCCTCCAAAACACCCTCCAAGTTTACTTATTGCAAAGTCCCAATTATTTACATGTCAATCAAGACAATGGACATGTTTTTAGTCCTCATCTTACTTGACCTTCTTTCTTTTTACAGTACTCCTTTCTCTTGGCCTGTGGACACTAAGTATTCCGGATTTCTTCCCATTGCTCTGCCTGCTCTTTTTCAATCTCATTTGGGAATTCATATCCCTCTATAGGATGTTTAAATATTAGTGATCCTCAAGACTAAGGACTTGGTTCCCTTCTTATTGGTCTGTATTCTCTCCCTGGGTGATCCTATCCATATACCTGGTTTTAACAAACAAATGTAATTAATATGTCATGCATTTCAAGGAGCACATTATTTTATGTACCACTAAGAGAGAAAAAATGCTTCCAATTAAATTATGATATCTCAAATTGAACTGATCACAGCACTCCAAATTTGCTCCTTCTGACAGTGTTCTCAAATCAAAATGGCACTCCCATTCATTTGGTTGTCCAGGTTATGAACGACAAATCCAGCATGTCCTTTATCCTTTGCCTCACTGCCTCCTGCTCCTCATATATAATCATTCTCTCTGTCTTGTTTTCTTTTACCTCCTAAATAAATCCTGAATATTTGCATTTGTTTGATCATCACTATTATGAAACTAATAGAAGCTATAAACTGACATTCTGAATTTACCTCAAACATCTTTATTATTCTTCCCAAACCTCTGATTTGCTATAGAGCAGATTGGGTGATCTTTTTTATTTTAATTAAGTTTATTGGTACATTTAGGTGTATAATACAGTTGCATTCATCACTGGGAATTTGTACCCTTACATGATATATCTTGGGTCTTATTTTTTTCCCCATTCCCCTGTCATCCCTTCAATCCCTCCATCCCTCCATCTTTACAAAGACTTTGTTTCCATTTCTTTCCTTTTCTCATATTTTTTCCTTTCCATTCATTCCTTTCCCCTACACCTCCCACATCCTCTACCCCTTTAGACCTTCTCTTCCTATTTCACATTATCAATTATACATTTTGATCCTTATTTACATTTTTAGTTTCTCACACCAGAGCAACAATTCAGTATTTATGTGTCCTATTTATTTCACTTAAGAGTATGGCCTAGATGTGCATCTATTTAGCTATAAATGTCTCTAATTTCTCATTTTTTATGGCTGAGTCGTACTCCATTTTATAAAAAAAACCACATTTTCTTTATCCAGTCTCCAGTTGATGGGCATTTGGGCTGTTTCCAAGTTTTAGCTATTACAAACTGTGCTGCAATAAACATGGGTGGGCATATATCACTGTGGCATGATTCTTTTAATTCTTTGGGGAAGGTACACAGCAGAAAAATAGCTGGGTCAAATGGGACCTATAATCCTAGTTTTTTGAGGTATCTCCATATTGATTTCCACAGTGGTTGTACCAGTCTGCACTCAAATCCAAATTTAACTTCTTTATTATTCTTCCCAAACCACTGTTTGCTATAGAGCAGGTTGGGTGATCTTTTTAAAATCCAAATTTAAACAAATCATATCCCTAATGAAACCTTTCAATAATTATCCCTTAGTCTTAAGAAAAATTCCAAATTCCCAGCGACCAGCAAGTACATGATGAGGACCTCTGCTGTGTGGAGGGGGGCTCCGTCCTGCCTGCATCCCTCCCCCCAGCTGACCAGCAGGCAGATGGTGAGGACGCACTCCCCCCCCAATGCCTCTGGCCTCCTGGCTGTCAGGGTTACTGTTTCCACACTACGGAGGCACAGGGGGTCATAAAGGCCATTGTCCTGAGCTCCCGAAGATAGAGCAGAAGTGAACAGCAGAAAGAGGGCCTCTCTCAGTCTCCTTGATGAAAACTGAAGCCCATTGGAAAAGTGAAAAGAATCTATGCAAAAAAGGCACATCAGACCACCATACTTGGTAAGTTGGAGGGATCATCACCTCCCATTGGAGCCTGGACTATCTTGAGGGGAAGGGAAGCTGGAACCTGCAATAGAACTTTGCAGAGTTCAACCCTGCAGGAGGACAGGGAGCTCAGCTTGGGACTTGCAGCCAGAAATATGCCTGAATCTCATGGGTCTGATACTGGCCTGCTGAGACTCATTGCCTTTTATCTGCACACTGCTGCCCACGTTGTCTATTGTGATAGCAGAGACATACCCTGAAGGAGGCCCTTCATTTTTATTTTTTATTTCTTATTTTCAAAATTACTCTTTTTGTTCTTATTTTTAATTTTTATTATTTTTACTCTTTTCAAATTTTTTTCTTTTTTTCTTTTCTCTTCTCCTCTCTCTCTCATTCTCTCGCTGTTCCACATTGTTATTCACCTCCCTTTTTGTTCCTGTTCTGGCCCTAATTCAGATTTCTTCATTTTTCTTTTCTTCTCTTTTTCCTTCTCTCAATTGTCATTAGTTTAAAAGGAAATTAAATACAGTTTCTAGCCTCTCTATTGCTTTTAGGTTGTTCTGTTTTAATCTTTATCTCTCATTCTGTCTTTTCCTCTTGTCTTCAACAGTTTCTTAGAGTTTGTGTGATCTTCCTGTGTCCTCTGGCCTCACTGCTAACCTTTCCCTATCCTTCTACCTATCCCTCCCTCCCCAACTCCTTCTAACTCCCCATCCTGAAGAGTAAAGTTGCTATATTGAAGAGTTTATTCACTGAAAACATATATTAGGCTGGTCCTCAATTTTGAGTTAAATCACACAGTTAAAGGTGAAAGATTAATAACTACCACAAACTGTCATCCTCTAAGCTGTGCTTGATGTTAAGGTGCTGCTGACTGTATTACTTGGGCTAAAGTTATGTGATTGATCTAGTCAGTTGTCCTTCAGGGCATAATGAAGGTGAGATAGCCCCAGAGTCATTAGAGACTCAAAATCTAAAGAACAGATATATCTGGAAGACACCTCTGTGAAGCAATCATTCCATAAGAGTTCTAGCTACAAGCAACAAAGGTACTTACAGTATGCAATTTCAAAGTATCAACCAATGAATTAAACCAAGGACAGTACCAAAAACAAAAATGAGAAGACACTCAACCAAGGCAAAAACCCAGACTTCCACCCCACCAAAGGCAAATTCTGGGGGAAAGGAGGTGGAAAAGTCTGATAATCAACCACCTGGATACCCTAAACTGATAGCAGAAACAAAACAGATGAATGAGGCTCTAGAAAAATTCAAAACAGAAATAATTTCCCAGATAACTACAAAGATGGTGAACAGAGTGAAAGACATGATTAGAGGCTCTAGAACAGAAACAGATTAAAAAAAATAAATGCGCTCAGAACCATAATGGAAGCCATGAATGCCCACCATAAGAAAGAAATGGAAACCATGAAAAAGATTCAAACAGATATCCAAGAGATTAAAAACTCCTTTGAAAGTAGTCATTGCAAATTGAGTGGATGTGAACATAGAATATCAGATGTAGAAGACAGGATTGCAGTTAGTGACCATGGAAACAGATATTTCTTAAAAATAATTAGGGAGCATGAAAAATAAATCCAGCAGCTGCTAGACGATGTAAAGAAGAAAAACATAAGACTGATAGGAGTCCAAACAAAACAGGAGAAAGTACAACTGACATAAAAAAATATGACAACAGAAGCAATAGTAGAAAACTTCCCAGACAGAGGTAAAGAATTGGATATATAGATAAGTGAGGCACATAGAACTCCAACTAGCCATGCTCAAAAAAAAAACAAAAAACAATCTACACTAGACATATAATAGTCAAGATCCCAGAAACCCAACAGAAGAACAAAATCCTATAAGCAGTTAGAGAAAAGAAAGGAATCACCTATAAAGGAAAGCCCATCAGAATCACAGCAGACTTCTCAACAAAAGCCCTCAAGTCAAGGAGAGCCTGGACTGAAGTATTTTAAACCCTAAAAGAAAATATCTTCCAACCTAGACTGTTGTATCCTTCAAAAGTATCTTTCAAAATTGATGGGGAAATTAGATACTTCCACGACAAAGAACACCTGAGAAATTTCATGAACACCAAACCAGGACTCCAAAGAATTTTAAACAATATCCTAGAAAAAGACAATGAGGCTCACAAATCCATAAGGCCCAACAGAGCTAAGCTATCTGACAAGGCAACAAACTAAAGGGAAAAGGAGAAAAATAAAAATTAAAAGAGCCAACAACAGTAGAACAACATGACAAGGATGAGGCAATATCTATCAATTATAACCATCAATGTTAATGGCCTCAATTCACCAATCAAAAGAAATAGACTGGCAGAATGGATTAAGAAGCAAAATCCAACAATATGCTGTATACGAGAAACACACCTAACTCAAAAAGAAATTCATAGACTGAAAGTAAAAGGATGGAAAACAGCTCCCATGCCACAGGAACCTGGAAAAAAGCAGGGGTAGTAATCTTATTTGCACACAAGGTAGATTTCAAACCAAAACTAATTAAGAGAGACAAAGATGGTCACTACACCCCCCCTTTTTTTTTTAATCCTCCACAAGTGGTTTTAATCACAGCCCTGTTAAGACAATCCCTGCAGTTGTCGATGGCATTTTTGAAACTCAGCATCCTGGTGTCATTTCGGGAGCACTTTGGCACTTTACCATGCGCTTCCTCCATTCGACTCTTCTATTGTATTTGTGGTGCCATTATTTCATACATTCTGGGTGAGCTGAGATGCCCAGTAGTGGCTCATTCGCTGAGCTACATCCACAACCTCGGGTGGCCCTAGGTCCCCCTGGCAGAGCCTGTCTCATCCCCCACCAAGGCAGAAGTTGAGAAGGCCCAGGACACAGTGCCCAGAGCCCACTGTGTAGAAGAGATCTTCGTCTCTGGCTGTTAGGACAGGCAAGTTATTTCCTTGAGCACAAGTCCCACCCACCCAGTGATGAGCGAGCCCTGTCTTACAGCCCCCGTTTAAGCTTGCTGCAAGCTCATCCCACAATTCCCTTTTCTTACATGCATGCTTCAGTAATGTAAATTTCTCAAGTTCATTTAAAACCACAAGGAAAAAGAGCCAAGGGGATAAAAACGAACGCGGAGCAAACAAATGACCCTCCATGACACTTTCCTCTGGAGGCCTGCAGGTATTTCTTGTCCCTTCTGATGGGTTTTAGAATATCTGAATGACACACCTGTGACTTGGTGCTGAAGCATGTGCAGAAACTGGGAGTACAAAGGGAAAGCAAAGTTTTAAAATGTGAGTGACACAACAGCTCTGCCCTCACACACCCTGCCGGTGAGCACCCAGGCGGCCTCCAGAGGGCAGAGGCTGAGGGACAGCCTGCTGCAGGTGGTTAGGGGAACAACCTTCCAAAAGTCCCCTGTGCTCTGATGGGTCTGTTTCCTGGATCTCAGGACCATGGCAACAGGAAAGGCTAGAAACGACACATGCTTTCTTTTTGAGGATTCTTGGGCTAGACAGTAGAAAAATAGGTATTTTCCTTGGGGGTTTTTGCATGGTCAGGAGGATGAGGCTGAAATTTCTGTGGCTCTGTCTCCCTGTCCTCAGTCCTTAAGGGAGTGGTAGGTGAAGGGAACAATCCAAGAGGAAGAGATGACAATCATAAATATGTATGCACCAAATAGGAATGCCCCCAACTATGCAAAACAAATATTAATGGACATGAAAAACCAAATAGGCACTAATACAATTGTTGACAAAAAATCAACAATAAAATTCTAGAACTGAACCAAGCTACTGAACAAATGGACTTAATAAATATTTACAGAGTGTTCCACCCCACAAAATCAGAATATACATTCTTTTCGGCTGCATATGGGTCATTCTCCAAAATAGACCACATGCTAGCTCATAGGACATGTTTAAGATAATATAAAATAATTGAATTTACCACCTGTATATTACCAGACCATAGTGCAATAAAATTGGAGATCAATAGCATAAGAAACTGTAAAAACCCCACAAACACATGGAAATTGAGTAACTCTCTCCTATACAACCAATGGGTCACAGAGGAAATTAATGAAGAAATTAGCCAGTTTTTACAAGTAAATGATAATGCCAATACAATGTACCAGAATCTATAGGACACAATGAAAGTAGTTCTATGTGGCAAATTCATAGCAGTGAATGCCCATATTAAGAAAACAGAGAGAACTCAAATAACCTAATGCAGAACCTCAAGCTCCTAGAAAAAGAAGAGCATAACAATAACAAACCTAAACCTCATACAAGAGAGGAAATTATAAACATCAGAGCAGAAATCAATTAAATGGAGACTAAGAGAATGATACAAAAAACCCATGAATCAAAGAGTTGATTTTTTGAAAGAACAAATGAAATTGAAAAACCTTTAGCCAAACTTATCAAAAAAAGGAAAGAAAAGGCTCAAATCCATGGAATTAAGAATGAAAAAGCTGAAGTCACAACAGGTCCAGTAGAAATCCAGAGAATTATCAATACGTACTTTGAGAACCTGTACTCTAATAAAATGGAAAACACAGAAGAAATGGGCAGATCCCTAGATACATACGAATTGCCAAAGTTAAATGAAGAACATACAAAAATTCTAAACACCTCAATTACAATAAGTGAAATTGAAAATGTAATTAAAAATTTGCCAACAAAGAAAAGCCCAGGTCCTGATGGCTTTACTGCTGCGTTCTACAAGACATTTAGAGAAGAACTATTGCCCCTACTCTTTGAACCTTTCAATGAAATTGAAAGGGAAGCAATATTTTCAAACTCATTTCTATAAGCAAGTGTTACCTTGATTCCAAAACCAGGGAAAGTCCCTACAAAAAAAGAGAACTACAGGCCAATCTCCTAATGAACATAGATTCAAATATCCTCAACAAGATACTGGCAAACAGAATACAGAGGGTCATCAAGAAGATCATATACCCTGATCAAGTTGGATTTATCCCAGGGATGCAAGTATGGTTCAACATACATAAATCAATAAATGTAATACACTATATTAACAGAGCCAATGACAAAAATATGATCATCTCAATAGATGCAGAAAAAGCATTCAACAAAATCCAACACTCATTCATGATGAAAATCCTACAGAAAATTAGAATAGAAGGTCTTTATCTCAACCTGATTAAGGGTATCTATGAAAAACCAACAGCCATCATCATATTAAGTGGTCAAAAACTGAAAACTTTCACGCTAAAATCAGAATTAAGACAAGGATGCTCACTATCACCATTCTTGTTCAATATAGTTTTGGAAACATTAGCCACAGCAATTAGAAAAGAGAAAGAAATAAAAGGAATAAAGATAGGGAAAGAAGAAGTTAAACTGTCTTTATGTGCTGAAGATATAGTACTTTAAGTAGAAGACTGCAAAAAACTCTGCCAAAATACTTCTAGACTTAATTGACAGATTAAGTAGAGTAGTGGGATACAAGGTCAACACTCAAAAAACAATAGCCTTCTTGTACACAAATAACAGACTCCCTGAGAGAGAAATTAGGGAAACAATTCCTTTTACAATAGCATCCTAAATAAAGAAATATCTAGGAATCAATCTATCAAAGGAAGCAAAAGACCTCTACACTGAAAACTAGACCACTCAGACAAAAGACATACAAGAGGATATAAGAAAATGGAAAGACATCCCTTGTTCCTGAGTAGGAAGAAACAATATAGTGAAAATGGCCATACTTCCAAAACTGCTATATAGATTTAATGCAATGCCGATTGAAATTCCAACAATATATTTCACAGAACTAGAGAGAAAAATTAAAAAATTCATTTGGAACCAGAAGAGACCTAGAATAGCAAAAGCAATTCTAGGCAACAGAGACCTCCCCAATCCCCAACTTGAAACTATACTACAAAGCTACTGTGAAAAAACAGCATGGTACTTGCAAAGAAACAGACCTGAGGATCAGTGCAATAGATTAGGAGATGCAGAAACAACTCCAGATATGCTCAGCCACCTCATCTTTGACAAAGGAGCCAGCCACCCTCATTGGAGGAAAGATAGCCTATTTATTAAATGGTGTTGGAAAAACTGGATTTCAACCTGCCAAAAATTAATACTAGACCCATATCTATCACCATGCACTAAACTAAGACTGAAGTGTATTAAAGATCTAAATATTAAAACAGAAACACTAAATTTTGCTAGATGATAAGTTAGGGAGAACTCTTTAAGACCTTGGCATAGGAAAAGACTTCATGAACAAAACCTCAGTAGCACGGAAACTAACACAAAAAATCCACAACTGGGATCTCCTCTTATTAAAAAGCTTCTGCCCTGCAAGAGAAACCACAGCAGAGCTAAGAGACAACCTACAATGTGGGAAAGCACTTTTAGCATCTGTACCTCAGACAAAGGACTACTATCTAGACTATATAAAGAAGTGAAAAATTCAGACCCCGCAAATTTAAAGACCCAATTCAAAAATGGGCATCTGAAATGAACAGATATTTCTCAGACAAAGAAGTAAAAGCAGCAAATAAATAAATAAAATCGTTCAACACCACTGGTCATTCGAGAGGTGCAGATGAAAACAACACTGAGATTCCACCTCACCCCAGAAAGAATGTCTGCTATCAAGAAATCAGCCTATAACAAATGTTGGCCAGGTTGTGGGGAGTAAGGAACCCTTCTTTACTGTTGGTGGGAGTGCAGACTGGTACAACCTCTATGGAAATCAGTATGGAGATACCTCAAAGAACTAGGACTAGGGGTCCCATTTGACCTAGTTATTCCCGTGCTGGGTATCTTCCCAAAAGAATTAAAAGAATCATACTACACCAGTCTATGCTCATTCATGTTTATAGCGGCACAGTTTGTAATAGCTAAATCTTGGAAACAGCCCAAGTGTCCATCAACTGGAAGCTCGATAAAGAAGATGTGGGTTTTTTTTATAAAATGGAGTACTACTCAGCCATAAAGAATGAGAAACTAGAGACATTTATAGCTAACTGGATGCATATTGAGGCCATACTCTTAAATGAAATAAATAGGATACACATGTGTAAATACTGAATAGTTTCCCTGGTGTGAGAAACTGAAAGTGAAAATAAGGATTAAAATGATTAAAACAAATAATTGATAATTTGAAATAGGAACAAAAGGTCCAAAGGGGTAAGAGAAGTGGGAAGGGAAGGGGAAAGGAAAGAAGGGAAAGGATAAAATATGAGAAAAGGAAAAAATGGGAGCAAAGTCTTTGTAAATAAGGATGTGTGGAGGGGGTGAAGGGAGGACAGAGAATGGGGAAAAACTAAGAACCAAGATACATCATGTACAAGTACAAATACCCAATGATAAATGTAAATGTACTGTATACCTACAAGGCACCAATAAAATTAAAAAATTCCAAAATTTAAAAATTTAAAATTAAAAAATTCTAAATTATTTTCATGGCATAAAAATTCCCTGCCCACCTCTCCAGCCTTGCTTCGCAGTACTTGGCCTGTTGTCTATAAATGCCAACCACATATCGGCCTTAATTTTCATCCTCAAATGTATTAACCTTTTTAATGCTTCAGGACATACTGCATATGCTATCTCCTCTGCCAGGAATCTCTACCTTCTCTTTAATTAAATCCTATTCATTCCTCAGCCTTCAACTCAAATATCACTTCCTTGGAAAAATCTTCCATAATCCCAGTCTATCACATGTGATCTCATGGCACATTGCTCTTTTCAGTTTCATAATTTAAAATTATAATGAATTAACATTAGGGAATTGCAAATCAAAACAATGAGATCCCACCACACACTTATTAGAATGAGTGAAGTCCACAGCACTGACAACAACGAATGTTGATGAGGACGTGGAGTAACAGGAACTTTTACTCCTTGTTTAAACGTGAAATGACATAGCTAGTGTGGAGGAGAGTTTGGCAGTTTCTTACAAAGCTAAATCCAGTTTTACCATATTGTCCAGAAATCATGCTACTGGATATTTACTTAATTGATTGAAAACTTATGTCTACATAAAACTATTATATGAATAATTATAGCAGCTTTATTCATAATCACCAAAAAATTGAAAATAACCAAGATATCCTTCAATAGGTGAATGGAGAGACAAATTGATACGCCAATGCAAAGAAATATTATTGAATGTTAAAAGAAATTAGCGTACCAAATTTCAAAAGGAGATATTGTCAAGTAAAAAAGTTTGAAAATGTGACATACCGTGTGATTTCATCTACGTGACATTCTGGAAAAGACAAGAACTGCTGACTGTAATGAGATCAATGGATGCCAGCATTTGTGGTGAGAAGAATGAAT
The DNA here is from genome assembly GCF_053883595.1 of Heterocephalus glaber. Lineage (NCBI taxonomy): Eukaryota > Metazoa > Chordata > Mammalia > Rodentia > Bathyergidae > Heterocephalus > Heterocephalus glaber. The sequence continues at coordinate 4,259,038 of NW_028258473.1, read as the reverse complement.
ACAGAAACCACAGGAATTTTAGGGTAGGTACATGCCATTATGCATTTGGAAAACCCATAGTTGTATACAATACAAAGAATGAATCCTAGTACTTACTATGGACTTAAATTAAAAATAATGTATCAGGGCCAGGGATTTAGCTCAGTGGTCCCGCTGCCTGCCTCACAAGTGCAAGGTCCCGAGTTCGATCCCCAGTACCAAAACAAACAAACAAACAAACAAGCAAACAAAATTAATGTATCAATGGTAGTTCATAAGTTGTAACAAATATACCTCAATAATGTAAGATGCTAGTAAGAGGAGAAGCTGAGAGTATGGGGCAGGATAAGGAGTATATGAAAACTTTCTGTACCTTTTGTCCAATGTTTTTATAAATCTAATGCTACTCTGAAAACAAAGCCTATTAATTAAATATATCATTTACCCTTCAAAAATACAATCAATTTAGTTATAAGTCACAGCTTAATATTGTCTTGGCACTGGGATAAAAGCTTCATCAAGGGACAGACTGTGCAAGGAACTGAGCTAGATACTACCTTAATAATATGAACAAAATAGGTTGTTAGTGTTTGTTAAATGATTGATGGCAATCAGAAGTTAAGGAAAGAAGTAATTAGGAATTATAGTCAATACACTGTTATTCTCTTCTATTTACTTAATCTCTCATTACAATTTGTATCACAGTGTAATTATATCTATTTTCTTTAAGCTGTTTCTTTTGGTTGTAGGGCACAAAGAGAAGAAAAAAATAAATGTAGAAAGTAAATGTAGAGAGTAATTAATTTGTAATTAAATAAACTAAATAAGCTTATATGTCCTATTTAAAAAGAGTTATAGCAAAGTTTCTGGCTTTACTGAATAAATGGGATAGTAGCAACTCAGATCTGAGGCAAGGGAGAAATGATAAATTGTGTTTTAGAAGGAATTGGAGGTATATGTGAGACATATGTTCGGCAGTTTGATACATGGATCTGGATTTGGGGAAACAAACCTGGGCTATGAACATAAATTTAATAGCCATTAGGTCCAGGTGTTGGTTGAAGCTGAGTGAGGGGATGAGATCATCCAGCCATTGAGTGTAACATAAGAAGGAGAGAGGACAAAGGACATATCTTTGTAGAACACCAACACTTAAGGGATAGGCAGAGAAAAATAAACCACAGGGAGAAAGGGAAAAGAAAAGTATAAATATGCCAAAAAATAAATAAATAAAAACAGTATGGTACCTTAGGGGCCAAGAGTTAACAACATTAAAGGTAGTACATGTGTCCGGTAAAATAGTAACTGAATAGTTCCTATTGGTGTTGTGTGGTTTTTTTTGGTACCGAGAATCAAACTCAGGACCTTGCGCTTGCAAGTCAGGCGGTGGAACCACTGAGCTAAATTCCCAGCCCTCCCATGGGTTTTGTTAAGGAGAAGGGCACTGGTAAGATGCTTAGGAAAATAAGCTGATAGTTGAAGCAGATAGGTGAAATCTTTGAAATCCTAAATAAACAGACCTTTTCCTTTCCTCCAATCTTGCTGAGAAGAGAAGATGATAGCTAGAGAAGGATTAGTATCAAATAAAGTTTTTCTTCTTTAATATGTGAAAAAAATGAATAAGTTTGTAGGTTAACAGGGTATATTCAAACAAAGTTACCTCACCATAAATTATCTTGGATTGTTCCAATATACAATTTTCTCTTTGTCATATGTGTTTATGTACTGGCTGGATGAAAAACTACCTGAGGATGTCTTTTCTCAAGTACAAAATAAGAGTCAGGGTTCAAAGGTTCAAACCAAGTTTCCATAAGGATACTGAAGCAGTCTACCATGGTAAAATGAAAAGAGCACTAGGTCAAGAATCTGGCAGATCTGTTTATAGAATCCCACGTTGTCATTTACTAGCCTATCTAAACTTTCCTTATGTGTAAACCAGCATCAATAATCATAACTAATATCAAAGAAGAGGATGCATCTCGAAAGTATGTGTGTGACAATATAATGCCTCCAAGGGTTGCCAAGTTCTTTGGGGGAAGCCATTAAATTATTTTTAGCTAATAAACGCCAATGATACTTTTTATTTAAGCTCATTTTGTAACAACCATGTGAGGCAGGTACTGCTATTATTTCCATTTTAGAGATAAGGAAACCGAGCTACAGGTTTGAAGGCTTTCCTGATACGGTATAGCTACGAATTAGTGGAGTAAAGATAGAAAACTAGAGTTTAACGCCAGAATTCTGCAAAATTATGCTGTATAATCACAGGCCCAAAGTCACCTACCTTAATGCAAAAATTCACCAACTCCTTTGAAAAAATCTGATGGATCAGATGGATCCTCTTCCCTCAAATACACCGAAATATACACATGTATGTTTTCATGTGCTGTTTCAAGTAATTCACTTCCTAATCTTCACCACTGCTAAAAACTCTTGCCATGTGGCTGAGTGGTCTCACATTCAAAATCTTAGTTCTAAATTTAATTCAATCATTCCTCAACTGTGACTCAGCCTCATACCGGGTCATAGAAATACAAGCCCAATTCCAGAAAATTGAGTGACTGAAGCTCTCAAGCTGTCCTCTACTGCCGCCTGCTGAAAGGCCTGCTTTAGTGACAAGAACATCGCTATACCTGTGTCTTAGCGACCTTTTCTCATATTCCCATTTTCACAAAAGTTGTACCACCCATAGCTTCTGGGTCGGTGACCCCAAATTCAGTGGTCTGGGCATGGGGCTAGTCTCTAGAGAGGACCCGCTATCCTCTGCCGCCCAGCGGGTGTCGCCGCCATTTTATTTTTTTCTCGGATTATCTGCATCTCCAGAAAGAGAGACAACCTGTGGGATTCAGCAGAGGGCGCTGGTGTATAGCTTTCCAGCCGGAGGCTGTGGTTTTAGCCAAATATGCCCAAATGTTAAATTTCTGATCTGTTCTCTTGGGAGTGGAGTATCAATTGCCTGTTTCCTTTGTAGATTGGATACATTACTTTAGTATTCACCACTTCCAGCCATTTTACCATTCACCATTCCTTGATTTTCTGAGGTTCTTTGGTTATTTCTAGCTGTAAGGTTTATAAAACTGGAATCACAAATGTCAGGGAAGAAAACAACAGAGAACACCCCACTGCCCTAGTTTAAGATCCTGTCGTTTAATCCTTCAGTATCTTGATGTTCACTTTTACCATCTTCATCCCTGCAGTCTTTCTTGCTGACCACCTTCCACTTCCAAACCTGAAAGTGGTAATCAGAGCACTACACTAGAAATCAAATCTGACTTGCTTCAAATTTAAAGCTCTGACACTTTATTAGCTGTGTGACCAATCACATGACCTCTTTGGGGTCTCTATGGTATTTTCCTCTTTCAATTTGCTAGGATTCCAGAATTATTCTCTGTTCTTTACACTGCATTTACAGTCTTTACTACCGGAGCAACCTCTGTACTGTTGCATCACACGCCTTCATTTAAATCCCATAAAGATCCCCCTTAGCCCATAAGAAAGAGTTCAAACTTCATATTATGATACCAAGGACCTTCACAATCCTATCCCTTCCCTCTCCAATCTGTATCTTTACCATTTTATCCCCAAATACTACACTACTGAGGGAATCTAGCTCCCCTTACTAATTTATATTGGGTTAAATGTTCATTTACATCCTAGTATTGTTAAAATGTACCGTTAATTATATATTTACTTATCTTTCTTCCAGTCTAGCCTGTGAGCTCTTTGAGGACAGGAATCACTACTGAATCTCTAGAATCTAGACTAATGTATGGCCCTTTGTAGGTACTCAATAAATATTTGAATTTTTTCTTTTTTGTCTTTATTAGTACATGTTTGCAGTACATAATGATTACATTCATTTTGGGGAGTTGGTACACTTACATAATACACTTTTATTCTGTTTTTAATTCTGTTCTCTTCTCCTCCACCCTTACCCCTTATCTTTCATTTTCACTTCTAGGAGGATGATTCCCAACTCTTACTTTCACCATGAGGAACTAAGACAGAAAAAATAATTATATTACCCAAAGTTACATAGATAATGAGTTATCAAAGTCTGGATTTGAACTCAAGCCTTTATCATTTTTATGTACACAAACTTTTCTTTTTATTTTATGTTATTTATCCTTTCTGAATATGTTCAGCAATAATGACTGTTTATTTCCTACTTCAAAATTGATTTCTCCTTCAGAAGGTTTTCCTGCATTCTAGCACATGGTATTGTTCTTTCATGTTGATTATTTTCATGTTGTTTATGAAGGTATGTATTATCCTCCCTACAAGAGGTAGCCGAACATAAAGGATCAATTTTCCAATTCCTTATAGAGCTGATTTTTAGGAAAGTTGCTATTTAGTAGAATCTACTAAAATTCCATAACTTATTTAAAAGGAGAGTGGAGAAAAGCACTAAGATAAATAATCCATAGCTTCAATCTAAAAGTGCTTCATAATAATAGATGTTTTTAAAAGTTAACATCTTGGGAACAAGTCTATTTTTTTTTTTTTAAGATCTGTTTCTTATAAAACATGACATTCTTCACAACCTAGCTCAGTGACCAAGTTATAGTAAAGACTCAGTAAATATTTTTCCAATTGCTATTTGCTGATAGGCTTCAGATCTAGTCATATTATATTTCCCTTAAATAGCTAGGAAAGGAAATACTCTAATAAATGCGATTTGCAAGTCATGAAGCATTTAACTAAAGAGAAAATTAATAAAATAGTTTCTGATTTTAATGTATTAAAATATGAGTGTCATTTGATTTTTCTTACTACATTGGGAGTCATATCTAAGAACCTCATTACTGTACACTGTTATCTACAGACCAAAGATGTATCTCTAGCTGTTAGAATCACAGCCCTTATCAGATAGTTGACATGAATTATGTAGCTTATTTTATTGTTTTTTACTTTCATTTCTAAAAGCTCAATGAAGGTAGGGTTAAATGTTACTAGTATGCAGTAACATGATTGTTTTTTTGGGAACTTAATGAATAAATAAAAAGACAAATTAGCTGTCTACAGAGTGATAACTTCATTTTTAGAAAATGTATACTAATATAATATGCAAAATAGTGTAATGAAATACTCACTAATTGGCAAGTCAAATGGGAAGTTTCATTCTGGGCCTAGTGCAACTGCATTATTGTGGAATCCTTGACTAATTCCACACTTCCCTCTGAATTTCAGTTGCCCAATCTGCAAAAGTGAAAACTACAATGCTTGCCCCACAAGATTGTTGTGAGACTCAACAAAAGTGCTTAATAAATGTACAGTGGTATACAAGTTAGAAAGAGTAGTATAGTAAGGTAACATTAGTGTTTTTTTCCTCATGAGGAATCTTCCTGATGTTATCAGTTATTTTAACATCAGTAACGTAAGGCACAATATAGATTGGTTTACATTGTTATCTCCAAGTATAATTGTGAATCATCTATTTTTATTTTAGTTTTATCAATTTTTCTTCACGCATTTTCTGAAACTCTTATGAGTACATACACACTTAAGATTGCTCTGTCTTCTTGATAGATTGACCATTTGTCATTATGAAATGTACCTCTTTTCCCCTGGTAATATTTGTTTCTCTTATGTCTACTTTCTGATATTAATATCTTTACTCCTACTTTAATGTGATTAATGTTTGGCTGATATACATGTTTCCATCTTTTTACTTTCAACCTACCCAAGTCATTATATTTGAAATTAATATTTTGTGAAATCTTGTGTTTTATGTTTTTATATCTCTTCTGCTAATCTTAGCTTTTTGAATAGTATATTTAGATCATTTACGTTCAAGGAAAATGTTGGTATTTTCATCTGACATCTTATAATTCGAATTATTTTTCCCTCTGCATTCTATTATGATTATCAATTGTATTTTTCAATTCTAGTACTCAAATTTTGTTTCATTATAACTTCTAACTTTGCTAAACTTTCTATTTTTTTACTTGTATCAAGCATATTTATATTTGTTTGTTGAAACATTTTGATGATGGTTAATTAAAATCCTTGTCAGATAATTCTGATGTTTAGATCATCTTAGTGTGTTGGTACATTAGTATGCTAAGGCTGCCATAACAAAGTACCATAGTTTGGATGGTTTAAACAAAAGAAATGTGTTTTCTCAGAATTCTGGATATTAGAATTAAAACATTAAGTTGTCAGCAGGTTTAGTTTCATCTGAGGCCTTTCATCTTGGCTTGTGGATGACAGATTTTGCAGAGTTCTCACACGGTCTTCCCTCAGTTTTGCTGTAGTCTGTGTCTTAAACACCCCTAAACTTCTTAGCAAACATCCTTGAATTCCATCAACTGAAGGCAATAACTAACCTACTTTCTGTATAGACTGGCATTTTCTAGATATGTCATGATATGGATTCACACAGTACATGATCTTTTGTCACTGGTTTCTGTCAATTAACATAAAGTTTTTAAGTTTCATCTATGTCATAACGTATATCAATACTTCACTTGATACATTGCTGAACAGTCTCTTGCATGGATATGCTGCATTTTATTTATTGATTCATCAGTTGATGGACATTTGGATTGTTTTCAATTTTTCACTATTAGGAATGATACTGCTACAAAATTCGAGTGCTATTTTTTGTGTAAATGAATGTGTTTTCAATTTTCTTGAGCACATACCAAGCAGAATTGGTGGATTATATAGAAACATTATGATAAGCCATTTGAGAAATTGCCAGGCTCTTTGACAAGGGGACTAGACCAATTTACACTCTCACCAATAGTATATAATGATTTCAAATTTCTTCATGTCCTCAACAATAATTATTGTTTATTTTAATAGTTCTACTATATATGAATTTATAGATAATGATGTTGAGCAGCTTTTTAATGCATTTTATTGGCCATTTTTATATCTTTTGTAGAGAAATGTCTAGGCAAACCATCTATTTTAGTTACCTTTATATTAAATATCTTTGAGTTTTAAACCTTCTTTATTAAGTACAAATCATTTATTAGATATATGATTTATAAAATTTCTCCCGTTTTCTGAGATGTCTTTTACTTTCTTAATGCTATTCTTTGAAGCACAAGTGTTTTTAATTTTGATCATATCCAATATATCCAGTTTTCACTTTTCTTTTTTTTTATTTATATATTAATTGGTACATTTTCGGTATACAATACATTTACATTTATCATTGGGTGTTTGTACCTGAACATGATGTATCTTAGTTCTTATTTTTCCCCCATTACCTATGTGCCCTTCACCTACACCACCCTTCCCTATTTACATAGATTTCATTTCCATTTCTTTTTTTTTCTTTCTCATAATTTTTCACTTTTCTTATCAGTGTCATATCTAAGAGAAAGCTCCTTAATCCAAGGACACAAATATTTACATCTATAGATTCTTAAGTGTTTATAATTTTAACTCTTATATTCGAGTCTTTGATTCATTTTGAATTTTTATATATGGTGTGAGGTAAGGCTCCAAATTCATTTTTTCCATGTAAACATTAATTTGTTGTGGCACTATTTTTTGAAAAGACTATTCTTTCCCCATTTAATAATCTTTGCATCTTCATTGAAAATCAATTGACTGTAAATTTAAAGGTTTATTTATGTACACTTTCAACTGTGTCCCATTTATCTATATATCTATCCTTATGTCAGAATCACATATTTTTGATTACTGTGACTTTGTAGCAAGTTTTAAAATCAGAAAATACAAGTCCTGCTTCACATGGTGGTGCACACCTATAGTCTCAGCACTTGAGAGACAGGGGCGGAAGGATCATTGAGAGTTCGAGGCTAGCCTGGGCTACATAGTAAGTTCAAGGCCAACCCGCACTACAAAGCAAAACCCTGTCTCAAAAGAAGAAAAAAAAATAGGAGTCCTTCAAATTTGTTTCTCCTTTTCAAAGTTGTTTTGGCTATTCTGGTGGTCTTGAATTCTACTATAAATTTTCTTTTTAAGTTGTTTTGAATTATAATTGATGTACACAAGTTGTACATATTTAATATGTACATGTTGATAAGCCTGAACATATGTCTATATATACTTATGATAACATCACCACAATGTAAAAAACATCCATCACTTTAAAAAATTCTTGTGTTCTCTGAAGAAAGTAATTGAAGATGACACTAGAAGAGGTGAAAACCTCATATATACATGGATCAGCAGAATTAATGTTGCTAAAATGGCCATATACCTGAAACTGATAGATAGAGTCAATAGAATTTCCATCAAAATAACAACAGTATTCTTTACAGAACTTGGAAAAATAATCCAAAAATCCATATAAAAGCACAAAAGACCCAGAATAGCTAAAACAACCCCAAGCAAAAATGAGGAATGCTAGAAGTATTATATCATCTAATGTCAAAATATACTACAGAGCCCAATAACAACAATAGTATGATATTAGCACATTCTGAGGGTGTAGAAGTTGAAGTTCATCTTCCTGCATGATCATGCTTACACTTCCCAACAAAATTAGAGCACTTACTTGCAGAATCAGTGATTGTTTCTGTTTGGGAGCTGGAAATTCAGCTCCCCATACACCTCTCAGATAAGGTAGGGTTAGGGTAAGAAAGGCAAGGGTAAGGAAGAAATTGAAGTGTCACCTATCATCACCTTGCACTGTTTTTTTCTGCCCCATTACCACTGGGTTGAGTGGGACATTAGTTCCCTGCTGCTCCCACTAGCCCTGGGAGGGGGCAAGCATGAAGTAAAATTCTCATAAACACTGCTTAGCAGACCACACTTTGCCTTGTCAGATGAGATGCAAGTTCATCTTGCCCCTAGGTCTTGCTGATGTGGGGGCCAGAGGAAGCAGATTATTAATGGGAGTCACGCCTTGTCACCTCACATTGCCTTGTTCTGTCCTATTGCTGCCTTTTGAGTTAGAGAATCAGCATTTGCCTTTGTACTTCTGATACCATGATAGAGATAGGGAATGAGTCTTGCCTCGGGACACTTTGGACCATTTTCTTGTTGTTGAGTAGGGATTGAAGTTCAGCATTACCACCAACTGGGCCATGCTGACACCACTGCAGCAAATGCCAAGTGCCCACTCACATTACTTGCACTGGTTAAAGGTAGAAGTTCAGCTTCTTGCTAAACCCTGCTCATATTGCATTGACAGAGAAAGTGGAGTACTAAGGAGCATTGCCTTACACCACTTTGCTCTGCCTCTTTTTCAGGAGTGGGCCCAGGATTCAGCTCCCTGCTCAGGCCTCCTGACAATGGAGGATGCCAGTGAGCAAAGCCTTTTTTTTTTTTTTTTTTTTTACTAAAGAAGGCTGGTATTATTATTATTTTTTTAAAGTTTTGGGTTGTGTTATACCACCCTTATCCCAATCCTTTGGCTACAAGGAACTGGATTTTTTGGTATGTACCTATAGCATGTGTCACAGTGCACACTTCTTTCAGTGTCTTATCCAGGATATATAAAATTCTAAAAGGAAGCCCAGGGAGATCCCTACTCATTTTTCTTAACTCTTGAAAACCATAGGCAGTTTGTCACCTTCTTTCCAGTTTTTAATGTCTGTCTATGTTTGATTATTATATTACATCTGGATATTTCTTAGTTGTTTAGCAAAGGCTAGTGAGCAATAGGATGACTACTCGATCTTGGCCAGAAATGGAAGTCAGAAATCTATGTTTTAACAAGCTCTCCAGCTTATTCTTTGTGTATACTTACTTTTGAGATTCACTAGTTTTATAGTTCCATGACCTCTTCACATGATGCCAATTGCAGTTTAACTTAGAACCATAGAATCTCAATGTTGTGTGAAACTATAAAACACTTCCCCTCTCCAAAATATCTCATCAGTGGAACCCTGTAGCAAGTGGCCCTGCAGCTTCAACTTAGACACATATAGTGATAAGGAGCTCATTTATTATCAAAAGAGCCAATTCAATCTTTGTTTTTTAAATTCTTTTATTGGTGCATGTTTGCAGTATATAAAAATTCCCTCAGGGAATTGGTACATATACATATCTCATCTTGATCATTTTTACTCCTGCTTATCTGCCCTCCTTTGCTCTTCCCTCTTCTCTCCCTCCTACCCCAGATCCCCTTCTTATCTCCATATCTACCTCCATGTTTCCTATCATCTCTATTTTGCTCTTTAAATTGTTAATATTTGGGTTTTTAATATTAGAGAAACCATGTGATATTCAATCTTCTGTGTCTGATTTATTTCACTTAGTATTATGTTCTGCCTTGTCTTTGCTGAAACTTGTCTCTGAAGTTTATTTCCATGCATCTTAACTTTGACCTTCTACTAGATGTCAGGAATTCAAAGCTGAGAAAACAAAGACTAATCTACCCCCACCACCAGGGCTTCTTTAAGCCAAAGAACTCCAATTTAAGAGAATTGGTTTCTGATCTTCTCAGCCCAGTTATTTCCTGTGGATATATTCCCATTTATTTGGCTCCCCATTAAAATATAGGAATTCAATAGAATCTGCACAGATAGAGATTCACATATTTTATCCTTAGTCAGTATCCCTTAGTGTATTTCACTGAACATTAGTAACACGAAATATTCTGCAAAGAAAAATTTCTATGATTAAATAAATTGGGGAAACAATGTAAGCTATAATTCCCTGATTAAAAAAATCAGAATGCATTTCATTATCATAGAGAATTGAGAACTCCATAGTAAAGAGAGCAATTTAATTTCCTATTGCTCAGTATTTAGTATATTTAAATGTAAAGTTTATTTTCATATTAATTTCTATTAATGGCCAGAGGGGGCTTTCTTTAAAAATCCATTTTATATACATACTATTTTTTAAATTAATCTATTCATTCTTTGAAATAAATATGAATTGGTTTATAATTTACTAGACTGAGATCTGTGAATTTTCAAACATTATATAATGTTTCTGTAATACAAATTGAAATACAATATTCTGTTAGCCACATCATTCTATTTATTCATATTGAGTTTGCAGGTAAGTAAAGGCCGTAAGATTTGTTTATAGACACCAGTTCAAAATTTCATTTCCTTTCTTAGGTATATTATCATACTTGTTTATTCTTTTTTCTTTTTAGAAACAAGTGCATAGCCTTATATGTGTATTCTAATTTTTTCTCTCCTGCTTGATTTTGCCTCATCATCCCAGCTTCTCCACGTCTGTTTGGTTATTTATTGCTAACCAAAGCCCTTGTTCCACAATGAACTTTGCAAAGTGAGTGCTTAATAAATGTGGCATAATTGACTGACCTTAGTTGAGATAGGGAAGAGTTTCATATCTGTGACTGTTGAGATGAAATCAGCCACCTCTTTTCTTAGGTACAGTGAATATTTGACTGAAGATGCTGCTAATGACCAGCAGGTATAGATCTGGTTATAGAGAGCCTTTCTGTAGCCTGGGAGTAGAATTAATAAACCTCTTAACAATCATTGGAAGCCAGGGATTCTTAAAATTGAAACCATGACCTAGAATAATGGTAATAGCAATAATTATCCAGGTCCTTATATTTGCACATGCCTTTATAATTTTCAAAGCATTTTCATATTGATTTCTAATTTGATCCTCCTAAGAATCAGTATAACAGAGTAGATTACAATTGTATTGAACACTGAGTATCACTTTTTCCTATTTGAAACTCTGATTAGAGGAATCCATGTGGATTATTTGGATTAAAACTCTGCCTTTGTGTAGGATCCACTCAACCATATTATATATGGATAGAGTGTAGCAATTACTAACATCACATCTATTTCAACTAAGCAAATTTTTTCAAATAGTATGTATTTAGTACAATTTTTTAAACTATGCACTTAATAGTGCCTTTTTTTTTTTTTTTGGTACTGGGGATCAAACTCGGGACCTTGCACTTGCAAGGTAGGCGCCAGAACCACTGAGCTAAATCCCCAGAGCAATAGTACTTTATTCAATGTGCAAAAACCTCCACCTCACTTGCCAGAAGTCTATTTAAATACCTGTACAAAACATTAGCTATCCTTTATCAAAATACAACTGAGAACCCAGAACCTAGTCTAACAACCTGGACCTCTCCCTTTGAAGGCAGAGTCCTGTAAATTAAGAAAAACTATCATGGCAAGAATTATACAGTAACAAGAACTAAAAGACAAGTCAATATTAATACTCTTTTACTTTAAAACTCAATCTTTTAAGGGAGCTTCTAAGTACTGCATTTAAGCTTTCAATTCAAACATTTTATCATAACATAAAATCAACTTTAGAATAGGGGCTCTGAATCTGCCCAACAGGTTATACATACTCTCACTCAATCATGTAAATAATTGAATTCTGCATTTGTAATATCCATAATTGTTGCTATTCTAATATTTCTATCCTAGTATCAGTTTTTTAAAATTTTCTCCTAGTATCAGTTTTGTTTTTATAAACAACAACTTAAATTCTATTGCATGAATAGGGCTACAGATATACTTGTTTAACCAAGCAGAATACAGGTACTTTGCTTTACAACTTGCACCTAAGATACCAGTACACATAGCTGGTTCATTAGTTGTCATAGCAATTTGGGGCCATTGCCCAAGCTATGGATAGCAGTTTACATTTTTAAATCTTGTGTAGAAAGGGAAAATGTGATAACTACATTCCTTTGAGGCCCATTTCAGTTACAAGTAAATCTGTAACTTCCAAGTTTGTACAGATCTTTGATGGCAAATTTCTAAATCTGATTCAAATGTCCTAAACAATGTTAAACCAACTGTCTTCAGCTATACTGCCCTTCCGCCAGTAGACGGTGCTACAGAGGTTGGGAAAAGGATTTTCATGAAGATAATAGTTCAGATATAGGGGGAAAAAAGTGTTTTAAACCTGCCCTGAAAGTACAAAAATACATTTTGTGTGAGGGGAAAATATAACCCTTATTTGTAATCAGTACAGATAAACCAATAAAGGATAAACTAGGCCGTCTGAGAATTTTTAAACAGTTTATAAGAATGAAAACACGTCATCATGGTCCTTAAAAAGCTATCTTAAAGAAATACAAAGATCTTTTTGTTTAGTTTTTATTTCTGCAAGATTTAAGTATTCTGTGCAGACTATCAGAGATAATCCAATATGAACAGAGGAGAATGGTTCTTTTAGATACTAAGAGGCCACATATATCAGCGAAGGCCAAATTCTGCAAATCTCAATCTGAAGAATGTATACCAAATGCATGTCCTGGTTTATACATTCCACAGCAAACACATTTTATATACTGGGTTGCTACCTAGGAAGAGTTCATACCTACAGAAACTATCAAGTGGAAACAATGCGCTTTAAAATATATTTCTTCCAGGGCTCCAAAAGCTTTACAGGCAGTGTCCTGTCAGCCCCGACTCTTCTGTTAAGAAGGGAGAAGGCAGGGGTTAACGGAACTATAACTATTTCTTTTAAAACTGCACAGTACATACCTTGAAGTAAATTCTCATAGAAATAAATGACCATATCAAGATGATAAGCAAATTGCTTAGTACAAGAGATGGATGCACAGAAACTTAATATTTTTTAAAGCCATATCCACCACTTTAAATGTTTTGCCTGTAATGGTTAAAATTTAACACGTCACTAGTAGGTCAACAAGCAAAAACACCCCACAGTACCGCTTAAGTTTCTCAAAGTACACATAAAGATTTAACATGAAACATCTTCAACTAATATCCCTTAAAACGGTATGGAATGGATTCTAGGAAAAAAAATGTTAGATATGTAAGGTTAAAAACAATGATTTATTAAAAGTAAAACGTAAAAATGATTTTTGTACATATGCTTCTAAATTTCAGGTATGGAATCCAAGTAGGTTTTGTAGAAAACGTTGTAGCCAGGTAACAAGTCCTTACAACAAAGTAAACTACCTCCCCAGCTCTGCCCCAGTTTTGCTACAATCAGCAAGTTCACTCCCTCTCCTCTAAAAAACACAAATTGAAAAAAGACATTTTGCTACTATAAAAACGACCAAGGTCCAAGTAATAATAATAATTAAAAAATAGAGTCCATCAATGACTGTAACAGAAAAATGTGTGGGGGGGCCTGAGTCCATCTTCAGAGGGGAGACCAGAGAGGGGGCAGGCAAAGGGGGACACCACCAGGGTAAGTAGCCTTACCAGTGGATCCCCCAAGGGCTAAATGGGGATGGCGGTGGGAGGGGAAAGGGATTTAGCAGTTGACCCCACTTGGGTTGTTGAAAACAGCTATCCTCTAATAGCCACTCCCAGGCATTTTCCTATCTTTTTAGAAGGAGCTGCCTCCATAGCCACCCACATCACCATAACCGCCTCTGTAAGTTCCACTGTTACTGTATTTAATACAATTTTTGAGATTTACTGCATCCATTTATTGCACCCTCTCCCAGTCCATATTCTTTTTAACTGGAGTTTATGATTTAAGTCCTCTCCCTTTCTCTGATCCTTTATTGCATATTTATCCTTTATTTGAATTCTAGACTAACTCCTTATAAACTCTGAGTGGGCCGCTTCACACTTTTGAACTTATGTTTCTGGATATATAATATTGTTAGTAGAGGGAGTTGAACTACCCAAATGACCATAGATTTTCGTGGTGGGAGTCTCAGGAAGTAAAAGGAGGCTGAAAAGCAAGATAATGAGCACTCCCTTGTGCTATCTAAATCATAACAACAATGCCTTTCAAAATATATTTCACAAGTGGATATTCCACTTCTTTTTAAAAAAATATATTTATTGGTACATTTTAGGTATACAATACATTTACATTTATCATTGGGTGTTTGTACCTGAACATGATGTATCTTAGTTCTTATTTTTCCCCCATTACCTATGCGCCCTTCACCCCCTCCACCCTTCCATATTTACATAGATTTTGTTTCCATTTTTTTTAATTTTCTCACAATTTTCCCTTTTGCTTCTTCCCTTTCCCCTTCCCCTCCCGACACCACTACACCTTTGGACCTTTTCCAATTTCAAATTATCAATTATTCATTTTAATCATTTTCATCCTTATTTGCACTTTCAGTTTCTCACACTAGAGAAACTATTCCATATTTACACATGTGTCTCCTATCTATTTCACTTAAGAGTATGGCCTCAATATGCATCCATTTAGCTATAAATATCTCTAGTTTCTCATTCTTTATGGCTGAGTAGTACTCCATTTTATTTAAAAAAAACCCCACATCTTCTTTATCCAGTTTACAGTTGATGTGCACTTGGACTGTTTCCAAGCTTTAGATATTACAAACTGTGCCACTATAAACATAGGTGCACATATATCGCTGTGATATGATTCTTTTAATTCTTTGGGGAAGATGCCCAGTAGGGGAATAGCTGGGTCAAATGGGACCTCTAGTCCTAGTTCTTTGAGGTATCTCCATACTGATTTCCACAGTGGTTGCTGCAGCCTGCACTCCCACCAACAATGGAGAAGAGTTCCTTTCTCTCCACACCCCCACCAGCATTTGTTATTGGTTGATTTCTTGATAGCAGCCATTTTTTGTGGGGTGAGGTGGATTCTCAGTGTTGTTTACATCTGCATCTCTCAAATGACCAGTGATGTTGAACATTTTTTCAAATATTTATTTGCTGCTTTTACTTCTTTGTCTGAGAAATGTCTGTTCATTTCAGATGCCCATTTTTGATTTGGATCTTTGAATTTGGGGGGTCTGATTTTTTTCAGTTCTTTATATATTCTCGATAATAGACCTTTGTCTGAGGTACAGCTGCTAAAAATTTCTTCCCACATTGTAGGTTGTCTGATAGCTCTGTTGGTAGTTTCTCTTGCAGTGCAGAAGTTTTTTAATATGATGAGATCCCAGTTGTTGATTCTTTGTGCTAGTTCCCATGCTCCTGAGGATTTGTTCATAAAGTCTTTTCCTATGCCAATATCATCAAGAGTTCTACCTAACTTATCTTCCAGCAAGTTTACTGTTTCTGACTTAATATTTAGATCTTTAATCCACTTTGATTTGAGATTAGTGTGCATTGATAGGGATGGGTCTAGTTTTAGTCTTTGGCAGGTTGAAATCCAGTTTTTCCAACACCATTTATTAAATAGGCTATCTTTCCTCCAATGAGGGTGGCTGGTTCCCTTGTCAATGATGAGGTGGCTGAGTATGTCTGGAGTTGTTTCTAGATCTTCTAATCTATTCCACTGATCCTCAGGTCTGTTTCTTTGCCAGTACCATGCTGTTTTTATCACAGTAGCTTTGTAGTACACTTTCAAGTTGGGGATTGTGATATCCCTAGCCATGTTTTTGTTGCCTAGAATTACTTTTGCTATTCTAGGATTTTTCTGCTTCCAAATGAATTTTTGGGCTGTTTTCTCTAGTTCTGTGAAGTATATTGTTGGAATTTCAGTTAGCTTTGCATTAAATCTATATAGCAGTTTGGAAGTATGGCCACTTTCACTATACTGGTTCTTCCTACCCAGGAACAAGGGATGTCTTTCCACTTTCTTATATCCTCTTCCATCTGCATTTTCAGAATGCTGTAGTTTTCAGTGTAGAGGTCTTTTGCTTCCTTTGTTAGGTTGATTCCTAGATATTTCATTTTTTTAGAAGCTATTGCAAAAGGAATTATTTCCTGAATTTCTCTCTCAATGAGTCTGCTATTGCATATAAGAAGGCAAATAATGAGAGTATAACTTCTTCCTTTCCTATCTTTATTCCTTTTATTTCTTTCTCTTTTCTAATTGCTATGACTAATGTTTCCAGAACAATATTGAACAGGAGTGGTGATAGTGGGGATCCTTGTCTTGTTCCTGATTTTAGTGTGAAAGTTTTCAGTTTTTGACCATTTAGTATGATGTTGGCTGTTGGTTTTTCATAGATAGTCTTAAACAGGTTGAGATAAAGACCTTCTATTCCAATTTTCTGTGGCGTTTTTATTATGAATGGGTGTTGGATTTGTCAAATGCCTTTTCTGCATCTATTGAAATGATCATATGGTTTTTGTCCTTGACTCTGTAAATATAGCAAATTACATTTATTGATTTACGAATGTTGAACCATCCTTGCATCCCTGGGATAAATCCAACTTGGTCAGGCTGTATGATCTTCTTGATGACCCTCTGTATTCTATTTGCCAGTATCTTGTTGAGGATTTTTGC
The DNA here is from genome assembly GCF_053883595.1 of Heterocephalus glaber. Lineage (NCBI taxonomy): Eukaryota > Metazoa > Chordata > Mammalia > Rodentia > Bathyergidae > Heterocephalus > Heterocephalus glaber. The sequence continues at coordinate 4,242,007 of NW_028258473.1, read as the reverse complement.
ATCTATGTTCATTAGGGAGATTGGTCTGTAATTCTCTTTTTGGGTTGGGTCTTTCCCTGGTTTTGGGATCAAAGTAACACTTGCTTCCAGGAATGAATTTGGAAGCCTTGCTTCCCTTTCAATTTCCTTGATGAGTTTAAATAGTAATGGTGATAGTTCTTCTTTAAATGTCTTGTAGAATTCCGCAATGAAGCCGTCAGGACCTTGGCTTTACTTTGTTGGTAAATATCTTACTACATTTTCAGTTTCACTCATTGTTATTGGGGTGTTTAGAATTTCTATATCTTCTTCATTTAACTTTGGCGATTCATATATATATAGGAATCTGTCCATTTCTTCTATTTTTTCCATTTTATTAGAGTACAGGTTCTCAAAGTAGGTATTGATGATCCTCTGGATTTCTGCTGGATCTTTTGTGTCTTCACCTTTTTCATTCTTAATTTCATGGATTTGAGCCTTTTCTTTCCTTTTTTTGATAAGTTTGGCTAAAGGTTTATCGATTTTATTTATTTTTTCAAAAAAACCAACTCTTTGATTCATTAATTTTTTGTATCATTCTCTCAGTCTCCATTGCATTGATTTCTGCTTGGATCTTTATAATTTCCTTTCTTGTACGAGCTTTAGGTTTGTTATGCTCTTCTTTTTCTAGGAGCTTGAGGCTCTGCATTAGGTTATTTAACTGAGTTCTCTCTGTTGTCCTAATATGGGCATTCACTGCTGTGAATTTCCTGCATAGAACTGCTTTCGTTCTGGGCAACAGATTCCTGTATGTTGTACTGAGCATTATCATTTACTTGTAGAAACTGTCTAATTTCTTCTTTAATTTCCTCTGTCACCCATTGGTTGTTCAGAAAGGTTTTATTCAATTTCCATGTGTTTGTGGGAGTTTTGTGGCTTCTTATGCTGTTGACCTCCAATTTTATTGCACTGTGGCCTGATAATATACAGGGTACAACTTTAATTCTTTTACATTTACTTAGATATGTCCTATGACCTAGCATGTGATCTATTTTGGAGAATGACTCATGTGTAGCTGAAAAGAATGTGTATTCTGTTTTTTTGGTGTGGAACACTCTGTAAACATCTATTAAGTCCATTTGTTCAATAGCTTGGTTCACTTCTAGAATTTCATTGTTAATTTTTTTTTCTAGATGATTTGTCTATTTGTGATAGAGTTGTGTTGAGGTCCCCCACTACAATTGTATTAGTGCTTATTTGGTTTTTCATGTCCATTAATATTTGTTTTGTGCAGTTGGGCACATTCGTATTTGGTACATATATATTTAGGATTGTCATCTCTTCCTCTTGGATTGTTCCCTTTACGAGGATGTAGTGACCATCTTTGTCTCTCTTAATTAGTTTTGGTTTGAAATCTACTTTGTCTGCGCATAAGATTGCTATGCCTACTTTTTTGGGGTTCTTGTTGCGTGGAGAATTGTTTTCCATCGTTTTTCTTTCAGTCTATGACTTTCCTTTTGAGTTAGGTGTGTTTCTTGTATACAGCATATTGCTGGGGTTTGCTTCTTAATCCATTCTGTCAGTCTATTTCTTTTGATTGGTGAATTGAGGCCATTAACATTGATAGTTATAATTGACAGATATTGACTCATCCTTGTCATGATGTTTTACTGTTGTTGGCTCTTTTATTTCTTATTTTCTCCCCTTTCCTTTTAGTGTCTTACCTTGCATGGTGTCTTCTCTCTGTTGGGCCTCATGGAGTTGTGACCTTCATTGTCTTTTTCTAGGCTATTGCTTAAAATTGTTTGGAGTGCTGGTTCGGTGTTCATGAAGTTTTTCAGGTGTTCTTTGTCATGAAAGTATCTAATTTCCCCATCGATTTTGAAACATAATTTTGCAGGATACAACAGTCTAGGTTGGAAGTTATTTTCTTTTAGGGCTTGAAATACTTCACTCCAGGTTCTCCTTGATTTGAGGGTTTGTGTTGAGAAATCTGCCATGATTCTGATCGGCTTTCCTTTGTAGGTGATTTGTTTCTTTTCTCTAATGCCTGTAGAATTTTGTTCTTCTGTTGGGTTTCTGGGATCTTGACTATTACATGTCTAGGTGTAGATTTTTTTTGGTCATGGCTAGTTGGAGTTCTATATGCCTCACTTTTCTGTATGTTCAATTCTCTACCTATGTCTGGAAAGTTTTTTACTATTACTTCTGTGACCCATTTTTTATGTCAATTGTACTTTCTCTTGTTTTTTTTTGTGGACTCCTATCAGTCTTATGTTATTTTTCTTTGCATCATCTAGCAGCTGGTGGATTGATTCTTCATGGTCCCTTACTATCTTTAAGAAATCTCTGTTTTCATGGTCCTTAACTGCAATCCTGTCTTCTATATTTGATATTCTGTCTTCAGATTCTCTTAGTCTGCTCTGCATGCTTTCAATGGAGTTTTTAATCTCCTGAATATCTGTTTGAATCTGTTTCATGGATTCCATTTCTTTCTTATGCTGAGCATTCATGGCTTCCAGCATGTTTCTGGTCTCATCTACTTTCTTATCTGTTTCTACTCTAGAGCCTCTAATCATGTCTTTCACTCTGCTCACCATCTCTTTATTTATCTGGGAGATTATTTCTGCTTTGAATTTTTCTAGAGCCTCATGCATCTGCTTTGTTACTTCATGCACTATCAGTTCAGGGTGTTCAGGTGGTTAATTATCAGACCTATCCACCTCATTTCCCCCAGAATTTCTCTTTTGTGGTGTGGAAGCCTGTGTTTGTGCCTTGCGTAAATATCTTCTCACTTTTGTTTTTGGTACTGTCCTTGGTTTAATTCCTGGGTTGATATTTCAAAATTGCTTAATGTAGGTATCTTTGTTGCTTGTGTTTAAAACCCTTGTGGAATGATTGCTTTTCAGAGGTGTCTTCCAGATGTAGCTTGTGTTTGGGTTTTGAGACTCTAATGACTCTGAGGCTATTTTATTTTCCTTATACCAGGAAGGAAAATTGATTAGATCAATCACAACACGTTAGCCCAAATGATACAATCAGCAATACCATAGCATCAAGCGCAGCTTAGAAAATGACAGTTTGTGGTAGTTATTAATCTATCACATTTAACTATGTGAATTAAATAAAAACCGAGGACCAATGCAACTTATGTTTATAGTGAATAAACTCTTCAATATAGCATCTTTCCCCTTCAGGGTGGGGATTTAGAAGGAGTTGGGGAGGGAGGGACAGGTAGAAAGATCAGGAAAGATTAGTGGTGAGGCCAGATGACACAGGAAGATCACACAAACTCGAAGAATTTGTTAAAGGCAAGAGGAAAAGGCAGAATGAAAGAACAAAGATGTGAATAAAGTCACCTTAACAGCAACAAGGAGGCCAGATACTGTATTTACTTTCCTTTAAAAGTAATGATAATCACCAGAAGGAAAAAGAGAAGAAAAGCAAAATAAAGGAAAAATCCGAATTCAGTGCAGAAAAGAGCAAAGAGGGAGATGAAGAGCAGTGTGGGACAGTGAGGGAATGAGTGAGAGAGAGACAGAGAAAGAAAAGATAACAGAAAGAAAAGTAAAAATTTGAAAAGAGTAGAAAAAAGTAAAAATTAAAAATTAAAAATAAGAGAAAAATTTTTTTTCTCTTTTGCAAATAGCAAAAAATAAAAATGATGGGCCTCCTTCAGGGTATGGCTCTGCTGTCACAGAAGGCAACGCAGGCAGCCATGTGCATATATAAGTCAATGAGTCTCAGCAAGCCAGTAACAGACCTGTGAGATTCAGGCAGATTTCTTGCTGCTAGTCTCAAGTTGAGCTCCCTGTCCTCTTGCAGGTTTGAACTCTGCAATGTTCTCCTGCAGGTTCCAGTTGCCCTTCGCCTGAAGATAGTGCAGGTTTTGATGGGAGATGATGATCCCAAGTGATGATCCCTCCAACTTACCAAGTACAGTGGTCTGGTGTGCCTTTATTGTAGAGATTCTTTTTACTTTTCCGCTGAGCTTCAGTTTTCATTGAGGAGCCTGAGAAGCCCTCTTTCTGTTACTAACTTTTGCTCTATCTTGCAGCGCTCAGGACAAGGGCCTTTATAATCCCCTGTGCCTCTGTAGTGTGGACCAGGTAGCAGAAGAGCCCGGGAGACCAGAGGCGGGGTCGGGGGTGGGGGGTGGAGGGTGTGACTGGGCCTTGCAGGCGCCCACATGGCTAAGCGGAGCTCCGGATGGGACCTCATCATGGCATGGGCAGGGCCCGGGATGGAGCGGCGGCGGGGGGGGGGGGGCTTCACTCTGCTTGGCTCCCCCACTTGTGCTGGCTGGTCGTACCGAGCTGACGAGCTGAGCACTGGATGGGGCCGGGGCTCCAAGCCATGCCTTGGACCTCACCGTGGCATTGGATATTCCACTACTTACAAGTAGATATACCACTTCTCTCAAATGTTGGACTAGGTGATCTTATACATCTTTTTAAACTTTAAATTTTCACAATTTTATGATTGAGAATCCAGGATGAAAAGAAGCAGAGTAGAAAGAAAATGGGCCTTATTATCTACCAAGATGGCATTTCAACACTAACGCTTGCTAGTTGTGTGCTCTTAAACAAGTTATTTAACTCACCTCAGTTTTCTCATGTATTAAATCGAGATGTTGGGTTGTTGTGAGAGTTTAATGATGTGGTGTCTATTGTTCATTTAGTTTTTATTCATGTCAGAAAGTGTGCCAATTGCTCCATACATATTAAAATTTTTTGTCTATAGTACTTATCACTGCTTGGCATTATATTACGTCTGTTATACTTTCTTGTTTTGTGTCTATATTTCCTTACTGTATGAGTAGGAACTTCAACTGTCATGTTCAATCAAATAACATATTTAATACCCAGAATGACTTTAACAGATGTTTTTATCATTGTAATAAGAAGAAAAATAAATTCAGGGGTAAAATAATTTTTCCCAAGTGACACAATTAATAAATAGTAGAGATGGGACTCAAACTCATGCCTACATGTTTCCTAAGCAATACTTTTCACCTCTACAATGTGCAGTTTTACAGCTGGTGCTAACACTGAGCATATATTTGCCTATGTAAAATCTGTCTTATATCTCCATTCACAAGTGTTCTAGGAAGGTCTGAATACATCTGTATAATAATAAAGTCCTCTCTTCCTTTCTTCATTCTACTTGATATGGTCAAATTGCCTATGTACTTGCCTTTTTTCTTTCTAGAATATTACTGTAATTAGAAAACAGTTGCTTACAAAATTTTGTTGAAGCATCGGAATGGTGGTGCAAAATGATTTCAGTAACAAAAATAGCCCAAATGGCTGTCTCTCACATTTTGGCTAGGACACTTGAAATTTAAATTTATTCCACTGAATGGGGACCTTTAACTAGTTTTCACATGACTTGGAATAGTACTGTTGGTATTTCCACTAATGTCAACCAGAATAAATTGTGGATGGCTGAAGGAAGTCTGGAAGAAAGGAAGAATAGGATTGATGAGATCTAGGCATGTTTTGAGGGTCCATAAGGCCTAAACCTTAAACAAGTTCAATAAAAAGGATAGTTTTGTTGTTATTTCTCTCTTAACTTTGTCTAACAATGGAACCTCACTTACATCTTGTAAATCAGAAATAAATGAATTATATTCAAATTTAGAATTGAGTAACTTGGCAGTCTATGTGATATTTTACTAGAAGCTAAATACCTAATCTTATGAAAAAGATAGCAGCAATACATATTTAGAAAGTTTTCTGGAGTTTAAGGACCTTAAAGCCAATGGTGTGTTTCTAATTTTTTTTTTTTTTGTACCGGGGATCCAACTCAAGACCTTGCGCTTGTGAGGCAGGCTGTGGAACCACTGAGCTAAATCCCCAGCCCTGTGTGTCTCTAATTTTGACAACAAAAAGAGAGATAGAGGAGTGGTGTTTGAACTTCTATAATGGAAAATCCTTTGCTTCATATTTTCCCAAAGGGAAGGCAATTTGGGGAAGGGGCATGGATTTAGGTATTTCAGTGAATGTAAGTTTACTTTGTCTTGAAAGATTTAAGGAAGACTCCTGAATGTCCAGGGCTGAGATGTGGCCTATATAGCTTTGGTTCATGAAATATTGGAAGGGAAGAGACTGCTAAAGATTCCCAAAACTTTTCACACTGGCAGCATTATGCCTAACATTCATACCATTAGTCCTAAGACGGTATTTCCATATAGCTGTTGTTAAAGGCACTAAATATAAGTGACACTGTCTAGAATAATTTTGGAGAGTGTCTGGGAGAGAATGGACATGGTATGTCAGCTAGCCAATAAGGGGCAGAAGCTGAATTTTGCATCATATAGTGATTTCAGCAGAAGAATAATTTGCTTCCTGGGTTATAAATGTTTAATTTTTCCTGTATCTCTTTCAATGAGAATATATTTTTGCCCTAGAAGCCCAGTGAGACAGATATTAGATTGATATTAAAAGCAGTGTTCAGCATGGGAGATTAAACAAGCCCACAATTTTTTTGGTACTTCTGCCATTGGTAAACAGAGTTTTGGTCACATCTCCTTGAATCTTAGTAGACTCTGAGACTGCATCAATCAATACAATATGGTAATATTGTATTACTATGCCAGTTTCAAGACTTAGGCCTTAATAGACTAGAAGCTTCCAATTTATATCACTTAAACACTCTCCAGGGACCGTAAGCTACCATATAAAACATCTAAGTAGCATGAGATCACAACCCTACAAAGATCAAATAGGCAATCCATTCTATAGTCCTACCTGAGCCGAGCCTTCTAGTACTCAAAGTTCAGGAACAAGGCATATGAGTGAAGTCTTCTCAGTCTCCTTGGACCAGTTAATTTCTCAGCTGATACCACCAAGTGACTTCAGTTAATACTAGTTGAAAGACAATTATCCAGCCAGATACACTTTTGAATTTCTGGTCCATAAAAATAATGAAGTACGGGCTGGGGATTTAGCTCACCGACACTGCGCTTGTCTTGAAAATGCAAGGTCCTGAGTTCGATCCCCATTACCCCCCCAAAAAAAACCCCATCATGAAATATAACAAAATGGTTATATTTTAAGCTATAAAGATGGGGAGGTATTTTGTACACTAAGGCAAGACCAGAAAATTCAGAAGTATGTAAATAAAGATGAACTAGGCTACCACTACTGACAACTGCCTCCTCCTCCGTCATTCTTAACATTTTATACCTAAGAAGATGTTAATGTTTGGAATGTCTCATTATCCTCTGTTCTCACAGCTTGCAACTTCTATCACTTCTTTTAAATCTTTTCCACTAATGTGGCACTGACTCACTCTGGCATCTCATGGATGAGTATTATCTTATTTAAAAATGTTGTAGTAGTATGAATAATGATCCTTCAATGATTTTTATATCCTGAGTCCCCGATGCTGTGAGTACTACTTTACATAGCAAAAGGCATTTTATTAATTTAAAGATTTTAAAATGGTAAAATTATCTTAGATTACCTGAATGGTTTCTACGTAATCACAGAGGTCCTTACAGGAAGGAGAAAGAAGGGTTCAGAATAGAAATGTTTGAAGATTCTATTCTCCTGGCTTTGGAAAAGGAGGAAGAGGATATGACTCAAAAAATGTAGATGGTCTCTTGAAGCTAGAAAAAGAAAACAAATTCTTTCTTGGACCCTTTAGAAAATAACTGAGCCTTTTCAACACCTTCATTTTAGTTCCATGAGATTGCTTTCAGACTTCTGATTTCTAGAACTATAAGGTAATAGATTTGTGTTGATTTAAGCCCCTATGTGTGTGGTAATTTGTTATTAGTGGCAATAGTAGGAAATTAATACAAATCATCTATTTTATAAGAATTTCAGAATGATAAGAGTTGGGAGAGTAGATTAGTTCAACCAGTGGAAACTCAAAGGCTCAGAGAGGGAAGGATGCTTTTTAAAAGTCACACAGCAAGTTATTGGCAGGCCTTAGACTAGAAGCTAGTTCTGCAATATCTAGGGCTAGGTCAGTTTTCCCCAGTCATTTTCCTATTCTGTTTGTTGCTTCTCATGGAATCAGACAGAATTCAGTGGGCCTTTGGAAGGATTTATGGGGTTGAAGATTTCAACACTTTCAGGGGGAAAAACTACTGGTAAAGGGAGGAAAAGACCTAGCATGAGGTGCCGCAATGAGTCAGTGCCAAAGCCAAGCCTATGACCCAAGCCATTAGATTTTCTGTCTTCTCAGAGCACTACATAGTTTACCACTTATCTTTGAATATTCATGTCACATTTCCTTTAACTGTTTGGAGCCATTTCCACCCCCTGGCTTCACTTACTTATAGTGTTTGATTCAGTGATAGAAGTTAAGCTGTGAGAGTGACAATCACTCATCTAAATTCTGTGCCAACACAACTTTTCCACAGTGACAGAGCAAGTGACACTTAGGAAAATTGTATTTTGTAGCAGACATTTCAAAAAATCTATGTTACATTGATTTCATTTAATATGAAAATAAAATTAAATTTCAAACTCCAAAGTTCTTTAGTACTTTTTCCCTGTAGAAAATGAATGCAAAAACTCTTAACATTTGCTCCTTTTCCAAACTACTGGATCCTTGGAAGTTGGTGGTGGGGCACAATAGGGGAACTGCTGAACATGTTCAAATAATGTGGAGATGAAGAAAGAGTGATACCAGGTTTTAGGATGAGTCTCCTTTTTTGAGGTGTTTCTAGATTCTTCTGTCTCAAACAAAGAACTGAACAAAACAAGCAAAAACAGTGGCAAAATTTCACATTTATTTGAGGTAGGAAAAATTAAAAGTGAAGGGTAAGGAAGAAACTGGCTCTGCAGAGAGAGATTGGGCCAAGTAAAAGAGATGCAAAATAAGAATAAAAAGTAAAAATAAAAAAAATAAAAGTACACCCTGGGACACAGGGTGCACTATCATGAGGAAAGCCACAATAGTGAGCTTTTAATGGCAACTGTCTCCTTTTTATTAATTCCACACATCACAGGCTCTTCCAATAAGTTCACACACAGGATTCTGAGAATTGTTCTGCACATGTGTCCTAGGATTTCATAATTAACATGTCATGCATACTCCCGAGCCAACTTTGGCATACCCTACCTCCCTATCTTATGTTCCCCTGAGACACAAACTCCTGTAATTCTTAATGGGGAGCTGAGGGAGTGGAGTTCTCTGTCTTCCATAGATTCGTCTGGCAGGTAGGGAAGGTAGAACCTACCTAATGGGGATTATGTGTTCTCCCACTACCTTAAGGTGCTGTGGCTCATGGCTGGTTTGAAGGGGGAAAAAGCCTGTCAAAAGACAGTGAGAATAAGAGTTAGTGACCTTTGAGCTGCCTATTTGATGGGAGAAAGAAACACTGAACTGCCCATTTGATGGGAGAAAGAAACTTTACTATTATCCCAAATATGAGGAGCAAGTCATATTTTCACAGTTCTTGTAGAGGAGAATGTATGTCAGAGAGGAGTGTCATATAAATTTTAAAGAGGCTGAAAGCCTACTTATTTGTACCAGCACTGGAGGCTTGTTTTCCGAAGAGAAATCTCATTTTCCAGAGGCTCACAGTTGTAGCTTTTTCCCTTCAGGTGGTCTTTTTCTTCAGACAGTTCAGATGGAAGTAGCTTTATTCTAGAAAGATGAATACAATTATTTATCTCTGACACCTTTACTGCAGTGGATGTGGCAAGGATTACTCAAAAGGGGACCTTCTATTTTGGTTTTAATTGGTCTGTGGGAGTCCCTTCTCCAAGTTTTTATGAGCACTTGTTTTCCAGGGTGAACACTGTGTCGGTTGTCCCCCTGGGCCAGAAGCTGGCAGGACTCTGTTCTCATACACTAGAATAGCCTGTTGTACTTGGCCCATATTAATAAGACATTGTAAGAGTCTCATGGTTTCTGGGTAGGATGGAAATGGCATCCCATATAATATCTTAAATGGGCTCAAATTTAGCCCAGTTTTGGCCATGTTACGTACCCTCATGAGCATTATTGGTATCAATAGGAGCCAAGACTCAGATGTCTCTTGGCTAAGTTTTTCCAGAGCTTGCTTTAAAATCTTGTTGGCTCTCTCTACCTTTCCAGAAGACTGAGGCTGCCAGGTGGAATGGAGGTGGTACTTTAGAGCTAAAGCTTTTGGCACTTCCTTGAGTTATTTGAGAGGTAAAAGAAGGCCCATTGTCTCTAGATGGTCTAGGGTAGTCCAAATAGGGGGATGATTTCTTTCAGCAGCATCCTGACTACCTCCATAGCCTTTTCTAAATGAGTGGGAAAGGCTTCATTCTAGCCTGTGGAGGTGTCAATCAGGACCAACATCTGTTGAAATCCTCCACATGGTGGCATGTGTATAAAGTCTAATTGTCAGTCCTCCCAAGAGTATGTACCTCTCCACTGTGCAGGTTCTAATAAAGGAGGTGGTTTGTGCTTGCCCAGGTTATTGTAGGCACAGAGTGGGCAAGCTTTGAGGACTTGTGGGGGTGGTTGCTGCTAGTTCTGGTCCTGTGAAAACGAGTGACCATTTCCAATGTAGCATCTCTTCCTACATGGAAAGAATCATGAACTGTTTTAATAGCCCTCCACTGTATCCCATGAGGAAGGACCAGTTTGTTTTCTAAACACCAGCAGAGTCCCCTTTTTTAATTACCCTTTGTTCTGAGGCCCAATTATCTTCCTGTGGCGTATAGACTGGTTTTAATGGCTCCTCATGAATTTGGAATAAGGCTAGAGTCTTAAGAAGTTGTAAGGCTGCCCTTTTTGCTTCCCTACAAAGCTTTTGATTTCCCAAGGAGACTTCAGACATGTGTCTTTGGTGCCCTTTACAGTGCATAGTTGTGACCTGATTGGGAGGATGAACTGCCTCAAGGAGTTGTAGAATTTCCTGCTTGTGCTTTATAGATGATTGCTTATTAGTTAGTAGGCCACATTTTTCAGAATTCTGCATGGGCATGTAGCCCCAGAAAGCCATATTTAAAGTCTGTATAGATGTTTAACTTCTTGCCTTTTCCTAATATCAATGTCCCAATAAGAACTATTAGCTCTGCTTTTGAGTAGAGGCTCCTGGGGGAAAAGGTTTATCTTCAGTGACCTACTGTGAACTGACAGCTGCATAACCAACTTTTTGATAGCCTCCCTGGACAAAGCTACTTCTATCAATGAACCATACCTCCTCAGGGTCTCGGAGAGGCAGGTCACTGATGTCCTGCTTGTTTGCATAAGTTTATGAGATCACTTGTTCACAAGAGTGGTTAACTTCTGAGACTGTAGGCATCAAAGAAGCAGGATTGAGAGTAGTGCAAGTTTTAATAACATCAGGGGCTTCTGAGAACATGGCCTGATACTTAGTAAGCCCTTCCCTATTAACTACAAGTAATCTTTTGTTTCCTGAATAGCTCTAACCTGACGGGGAGTCAGGACTCTTAATCTCTGTCCTAAAGTTAATTTTGCAGCTTCCTCTGTTAGAATAGCTGTAGCTGTTACTGATCTTAGGCAGGATGGCCATCCAGCATCACTCCATGTAACTTTTTTGAAAAGTATGCCACTAGGCAGGGTTCTCATCCTAGCCTTTGGGTCAAGAAACTCAAAGCAGTTCCTCTCTTTTCTGATATGTAGAGGAAGAACAATTTTCTTAATTCAGATATTCCCAGTGCTAGAGCCTGAGCAAGGCCATTTTTAATTTCTCTAAAGGAACTGTCAGTCACTTTTGTCCATTTTAACAGCATATACTCAGGGCCTTTTACAACCTCATAAAAAGGGTTTGCCATTAGTCCAAAATTAGGTAGTCAGGACCTGCAAAAGCCAGGCATTTCCAGGAAGGAAGGAAGCTATTGTTCGGTGGAAGGTGGCCCAAGATCACAGATAGCCTGGATTCAGTTCCTAGACAGCTGTCGTTTCCCAGGTATAAAAACATATCTCAAATATTAAACATTTGGAGGGATATCTGACACTTTTCTTTGGAGACTTTATATCCCTTATTAGCAAGAAAGTTGACAATTTATATATTGTTATAGTTGTATAACTCCCAAGTAGGGCTGCAAATTAGAATATCATCTGCTTATTATAGGATGGTTCCCTGTTTAAACTTTAGGTTTTTTTTTTTTTTTTTTTTGGTACCAGGGATCAAACTCAGGACCTTGCAGTTGTGAGGCAGAAGACAGAACCACTGAGCTAAATCCTCGACCCTAAACTTTAGGCTTCTTAAATTCTTCTCTTGTGTCTAAGCAAAAAGGTGATGATAGTCTCTAAATATCTGTGGAAGAACTGGCCAAGTATTTGCTACTTTTCCCTCAAAATAGGATTTTCCCATTCAAAGACAAACAGAAACTTGGAGTCTTGATGTAGGGGGGTGGAAAAAATTCATCTTTTAAATCTAAGACTGAGAACCAATTAGTGACCCCTGGAATATTGGAGAGAACTGTATATGGTTCTGCCACTAGGGGGTGGATCAACAGCCTTGTTGATGAGGTGGAGGTCTTGTACCATCCTATATTCTCCCAAGGTTTTTACCACAGGAAGAATGGAAGTACTGCGAGGGGACTGACAAGGACTTAGAAGGCTTTATATGATGAACCTGTCTATGAGAGTCTGGAGGCCATTTTTTTTTTTTTTTTTTTTTGGTACCAGGGATCGAACTTGGGTCCTTCCGCTTGCAAGGCAGGTGGCAGAACCACTGAGCTAAATCCCAGGCCCTGGAGGCCTTTTATGTTTATCTTCTTTGATTGGATACTGCTTTCAGTTAGAAAATTGCCTGAGATCTTTTAGTCTTATAACTACTGGCTTAGCTGAATTTGCCCTACCAGGTATTCAGTTATACTATGCAACAGTATCCACCCGTTGGTCAATTTGGTAAGGGAGACTGGGTGTAATCCCAAAAGATAAAGCCCATTTTGGCCTTAGCTAGAACTTGAGAATTTAACTCAATTTTTCTAGTAAATCTCTTCCTAGCAAGGGAATAGACACTATGGGACAATTAGAAACTCATGGCTAAACATTTGGTTATCAAAATGACATATCAGAGGAGGAGTAAAGAATTTCCTACTTCCCTTGACCCCAATTATGGCTATAGATCTAATGGAGCATTTTCCAGATAAGGAAGTCAAAATAGAATGAGTTGCCTTTGTGTCAATAAGCAGTTGAATTGGCTCACTAATTATGTCTAAATTTAACCAGAGTTCCTCATAGAAGATGGTGATGTCTGTGGACAGGGTCATTGGAGGTTCTCTTGGGTCCTAGCCCCTGATATGATTCTTTGTCTTTCATCTGGACTACAGTAACCAGCCAAGATGAATTAGACATCTCACCATGATGGATCAAAAGAAAGGGTCAAAGTTTGAAACTAATCTGCCAACTTAATAGGGTCCTCTGACAGTTGGCCTACTCATTGTTTGCACTACTGGACATCTGCAACTGAAAAAGTGATCTGAGCTCAAATATTCCTTTCCAGACTTGAGACCTCTCTTAGGGGCAGGATAAATTGTGAATTAGAGAAGTAAGAAGAACCACTTCAGGTTCAACATGTTGGGCTTAAAGCTATCTGTGTGTCTCAGTGGTCTCAAGTCTGTCTGAGGAACATGATGAAGCTGCTGAAGTTCCTCTTGGTCACTAGGCTTTAATGCAGTTCTTGAGTCACTTGAAGGGGAAGGAGCTGAGTTGTTGGCCTGGGGATTATAAGGAGGAGGTCAAAGTGACCTCTAAGTGCAGTTGCCTTCATCAACAGATTAGAGACACACATATCCTCCTGAGAGACAGGTGGGAGTACCAGGACTGGGTCATCCAGGATATCTTCCTGTTCCTTGGGAGTCAAGCTAAATATCCTAGTTCTGAGCTTCTTCTTAGATAAAGGGTCACAAAAGCCTGAGCATAAGGGATTTCACTCCACTTTCTATGTTTTAAGACAGAAACACTATAACTGAAGAATAGTCTCATAATTTAAAATACCATCTTGTACCCATGTCTTGCCATTTCCTATTTCATATTCAGTCCAAACCATATTGCAATAGTAGATAAGCCCTTCTTTAAATTGTCAGGATCAAACCTTTCCCACTGATCAAGAATATGGCATAGTGATCCTGCTGCTCCCAGCTCAGAGGTAGGGGCTTCTGAGCCACTGTCCCACTGCTCCTGGTCAAGAGGAAGGAGCTTCCCAGTCACCATCAATCCCAACACTCCTGGCCCAGAGGTAGGGGCTTCTGAGCTGCCGTCCCACTGCTCCTAGTCCAGAGGAAGAGGATTCTGAGCCATCATCCCTCCTGCTGCTCCCAGCCCAGAGCAAAGGGCTTTTGGACTGCCTACTCTCCCACCGCTCCCCACCAAGAGGAAGGGGCTTCCAGGCCACCATCCCTACTGCTGCTCCTGGCCCCTGTCCCAACTCTCACAGCTCAGAGGAGGTGATCCGCATGGACGCCAAGAGCACCCTCCGCTGCCCCCCAAATTGAAATGAGAAAACACATAAAGAAGTCTCAAAACCAGATTTCCAGATCACCTACAGCAACCACAAAGGGAAAGGAGGTGGAACACTCTGATACTCAAACACCTGGACCCACTGAACTGGCAACAAAAGGGGATCTGGAAAAAAAGAAATCAGAAATAATTTCTCAGATAACAGGAGAAATTGTGCTCCTAGTGCAAGACATGACTAATAAATCTAGAGAGGACCTGAGGAACATGATGGAATCTCAACATAGGAAAAAAATGGAATCCATAAAACAAAAGCAAATAGATTTAAAGGAGATGAAAAACTTCACTGAAAGTCTACACAGCAGAAAGAGCCAATGTGAGGACAGAATTTCAGATATAGAAGATAAGATTGCATTTAATGACCAGGAAAAGAAAAATTGCTTCAAAATTATAAGGGAACATGAGAAATCAATCCACCAGATACTAGATGATGCAAAGAAGAATAACATAAGACTGATTGGAGTCAATGAAGAAACAGGAGAGAGTACAGATGACATAAAAAAATCTTCACAGAAGTAATGGCAGAAAACTACCCAAGCAGGGGAAAAGAACTTGACATACAGATAAGTGAGACATACAGGACTCCAACTAGCCTTGATCAAAAAAATCTACATATAGGCATATAATTCTTAAGATTCCAGAAACTTAACAGAAGAACAAAATTCTACAAGCAGTTAGAGAAAAGAAACAAATCACATACAAAGGAAAGCCCATCAGAATCACAGCAGACTTCTCAACAAAAACCATCAAGGCAAGAAGAGCTTGGAGTGACATATTCCAAGCCCTAAAAGAAAACAGCCTCCAACCCAGATTGATGTACCCTGCAAAACTATCTTTCAAAATGGATAGAGAAATAAGATGCTTTCATGACAAAGAGCACTTTAGGAACTTCATGAATACCAAACCAGCACCCCAAAGAATTTACACAATAGCCTAGGAACAGACATTGAGGATCACAACCCCAGGAAGCAAAGTGGAATGAACCCATCTGGCATGACAAGAAATTAAATGTAAAGGGGGAGAACCCAACAAAAAGAAAAAGTCATGGCAATGACAAGTCAATACGTTTCAGTTATAACCATCAATGTTAATGGTCTCAATTCACCAATCAAAAGAAATAGACTGGCAGAATGGGTCAAGAAGCAAAATCCAACAATATGCTGCATACAAGAAACACACTTAATTCAAAAGGAAACTCACAGACTGAAAGTTAAAGGGTGGAAAACAATACTCCATGAGACGGGAACCCCCCAAAAAGGAGGAGTAGATATCCTCTATGCAGATCAATCAGATTTCAAACCAGCACTGATTAAGAGAGATGAAGAAGGATACTACAACCTTGTAAAGGGAACAATCCAAGAGGAAGAGATGACAATCATAAATATCTATGCACCCAACACTAGTGCACCCAACTATATAAAACAAATACTAACAGACATGAAAAGTCACATATGCAGTTATACAATTGTAGTGGGGGACCTCAACACCCCACTGTCACAAATAGATAGATCAACTAGAGAAAAAATAAGTAATGAAATACTAGAACTCAATTGAACTCTTGAACAAATGAACTTAACAGATGTTTACAAAGTTTTCCACCCCACAAAATCAGAATACACATTCTTCTCAGCTGCACATGGGTCATTCTCTAAAAGAGACCACATACTCACACATAGAGCAAATTTAAGTAAGTGCAAAGCAATTGATGTTATCCCCTGTATATTATCAGACCATAGTGCAATGAAATTGGAGCTCCATGGCAAAAGAAACTGGAAGTATTTCATAAACACATGCAAATTGAACAACACACTTCTGAATAACCAGTGGGTCACAGAGGAAATTAAAGAAGAAATCAGACAGTTCCTTCAATTAAATGACAATGACAATACAACATATCAGAATCTATGGGACACAATGAAAGCAGTCTTACAAGGGAAATTCAGAGCAGTCAATACACATATTATGAAAACAGAACAAGCCCAATTAAACAACCTGATGCTGAACCTCATGCTTCTACAAGAAGAAGACCAGGACAACCCCAAAGCTCATACAAGGGAAGAAATTATAAAGATCAGAGGAGAAATGAATGCAATGGAGACTAAGAGAATGATACAAAAGATCAATGAAGCCGAGTTGGTTCTTCGAAAGAATCAACAAAATTGACAAACCTTTAGCCAACCTTGTCAGAAAAAGGAAAGAAAAGGCCCAAATCCATGCAATTGGGAATGAAAAGGGTGAAATTACATCAGACCCAGCAGAAATACAGAGGATCATCAGTACCTACTTCCAGAACCTATTCGCCAATAAGATGGACAACACAGAAGAAATGGACAGATTCCTAGATACATATGAATTACCAAAGTTGAATGAAGAAGACCTAAAAATTCTAAACAACCCAATATCAACCAATGAAATTGAAAATGTAATTAAAAATTTATCACCTAAGAAAAACCTTGGCCCTGATGGCTTCACTGCTGAGTTCCACAAGACATTTAGAGAGGAACTGCTGCCACTACTGTTTAAACTCTTCAATGAAATTGAAAGGGAAGCAATACTCCCAAATTCATTCCTGGAAGCAAGCATCACCTTGTTCCCCAAAGCAGAGAAAGACCCAACTGAAAAGGAGAACTATAGGCCAATCTCACTAATGAACATAGATGCAAAAATCCTTATTAAGATACTGGCAAATAGAATGCAAAAGATTATCAAGAAGATCATACACCCTGATCAAGTGGGATTTATCCCAGGGATGCAGGGATGATTCAATATACACAAATCAACCAATGCAATACACTGTATCAACAGAGCCAAGGACAAAAACCATATGATTATCTCCATAGATGCAGAAAAAGCATTTGACAAAATCCAATATCCATTTGTGATAAAAACCCTACAATAAATTGGAACAGATGGTCTCTACCTCAAAATGATAAAAGCCATCTATGAAAAACCATCAGCCAATATCATACTAAATGGTCAAAAACTGAAATCCTTCCCACTAAAATCAGGAACAAGACAAGGATGTCCATTATCACCACTCTTCTTCAATATACTTTTGGAAACATTAGCCACGGCAATTAGACAAGAGAAAGAAATAAAAGGAATAAAGACAGGTAATGAAGAAGTCAAATTGTCATTATTTGCAGATGACTTGATACTCTATATAGAAGTCCCCAAGAACTCCACCAAAAGCCTTTTAGACTTAATAACCAAATTCAGTCAAGTAACTGGTTACAAGGTCAACACACAAAAATCAATAGCTTTCCTCTACATGAATGACAGTCTCACTGAGAGAGAAATAGGTCAAATAATTCCTTTCACAATAGCATCCAAAACACTGAAATACCTAGGAATCAACCTAATGAAAGAAATCAAAGACCTCTTCTCTGAAAAAACTATGGCACTCTGAAAAGAGAGATTGAAGATGATATCAGAAAATGGAAAGACATCCCCTGCTCCTGGGTAGGAAGGATTAATATAATGAAAACGGCCATACTTCCAAAACTTCTATATAGATTTAATGCAATTCCAATTGAGATCCCAGCAGCATACTTCATGGACCTTGAGAAAACAATCCAAAAATTCATTTGGAACAAGAAGAGAACCAGAATAGCAAAAGCAATTTTAGGTAACAGAGACATGGCAGGGGGTATCACAATCCCCAACCTGCGACTATACTACAAAGCTACTGTGATAAAAACAGCATGGTACTGGCAAAGAAACAGACCTGAGGACCAGTGGAACAGATTAGAAGATGCAGAAAAAACTCCAGACACACTCAGCTACCTCATCTTCAATAAAGGAGCCAGCACCCTCACTGGAGGAAAGATAGCCTCTTTAATAAATGGTGCTGGAAAAATTGGGCTTCAACTTGCCAAAGATTAAAACTAGACCTACATCTCTCACCATCCACTAAACTAAAATCAAAATGGATTAAAGATCTAAATATTAAAACAGAAACACTCAACTGGCTGGAAGAGAGGTTAGGTAGAACTCTTGAAGACATTGGTGTAGCAAACGATTTTATGAACAAAACCTCAGTTGCCCGTGACCTAGCACAAACAATCAAGAAGTGGGATCTTTTCCTATTAAAAAGCTTCTGCACAGCAAGAGACACCACCAGCAGTATGAAGAGACAATCCACAATGTGGGAAAAAATCTTCTCCTGCTCTTTCTCAGACAAAGGTCTACTATCTCGAATCTATAAAGAACTAAAAAAGATCAGACTTCCCAAATTTAAAGACCCAATCTGAAAATGGGCATCTGAAATGAACAGACATTTCTCAGACAAAGAAGTAGAAATAGCAAATAAATACATGAAAAAATGTTCAACATCACTGGTCATTTGAGAGATGCAAATGAAAACAATGCTGAGATTCCACCTCACTCCAGAAAGAATGGCTGCTATCATGAAATCAACCAATAACAAATGCTGGTGGGGCTGTGGGGAAAGAAGAATCCTGCTCCACTGCTGGTGGGAGTGTAGACTGGTGCAACCACTGTGGAAATCAGTATGGAGATACCTCAAAGAACTAGGACTGGATGTCCCATTTGACTCCACTATTCCACTGCTGGGGATCTTCCCCAAAGAATTAAAAGAATCATACCACAGTGATATATGTGCACCCATGTTCATAGCAGCACTGTTTTTGATAGCTAAAACTTGAAAACAGCCCAAATGCCCATCAACTGGAGACTGGATAAAGAAAATGTGGTTTTTTAATAAAATGGAGTACTACTCAGCCATAAAAAATGAGAAATTAGAGACATTTATAGCTAAGTGGATGCACATTGAGGCAATATTCTTAAGTGAAATAAATAGGACACACATGTATAAATACCAAATAATTTCTCTGGTGTGAGAAACTGAAAGGGTAATTAAGGACTAAAGCCTATAATAGGTAATGTGAAATAGGAAGAAAAGGGGCAAAGGGCAAGGAAGTGTGAGGGATAGGGGAAAGGATAGAAGGGAATGGGATTAATATGAAAAAATGGAAAGATAGGAACAAAATCTTTGTAAATAGGGAGGAATGGAGGGATTGAAAGGAGGGCTGGGCAAGGGTGATAAATAAGAACCAAGAGAGATTATGTAAAGATGCAAATTTCCAATGATGAATGTCATTATATTGTATACCTAAAATGTACCAATGATTAGAATGAATAATCGATAATGGAAAATAGGAAGAAAAGGTCTAAAGTTGTAGAGGTAGTGGGAGGGGCAGGGGAAAGGAAAGAAGGGAAAGGAAAAATGATGAGAAATGGAAAAAGTGGAAATAAAGTCTTTGTAAATAGGGAAGGGTGGAGGGGGTGAAGGGAGAGCTAGGAATGGGGAAAAAAGTAAGAACCAAGATGCATCATGTAAAGGTACAAGTTCCCAATGATAAATGTAACTGTGTTGTATACCTAAAATGTACCAATAAAAGAATTTAACAAAAAAAAATAAAAAAGAATATGGCATAGTGATGAAGTCAGTGGAATCTGAAGCAAGGTCCAAGAGGTTTCTCATGAGTCATCTTGGGATTATATATATATATATATATATATATATATATAGAGAGAGAGAGAGAGAGAGAGAGAGAGAGAGAGAGAGAGAGAGAACTAGGTCTTGGCTCATTAAGATGGCATACAATGCCGAAGGAAGAGACCTGATTTCAGCCCACAAAGCATCCCTTGTAAGACTCAAGTATTCACTAGACAGATATCTCCGTATCTAGTGTGATGCCAGCATCTTTCATAAAAGCATAGAAGAAAGCCATATTGAGGGGATTTTATCTCCATACTGGGGCCTATTGACTCTTTAGGGAGTGGGGGTTGAGCCACTTGATGATCCTACCTTTGAAACTCGCATGAGGTCAGGGTGAAATACCTGCCACCACCCCCACCACCCCCACCCCCGCAATTTGGATTCACTTACCCAATGCTGAGCCACTTGATGGCTCTACTTAGGTAGAGTGAAGCCACTTGGAAACAGTATCTTGGGACTCCCTGTTGAGCCACTTGGTGGCTCTACTTAAGCAGGGTGGAGCCACTTGGGGACAATATCTCTTGCATTTACCCTGACAGTAAATAACTTCAGTATTTTGTTTAAGGCAGTAGAGACAAATCCTTTAAAAAACTTAAAAAGTTTTAAGAACAAGGACATTCCTGCTTTTGTATACTGACAATAACTTCAATTTAGTCTTACTAGCTGTTCATTTGTTTTGCTCAAGCCACCAGGCATATGTGTCTAAATTACCTGCATTGTATTAAAAGAAACAAAGAAAAGATCTAGTCTCAAACCAACAGGCAGGCTTTAGGATTCAGACAGGATTGAATTAACTAGAGCCAGCTCAGCTGTGGCTTATGGTTAGCCACCAAGGGAAAAAGCCTCAGGAGATTTAAAATAGACAAATTTTTAATTTCCTTGCAGAAAGACACTGTGCCTGTTAAAATAATTCAAAAGAAAAAAGGGAGATAGACCACATGTTCTGTAAAATCAGAGGCTCAGATTCAGGCTTCCCAGGATTATAAGGCCAGTTGGTAAAAATTAAAATTAAATTAAAAGGGAAAAATCTCTTGAACAAAATGGTGACAGTTGACCTAAAATTGTATCTGACCATGTGAAAAGAAGATACCCAGCCATGCAACAAGGCAATATGACACTGCAGCTCAAAACTGAACTCTGAGAAAGAAAAAGCCATACTGGGTTAGGCAGAAACCAGACCAATTTCCAAAAAGGGTAGGAAAATATGGCAAACAAGTATGTGGACCAGGGCAAACCAAACCTGTGGAGTGAGTACAGGCAAGAAAAATAGAAAAAAATGAAGGTATACTTAGGTCATACATTCTATTTCCTTCTCCCACATGGAGGAGGGAAACAGTTCTTGGCATACCATAAGAAGAGTCTGCAAATTTCTGGCCTAGAGGAGAAAGACAGGGAAATAATAATAATAATAATTAATAATAATAATGAGGAGGAGGAGAAGGAGAAGGAGAGGGAGAGGGAGAGGGAAAAGAAGAAGAAGACAAGGAAGAAGAAGAAGAAGAAGAAGAAGAAGAAGAAGAAGAAGAAGAAGAAGAAGAAGAAGAAGAAGAAGAAGAAGAAGAAGAAGAAGAAGAAGAAGAAGAAGAAGAATTAGAAGAAGAAGAAGAAGAAGAAGAAGAAGAAGAAGAAGAAGAAGAAGAAGAAGAAGAAGAAGAAGAAGAAGAAGAAGAAAAGGAAGGAGGAGGAGGAGGGGACCTTCGTGGCATTTTATAGAGAAAAAAGTAAATAAAAAAACAAAACAAAATGTGCCCTAAGGACCTTATCTGATCTCCTGGCTGGCTCACCAAAAGTGTTACTGGGTTTGGAGGTGCTGGAATTTCCTTCTAGAGGTAGTTTCTAGGTTCTTTCCATTGCAAATAAAGAATTTAACAAAAACAAGCAAAAGCAGTAGCAAATTTTCCCATTTATTTAAGGTAGAAAAAATTAAAGATGTAGGAAAAATTAACAGTGAAAGTTGAGGGCAAAATTAGCTCTGCAGAGAGAGTTTGGGGCAAGTAAAAGAGAGAGAAAAAAGCAAAAATAGGAAAAATAAAAGTGTACCCTTGGATACAGTGTGGGCTCCCATGAGGAAAACTATGGTAGTGAGCTTTCAATGGTATCTTTCTCTTTTTCATTCATTCCACACATTGTGGATTCTCACCAGACATCCATATGTGGGGTTCTGAGAAATGTTCCATGCATGTGTCCTGAGATTTTGTAATTAACAGGTGATGCTTACTCCCCAGTCAGCTTTGCCACACCTTACCTTCCTATCTCAAGAGGAATGATATAGCTCTCTATTTTGGATAATTTCATAGGCCCTGAAGTGAAATGAACCTAAGTTCAAATTCTAATTCTGATATTTATTTATTTATTTATTTATTTATTGCTTTGTAATATAGAAAAGTGCTCCTTAGGTATGTTACTGGATTACTTTAGCCCATTTGTCTTACCACTGTTGATTTTTAATTTTTAATTTTAGTTTATTAGTACATTTATTGGTACATAATGTTTTCCTTCCTTATAGGAAATTGGTACATGTACATAAAATATTTAATTCTTTTTAAATCCCTTTTCCCCTTCCTTCCCTTCCTCCCACCCACCTCTTGATCCTCTCCCTTTTTATTGGTGCTTATTGTATTACATAATAATGACATTCTTTATGTGGAATATATAACATATTCCAATACCATTTTTCAAGCCCCCATAGTCCTTACATCCTTCCCCTCTCCATCTCTAGATGCCTTTCCCCATTGAGAAAGATCTATGTCCCCACTTACTATTATCTATTTTTTATTTTGATCTTTATTTTTACTAGGATTCTCATATAAGTGAATCCATGTGATATGTAAGCTTATGTGTCTGATTTATTTCACTTAATATTTTTCCATCTTAACACAGAAAGAGTGGCCATCAAGAAATCAAATAATAACAAATACTGGAGAGGCTTCAAGGGAAAAAGGAACCCTTCTGCACTGTTTGTGGGAATGTGAACTAGTAAAACCACTGTGTAAGTTAGTATGGAGATTACTCAAAAACCTGAAACTAGAAATTCCATTTGACCTAGCTATTCCCTGTCTAGGTACACCCCCCTGTTCTGTTTTGTAGTTGCAGCCTGTGATGATGTTTTCTCAAGACAAGTTCAGTGAGTAGTCTAAGGAAGACTCAGAGGACTAGTAAAGAAGTCATTAGCAGCAACAGGAAAATCAGAATTCCCAGGATCATAGTAATGCTACTTTTGACCAGATTGAAAGCATTGAATCCCTTTAACAAATCAAGAACCAATTTTGCCACATCCTTAGGGGTGAGGAAACTAATCTGAGCATGTTAAATGGATAAATCTGTTGATGAAGCTTTTGGGGATCTAGGCTGAGGTTGGTATGATGAAAGATACCCATTAAATGTGCAGTAAACTTTTTCCAGTCTCATTGTGACTCATTGTGCTC
The DNA here is from genome assembly GCF_053883595.1 of Heterocephalus glaber. Lineage (NCBI taxonomy): Eukaryota > Metazoa > Chordata > Mammalia > Rodentia > Bathyergidae > Heterocephalus > Heterocephalus glaber. Next base: position 4,218,670 of record NW_028258473.1, on the reverse strand, counting down.
ATTAAGGAAGAGCAATGATACAAACATGAGGGTATTCAGCATGGCACTCAATCCTTGACAGTATTGTAGGGCTTAAACTTGATTACCAATCTCTAACACTGTAGCTTCTAAGGCATTAACCTGTACTTCCAATTTAACATCAACACCTTCCTGGGTCTCAAAGGGCATAAGAGATATTTTTTGCTAAATGATTGAAAAATTGCACATTCTGTATGTTTTGTGCTAAGGCCATGGATGCAACCTCAGTGGTGGCAAGCAGAGTAACTAGAGACATAATTCCTAGGATAATAAGTCATATCATCTGAGGGGGGTGAATGTGCTGTCTGTGCATTTCTTCCAGTACTCACAGTCCATAGTCATCATACCAAGGGCCAGAAATGTTAGTGAGTATCATGACAAAGGATGGCCTATATAATATTAGGACATCTTTATCTTTATTAATGTTAGTCAGGCAGACAGTGAGATTACAATTTTGGCAACTGACATTAAAAGAGTTTCCTTCTGGAGTAATATTGACCTGTCCAACTAGGAGGACATAAGGGTTTTGTATACAAGATGTGCCCAGATCTTATTTGATCCTGTGTGACTCCTGTCCTTTAAGCTATGACTAGAAAGAGTGATCACTTGTAAACTGGCAGCCAAAATCCAAAGATCTCTTTGGACTTATATTGATGATATATGTAGTACCAATGCTGGAAGGTGGCTGGTAACATTGTACTTTCTATGAGACCAATTCTGGAAAGTTATATTTTGTATAATCATTTCATTTCATTTACTTCATAGGTGCAACAGTCTTTTCCAGAACCATACTTTGATAGAGGAAGAGAATGAGTGACATTACAGCAAGAGGCTAGGGGACATGAAAGGTTATAAGGATTATCTGTTGAAGTAAGATTGAAACTATTAGCATCAACTCATCTCTATCCATGCCTGATGCATTACGGGCAATGGCTGTCTTTTCAATTACCTGAAGTGAGATACAGAGGGAAGATGGGCCAAGACTGAGAGGGAGGCCCACTGTTCTCCTGGTATAATCATAAGTGGTAGATGTAGGAAAAATATGAGCATCAGAATGACCCCACAAGACATTGGACTGATTAGTAAAAATAGGCACCAAAGCAGGAGTTTCCCAAGGAAAGGGATTAGACAAGGTCGGTCTGAGTTTGTCCTCTGTAGGAACATAAGCATACTCTGGCCCCTATGTTATTAATTGCATTGCGCCATATTACCTTTTAGTTAGGAGATCCTTTGACAACATATGTGTCTAGGACATGTCTGTAGATTTATCTTAGTATCAATGGAGTTTTGATGGAGGATATTTACATTCTATGAATGGATTTAAAAAATCTTTAAATGAAGGCAACTAGAGAAGGTAACAAAATCTAATTGAGCTTGTAGAGGTAGCTGCACAACCACTTTCTTATTTATGTAAGTGTGTTTTTAGGGAAAAGTGAGTACACCCAATGATACCTTGTCCCTATGTAGTATAAAGAGTCAATTAAGAAACAGGAAAGAGTGCAGATAACATTACAAAAACTGTTCACAGAAGTGATGGCAGAAAACTTCCCAAGCAGGGGAAAAGAACTTGACATACAGATAAGTGAGGCATATAGGACTCCAAATAGCCTTGATTAAAAAAAATCTACACATAGGCATATAATAGTTAGGATTCCAGAAACCCAAGAGAAGAACAAAATTCTACAAGCATTAGAGAAAAGAAACAAATTACATACAAAGGAAAACCCATCAGAATGACAGCAGACTTCTCAGTGCAAACCCTCAAAGCAAGAAGAGCTTGGAATGATGTACTTCAAGCCGTAAAGAAAAATAATCTCCAACCCAGATTGATGTACCCTACAAAACTATCTTTCAAAATTGATGGAGAAATAAGATAATTTCATGACAAAGAGCACCCTTAGGAATTTCATGAATACCAAACCAGCACTCCAAAAATTTTAGACAATATCCTAGGAAAAGGCAGTGAGGATCACAACCCCAGGAAGCCCAGCAGAATGAATCTGTTGGGCCCGACTAGAAATTAAATGCAAAGGGGGAGAATCCAACAAAAAGAAAAAGCAATGACAATGGTAAGTCAATATATATCAGTTATGACCATTAATGTTAATGGTCTCAATTCACCATTCAAAAGAAATAGATTGGCAGAATGGGACAAGAAGCAAGATCCAACAATATGCTTCATACACCAAATACACTGAATTCAAAAAGAAACTCATAGACTGAAAGTTTAAGGGGTGAAAACAATACTCCATGTGGCAGGAACCTGAAAAAAAGCAGGGGTATCTATCCTCTTTGCAGATCAAATGGATATCAAACCAAAATCTGAAACACTTCTGGTCCCAAGAATTTCAGATAAGGGATAGTCAACTTGTATGTACAAATCTATTGTGAACATATGTTTTTATTCCTCTTAAGTAAAAACTTAAAAACAGAACTGTTGGTTCTTAACAGTAATAAAAGTAATATCTATATTGTTTTCCAAAATGGTTTTATCATTTTACATTCATATTAGCAGTATTCCAAAGTTCTAACTGATTCACACCTAAGCTGATATCTGTTCTTTTAAAACATTTAACTTCATCTCCCTAATGAGTGTATAATACTATCTTGTTATTGTACTGATTAATATTATTCTGATTCTTCTGTTGCACACCTTTCCTTGTGCTGTACTGGTTATTTAACATCTTCTTGTGTTTACTTTTTAATTGGGTTGTCTATTAATGAGCTGTAAGAGTTCTTTACATATTCTGGCAATGGGTTATATGTTTTATAAATATGGTCTGTTTAAGGAGTACTTTTCATTTTCTTAATGATGTCATTTAAAGTTCTAAATTTTGATGGAATCTCATTTATCAATTTTTTTCTTTTATACATCATTTTTTTTATCCTAGGAAATTCTTGCCTATCCTAAATTCATGAACATTTTTCCCTATAATTTCTTCTTAAAATTTTAGTCTTTCATATTTAGGTTCATTGATCCTTTCAAGTTATCTTTATGTATGGAAATAAAGGGTTGAGGTTAATATTTTACATACAAATAACAGGTGTTCTGGTACCATTTGCTGAAAATACTATCTTTTCCTCTGCTCTTAAGTTTATGTCCTATAAAATGTTAACATTAAATAATCATAGTGGAACATACGTGTGTGGTTCTATTTACAGATTTTCTGTTTTATTCCAATGATCTATATGTCTTTCCTTACGCCAACACTGCCTTGATTACTGTGGCTTTAGAGGAAGTCTTAAAATTAGGTAGTAAGGGCTGGGGATTTAGCTCAGTGGTTCTGCCCCCTGCCTCACAAGTGCAAGTTCCTGAGTTCAACCCCCAGTATCAAAAAAAGAAAATTAGGTAATAAATGTCTTTAAACACTGTTTTTATTTCTTTTTACTTTTCTAGGTCCTTTGTACTCCTACATAACCTTTACATTTCAATATCCAATTCTTCATTTATAGCAAGTATACATAGACCTGAATTTTTATATATGCCTTGTGTTTTCTAATCGTGCTAAATTCAAATACAAGTTCTAGGGGCTCCTAGAGATTTCTTAGTATTTTCTCTGTAGATGATCATTTCATCTATGTATAAAGATTTTGCTTACACTTTCCCAATCCTATGCTGGTTATTTCTTTTTATTGCCAGACTATTTTGGTTTAGGCCTATGTTTCAAAGTTTAATGGACAGATGAAGAGTACACATATCTGCTGTTGTTCCTCACCTTAGGGAGAAAGCATTGTATCTCTTCCATTCATATAAGGCATTTTTGCTGAAGTATGGAGTACATGTCTTTAATCTGTTGAGAAGGTTCTATTCTACTTTTCGTCTCCTGATGGCTTTTACCATGAACAGCTGTAGAATTTAGTCCAATATTTTTTCCTCAACTAGTGACAAGATCATATGGCTTTTTTCTGTCCTCTGTTAAAATGATGACTTCTGGCGGTGGGTCTTTAAATGCTGAACTAATACTGCCTTCCATATAATAAAAACACTTTCTACATACTGCCAGATCTGACTTCTAGTACTTTGTTTTGTTAAACAAATTTTTTCTATATTCATATTTTTCTCTTCTATTATCTTTATCCAGTTTTAGTATTAGCACAATGTTGATTTCCTAAAATGAGGGGAGAAGTGTTCCTTCTTTTTTCTGCTTTAAGTGTTCAATATAATTCATCAGTTAAAATGTATATGAGCCTGTTGTTGTCATATGGATATGTTTTCAAGCTAGGAATATACTTTCTTTAATAGGTGCTTTCAATTTTATATTTCCTCTAGAGTCAGTTTCATTAATTTGTCATCGAAGATACTTCTTAGAAGTTGCCAAATTTATTTCAAAAAGTATTTTTGTAATATGCTTTCTATATCCTTTTAAATTCTGTAAAATCTGTAGTAATGTCCTCTAAATTTTGATATTGTAATTTGAAAAATGTATAATTGATATTGTGCAATAGGAAGAAAGGATCTAAAGGAGTAGGTGATGTGGGAGGGTTAGGGGAAAGGAAAGAAGAGAAAAGAAAAAATATGAGAAAAGGAAAAAAACGGAAACCAAGTCTTTGCAAATAGAGAAGGGTGGAAGGGTTGAAGGCAGGGGAGGGGAATGGGAAAAAAATAAGAACCAAGATATATCATGTAAAGGTACAACATCCCAATGATGAATGTAACTGTATTTTATATCTAAAATGCATCAATAAACTTAATGGAAAAATGTGAAAGAGACTAAAACAGGAAAATAACATGACAAGGATAAGCCAATACTTATAAGTTATAACCATCAATGTAAATGGCTTCTATTCACCCCTCAAAAGAAATAGACTGGCAAAATGGATTAAGAAGAAAAATCCAACAATATGCTGTATACAAGAAATCCACTTAGTTCACAAGGAAATTTATAGACTGAAAGTAAAAGGATGGAAAACAGTTCTGCATGCAACAGGAAGCCAGAAAAAAGCGGGGGTAGCAATCATATTTGCAGACAAAATAGATTTCAAACCACAACTAATTAAGAGAGACAAAGAAGGCCACTACATCCTTGTAAAGGGAAAAATCCAAGAGGAAGAGATGACAATAATAAATATATATGCACCAAATACGAATGCCCCCAACTATACAAAACAAATATTAATGGACATGACACACCAAATAAGCACTAATGCAATTGTAGTGGGGGACCTCAATATCCCACTGTCACAAATACACAGATCATCTAGACAAAAAATCAACAATGAAATTATAGAACTGAATGAAGCTTTTGAAGAAATGGACTTAATAGGTGTCTACAGAGTTTTCAACCACACAAAATCAGAATATACATTCTTTTCAGCTGTACATGGGTCATTCTCCAAAAGAGACCACATGCTAGTTCATAGAACATGTTTAAGTAAATGCAAAGGTATAGAATTTATCTCGTGTATATTATCAGACCATAGTGCAATTAAACTGGAGATCAATAGCATAAGAAACTGCAAGAACTGCACAAACATATGGAAGTTGAACAACACCCTAGAGCACAACCAATGGGTCACGGAGGAAATTAAAGGAGAAATTAGACAGTTTCTACAATTAAATGATAATGCCAGTACAACATACAGGAATCTATGGGACACAATGAAAGCAGTTCTAGGAGGAAAACCCATAGCAATAAATGCCCATCTTAGGAAAACAGAGCAAGATCAATTAAACAAGGTAATGCTGAACCTTAAGCACCTAGAAAAAGAAGAGCAAGGGCCAGAGATTTACCTCAGTGATTCTGGCACTTGCCTCACAAGCTCAAGGTCCCAAGTACAATCCACAGAAACAAAAAAAAAAAAAAAAAAAAAAGGAAAAAAGAAAAAGGAGAGCAAGAGAAACTCAAAGCTCATACAAGAGAGGAAATTATAAAGATCAGAGGAGAAATCAATGCAATGGAGACTAAGAGAATGATATAAAAAATCAACAAATTGAATAGTTGGTTTTTGAAAGAATAAATAAAATCATTAAACCTTCAGCCAACCTTATCAAAAAAAGGAAAGAAAAGGCTCAAGTCCATGCAATTAAGAATGAAAAATGTGAAGTCACAACACATACAGCAGAAATTCAGAGGATCATCAATACCTACTTCAAGAACCTGTACTCTAATAAAGTGGAAAACACAGAAGAAATGGACAGATCCCTAGAGATATATGAATTACCAAAGTTAAATGAAGAAGATATAAAAAGCCTGAACACCCCAATTACAACCAGTGAAATTGAAAATTTAATTAAAATTTATCAAGAAAGAAAAGCCCAGGTCCTGATGGCTTTACTGCTGAATTCTACAAGACATTTAGAGAAGATCTACTGACACCACTCTTTAAAATCTTCAAAGAAATTGAAAGGGAAGCAATACTTCCAAATTCATTCCTGGAAACAAATGTTACTTTGATTCCAAAACCAGGGAAAGACCAAACCAAACAAGAGAACTACAGGCCAATCTCCCTAATGAACATTGTAGTAAAAATCCTCAACAAGATACTGGCAAAGAGAATACAGAGGGTCATCAAGAAGAACATACACCCTGCCCAAGTCAGATTTATCCTAAGGATGCAAGAATGGTTCAACATATGTAAATCAATAAATGTAACACACTATATTAACATAGTCAAGGACAAAAAACATATGATCATTTCAGTAGATGCAGAAAAAGCATTCAAAAAAATCCAACACCGATTCATGATAAAAACCCTGCAGAAAATTGGAATAGATGGTCTTTATCTCAAGGTAATAATGGCTATCTATGAAATATCAACAGAGAACATCATACAAAATAGTCCAAAGCTGAAAGCCTTCATACTAAAATCAGGAAAAAGACAAGGATGCCCACTATCACCACTCCTGTTCAGTATAGTTCTGGAAACATTAGCCACAGCCATTAGACAAGGGAAAGAAATAAAAGGAATAAAAATAGGAAAGGAAGAATTTAAACTGTCATTATTTGCTGATGATATGATACTCTACACAGAAAACCCATACAATTCTGCCAAAATATTTCTAGACTTAATTGCCAGATTCAGTAGAGTAGCTGGATACAAGGTAAACATTCAAAACTCAATAGCCTTCTTGTACTCAAATAACATACTCACTGATAGAGAAATTAAGGAAACAATTCCTTTCACAATAGCATCCAAAAAAATGAAATATCTAGGAATCAATCTATCAAAGGAGACAAAAGACCTCTACACTGAAAACTACAGCACTTTAAAAAAAAGTGATTGAAGAGGATATAAGAAAATGGAAAGATATCCCTTCTTCCTGGGTAAGAAGAACAAATATAGTGAAAATGCCATACTTCCAAAGCTGCTACACAGATTCTATGCAATCCCAATTGAAATCCCAACAGTGTGTTTCACAGAACTAGAAAAAATAATCCAAAAATTCATTTGGAACCAGAAGAGACCCAGAAAAGCAAAAGCAATTCTGGGCAACAGAGACATAACAGGGGGTATCACAATCCCCAACTTGAAAATATACTGCAAAGCCACTGTGAGAAAAACAGCATGGCACTGCAAAGAAACACACCTGAGGATGAGTGGAATAGTTTAGAAGAGACAGAAACAACTCCAGACATACTCAGCTACCTCATCTTTGACAATGGAGTTCACCGTCCTCACTGGAGGAAAGATAGCCTCTTCAATAAATGGTGTTGAAAAACTGGATTTCAACCTGCAAAGATTAAAACTAGACCCCTATCTTTCACCAAGCACTAAACTAAAATTGAAATGGATTAAAGATCTAAATATTAAAACAGAAACACTGCACTTACTGGAAGGTAAGGTAGGTAGAACTCTAGAAGACATTGGCATAGGAAAAGATTTTATGAACAAATCCTCAGTAGCAAAGGAACTTGCACAAAGAATCAACAACTGGGGTCTCATCTTATTGAAAAGCTTCTACACTGCAAGAGAAACCACAGACAGAGCTAAGAGACAATCTACAATGTGCGAAAAAAAAACTTTTACCAGCTGTTTCACAAAAAATCAGACTCCCCAAATATAAAAACCCTATTCAAAATGGGCATCTAAAATGAACAGACATTTCTCAGACAAAGAAGTAAAAGCAGCTAATAAATATATGAAAAAATGTTCAGCATTACTGGTCATTCAAGAGATGCAGATGAAAACAACACTGAGATGCCACCTCATTCCAGAAAGAATGGCTGCTATCAAGAAATCAACCAATAACAAATGTTGGAGGGACAGTTTGGAGAAAGGAATGCTTCTCTGTTTTTGGTGGGAGTGCAGACTGATGCAACTACTGTGGCAATCAATATGGAGATACCTCAAAAAACTTGGATTAGAGGTCCCATTTGACCCAAATGTTCCTCTGCTGGGTATCTTTCCAAAAGAATTAAAAGAATCATACCACAGTGATATATGTTCACCCATGTTTATAGTAGCACAGCTTGTAATAGCTAAAACTTGGAAACAGTCCAAATGCCCATCACCTGGACACTGGATAAATACATATATATATATAAAATAGTATACTCAGCCATGAAGAATGAGAAACTAGAGACATTTATAGCTAAATGGATGCACATCGAGGCCATACTCTTAAGTGAAATAAATAGGACACACATGTATAAATACTGAACAGTTTCTCTGGTGAGAAAAACTGAAAGTGTAAATAAGGTTCAAATGATATAATTGATAATGTGAAATAGGAAGAAAGGGTTTATAGGAGTTGGGAAAATTGGAAGGGTAAGGGAAAAGAAAGAAGGGTAAAGAAAAAATATGAGAAAAGGACAAAGTGAAAACAAAGTCTCTGTAAATAGATTAAGGAAGCATGGAGAGGGTGAAGGGAGGGCAGGGAAATGGGGAAAAAATAAGATCTAAGATACATTATGTAAAGGTACAAGATCCCAATGATGAATGAAAGTGTATTTTATACCTAAAATGTACCAATAAACTTAATAAAAAAACAATTTGTGCCAAAATATTTTGAAAACTGCTGTTGAGTTTGTATAAATTTTACCATGGTTCTATCCAATGACCCATAACAGTGGTTAGCTACCACTGTATCTGAAAACTGTCAGAAGGAGTTAGTAATTGGAGCCTCTTTTTAAGTCTAGCTATATAACTGTGTGTTTGATTTTACATATCTTCAGTTATACTTTTTTACTGTATGCTTAATACAAATTACTGAGACTTATATTAAATAAAATCAACTTCCTACTATCTATCAAGGTCAATTAGGCCTTCTCAGGCAATATCTTGAACCGATGTATAAAGCCTCTCAGCTCTTATCAGTGTCAGCCATCAGGATGTGTCACGGCCTTGCTTGACCAAGTTGCTTTCTCTGAAAGCACGGGAGATATTTTCTTCCAGGTGACATTCCTGTGGCAAACTGCAGTTGTAGCTTTTGTGCCCAATAATCTCCCTGCTCAGGAGTTTGAGTGACTTACCAAAAATATAGAAAAAGTTTCTTCATGTCCTGGATATTGGATGAACTTGGAGGGCCAGGGCCAAAATATTGGCTGTCTTTTTAGCCCAGTTACCTTTCTAGGGGTGGTCTCTGAACTTTAGTGGTTGAACACCCAGAAGAGAAGATCAAAAAATTAGCATTGCAATAGGAGTAATGAACTTAACTATTAATTTTACCTGGATAGCAAGTAGTTTGGAATCTAAAATATAGTTAGAGGACTGTTATTTTTATCAATCATGATTTTTCTAGTATTTGAGTTCCTGTAGAATATCAACAGAAAAATCTTTAAATCAAGAGCCACACATAATACTTTAGCATGACAATCATGATGATATTATCTTTGTACCACGCTTATATATGTATCTTAATATAAAATAGCCATTGTTAAATGCACTCACTCCCATTCTGAAACACATAAGAAAAGGGAAACTCTTAGTTAAGTTATTAACTTTGATAGGATGCCATCTTAGGAAAATGTATAGGCCTATAAATGTACCTGTTATTGTGAGTAGCTGGAGCATAAGAGAAAGGCAAATACCTGGATCAAAAGGAGGTTATTAACATACACAACATGTTGGAAGACCTGCCAGTCAGAAGACATGAATACATTTTGTACACCAGAAAAGTAGCAATAATAATTATTACAATTATATAAAAACTTATGTTCTATAATGTAGCTTAGTACCAAAAGCATCTTTTTAATAACACCTTGTTTTTCCCACCAAAATTTTTGTTTTGAAGATGACCAATATAAACATATCACAGTAACATATTTAGAATTTAGACTGGTGATGCTAACCAATTCAAACATTTTATAATAGCATATTTAAGCAATGTTTATTGGGGTTTGTCTTTCCATGAGGCTATGAAAATTACTGAGGCTCCCATTAGTGATCAAAGACCAGAATAACTGTTTTCTCAGCAGTGCTCATGTATTCACCAAGGGGAGTCCCATTTAAGTGTCTCCCCAAACCTAAAAGTCTCTGTTTAATTACCTTGACAATTTTTTAAATTAATCTGTAAAAACAGATTGTAACAATTAACATATTATTTATAACAAAAAATATATTTTGAGTTATTGAAATTAAACAGTAATATGCATTACATTCAAAGTTAATCTTTAATGTCATTTTGATCATCTAGCAACCTGGAGGAAAAGAGAAGGCATGCTTTTAACTTTAATAACATTTATCTATAAGCTAATTTAAATCATAGGCAAATATCTTTTAAGAAAAAATTTTAAGGGCAAAAAGGAAAAAAAATATTGTTGAGCTCAAACAATTGGACAGACAGACAAACAAACATAAGACAATTTATGAAACTAGAGTGCACTCAAATACATTTGGTCAATTTGAATTATAATATTCCTTTTATAATTTCTTGGTTATAATTGTAATTAAGACTAGTCAAAACTCTTGTAGGTCAATTAACAGAAATCTCTGGTAATTAGAATCAGAAGGAATAAAAGCAATTTATACCTGTAAGTGTAACCTTGTATAACAAGCTTGTAATAGAACAGTAGCATAATCTTGTGTTATAATTATTATAAGAAGTCTATAAGCAGAAAGTAGAGAGAAGAGCAAGTTAATCCTATAATTATAAGTTAAGAATTTGCAATGTAGAGAAAATGTTTTAAATATACCAATTAAACATCTGGAAACCAAACACCAATTAAACAATACTTTAAGTTAGAAATGAAAGGTACATTTGTCAGTTATCCAGCATTTACAATTAGATTTTGTTTGTTTGTTTGGTTGGTTTTGTTTTTTATGTTTCTCCTGCCGGGCAGGACATTACAGCTGATTTTAATATGGAGCAAGCAGACTATGGCAGGCACTGGGCAGTAGCTTAGCATTTGGTCTTTGATCTCTGATATTAACCATTACATTTTGTTTTAATTGTTTTAAAAGCTTATATTTTGTTTTCCAATATTTGTGTAGAAAGAAATAGGGCCCTCAATGTAATTTCTTGTTAAAGTAGTCTGCTAAACAAGTTGTTGATATGTAAATAGGCAGGGCCAGGGGAGAATTATACATTCCTTTGTTTTGTGAAGTCCCACTCCTGGGGCGTGGTGAGGCAGCAAAAGCAGGCAGAGCAGTTGGTGTAGGAACCTTAAAAGTCTCCCCTCACCTGGCTGCAAGGAATGAGGAAGTTGCAGCCTGTGGCACATTGGAATTTCTTTGTTCCTGGAAAACTGAAGAGCAAGCCTGTGGTGCAGAAAAAGTCAGTTTAACTTTTGGTTGAACCAACAATGAAAGTGCCTTAATACTTTCCTCAAGAGTTCTGCCACCAGCATCTCCACTGAGCACCTCCCCATCAAAGCCACCGCAGCAAGAGCCAGCAAGCTCCCCAGAGGAAGCAGGAGGCTCAGTAGGAGTCAGCAGCTCCAGACTGGGTGAGGACCTCCCCACAGCTCCACATTCCTGTGTAGGTTTTTGCAATCTAATCTCACTATTTTTTGCCAGATCTTTAGAGATGGACTCCACAGAGGCTCGATTGGCAAAGCATAAGGAATATATATATATATATATATATATATGGATTTTTTTCTGGTCCCTCAGTTTTGGGATCAGGAAATCCCCCCCCCCCCACGCTTCCACTCCCTCTCCTGAACCAGGGATTGAGCTCAGGATCCTGCACCTGCCAGGCAGGGTCAGAGCCACTGAGCTATATCCCCAAGCACACGTTTGTAGAAAGAAATTCAAAAACTTTGCTAATTGGGACTTCTTTACAGCAAACCTTTTACCTTTGAAATGTGCCATGAGTATTTCTGTACACAAATGTGGCTTGAGGGATCCTGATTTCCCCAAGTTTTACACCTGGTGAATTTCCAATCTGGCTCATCCCTAACTTGTGAATGCACACCCTGGAATGTCCCCTCACCTGAATATGCTACTTTTCTCTTATTCTGGCCTATTTCCTCTCTTGTTCTCATACTCCTCCCTGTTTTGGTTGCCAACTGCCACAGCTTGCAGGGCTGAAGGGCCCATGGAATGAGAACCTCAGGGGATGAAGAAAAGAAAGACAAAGAGACACAAAAGAACAAAGAGATACAAAACTGGGCCCAGGAGGGGTTTTCCTCCTGATGGGAAAGAAAGACTGCCAGGTAACTGCAATGCATTTATTTATAATGGTAGAGATAAGGGAAGTGCAGGGGCAGGTAAAAGAGGCTGATCTGTAATCAGAACCAGGAGAGTAGCTAACGTTTGCAGATCATCATGCTTGATGGTTTTATGGGGAGGAAGAGACATTCTCTCCTTGGCCAGGCCTTGCTCTGCCATGCCTACTTGTTGCTGGTTCTCCTCCCATGGGACCCTGCCTCATCCCTGGGAGCAGGTAAGTTAGGCCCAGCCATAGTGATATACAGCACAATGCTCCCAGCAGGTACATATTTTCCCAAAAGAGTTGAAGACATTATATTACAGTGATACATGCATGCCCATGTTTATAGCAATACAACTCATGGCTAAAACTTGGAAGCAGCCTACATGTCCATCACCAGATAAATGAAAGAGAAAATGTGTTATTTATATACAATGGAGTATTACTCTGCCATAAAGAAATATAAAATTGAATCATTTGAAGGAAAATTGATGCACCTTGAGATCAAAATATTAAGGCAAATCAATATATCACATTTTATTTATTTTATTTATTTTTGCTTTTTGTTTTTTGCTTTTTGGTACCGGGGATCGAACTTGGGACCTTGTGCTTGAGAGGCAGGCGGCAGCACCATTGAGGTAAATCCCTGGCCCCACATTTTATTTTTTTTATTTTTTGTGTATTGAAATTTTATTGGTACATTTTAGGTAAACAATATAATTGACATTCATCACTGGAAATTTGCACCTTTACATAATCTCTATTGGTTCTTATTTTTTCCCCATTCTCCTGCTTTCCATTCAACCCCTCCATTCCTCCCTATTTACAAAGACTTTGTTTCCACTTTTTTCATTTTCTCATATTAATCCTATTTCCTTTTTTCCTTTCCCCCACCCCTCCCACTTCCCCGTCCCCTTTGCCACTTTTCTTCCTATTTCACGTTATCTATTATACCTTTAATTCTTATTACACTTTCAGCTTCTCACACTAGAGAAACTATTTGGCATTTACACATGTGTGTCCTATTTATTTCACTTAAGAGTATCTCCTCAATGTGCATCCATTTAGCTATAAATGTCTCTAATTTCTAATTTTTTATGTCTGAGTAGTACTCCATTTTATAAAAAAAAAACACATTTTCTTTAACCAGTCTTCAGTTGATGGGCAACTGGGGTCCTTCCAAGTTTTAGCTATTACAAACTGTGCTCCTATGAACATGGGTACACATATATCACTGTGGTATAATTCTTTTAATTCTTTGGGGAAGATACCCAGCAGGGGAATAGCTAGGTCAAATGGGACTTCCATTCCTAGTTCTTTGAGGTATCACCATACTGATTTCGACAGTATGGTTGTACCAGTCTACACTCCAAACAGTAGTGGAGCAGTGTTCCTCTCTCCACACAGCCCCGCCAGCATTTGTTATAGGATGACTACATGATAGCAACCATTCTTACTGGGGTGAGGTGGAATCTCAACATTGTTTTCCTTTGCATCTCACGAATGACCAGTGAAGTTGAACATTTTTTCATATATTTATTTGCTATTTCTGCTTCATTGTCTGAGAAATATCTGTTCATTTCAGATGCCCATTTTTGGATTGGGTCTTTAAATTTGGGAGGTCTGATTTTCTAACGTTCTTTATAGATTCGAGATAGTAGACCTTTGTCTGAGGAAAGGCAGGTGAAAATTTTTTCCCACATTGTGGGTTGTCTCTTCACACTGTTGGTGGTTTCTCTTGCTGTACAGGAGCTTTTTAGTAAGAAGAGATCCCACTTGTTGATTGTTTATGCTAATTCATGGGGAACTGAGGTTTTGTTTATAAAATCTTTTCCTACACCAATGTCTTCAAGAGTTCTACCTAACCTCTGTTTCAGCCGGTTTAGTGTTTCTGTTTTAATATTTAGATCTTTAATACATTTCAATGTTAGTTTTGTGCATGAGAGATATAGGTCTCGTTTTAACCTTTGCCAATTTGAAACCCAATTTTTCCAGTACCATTTATTAAAGAGGCTGTCTTTCCTCCAGTAAGGGTGTTTGGCTCCTTTGTCAAAGTTGAGGTAGATGAGTGTGTCTGAAGTTCTTTCTGCATCTTCTAATCTTTTCTAATGGTCCTCATGACTGTTTCTTTGCCAATACCATGCTGTTTTTATCACAGTAGCTTTGTAGCATAGTTTCAAGTTGGGGGTTGTGACACCCCCTGCCATGTCTCTGCTGAGTAGAATTGGTTTTGCTATTCTGGGTCTCTTCTTGTTCCAAATGAATTTTTGGATTGTTTTCTGTAGGTCTGTGAAGTATGCTGCTGGGAATTCAATTGGGATTGCATTAAATCTATTTAGCAGTTTTGGAAGTATGGACATTTTCACTATGTTTATTCTTCCTACACAGGAGCAAGGGATGTCTTTCCATTTTCTGATATCCTCTTCAATCTCTCTTTTCAGAGTGCTATAGTTTTCAGCATAGAGGCTTTTGATTTCTTTTGTTAGGTTGGTTCCCGGGTATTTCCTTTTTTTGGATGCTATTGTGAAAGGAATTGTTTGGCCTATTTCTCTCTCGTAAGGCTGTTGTTTGTGTAGATTAAAGCTATTGATTTTTGTGTGTTGACCTTGTATCCAGCTACTTTACTGAACTTGGTTATTAAGTCTAGAAGACTTTTGGTGGAGTTCTTGGGGTCTTCTATATAGAATATCATGTTATTTAAAAATAATGACAATTTGACTTCTTTGGTTCCTATCTTTATTCCTATTATTTCTTTCTCTTGACTGATTGCTATGGCTAATATTTCCAAGACTATATTGAACAGGATTGGTGATAGTGGACATCCTTGTCTTGTTCCTGATTTTAGTGGGAAGGATTTCTGTTGTTGACCATTTAATATGATATTGACTGTTGGTTTTTCATAGATGGCTTCTATCAATTTGAGGTAGAGACCAGCTATTCCAATTTTTTGTAGGGTTTTTATCATAAATGCATGTTGGATTTTGTCAAATGTTTTTTCAGCACCTATTGAGATGATCATATGGTTTTGTCCTTGGCTCTATTGATATAGTGTATTACATTGATTGATTTGCATATTTTGAACCATCCCTGCATCCCTGGGATGAATCCCAGTTGGTCAGGGTGTATGAACTTCTTGATGATTTTCTGCATTCTATTTAACAGTATCTTAGTAAGGATTTTTGCATCTATGTTCATTAGTGAGATGGGCCTATAGCTCTCTTTTTTGGTTGGGTCTTGCTCTACTTTGGTGATCAAGGTGATGCTTGCTTCCAGGAATGAATTCGGGTGTATTGCTTCCCTTTCAATTTCATTGAAGAGTTTAAACAGTAGTGGCAGTAGTTCCTCTCTAAATGTCTTGTAGAATTTAGGGATGAAGTCATCAGGACATGAGCTTTTCTTAGTTGGTACATTTTAATTATGTTTTCAATTTCATTGATTGCTATAGGGTTGTTTAGAATTTTTAGGTCTTCTTTATTTAACTTTGGTAACTCATAGATATCTAGGAATCTGTCCATTTCTTCTATGTTTTCCACCTTATTGGCCTATAGGTTCTCAAAGTAGTTATTCACGATCCTCTGGATTTCTGCTGGGTCCATTGTAATTTCATCCATTTCATTCCTAATTGCATGGATTTGGGCCTTTTCTTTCCTTTTTCTGGTACAGTTGGCTAAGATTTTGTCAATTTTGTTCATTGTTTTGAAGAACCAACTCTTGGCTTCATTTTTTTTTTTGTATCATTCTCTTAGTCTCCATTGCATTGATTTCTTCTCTGATCTTTATAATTTCCTCCCTTGTATGAGCTTTGGGTTTGTTCTGCTTTTCTTTTTCCAGAAGCTTGAGGTTCGGCATCAGCTTGTTTAATTGGGTACGCTCAATTTTTCTAATGTTAGTATTCACTGCTATGTATTTACCTCATAAGACAGCTTTCATTGTGTTCCATAGATTCCAATATGTTGTCGTCGCAATGTCATTTAATTGTAGGAACTGTCTGATTTCTTCTTCTATTTCCTTTGTGATCCATTGTTTATTCAGAAGTGTGTTGTTCAAATTCCATGCGTTTAAGAAATTCTTGCAGTTTCTTTTGCTATTGATCTCCAATTTCATCACAACATATCTGATAATATGCAGGGGATAACTTCAATTCTTTGCACTTAAACATGTTTTATGAGCAAGTATGTGGTCAATTTTGGAGAACGACCCATGTGCAGCTGAAAAGAATATGTATTCTGATTTTGTGGAGTGGAACACTGCATGTGAATATCTGTTACTTTCATTTGTTCAAGAGTTTGATTGAGTTCTGGTATTTTGTTGCTTATTTTTTGTCTAGTAGATCTATTTGTGACAGTGGGGTATTGAGGTCTCCCACTACTATTGTATTAGTGCTTATTTGATTTTTCATGTCTGTTAGTATTTCTTTTATATAGTTGGGCTCACTAGTGTTTGGTGTATATATGTTTATGATTGTCATCTATTCCTCTTGGATTCTTCCCTTTACAAGGTTGTAATGCCCTTCTTTGTATCCCTTAATCAGTGTTGGTTTGAAATACACTTGATCTGCAAAGAGAATAGCTACTCCTGCTTTTTTTCAGTTTCTTGTTTCATGGAATATTATTTTCCACCCTTTAACTTTCAGTCTATGAGTTTCTTTTTGAATTAAGTGTGTTTCTTGCATGCAGCATATTGTTGGATCTGGCTTCTTGACCCATTCTGCCAGTCTATTTCTTTTGATTGGTGAACTGAGACCATTAACACTGATGGTTATAACTGAGATGTATTGAATTTTCCTTTGCATTACATTTTCTTTTTGTTGGATTCTCCCCCTTTGTGTTTAATTTCTTCTTGTGCTGGATGGATTCATTTTGCTGGGCTTCCTGGGGTTTTGATCCCTATTGTCTTTTCCTAGGATATTGTCTAAAACATTTGGAGTGCTGTTTTGGTACTCATGAAGTTCCTAAGATGCTGTTTGTCATGAAATTATATCATTTCTCTATCAATTTTGTAAGCTAGTTTTGCAGAGTACATCAATCTAGGTTGGAGGCCATTTTCCTTTAGGGCTTGAAGTATGTCCCTCCAAGCTCTTCTTGCCTTGAGGGTTTGCATTGAGTAATCTGCTGTGATTCTGATGGGCTTTCCTTTTTGTGTTATTTTTTTTTTCTCTAACTACTTATAGAATTTTGTTCTTCTGTTGGGTTTTGAGAATCTATTATATGCCTATGTGTAGATTTTTTTTTTTTGGTACCAGGGATCGAACTCAGGTCCTTGCACTTGCGCAGCAGGCAGCAAAACCAGTGAGCTAAATCCCCTGCCCTGTGTAGATGTTTTTGATCAAGTCTAGTTGGAATCCTATATGCCTCACTTATCTGTATGTCAAGTTCTTTTCCCCTGCTTGGGAAATATTCTGCCATCATGTCTATGAACATTGTTTTAATGTCATCTTTACTCTCTCCTGTTTCTTCATTGACTCTTATCAGTCTTATGTTATTCTTTGCATCATCTAGCAGCTGCTGGATTGATTTCTTGTGGTTCCTTACTATTTTAAAGAACTTTTTCTTTTCTTTGGAACTAATTGCAATCATTTTCTATATCTGAAATTCTGTCCTCACATTGGCTCATTCTGCTGCATAAACTTTCAATGGAGCTTTTAATCTCCTGGATATCTGTTTGCATATGTTTTATGGATTCCATTTGTTTCCTATGTTGGGATTCCATTATGTTTCTCAGCTCTTCTATTTTTTTATCTGTGTGCTTTCTAGATTTATTAATCATTTTTTGCACTATGTACACAATCTCTGCTGATATCTGTGAAATTATTTTTGATTTCATTTTTTCCAAATACTCTTTTTTTTCCAGTTCAGGGAGTCCAGGTGGTTCAGTATCAGATCATTCCATCTCATTTCCCTTTGGGGTTACCTTAGGTGATCTGGAAGTCTGATTTTGAGACTTGTTTATGTGTTTTCTCATTTCAATGGGGGAGGGATGTGTGTGCTGGCACCCATTCAGCTCACCCCCTTAGCACTCAGGACAGTGGTATGGCGGCCCAGAAGGTTCACCTCCTCTGCTCTGTGGGCAGCAGTTCTCTGTTCTCAGGTGGTGCTATGGCTGCTCATAAGTCTATCACTTTTTAGATGTGTAAATTTTAGTAAGTCCACTTATTGATGTTTCCTTACCTATGAAATAAAAATAGAAATGGTATATATCTTTCATATTCATTGAGAGCATTGAAAGGAAATATTTAGTGGAGTGTTTGCCATATTGGAAGCACTCACTAAATGGTGCCTGTTTGAATTTTGGTGTTGCTTATGTTTTCACATTGCAGGATTAACAATAACTGGGCTATCTGGAAAAATGATATGAATGTAGATGTAATTCTTCATAATTCTATATATTCAGCAAATGCTTAGAGCTCTGAGTATGGTAGATATCTTAGCCACTTCCTCATTACTTAGCCAGAATGCCCAACATTCACAAATTAAAGGTGGAGAGGTTTATTTTGTCTCACATTTTCATACCATGTTTGGCTGACTCCAAGGCAGAAACAACATGGCAGAGAGGAATAGTGGAAGAAAAGCTGCTCAACTGAGCAAAGCCAGAAAAGAGAGAGAGAAGAAGAAGCTAGACACAAGAGTAGATACTTCCAGTTCATGTCTCACCATGACCTTCATCCAACCAAGCCCTCCTTGTAGTAGCACATTAAGCTATTGAACTCATCAATGGATTCATTCTAGCCCTATGATCCAATCTCCTTCTACACATATGAGAATTTTGTCAGAATTTTTAGATATAAACCATACAAGTTCATCCATAGTCCCCAAAACTTATATTTATCTAATTATATAAAATGCATTTAGTCTAGCTCCAAGAGCCCCCCAAGTTTTAACATTGCTGAAAAATACAAGTCTCAAGTCTCCTCTGAGACTCAAGGTGGACTCTAGCTGTAAGCCCCTATAAAAGCAAAGATAAATACTTCCAAAATAAAATGGCACATGATAAACATTCCATTCCAAAAAAAAAAGGAATATAGAGATAAAAAGGAATCACAGTAAAGCAAGACCAAATCTGAGCAGGGAAAACATTAAATCTTGTAGCTGTGTGTCAAGTAGTCAGGCCAGTTGAGGTGTAATTTCCAAAGGGCTGAGGTGAACCCATCCATATTTCACTGCTGGTTGCAGCCCACATGGACTCTCTCCTGGAGTCACTCCACTCACACTGTAGGTCTGGGTAAAAGCAGCCAGAAGTACCCACATTATAGCCTGAAAGTTTGGCTTCTTTTAAATTATGTCCACAAGATTAAATTGACTCCTGAAAATCCTCAGGACATGGGCAAAATGAAGGCAAAATTTCTGCAAGACTATAACACATATTGCCTCTAGTCCAACTGTCAATGGAGTTCTTGTCCCCAACTCATACTTCCTGAGCCTTTATTCTCTACATTCTTATCAACATTCTTTTCTTCCACCCTCCAACCAGAATCTCTAATCAAGGTCATCTTACAGTATTCTAGGACTTCTGTAGTTGTCATCTCCAAATGTTTCCAAATTCCTCCTGCATGTCAGCTCTAAAGGGTTTTAAACCACATGATCAGGTGCAGTCATAACAATGACACTACTCTTGTAACAAAATCTGTCTTAGTTGCTTTCTCATTGCTGTCACAAAATACACAACACTCACACCCTAAAGGTGGAGAGTATTATTTTGGCTAATGGTTTTAGTCCATGGTCAGCTGGTTCCCAGGTAGAAAGAGGATGACCTTGAGAAATGGTGAAGGATAAAATGCTCAACTTATGGCACACAGAAAGCAGAAAAAGAAGCTTGGTTCAAGAATACACCTCATCAAGTCATGTCCCCCATGGCCCACCTCCAATGAAGCTCCTTCTCCTAGCACCACATTCACCTACTGAACTCCTCAGTGAATGGATGAATCCAATAATGAGTGTAGTGCCTCCATGATCCAGTCCCTTTACAAGCATATGAGACATTAAGGGGGAGTATTAGATCTGAATTGTAACAGTATGTATCTTAGCTCAATAGATATTTTTTCTTTTCATCAGGCAGAGCCAAAACATACAACAGATAGTAGATAAGCTAGACTGTAGCCTGGGAATCAGAAATTCCAGGTTCTAGTCTCAGACTGACTTGTTCAATATCCATGACCAAATCCTACTTCCATTAAGCTTCCATAGTTTCATCTCTTAAATGGGTGAACAATTTTGGTTATTAGTTCATTCACACATGTTTT
Organism: Heterocephalus glaber; assembly: GCF_053883595.1. Classification (NCBI taxonomy): domain Eukaryota; kingdom Metazoa; phylum Chordata; class Mammalia; order Rodentia; family Bathyergidae; genus Heterocephalus; species Heterocephalus glaber. The sequence continues at coordinate 4,197,881 of NW_028258473.1, read as the reverse complement.
TCATTCTAACACAGGTAATAGCTAATAGTCACAGCATAGTTGATTACATTATCAGCAATGAGAATCACTTTGAAAAGTAAGTGAAATGGTAAGCTTATATTATTTAGATGGCAACTCGGGGAAATGTGAAGACTGGTTTGAAAGGGAAGAAAAAGAAACAGAGAGACATTTTTAGGTTGGTCCAGTGCTCTATGCAAATAATTAACTCACTATATGCATTTCATATACTACCATGTCACTTTTGTGAATTTCAAAATGATGTTAAATTGTGTGACACATATGGGGAGATCTGGCCTCAGGAGAGGGAAAAGCACAGAGCACATCAGTTTTCAGCCTGCTGCCATCCTGGCTTCTCCTTAGAGGAAGTAAAAATTTCCACACTACAAGCAAGCTTTTGTGGAAGGTCAGTTGTGCAAGTTTGGTACAAGCTGGAGTGGAATGGGACTGAAGAGAAATTCAAAGGCCACTGCAATTAGTGTCTATGCAAATGAACAGAGACCCATTTGTCATAAGCATTTACTGTTGACTGTGCTCTATTTTAGGGATATAGTGTAGCAATTCACGTCAAAACTTATTTTTAAGATTTAAATATTTTCCTGATTATTAAAGAAAAGCAATTTTATAATGGAAAATTTATAAAGTACAAAATGCTAACATTTATAACAAAAATTTTTGGAATGCTATCACAGTATAACAAACACTATGCTAGGCATGCATTAACGAATACATCTAGCCTCATAACAGCCCTGTCAGGTGGATACCTCTTGGATTTCTATATTTTGGGGGTGAAAACTCAGATTCAGTTTTCTTACATAGTAGTATTATTGTTATTATTATATTATCATTATTTTTTCAGTACTGGAGATCAAACTCAGGACATTGCACATGCCAGGCAGGTGCGGTGCCACCGAGCTACATCCCTGGCCCTCAGATTCAGTTTTCTTGCTCAATCTCACAATGCTCATGCATGGTAGAGCTAGAATTGGAGGTCTATTTTATCTGACTCTAAAGTTTGTGTTTTTACCATGTTATAAAATTTAAGTGAAGCATAAACCCATAAAAAGAGAAAGATCAATTTATTATTTCACAATCCAGAGTTAATCACTGATTTACTGGGCATGTTTTTAAAAAGTTATAGATTTCAGAGACAACAGACTTCAAAGGAATTGTGAAGTCTTACCTTTCCATTTGATGAATAAAATGATGAAGGAAGTATGAGGAATTAATCCAGTTGGTGATCCATTTTAAAAATAAAAACTTCACAAAATGTGGACATTAAAGTAAAAGGCCACAAAATCTATCTATCATTTAAACATAACCAATATTGAGTACACTATCTTTTAAAAATATGCAGTTTTTGAAAAAGAGGGAGAGAGAGAGAGACAGAGACAGAGACAGAGCGAGAGAACATGAAAGAAAGACTAAAGAGAGGAAGGGAGTAAGTGGGAGGGGAGACAGAAGAATAAGGAGAGAAATGAGGGGGCATAGAAATAGGTGTATGAAATATGACCAAAAAACCCTACTATTCTCTATGACTGATATGCATAATAAAATAAAAGAATGCCCCCAAACTATGCAGCTGTTAGCATGTTAACAATTAGAATCCTATTTATCTTACTGGTCATCTTGTTGTCACAAGTTCTGTTTTAAATCACAGCATTATATTCTTAAATATATGTTATTGTTTAGTACTTTTATTGTTTCATATTTCCAGTATCTTAAATAACATTTCAGTATATGTATCTTTATATATATATTTATTAAATTTACAAAATTTCACACATATTTTCATTTTCTAAGAATAAATGATGCAGTACTAAATAGCAAAATGCAAATATATTTAGAGCAATGTTATGCATAGTTTAACTTCTGAGATGAAGCTAACATGTAGTAAGGGTGATGCCACTGTAAAATGTCTTCAACAAGTTGCAAGTAATATCCTGATCACTATTGACAAGAATTTATTGGTAAAACACAGAAATGTGAAGAAAAAGGCTTTGGGCAATCTGCCAAATTTTAAAAAATATTTTCAAAGTAAATTAAATGAAAAAAATTCACAAAGATCCAAAATAATCTCTTTATTCCTAATATGATGGAAATAAGAAGATATCTTTTAAATAAAAATTAAGCCCTGTGGCAGAACTTAGGCAAATATTCAGTAAAACTTCTATTTATGTTTTCTTCATGAACACACATCCAGACTACATTTCCAAGCATTTTTTTACCATTAATTGTGGTCAAACACAGAGCTCTAACAAACAGAATGCAAATGAAAGTGCTTTGTGTCATGTCCAGGACTTGCCTCAACTATCTCTCAAAATATGACCTTCCACATTCTCTTTTTCCAGCAGTTTGATATACATGATCACAATAACTTAGGAAATTGTGAATTAAAGATAAAAAACTAAATATAGAAAGAAAGAACTCAGGTCTTTAGATCAACATTTGAAAGAAAGCCTTTATTTTGCATGTTTTGAAAATGAGAAATAAATTTCTACTATATTTGGGCCATTAATATTTTGGGGTTTATTTGTTACTGTAGATAATATTGCCTTAAGTACTATATAATCTTCAAGGAAATGCACTGAAAGTACTTGTAATAGGCAAAAATGTTAGCAAAACATAAGTAAGCCACTTTAAGTGATGAAAAAGTATTCATTATTAAGACAGAATTTTATATGAAAGGATCATTAGGCAATTTTTTCTTGTACTAGAACCAAAAGCGGCAGTGAAATATAGTTATTGAAAGAGAAAAGGGTTTGGTTAAGAGGATTGCAAATGGGAAAGTTTAACTTTAATAACTGGAAAAAAGACATGAAATAATATTTAAATGTAAATTCTACATAAAGAACAGTTAGAGTGGAGTAAGAAGAAAAGAAGAAGCCAAGTATAAGTGAGAGACATATAAGAGAAAAAGAAATAGAGACTGACATGTAATGAGTGAAATGTCTACTTTAATGACCATGCCACTTTAGTCCCTCTTTGCTGACAGTGAGTCTTTTTTGGTTTGTTTTTGTTTTTTTGAGACAGAGTCTTGTTATTAGTTCAGGCTGGCTTTGAGCTCACTATGTAGCTCAGATTGGCCTTAAGCAACTCAGTCTCCTGGTTGCTGGGATTACAGGTATGCACCACTACACCCGGTGATAGTGGACCTTTTCTAAGGACAATTTCTTTGGCCTCAGCCTCCTTTTTGGAAAGGAAGCCAGAATTCTTTCACCATAGTTTTTTCCCATGAGGTCCTGGCATCACAGCCCCAGCTAATTAGATCCAGAATTTGAGCAACTTGAAGCAAAAACAGCCATTCATATGCTTCACATAATATTCATGGGCAAGGACATAACCTTACAGGAGAACTTCGTCTAATCCAGCTATTCTAAATCTGGTTTATACCTACCAGTCCAATGAGGTGCTACTCTTGTTATATCTGAATGTAAAACATATACAAAGTCAATTAGGCAAAAACATCACAATCAGCAGAAGTAGAAATAAAGTCACTATGTGATATAAGATTAGGGAAAATGTACATCACTGAGTTATCTTCTATACAGAATATTCTAGTGGTTTCTATTATATGTTATGTCTCCATATGTTCTTAAAGTAACTTTGCATTACCTGAAGTAGGGAGAGCATGTCTCTTTGTCTTGCTAAGCAATCTAACTATTAAAATATTCACTAAAGCATTTTAAAAAGCAACATGATCTTAACAGGGAAAGCTGGGATTTTTAACTTGAATGCTATTTAGTAGAAACATTATGGCTTCTATGGCTTTATCTGAGAGTTAAATGGATGTTAATGAGAAGAAATTATTTTATATGCTTTATACATGACACACTTGATATGCTAAAAACTCCCAAAAGTTATTTCCAAGCAGCACCTCTTTGCCAAACTTTTGACTTGTATATAAAACCACCTTCTTCAAAAGTTAATTCATATGTACAATAAGCATTTCTAACTTATTATATCTCAAGCCAAATTAGAAATCTTTTCTACTCAAAATTATGGTTTTATTCTTTGAATAGCAGCCAGAAGACAAGAAGGCCTATAATTATTTCCCTTGCTTCTCTTGGCAAAGCACGATTCCAAATGGTGGAAACAAAGCAAGACAAAAAAAAAAAAAAAAAAAAAACTCTGATAGATGGAATGGAAAGAGGAAGCAAACAAGTTAGAAGACCTATACTACAAGAACATGAAAACTTAGTGTCTCATCACTCTTCCCTCATCTAAAAGACAACCCAGGCCAAGTGTTTCCAACCCCAATATAGAAAAGAAATCAACCCACATAGAACATAGGCTCATTTCTTCTCTAAATAGGAACTACAGCAGTAGCACCTGGAGAGCTTAGTAGCACCAGCAGGAGGAATTTATCAGAACTTTCAATGACAATCAGTGGCTGGAAAAATTTGTTCCCACCAGGCTTGAACTTTTCCTCCTCCACCAATAGCATGGTGGCACTGACAAGACATCCCTTGATAGAAATGGACCAACCTGGGCAGTTCTCTTTGTCTTTGGAGCCCAGAGTCCTTTCTCTCAAACAGATATTCCAAGTATCTCAGCCTAGAGAAACATCCTCTTCCCTTTAGACAGCATCAACAGAGATCAATAAGAGATTTCCAGCACCAGATGAATAAAGCCAGCAAAAATAAAACCAGAAAGGTCCTGGAAATTGAATTATTACTGAAAAAGAGCCTAAACCTAAACAGTGTGGCTCCCTGGTAAAATAAAAGAATTATATACAACACCAAGTTTCTTAACATAATGGAAAAAATGTACAGGATACAATCAACAATCACTTGTCATACTATGGACTAGTAAAATCACAATTTGAATGAGAAACGAATGAGTTGTCATGATATATCAAGATAAATCAGATGTTTGAATTATCTGGCAAGGCTTGTAAAGTAGATAGCATAAAATTCCCCCAACAATGAAATGAAAAATTCTTTGAAATGTATGAAAATATAGAAAATCCCAGCAAACAAATAGAAGTTATATAGTAAACCAAATGACAAGTTTAGAATTTAAAAAATTGATAAAGACTAGTTGAATGGGCTCATTGTAAAATGGAGATAACAGGAGAATAACAATTACTAAACTTTTGGACAGATTAATAGAATTTACCTAATCTGAAAAAGAGAGAGGAAAAAAAGAGTAAAAAATTGAGCATAGGGTCAGGAACCAGCAGGGAAATAACAAAAATCCAATATTTGTATCATCGAAGTGCAAGAAAGTGAGGAAAAAGTGAAATGGAACTGAAAGAGTATTCCAAGAAATAATGCATGAAAGTTAGGAAAGACCATCAGATTTAAGAGGCTCACTAACTCCAAAGAAATATACACTAATGTACATCATTACTAAACTTTTGAAAGATAAAAGAAATGAAAAATCTTGAAGGTTATGAGAAAAGAAACACCTGATATATAATACAACACCAAGTATAATGGTGTAATTTCTCATCAGAAGCAATGGAAGCCAAATGAATGTGGCAAAACACTTCAGGAGTAAAGGAAATTTCAATGGCAAGTTCTATACCTAGCAAATTTATCCTTAGGGAATAAAGAGGGGAAATCATTTACAGACAAAGAAAAACTAAAAAAGGTTGTTGCTACTAGAACTACTTTTAAAAAATGTGGAAAGGAAGTTCTTCAAACTGAAAAAAGTGATAAATGATAAAAGTTTCACATCATCAGGAAGAACTAAAGGACAACACCAATAAGAAAACATAAATATGGCTTTAAGAATTTGACAAATCATTTTGATGACTGAAAAAAAAATTATGACAGCAATGATCAGGGCCCCACACAACCCCTGCCACATTGTCTTTATGATTTTATTTTCTTTAACTGTTGCTGACATTCATTTTATTCAGCCATACTTGCTTCCTTATTATTCCTCAAATACATCAGGAATAGCCTTGTTGGCTTTGGCACTCACAGTTCCCTCTGCATAGAATGTTCTTCCTTCAAACATTCATGTCATCTTTGTTCAAAGTGTCCCACTCGGAGTCTCTTCTTGACCATTTTTCTTGAAAATTGGTCTCCCTACTCCCAGTACCCTCTACCCCTATCTTGTGTTTTTTTATTTCCTTTAATATAAATAAACACACATTTTCTCAAGCTCAGAGAAACATTATCAGAGACTAGAAGACACATAAAAATGGAGATTATTACAAAATAAGAATATGTCTCAATTCAGCAATATTTCACTTTCTATCCTACTAATTTTTATCACTTATTTCTTGAACACCTACTACATACTGAGCTTTATATACAAAGCTCTTTTAATATTTGCAACAAATTTATGAAGCACACATTGTCATTTTCTTTGTTCTAAGGTGCTACTAATGATAGAAAAATCAACACTAATTTCATAACCACTTTTTAGAAGAAAGAAAACTCAAAGTTAAAAAGGCAGGTTGGAAGGACCGACTCCTATGTTAAATATGCATATATGGATTGAAAGACCATTTCCAATTTAAAAAATTATATTTTAACATTTAAAACAATATGCTATTAGCTCTTTTTCATACATGAATAAACTGAAGATCAGAGAGTTGATGTAACTTGCATTGAGTTGCAAATCTAAGTAAACAGTATAACTCAACTACATCTCTAAATCATTCCTAAGGATGTACTATTTAAATTATACTTCCCTGCCTCCTAAGAGGTTATCTCCATGACTCTCAAGCAGATTTTCACCATCTCATAATAGATATCCTCAGATGTTTTGGAGAATCGATGATGCCATTGTGAATTGTGAATACCACCAACACTTAGAAGATGGGGTCCAGCAAAGTTAAATATTTATAATGTGCATGGAACCAGTTTCACATAATGAAGTACTATTCCATAAAAAGGTAAAAAAGAAAAAGGCTGAATAATCAACAACATAAACTTATGCCCAACTCTATGCTTTTGCTTGGCTAAGTTCTTGGGATTCAAGGATGAAAAAGACCTGGTTTTTACTTTCAGAAATCTCATAGGCCAAACATGAAATTCATACGCAAGCAAACAATTGTCTTTCATAAAGCACAAAAAGTAATTTTGTAAAAAGTTTGGATGAAACAATATAAGAATCAAAAAGAGTGAAAAAGGTAAGTCAAGAAAGGGTCCATGGAGAAGGTAGCTTTTTAATTTGGTTTTGAAAAACAAATAAGAGTAATATGGTTTTATATATATATATAATTTTACTTTTAAATTACAATAATTGCACATATTCATGTGCTCCAGTATGATAGTTCAATACTTGTATATAATGTTTAATCCCTAAATCAAGGTAATTGTCATATACAACACCTCAAATACTGTCCATTTCTTTGTATTGCTAACATCAAAATCATCAAAATCCTCCTTAGCTATTTCAAAATACAAAATTAGTTATCATCAAAAATATTTACACTATTAAATATGACTTAAATTATATAAAAAGAAGTATGTATTTCAGAGATGGGGCAGCACATGTAAAGACATTAATTGGGAAAGGACATGTCAGGGAAGTTAGCTATAGGTAATCACTCACTGAAACTACAGCTCTAAGGCTGAGCCACATTATATTCTACATTGGCTAATTCCTACAGTATTTGTGAGTTCAAAAGCAAACTATATAGCCTCTTTCTAGCTCAATTTTTTCTTATACAAAATGGGAATAGAATCTATCTCATAGGATTGATGGGAGAATAAATGTATTAATATATGTAAAATATTTGGAAAGGTATCTAGCACATAATAATATTTCAATTAATGTTACTGTTAGTTATTTTAAACATAAGATTTTTAATATTTGGTTCAAGTATAGGTCTAAGACAGATGAGATTACAGAGATGATAGATAGATAGATAGATAGATAGATAGATAGATAGATAGATAGATAATAGCTAGATGTTGCAGTTTAGGGAAATATTAAGATGTTTAGTTTAAAAATTGAGTTAGGATATATGAAACAGAAAGGCAGAGCAGAGCTCAAATCAAAAATTTCTCTGTATTTATACCATATATAGCATAAGGAGTTTAGATTTCATCCTCTATGAACTGGAGAACCATAGGTTCTTAAGCATAGAAGTAACATGTTCACATTTTTATTCTTATACCACTCTGTCATATGGAAGATGAATTGAAGAAGAAGGACTGCAATCAGGGAGATCAAGTTGAAAGTGCTTGAAGAAATGCAGATAAATTACTAATATACATAATATACATAATAAGATAATGTCAGATTAAAAAAAGGATAGATTTGTGAAGGATTCACAGTCTACAAGAGTTGAATATTGATTGATTGGACCTAAATGAAGTTGGAAAAGTGTGAATAGTGGAAGTTAAAAAATCTAGACCTAGAAGTCTCTTGACTCTCATCCAGGGCTCTTAACATTTCTCTAAGCTGTTTACTTTTCTATGCTGCTTCTATTAGCTTGTGCTGGACCTCTTCCATGGCACAGGAGTCTGCTCTTTTAGTGGAATATCCTGTGTATCCTATTTGTCTCCATTTTTATACTAAGGGGCTCTAAACTGGAAGTGCAACTTCTTTCTTTCCTTTATGATGTTCATTTATAGAAGCATTCCTGGAGATTGGCCAACCCCTACACAGAAGGTTCTATGGCCCTTGGGTGGCCTGAGCATGGACAGAGGAATTGAGAAAGGAGCATAAAGCCCTCCTCTGCCTAATGGCACAATTCTCTGGGATCCACTTTTATATCTCCATGGGAAATTTCTGCAAATGCTGTGATTTCAGCCACTCTGGGGGCTTTTCCCAAACTCTTGGCTAAGCCTCTATTTCTTCCATTTCTAAACTTTGTATATTTCAAGGGAAATCTGATCTGGACCCTTCTGATTCATTTACACTTAAATCATCCAAGGGCTCTGTTGTAAGAGTGAACTCCACTCCAAAAATGTCTTATAAGCTTTGGTTATAAAACTCCCTAAGATTTTGTGAGCTAGAATTTTTAACTCCCCTTTTCTTTGAAACAAGATATTGTGACTTTGCCAAGATTAAATGGATTTCCAACCTCAAAGGGGTCGTGTTGTTTCAAGAGTCAGAAATCGTGAAAGTCAAAGGCCCAAATGCATTCTTCAAGAATTGGCAATAATGAACCCCAGGAGGATAGGATAAAATGATAAATCTAAGAGCAGATGGGTGAGAGGGTAATAGGAAGCATTCATTCTATCCTTTTGGCTCAGTATCCAAAAGCCTTAGAACTTTCATCCCTTCACTGGGAAAATGAAACCATGAGATAGCACACCCTTTCAAGGCAGAAGCAAAGTTAGGCAGAAAGAAAAATTCCATTTTGAAACAAATGTCTAAGAGTTTAAAATGCTCTTTGCAGTCTTTCCTCTAAGTTAGTTTTCTAAAAGCTCTGTGAGCTGGGAATAATTTTTCCTAATTCTCAGAGGAACAGAATGAGTTTAAGAAAAAGTGAGATGACATATTCAAGACCACAGAACTGAACCAATAGCAAAGACAGAAATTTTCTTGAACTAACTTTAACTTCAGATTGCATTAGAATGGAAGAAATAAGATGTGATAACTTACCTTGAGATTGCTGACAGAGAAGTCCATCATTAATGACAGGGTTACTTTCCAGAAACTTGATGTCTCTCTGTCTTACCAGCTCTTTGGAGCCCCATGGAAAGTTTATTCATGCATCCCTTAGAACATGTAAAACTCTTGTTTTAAGGTGATCTATGCATTTATTTTGTAAATTTTCAATTCATTACTCTAGTATTTCATTTGAGTATGAATCATTCAAAGCTGAAATATGTGTTATAGTGTCTAATTCAGTGTCAGACAAAAAATGGAGTGATCTCTCAATAAGGATTAAATAGATATATGTGTTGAGGGTAGGTCTATGAGAAGAGACCAGCATAAATGTATGTGAATGTGTTTGGTTGTGAGATAAATGTGTTTTAGAGATATCTTGTTGGGGGAGTGAGTGTATTCATATGTATTAGAAAAGCGTGAAGTACATATGTATGTTTATCTGTGTGTATTGGGAAGACACAATTGTGTAAGCATACATAGAGGTGAAATCTGTCTAAATTTTATTCTGGGATTGCATATGAAAGGGAGGCGACTTTGAGCTATCTGAAGTAATTCTTTGACAAAATCTAAAGCTTTGTGGCCACTACTCAGCCCTGAAATTTACAAAGACTTGCTCTGAACATATTTTGAAGGTTTCTCCTGATGCTCTCCACCAGGGGAATGAAGCACAAAGCCAGCAATCCACAAAACAAAGCCATCAAATTTCATAATTTAAGCCCCCAACTTATCATTTCTGTGGCCTTTTTTGCCCTGTCTTTACATACTAAGCACCTAGAGCTCTCAAGTTAGAGCACATCTCAGTGGAACAAGGAAAATGTCTATTTGCTAGGGTTGAGCAAGAAATCTAGGGATGTCCCTCCAGAACGGAAGGCTACCAAGTTCTTTTTGGCTGCTGTCAAATTCTTGCAGCTGTCAATCATGAGGTGAATGAGAATCTACAGAATTTTTTTAAACCACGGACCTCTTGTAAACAGACACTCCTCCTTTAATGACAGAGCCACATTCCTGTGACTTGATCTTTAGATGAATGGATTGCTAAATGAGAAGTTGAATACAGTATGTACATTGTGAATATTCACAACAAAGAAATAGTCAAAGGAAATTTCAAATTGACAACTTTGCTTTTATCAGTATAACTCTTACATGCAGTATTGTAATATATAACAGGACATTAAAAGAAAGTACTTTACAATACAATCAATAAAAATTATAGTTCAAACTGTTTAAATAAGGTGTTCTGTATCAAAAAAGACACTGAGACTGTATAAACAAGATGTACAGAGCTGTACAAAAAAGATAGGTCATAAGTTCAAACAGTGTACCTCAGTGATAAGCCCAAACAATTTTAAAACATTTAGGTCATTAAACAAGGAATATCTGTACAGAGCAACGGAACTGGGAATACAGAATCCATTAGATTATTATTCTCTTCTTTCAGCATCACTATATAAATGTATTTTCAACAGGACCTTTCATTTAAAAAAAAAACCCACATTTCCTTTTGTTACAATGAAGGGAAGTTCTCTTCCAATTTTTCTACCTGTATTTTATCAGACTTCACTTTAGTTTATATTAATGCCTCTTCCTACATATTCTCCCTAATGTATCATCATCATCTTACAAAATTCTCAAGTATCTTTCACAAAATATTCTTCCATAATCCCACATTCTCCTTTATCTAACTTATTTAGGAATTTCTATGTTCCACTTAGTGAGATTTCTTAATATTACCCATTTATTTCACCTGCACATCACTCAAAAAAAAATACTCTAGTTGATATTATCTTTGATGTTCATGTTGTCAAATCTCATGATTTTTTTCTGACTTCAAATTACTAAACTTTGATACAACTTTTAAATGTTGATTTCTCAATTTATTTAAAAATATTGTTATAAAGAATTTACCCTAGAGCTTAGCAGCACAGGCTAAGAGGTCCCTGGCTGTCTGGAACCCTGCTCCATCTGGATTGCCATGCCCTCCCGCAACCAGTAAGATGGTGAGGAACCCCTTGACATGCCAACTGGCGACCAGCTTAGCCACATGGGTACCAGCAACCCCTGCCCCACCTCTGGCCTCCTGGTTGTGCTGCTACCTGGTTCCACACTACAGAGGGGCAGGGGGGCATAAAGGCCATTGTCCTGAGCTGCAGTAGTGAACAACAGAGGGCCTCTCTCAGACTCCTTGATGAAAACTGAAGCCCACTGGAAAAGTGAAGAGAATCTCTGCAGTAAAGGCACACCAGATCACCGTACTTGGTAAATTGAAGGGATCGTCACCAGCAATCAGAACCTGGACTAACTGCAGGGGAAGGGCAACTGGAACCTGCAGTAGAGCCTTGAAGAGTTCAACCCTGCAGAAGGACAGGGAGCTCAGCTTGGGACTTGCAGCCAGAAATCTGCCTGAATCTCACAGGTCTGTGACTGGCTTGCTGAGACTTATTGACTAATATCAGCACCCTGCTGCCCACATTGTCTATCCTGACAGCAGAGACATATCCTGAAGGAGGCCCTTCATTTTTACTTTTTATTTGTTATTTTCAAAATTATTTTTTTGCTCTTATTTTTAATTTTTATTTTTTTCTACTCTTTTCAAATTTTTCTTCTTTCTTTTTTTCTTTTCTCTTTTCTTTCTCTCACTCATTCTCTTGATGTCCTACATTGTTCTTCATCTCACTTTGTGTTCCTGTTCTAGTCCTAATTCATATTTTTCTTTTATTCTTTTTTCCTTCTCTTGCCTCTGTCCTCTGGTCTCACTGCTTACCTTCCCCTATCCTTCTACCTACCTATCCTTCCCTCTCCAATTCCTGCTAACTCCCCATCCTGAAAGGTAAAGTTGCTATATTGAAGAGTTTATTTACTATAAACATATGTTGGGTTGGTCTTCGATTTTTATTTACTTCACACATTTAAAGGTGATAGATTAATAACTATGACAAATTGTCATTTTCTAAGATGTACTTAAAGTTATTGTGTTGCTGATTGTATCAATTGGGCTAAGGTTTTGTGATTGATCTAATCAATTGTCCTTCCTGGTATAATGAAAATGAGATAGGCTCAGAGTCATTAGGGACTCAAAACCTAAAGACCAGCTATATTTGGAAGACACCTCTGAGAAGCAATCATTCCAAAAGGGTTCTATTTACAAGCAGCAAAGATATTTACAATAAGCAACTTTGAAGTATAAACCCAGGGAATTAAATCAAGGACAGTACCAAAAAAAAAATGAGAAAACATTTAAGCAAGCCACACACTCAGACTTCCACCCCACCAAAGGCAAATTCTGGGGGAAAGGAGGTGGAGAAGTCTGATAACCAACCACCTGGACACCTTGAACTGATAGCACAGGAAGTAACAAAACAGTGGAATGAGGCTCTAGAAAAATTCAAAGCAGAAATAATCTCTCAGACAACTACAGAGATGATGAGAAGAGTGAAAGACATGATTAGAGGCTCTAGAACATAAACAGATAAAAAATAGATGAGCTCAGAAACATGCTTCAATTCATAAATACCTAGCATAAGAAAGAAATGGAAACCATGATCACTGAACATAAGAAAGAAATTGAATCCAAGAAACAGATTAAAACAGATATCCAGGAGATCAAAAACTCCATTAAAAGTATGCACAGCGGATTGAGTGAATGTGAAGATAGAATATCATGTATAGAAGACAGGATTGTGGTTAATGACCACAAAAACAGAGATTTCTTAAAAATGGTAAGGGACCATGAGAAATCAATCCAGCAGCTGCTAGATGATTCAAAGAAGAATAACATAAGACTGATAGGAGTACATGAAAAAACAGAAGTACAATTGACATAAAAAACTGTTCAAAAAAGTATAGTAGAAAAATTCCTAGACAGAGATAGAGAATTGGACATACGGATAAGTGAGGCATATAGAACTCCAACTAGCTATGAACAAAAAAATCTACACCTAGACATATAATAGTCAAGATCCCAGAAACTCAACAAAAGAACAAAATCCTACAAGCAGTTAGAGAAAAGAAACAAATCACTTACAGTGGAAAGCCCATCAGAATCACAGCACACTTCTCAGCACAAACTGTCAAGTCAAAGAGAGCCTGGAGTGAAGTATTTCAAGCCCTAAAAGAAAATAACTTCCAACCTAGCCTGGTGTTTCCTGCAAAATTATCTTTCAAAATCAGCGGGAAAATTAGATACTTCCATGACAATGAACACATGTGAAATATCACAAACAACAAACCAGGACTCCAAACAATTCTAAATAATATTCTAGAAAAAATAAATGAAGGTCACAACTCCATGAGGTCCAGCAGAGGAAAGCCACTAGGCAAGGTAAGAAACTAAAGGGAAAGGCGAAAAATAAGAAATAAGAGAGCAAACAACAGTAAAACATCATGACAAGGATGAGTTAATATCTATCAATCATAACCAACAATGTTAATATCCTCAATTCACCAATCAAAAGAAACAGACTGACACAATGGATTAAGAAGGAAAATCCAACAACATGCTGTATACAAGAAAGACATCTAATTCAAAAAGAATTCATAGACAGAAAGTAAAAGGATGAAAAACAGTTCTCCATGTGACAGGAACCCAGAAAAAAGCAGGGGTAGAATTCTTATTTGCAGACAAGGTAGATTTCAATTCAAAACTAAGAGAGACAAAGATGGTCACTACGTCCTTGTGAAGGGAACAATCCAAAAGGAAGAGGTGGCAATCCTAAATATATATGCACCAAATAGGAATGCCCCCAAGTATACAAAACAAATATCAATGGGTATGAAAGACCAAATAAGCACTAATAAAATAGTAGTGTGGGACCTCAATATCCCACTATCACAAATAGATCTTCTAGAAAAATGGTCATGGCAAAATTCTAGAACTGAACCAAGCTATTGAACAAATGGGCTTAATAGATATTTAGAGAATGTTTCACCCAACAAAATCAGAATACACATTCTTTCCAGCTGCACATGGATCATTCTCCAAAATAGACCACAGGCTAGCTCATAGGACATGTCTAAGAAATGTAACAGAATTGAACTTACCCCCTGTATATTATCAGACCATAGTACAGTAAAATTGGAGATCAATAACATTAAAAACCACAAAACCAACACAAACACATGGAAATTGAATAACACCCTACTGAACAACTAGTGGGTCACAGAGTAAATTAAAGAAGAAATTGCACAACTTCTACAAGTAAATGATAATGCCAGTACAACATACAGGAATCTATGTGACACAATGAAAGCAGTTCTATGTGGGAAATTCATAGCAGTGAATGCCCATACTAGGAAAACAAAGAGAACTCAAATAAATTACCTAATGCAGAACCTCAAGCTCCTAGAAAAAGAAGAGCATAACAATAACAAACCTAAAGCTCATACAAGAGAGGAAATTATAAAGATCAGAGCAGAAATCATTGCAATGGAGACTAAGAGGACAATACAAAAAATTAATGAATCAAAGAGTTGGTTTTCTGAAAGAATAAATAAAATTGATAAAACTTTAGCCAACCTTATCAAAAAAGGAAAGAAATGGCTCAAATCCATGCTATTAAGCATGAAAAAGGAAAAGTCACAACAGATCCAGCAGAAATTAAGAGGATCATCAATACCTACTTTGAGAACCTGTACTCTAATAAAATGGAAAACACAGAAGAAATGGACAGATTCCTAGATACATACAAATTGCCAAAGTTAAATGAAGAAGATATAAAAATTCTAAACACCAAAATTACAATGAGTGAAATTGAAAATGTAACAAAAAATTGACCAACAAAGAAAAGCCAAGGTCCTGCTGGCTTCACTGCTAAATTCTACAAGACGTTTAAAGAACTATCACCATTATTCTTTAAACTCGTCAAGGAAACTGAAAGGGAAGAAATACTTCCAAATTCATTCCTGGAAGCAAGTGTTACTTTGATTCCAAAACCAGGGAAAGACCCAACCAAAAAAGAGAACTAGATTCTAATCTCCCAGAAAACATAGATGCAAAAATCCTCAACAAGATACTGGCAAACAGAATACAGAGGGTCATCAAGAAGATCATACACACTAACTCCCTGGCATTTATGCCAGGGGTGCAAGGATGGTTCAACATACATAAATCAATAAATGTAATAAACTATATTAAAAGGGCCTACGACAAAAACCATATGATCATCTCAATAGATGCAGAAAAACATTTGACAAAGTCCAACACCAATTAATGATAAGAACTCTACAGAAAATTGGAATAGAAGGTATTTATTGCAACCTGATTAAGGCTATCTAAGAAAAACCAACAGCCAACATCTTAAAAAATGGTAGAAAACTGCAAACTTTCACACAAAAATAGGGAACAAGACAAGGATGCCCACTATCACCACTCCTTTTCCATATATTTCTGGCAACACTAGCCATGGCAATTAGAAAAGAGAAAAAAAGGGAAACAATGATATTAAAAGAGGGAGTTAAACTGTCATTATTTGCTGATAATATGACACTTTATATAGAAGCCTCAAAAAAATTCTACCAAAAGGCTTCTAGACTTAATTGACAGATTCAGAAGAGTAGCTGGATACAAGGTCAACACTCAAAAGGCAATAACCTTCTTATACACAAATAACAGACACACTGAGAGAGAAATTAGGGAAAAATTCGTTTTACAATAGCATCCAAAACAATGAAATATCTAGGAATCAATCTAACAAAGCAAGGAAAAGACCTCTACTCTGAAATCTGCAGCACTCTGAAAAAAGAGATCGAATAGGATATAAGAAAATGGAAAAACATCCCTTGTTCCTGGGTAGGAAGAACCAATATAATGAAAATGACCATACTTCCAAAACTGCTTTATATAGACTTACTGCAATGCTGATTGAAATTCCAACAATATATTTCATAGAACTAGAGAAACAATCCAAAAATTCATTTGGAATCAGAAGACACCTACAGTAGCAAAATCAACTCTAGGTAACAGAGACATAGCAGGGGGTATCACAATTCCAAACTTGAAACTATACTGCAAAGCTACTGTGATAAAAACAGCATGGTACTGGCAAAGAAACAGACCCTAGGATCAGTGGAACAGCTGAAAAGATGCAGAAACAACTTCAGATATACTCAGCCACCTCATCTTTGACAAAGGAGCCAGACACCCTCATTGGATGAAAGATAGCCTATTCAATAAGTGGTGTTGGAAACACTGGATTTCAACCTGCAAAAGATTAAAACTAGACCCATATCTACCACCATGCACTAAACTAAGATCAAAGAGGGTTAAAGATCTAAATATTAAAACAGAAACACTAAACTGGCTGGAAGATAAGTTAGGGAGAGCTCTTGAAGACATTGGCATAGGAAAAGACTTTATGAACAAAACCTCAGTAGCATGGGAACTAGCACAACGAATCAATAACTGGGATCTCATCTTATTAAAGAGCTTTTGCACTGCAAGAGAAACCATGAACAGAGCTAAGAGACAACCTACAATCTGGGAAAAAATATTTAGCAGCTGTACCTCAGACAAAGGACTACTATCTAGAATAAAGAATTGAAAAAAATCAGACCCCACCAAATTTAAAGACCCAATTCAAAAATGGGCATCTGAAATGAACAGACATTTCTCAGACAAAGAAGTAAAAACAGCAAATAAACATATGAAAAAATGTTCAACATCACTGGTTATTCGAGAAATACAGATGAAAACAACCCTGAGATTCCACCTCACCCCACAAAGAATGGCTGCTATAAAGAAATCAACCAATAACAAATTCTGGCTGGGCTGTGGGGAAAAACGAACCCTTCTCCATTGTTGGTAGAAATGCAGACTAATGCAACCACTGTGGAAATCTGTATGGAGATACCTCAAAGAACTGGGACTAAAGGTCCCATTTGACCCAACTATTCCCCTGCTGGGTATCTTCCCAAAATAATTAAAATAATCATACCACAGCAATATATGTGCATCCATGTTTATAGTGGCACAGTTCATAATAGCTAAAGCTTGGAAATTGCCCAAGTGCCCATCAACTGGAAACTGGACAAAGAAGATGTGATTTTTCCATAAAATGGAATACTACTCAACTAAAAAGAAGGAGAAACTAGAGACCTTTATAGCTAAATGGATGCATATTGAGGCCATCTTCCTAAGTGAAATAAATAGGCCACACATATGTAAATGCCAAATCGTTTCTCTAGTGTGAGAAACTGAAAGTGTAAATAAGGATTAAAATGATTAAAATGAATAATTGATAATTTGAAATAGGAAGAAAAGTTCCAAAGGGGTAGGGGAAGTGCGAGGGGAAGGAGAAAGTAAAGAAGGGAAAGGGAAAATTACGAGAAAAGCAAAAAATGTAAGGAATGTCTATGTAAATAGGGAAGGGTGGAGGGGTGAAGGGCACACAGGTAATGGGGAAAAAATAAGAACCCAGATACATCATGTACAGGTACAAGCACCCAATGATAAATGTAAACATATTGTATACCTAAAATGTACCAATAAAAGAATGAAAAAAAAAAAGATGCACTCAATTGTTGCATATTTTGGAATTTCTTTTTCTATGGATGATATACATACATATGCATATATATTCATCTATAGATGTGCATTTTGGTTATTTTCCATATCTTGGCTAAGAGGAATATTTCTAAAATGCTATAAGAGTGGTAATATTGCCTCAACATTCTGATTTCATTTGTTTCAGATAAATAACCAGAAATGAGACTGGAGGATCGTATGCTAGGTCTATTTTTAATGTTTTGAGAAGCCCCCATACTGTTTTTCTATTAAGGACTTTTCCATTTTACAGTCTATTGACAGTATACAAGGGGTCTAATTTGCCCATATTCTCTTTAAATTTTCTTTTATATATAGTAGCCATCTGGCCAAATGTAAGGTGATATTTCACTCTATTTTTGCTTTGCAATGATAATTAAAGAAATTGAATGTGTTTTCATGTGTTTTTGGCTAGGTCTCTCTATCCATGTTCTTACCATACTGTTAAATAGTGTTATTAATATTGTCAACATCATCATCATCAGCATCATTTTTTTATAGTTGTAGGAGCTGCTTATATAGTTTGGAAATTAACTTCTTAGTCAATATAGTTTCTGAAAATATTTTCTTCCATTCCACAAGTTGCTTGCTTACATTTTCTATGCAGAGCTTTTTAAAGTGATGTAGTGTAACTTTTTTTTGTGCTTTTATTATCAGTGCTTTTTTTGTCATATCCATAAAATCATTGCTAAATGAATAAAGTTTTCCCTCTATTTTCTTCTGGAAGTTTTACAGTATCACATACTGCATTTATTTTCATTTTTGTGTAGTGCAAGATAAAGGTGCAGTTTAATTCTTTTTTCCAGGAGCAGGAATCAAACTCAGGACCTTGTGCTTGCCAGGCAGGCGTGGTGCCACTGAGCTAAATCCCTGGCCCAACATATGCATATGTTTTGACCCAAGATGTCTCAGATTTATTTTTAAGAGTTTGAGAACTTAATCTTTCAAAATGTCAAGAAGATATTTTATGCCCCACCTCTCACCCCATCTCCTGCAACATATATGTCCAGCACACTAGGATTTGTAGCTTATCATCCATACAGTCATCTCCACTGCAACTACAGGCTGTGAGGGAACCTGAACACCAAATGCCAAGTCGCAATAACCTCTGGTGTTGTGATTCCAAAATCTTCAAAATTTTTAGATAAGCTGGTATGGCTCTACCCAAAGAACACCAGAAATATTTGGGGTCAAGTACAGGCTTTCAACCTTGACCTAAAATTGTTAGACATTGGCAAGATTACTAGGATCATATGGCAAGATCTCACTGACGAAGAGAAATAAGAATATTTAAAAGGATATGAATCAGAAAAGACACCATATTTCCCCCAAATAAGACCAGGTCTTATATTAATTTTTGCTGCAAAAGACACAATGGAGCTTATTTTCATGGGATGTCTTATCTTTTTTATGTAAAACAATCTACATTTATTCATGTACAAAAATTTGCATTTATTCATGTACAAATATCTACATTTATTCAAATGCAGCCATGTTATTTTCTTCTGGAAGATCATCATAACTGCAAACTGCATATTCTGACTTGAATTTCTTGTAACTCCACTTTGTGTAGACACATTGGCCCCAATCTCTCATGTCCAGCAATAAAGATATCCTTAAAAGAGCACTCTTCTTCATGTTGCCTGCTTGTAATTCATTGGCAACACAGCTGTCAGTGATTTTATGCCATGAATTCTTCACCCAAGACACAACCTCTTGCAGGCTAGGCTTCACAAAGTTTCCATTAAATCATGTTAATTGAAGACTCATGAGACAGGAGTGGTAACAAAAATGATTACAGTTAAGAAAATTGCAGGCACTGAAATTCATAAAACATTTCATTTCTCATGGGTTCATTGAGTGCATCTGTTACAACTTTTGACATACTGAATTATGAAGATTTATATTAGACCCAACCATGTCTGTTTGTTATCAAATGCACACAATCATGAAATGTGTCTGTACTCTGACCAATCATTTAACAATTAGTCTTGAGTTCCTTTGTTTACATAAGCATGTATCTCATGTCCAAAGGCACCCACTTGAGTATTTACCAACTTGATATAATATATTATTCTTTAAGTATTAATGTCAATAATATTTATTTATATTTAATTGTAAATTATTATTATTTTATAATACAATACATCAACTGTGTGTTGCAATGAACAAAATAAATCCATTCATCTAGCTGAAGATCTGAACTGAGGCTTATTTTTAGGGTAGGGGTTATATTACAAGTATCTTGAAGAGGCCTCCCAGCCAGGGGCACACCAGTGAGGAGTGGAGCTGCCTGGAGCCATCCAGCTGCACCACCTGCTTGTGGGCCTCCCAGCCAGGGGTACACCAGTGAGGAGCAGAGCCAATTGGGAGCATGCAGCACCACCTCAGTGGGTCCCCCAATCCCTCCAACTCTGGCCTCCTGGTTGCACCAGTACCTGGATCCACACCCCAGAGGCACAGGGGCTCATAAAGGCCATTGTCCTGAGCTCCAGAAGATAGAGCAGAAGTGAACAACAGAAAGAGGGCCTCTCTCAAGCTCCTTGATGAAAATTGAAGCCCACTGGAAAAATGAAGAAAATCTCTGCAATAAAGGCACACCAGACCATCATAGTCAGTAAGTTCGAGGGATAACCACCTCCCATTGGAACCTGGACTATCTTCAGGGGAAGGGCAGCTGGAATCTGCAGTTGAGCCTTGCAGAGTTCAACCTAGCAGAAGGTCAGGGAACTCAACTTGGGCCTTGTAGCCAGAAATCAGCCTGAATCTCAGGGTTCTGCTTCTGGCTTGCTGAGACTAATTGACTTAGAGCTGCACTCTGCTGCCCACATTTTCTATTGTGACAGCAGAGACATACCCTAAAGGAGGCTCTGCATTTAAATTTTTCATTTTCAAAATCACTTTTTTCTCTTATTTTTAATTTTTAGTTATTTTTCTATTCTTTTTAAATTTTTTCTTCTTTTTCTTTTTTCTTCTTTCTCTCCTCATCTCATTCTCCCACATTGTTCTTCATCTCCCTTTTTGTTCCTGTTCCTGCCCTAATTCAGATTTTTCTATTTCTTTTCTTCTCTCTTTTTCCTTCTCTGAATTGTCATTAGTTTCAAAGGAAAGTGAATACAGTTTCCAGTTTCCCTATTGTTGATAGGTTGTTCTGTTCTTTTCTTTGTTCTTTCATTCTATTTTTTCCTCTTGTCTTCAACAATTCATTAGAGTTTGGGTGATCTTCCAGTGTTCTCTGGCCTCAATTCTAACATTTTCCTATCCTACTACCTATCTATCCCTCCCTCCTCAACTTCTTCTAAGTCCCCATCCTGAAAGGTAAAGTTGCTATATTGGAGAGTTTATTCATAATAAACATATTTTGAGTGAATCCTCAATTTTGATTTAATTCGCAGTTAAAGGTGATAGATTAATAACTACCACAAATTATCATTTTCTAAGATTTACTTTATACTATTGTTATTGCTGATTGTATCACTAGGGCTAAGGTGTTGTGATTGACCTAATCAGTTATCCTTCTGGTATAATGAAAATGAGATTGACTCAGAGTCACTAGAGACTCAAAACCTTAAGACCAGCTATACCTGGAAGATACCTCTGAGAAGCAATCATTCCATAATGGTTCTAAATACAATCAACAAAGATACCTACAATAAGCAATATCAAAGTATCAACCCAGGAAATAAGCCAAGGACAGTACCAACAACAAAAATAGAAATGAGAAGACATTTAAGCAAGGCACAGTCACAGACTTCCAGCTCACCAAAGGCAAACTCTGGGGGAAACAAAGTGGAAAAGTCTGATAATCACCACCAGGACACCCTGAACTGATAGCACAGGAAGTAACAAAACAGATGAATGAGGCTCTAGAAAAATTCAAAACAGTAATAATTTCCCAGATAAATACAGAGATGGTGAGCACAATGAAATACATGATTAGAGGCATTAGAAGAGAAACAGATACAAAAAGTAGATGAATTCAGGACCATGATGGAAGCCATGACTGCCCAGCATAGGAAAGAAATGGAAATCATGAACAACCAAGGTAGGAAAGAAATGGAATCCATGAAACAGTTTCAAACATATATCCAGGAGATTAAAAAACTCTATTTGAAGAATACACAGCATACTGAGCCAATCTGAAGACAGAATATCAGGTATAGAAGACAGGATGGCAGTCAGTGATCTTTTAAAATTAGTAAGGGACCATTAGAAATTAATCTAACAAGTCCTAAATTATGCAAAGAATAATAATATAAGACTGGTAGGAGTCCATGAAAAAGCAGAAGAAAGTACAAATGACATTAAAAATCTCTTCACAGAATTAATGACAGAAAACTTCCCAAGCAGAACAAAAGAATTTAACATACAGATAAGTGAGGCATATAGGATTCCAACTAGCCATGATCAAAAAATAATCTACACCTAGACATATAGTAATCAAGATCCCAGAAATCCAACAGAAGAACAAAATACTACAAGAAGTTAGAGAAAAGAAACAAATCACATACAAAAGAAAGCCCACTGTAATCACAGCAGATTTTTCAACACAAACCCTCAAGTCCAGGACAGCCAGGAGTTAGGTATTTCAAGCTCTAAAAGAAAACAACCTCCAACCTAGACTGATGTATCCTGCAAAATTATCTTTCAAAATTGCTGGGTACATGACAAAGAACACCTGAGAAACTTCATGAATACCAAACTAGCAATCCAAACAATTCTAAAAATATCCTAGAAAAAGACAATGAAGGTCACAACTCTATGAGGTCCAGCAGAGCAAATCCATCAGGAAAGGCAAGAAATTGAAAGGACAGGGCAAAAAATAAAAAGAGCCAACAAGAGGAAAATAACATGACAATGATAAGTCAATACATATCAGTTATAAACATCAATGTTAATGGTCTCAACTCACCAATCAAAAGAAAGAGACTGGCAGAATGGATCAAGAAGCAAATCAAACAATATGCTGCATACAAGACATGCACCTAGTTCAAAAAGAAACTAATAGATGGAAAGTAAAAGGATTGAAAACAGTTTTCCATGCAATGGAAATCTGGGAAAAAGCACGGGTAGCAATCTTATTTACAGACAAAGTAAATTTCAAACCAAAACTAATTAAGAGAGACAAAGAAGGTCACTACAGCCTTATAAACAGAACAAGCCAAATGGAAGAGATGACAATCATAAAAATATATCACCAAATACTAATACCCCAACCATACAAAACAAATAGTAAGGGACATGAAAAACCAAGTAAGCACTGATACAATTGTATTGGGGGACCTCAATACCTCAATGTCACAAATAGACAGATCATCTAGACAGAAAAATCAACAGGGAAATGCTAGAACTGAACCAAACTTTGGAATAAATGGACTTAGACGTCTACAGTTTTCCACTCTACAAAATCAGAATAAACATTCTTTTCAACTGAACATGGGTCATTACCTGAAACAGAGCACATACTTGTTCATAGAACATGTTTAAGTAATTGCAAAGGAATTGAAGTTATCCCATGTATATTATCAGATCATAGTGCAATTAAACTAGAGATCAATAGCATAATAAACTGCAAGAACTTCACAAACATATGGAAATTGAGTAACACTCTCCTGAACAACCAATGAGTAACAGAGGAAATTAAATTAGACAGTTTTTGCAATTAAATGAAAATGCCAGTACAACTTACAGGAGTCTATGGGAAACAATGAAAGAAGTTCTATGAGGAAAATTCACAGTAGTGAATGCCCACACTAAGAAAAGAGAGAGCTCAAATAAACAACCTAATGCTGAATCTTAAGCTCCTAGAAAAAGAAGAGCAAGACAAACCTAAAGCTCATACAAGGGAGGAAATTATAAAGATCAGAGCAAAAATCAATGCAATGGAGATTAAGAGAATGATACAAAAAAAATCAATGAATCAAAGAGTTGGTTTTTTGAAAGAATAAATAAAATCAATAAATCCTTAGGCAAGTTTATCAAAAAAAGGAAAGAAAAGGCTCAAATCCATGCAATTAGGATTGAAAAAGGTAAAGTCACAACAGATCAAGCAGAAATTCAGAGGATCAGCAATACCTACTTTGAAAACTTGTACTCTAATAAAATGGAAAACATAGATGAAATGGACAGATTTCTAGATACATATGAATTACCAAAGATGAAGAAGACATAAAAATTCTAAACAGCCCAATTACAATGATTGAAATTGAAAACATAATTAAAAATTTACCCACTAAGAAAAGCCCAGGTCCTGATGGCTTTACTGCTGAATTGTACAAGACACTTAGAGAAGAACTACTGCCACCACTTTTAAACTTTTCAATGAAATTGAAAGGGAAGCAATACTTCCAAATTCATTTCTATAAGCAAGTGTTACTTTGATTCCAAAACCAGGGAAAGTCCCAACCAAAAAAGAGAAGTACAATCCAATATCCCAAATAAACATAGATGCAAAAATCCTCAATAAGATACTGGCAAACAGAATGCAGAGGGTCATCAAGAAGATCATATACACTGACCAAGTTTTATTTATCCCAGGGATGCAAGGATGGTTCAAAATATATAAATCAATCAACTCAGTACAGTACATTAACAGAGTCAAGGACAAAAATTATATGATCATCTCAATAGATGCAGAAAAAACATTTGACAAAATCCAATGTCCATTCATGATAAAAACCCTACAGAAAATTGGAATAGATGGTCTTTAACTCCAATTGATAAAGACTATCTCTGAAAAACCAACAGCCCAAATCATACTAAATGGTCAAAAACTGAAAATCTTGGCATGCCCCACCGAGGTCCCGAGTCCCATGGAACATGCCAAATCACACCGCTGCAGACAGGCAGGTCTGTGGATGCCCTATGGAGGTCCGAGTCCCACGGAACATGCCGAATCAGCCTGCTTCACACAGGCAGGTCTGCAGATGAACTACTGAGGTCCAGAGTCTTGTGGAACATACTGAATCAACCCACACCTGGGCAACAATAAACTGGACACCACCACCCCCACTCCTCTGTACAGCCACCTGGTTCCACACTACAAAGAGGCAGAGGACACCGGACCACCAGCCAAAGGAACTGAGTCCTGTGGCTCCCCGCCCAGAGGTAGGGGCTTCTGAGCCACTGTCCCACTGCTCTTGGTCCAGAGGAAGGGGCTTCCCGACCACCATGCCTCCCACTGCTCCCAGCTGAGGGGAAAGGGTTTTTGGGACACCTTCTGTCCCTCTGATCCTGGCCCAGAGGAAGGGGCCTCTGGGCCAACATAGTTCCCTTCACTCCCGACCCAGAAGTAGGGGCTTCTGAGCAGCCATCCCACTGCTCCCGGTCCAGAGGAAGGGGCTTCCAAGCCAACATCCCTCCCACTGCTCCCAGCACAGAGGAAAGGGTGTTTGGATCACCATCCCTACTGCTGATCCTGGCCCACATCCCAGCTCAGAGGAGGTAATCAGTACAGGTGCCAACAGCACCCCACTGAAGTCAAAATGAGAAAACACATAAATAAGGATCAAAACCAGACTTCCAGATCACCTACAGCAACCCCAAAGGGAAAGGAGATGGAAGACTCTCATACTCAACCACCTGGATCCACTGAACTGGCAACAAAAGGGGATCTGGAAATAATGAAATCAGAAATAATTTCTCAGATAACAGGAGAAATTGTGCTCCTAGTGCAAGACATGATTAATAAATCTAGAGAGGAGCTGAGGAACATGATGGAATCCCAATATAAGAAACAAATGGAATCCAAAAAACAGATGCAAATAGATATCCAGGAGATGAAAAACCCCATTGAAAATCTACACAGCAGAGTGAGTCAATGTGAGGACAGAATTTCAGATATAGAAGATAAGATTACAATTAAGGACCAGGAAAAGAAAAATTGCTTCAAAATTATAAAGGAACATGAGAAATCAATCCAGTAGGGGAAAAGAGCTTGACATGCAGATAAGTGAGGCATATAGGACTCCAAATAGCCTTGATCAAAAAAAATCTACACATAGGCATATAATTGTTAAGATTCCAGAAACACAACAGAAGAATAAAGTTCTACAAGCAGTCAGAGAAAAGAAACAAATCACATACAAAGGAAAGCCCATCAGAATCACAGCAGACTTCTCAACACAAACCATCAAGGCAAGAAGAGCTTGGAGTGACATATTCCAAGCCCTAAAAGAAAACAGCCTCCAACCCAGATTGATGCACCCTGCAAAACTATCTTTCAAAATTGATGGAGAGATAAGATACATTCATGACAAAGAGCACCTTAGGAACTTCGTGAATATCAAACCAGCACTCTAAAGAATTTTACACAATATCCTAGGAACAGACATTGAGGATCACAAACTCAGGAAGCAAAGCAGAATGAACCCATCTGGCTTGACAAGAAATTAAATGTAAAGGGAGAGAATCCACCAAAAAGAAAAAGTCATGGCAATGACAAGTCAATACGTTTCAGTTATAACCATCAACTTTAATGGTCTCAATTCACCAATCAAAAGAAATAGACTGGCAGAATGGGTCAAGAAGCAAAATGCAACAATATGCTGCATATGAGAAACACACTTAATTCAAAAGGAAACTCACAGACTGAAAGTTAAAGGGTGGAAAACAATACTCCATGTGAAGGGAACCCGAAAAAAAAGCAGGAGTAGCTATCCTCTTTACAGATCAAGTAGATTTCAAACCAACACTGATTAAGAGAGATGAAGAAGGACACTACATCCTTGTAAAGGGAAGAATCCAAGAGGAAGAGATGACAACCATAAATATCTATGCACCAAACACTAGGGTGCCCAACTATATAAAAGAAATACTAACGGACATGAAAAGCCATATATGCACTAATACAATTGTAGTGGGGGACTTCAACACCCCACTGTCACAAATAGATAGATCAACTAGACTAAAAATAAGTAATGAAATACAAGAACTCAATCAAACTCCTGAACAAATGAACTTACAGATGTTTACAGAGTCTTCCACCCCACAAAATCAGAATACACATTCTTCTCAGCTGCACATGGGTCATTCTCCAAAATAGACCACAGACTCACACATAGAACATGTTTAAGTAAGTGCAAAGGAATTGAAGTTATCTCTTGTATATTATCAGACCATAGTGTGATGAAATTGGAGATCCATAGCAAAAGAAACTCAAAAAATTTCATAAACATGTGGAAATTGAGCAACACACTTCTGAATAACCAATGGGTCACAGAGGAAATTAAAGAAGAAATCAGACAGTTCCTTCAATTAAATGACAATGACAGTACAACATATCAGAATCTATGGGACACAATGAAAGCAGTCTTATGAGGGAAATTCATAGCAGTGAATACGCATATTAGGAAAACAGAACAAGCCCAATTAAACAACCTGATGCTGAACCTCAAGCTGCAAGAAAAAGAAGAGCAGGAAAACCCCAGAGCTCATATGAGGGAGGAAATTATAAAGATCAGAGGAGAAATCAATGCAATGGAGACTAAGAGAATGATACAAAAAATCAATGAAGCCAAGAGTTGGTTCTTCAAAAGAATCAACAAAATTGACAAACCTTTAGCCAACCTTATCAGAAAAAGGAAAGAAAAGGCCCAAATCCATGCAATTAGGAATGAAAAGGGTGAAATGACAACAGACCCAGCAGAAATCCAGAGGATCATCAATACCTACTTCCAGAACCTATATGCCAATAAGATGGACAACACAGAAGAAATGGACAGATTCCTAGATACCTATGAATTACCCAAGTTGAACGAAGAAGACCTAAAAATTCTGAACAACCCAATATCAACCAATGAAATTGAAAATGTAATTAAAACTTATCAACAAGAAAAGCCTGGGCCCTGATGGCTTCACTGCTGAATTCTACAAGCCATTTAGAGAGGAACTACTGCCACTACTGTATAAACTCTTCAGTGAAATTGAAAGGGAAGCAATACTGCCAAATTCATTCCTGGAAGCAAGCATCACCTTGATCCCCAAAGCAGAGAAAGACCCAACTGAAAAAGAGAACTATAGGCCAATCTCACTAATGAACATAGATGCAAAAATCCTTAATAAGATACTGGTAAACCAAATGCAGAAAATGATCAAGAAGATCATACACCCTGATCAAGTGGGATTCATCCCAGGGATGCAGGGATGGTTCAATATATGAAAATCAATCAGTGTAATACACTATATCAATAGAGCCAAGGACAAAAACCATATGATAATCTCCATAGATGCAGAAAAAGCATTTGACAAAATCCAACATGCATTTATGATAAAACCCCTACAAAAAATTGGAATAGATGGTCTCTACCTCAAAATGATAAAAGCCATCTATGAAAAACCAACAGCCAATATCATACTAAATGGTCAAAACCTGAAATCCTTCACACTAAAATCAGGAACAAGACAAGGATGTCCACTATCACCACTCTTGTTCAATATAGTTCTGGAAACATTAGCCATGGCAATTAGACAAGAGAAAGAAATAAAAGGAATAAAGATAGGTAATGAAGAAGTCAAATTGTCATTATTTGCAGATGACATGATACTCTATATAGAAGACCCAAAGAACTCCACCAAAAGTCTTCTAGACTTAATAACCAAATTCAGTCAACTAGTTGGTTACAAGGTCAACACAAAAACATCAATAGCTTTCCTCTACACCAATGACAGACTCACTGAGAGAGAAATAAGGTAAATAATTCCTTTTACAATAGCATCCAAAACACTGAAATACCTAGGAATCAACCTAACAAAAGAAATCCAAGACCTCTTCTCTGAAAACTATGGCACTCTGAAAAGAGAGATTGAAGATGATATCAGAAAATGGAAAGACATCCCCTGCTCCTGGGTAGGAAAGATTAATATAGTGAAAATGGCTATACTTCCAAAACTGCTATATAGATTTAATGGAATTCCAATTGAGATCCCAGCAGCATACTTCATGGACCTTGAGAAAACAATCCAAAAATTCATTTGGAACAAGAAAGGACCCAGAATAGCAAAAGCAATTCTAGGTAACAGAGACATGGCAGGGGATATCACACTCCCCAACCTGCAACTGTACTACAAAGCTACTGTGATAAAAAAAACAGCATGGAACTGGCAAAGAAACAGACCTGAGGACCAGTAGAACAGATTAGAAGATGCAGAAACAACGCCACACACACTCATCCATCTCATCATCGATAAAGGAGGCAAACACCCTCACTGGAGGAAAAATAGCCTCTTTAATAAATGGTGCTGGAAAAATTGGGCTTCAACTTGCCAAAGATTAAAACTAGACCTATATCTCTCACCATGCACTAAACTAAAATCAAAATGGATTAAAGATCTAAATATTAAAATAGAAACTCTGAACAGGGTGGAACAGAGGTTAGGTGGAACCCTTGAAGACTTCGGTGTAGGAAAAGATTTTATGAACAAAACCTCAGTTGCCCGTGAACTAGCACAAACAATCAACAAATGGGATCTCTTCTAAAGGTTTCTGCACAGCAAGAGAAACCACCAGCAGTGTGAAGAGACAACCCACAATATGGGAAAAAATCTTCACCTGCTCTTCCTCAGACAAAGGTCTACTATCTCAAATCTATAAAGAACTTAAAAAGATCAGACCTCCCAAATTTAAAGACCCAATCCAAAAATGGGCATCTGAAATGAACAGACATTTCTCAGACAAAGAAGTAGAAATAGCAAATAAATACATGAAAAAATGTTCAACATCACTGGTCATTCGAGAGATGCAAATGAATACAATGCTGAGATTCCACCTCACTCCAGAAAGAATGAGTGCTATCATGAAATCAACCGATAAGAAATGCTGGCAGGCTGTGGGGAAAGAGGAATCCTGCTCCACTGCTGGTGGGAGTGTAGACCGGTGCAACCACTGTGGAAATCAGTATGGAGATACCTCAAAGAACTAGGACTGGAAGTCCCATTTGACCCCGCTATTCCACTGCTGGGGATCTTCCCCAAAGAATTCAAAGAATCATACCACAGTGATATATGTGCACCCATGTTCATAGCAGCACAGTTTGTGATAGCTAAAACTTGGAAACAGCCCCAATGCCCATCAACTGGAGACTGGATAAAGAAAATGTGGTTTTTTTAAATAAAATGGAGTACTACTCAGCCATAAAAAATGAGAAATTAGAGACATTTATAGCTAAGTTAATGCACATTGAGGCAATACTCTTAAGTGAAATAAATAGGACACACATGTGTAAATACATAGTAGTTTCTCTGGTGTGAGATACCGAAAGTGTAAATAAGGACTAAAATGTATAATAGGTAATGTGAAATAGGAAGAAAAGGGGCAAAGAGGAAGGAAGTGGGAGGGCTAGGGGAAAGGACAGAAGGGAATGGGATTAATATGAGAAAATGAAAAAATAGGAACAAAATCTTTGTAAATAGGGAGGACTGGAGTGGTTGTAGGGAGGGGTGGGCAAGGATGAAAAATAAGAACCAAGAGAGACTATGTAAAGGTGCAAATTTCCAATGATGAATGTCATTATATTGTATACCTAAAATGTACCAATGATTAGAATGAATAATCGATGGAAAATAGGAAGAAAAGGTCCAAAGGGGTAGGGGTAGTGGGAGGGGCAGGGGAAAAGAAAGAAGGGAAAGGAAAAATGCTGAGAAATGGAAAAAATGGAAATAAAGTCTTTGTAAATAGGGAAGGGTGGAGGGCATGAAGGGAGGGCTAGGAATGGGGAAAAAATAAGAACCAAGATGCATTATGTAAAGGTACAATTCCCAATGAGAACTGTAATTTTGTTGTATACCTACAATGTACCAATAAAAGAATTTAATGCATTTAAGAAAAAATAAAATTTTTTGCCTACCTCTGTATCTTCAATAAGTGTACCCACTTTATCTTCCAGAAGATGAAGTATTTCTGGTTTAATGTTTAGATCTTTGATCAGTGTTGATTTTAGTTTAGCTCTTGGTGAGAGATACAGCTCTGGGTTCAATCTTTTCTTTAATCACTCTAGCTTCGTAGTGTAATATCAAGCCTGGCATTTTGACAGTCCCTGCCTTGTCCTTGTTGCCACAATCACTTTCTATTCTAAGTATCTTCTGATTCCATATGAATTTTAGGATTGCTTTCATCATTTCTCTAAGGAATGTTATTTATATTTTGATTGTGATTGCATTAAATCTTAGTAACTATTTTTGAATTTTAGCCATTTTGCCTATATTTGTCCTGCCTATCCAGGAACAGAGGCTATCTTTCCATTTTCATCTTCTTTGATCTCATTTTTCACAGTATTAAATTTTTCTTGTAGAAGTATTTCACTCCTTAGTTAGGTTAATTGCTAAATATTTCATTTTTAGATGCTATTGTAAAAGCTATTCTTTCCCTAATTTCCCTCTTGGTGAGTTTATTATTGGTGTACAGAAATGCTATTGATTTTTTAGCATTGACTTTTTATCCTACTATGCCACTGAATTTGGTTATTAGTTCTAGGAATCTTTTGGTGGAGTTATGGGGTTCCTTTATGTGGAGGATAACGTCATCTGCAAATAATAATAATTTTACTCCTTCCTTCTCTCATATCCTTTTTATTTTTTCTCTTCTTTAATTTCTCTATCTACTGTCTCAAAACTATATTGAACAGAAGTGATAATAAAAAAAACCTTGTCCTTTTCCTGATTTTAGAGGGAAAGAGTTCAGATTCTATTATGATCTTGTCCACTGATCTGTCATAGATGTCATAGCTGTTATCAGATTGAGATAAAGATCTTCTCTTCATATTTTCTTCAGGTTTTTAAAAACTCATGAATGGATGTTGGTTTTGTCAAATATATTTTCTGTATGTATTGAGATGCTTATGTAATTTTTATCCTTCTTTCTGTTTATGTATTGTGTTACATTTATTGGTTTGTGAATGCTAGCCAACTCTGCATCCCTGGAATAAATCCTATCTTTTGGATAATTTGTTGTAATCTGTTTGCCAGGATCTAATTGGATATTTCTGTGTCTCTGTTCATTAAAGAGATTGGCCCATAGTTGTTTCTCTCTCTCTCTCTCTCTCTCTCTCTCTCTCTCTCTCTCTCCTCTCTCTTTGATTTGATCATTTTATGCTTTGGAAATCAGGAGAGTGCTTGCTACCAAAAATATACCAATAAAAAAATTAACAAAAAAACCCCCAAAGTAAGCAAAATAGCTGAACCCTTACCCAATCATACCAAAATCTGGGGGAAAAAGACCCAAATGCATGGTATTAGAAATGAAAAAGGTGAAATCACAATGGATTCTACTGAAATTCAAAGGATTATTAGCAGCTATTTGGGTAACTTGTATTATAGTAAAATGGAAAACTCAGAAGTAATACATAAATTTCTAGATGCATAAAAATAATAAAACTGAACCAAGAAGATTAAAAAAATCCTGCATAAGCAAATATCAGTTCATGAAATTGAACAACTTACCTCCACCCGTCTCTATTTACAAAGACTTTATTTCCATTTTTTCCATTTCTCAGCACTTTTCCATTCCCTTCTTTCCTTTCCCCTGACCCTCCCACTCCCCCTACCCCTTTGGACCTTTTCATCCTATTTTACATTATCGATTATTCATTATAATCATTGGTACATTTTAGGTATACAGTATAATGACATTGATCATTGGAAATTTGCACCTTTACATAGTCTCTCTTGGTTCTTATTTTTCACCCTTTCTTAGCCCTCCCTTCAACCCCTCCAGTCCTCCCTATTTACAAAGATTTTGTTCCTATTTTTCCATTTTCCCATATTAATCCCATTCCCTTCTGTCCTTTCCCCTAGCCCTCCGACTTCCTTCCTCTTTGCCCCTTTTCTTCCTATTTCACATTACCTATTATACATTTTAGTCCTTATTTACACTTTCAGTTTCTCACACCAGAGAAACTATTCGGTATTTATACATGTGTGCCCTATTTATTTCACTTAAGAATATTGCCTCAATGTACATCCACTTAGCTATAAATGTCTCTAATTTCTCATTTTTTATGGCTGAGTAGTGCTCCATTTTATTAAAAAACCACATTTTCTTTATCCAGTCTCCAGTTGATGGGCATTTGGGCTGTTTCCAAGTTTTAGCTATTACAAACTGTGCTGCTATAAACATGGGCACACATATATCACTGTGGTATGATTCTTTGAATTCTTTGGGGAAGATCCCCAGCAGTGGAATAGCGGGGTCAAATGGGACTTCCAGTCCTAGTTCTTTGAGGTATCTCCATACTGATTTCCACAGTGGTTGCACCAGTCTACACTCCCACCAGCAGTGGAGCAGAATTCCACTTTCCCCACAGCCCCTCCAGCATTTGTTATTGGTTGATTTCATGAGAGCAGCCATTCTTTCTGGAGTGAAGTGAAATCTCAGCGCTGTTTTCATTTGCATCTCTCGAATGACCAGTGATGTTGAACATTTATTCATGTATTTATTTGCTATTTCTGCTTCTTTGTCTGAGAAATGTCTGTTCATTTCAGATGCCCATTTTTGGATTGGGTCTTTAAATTAGGGAAGTCTGATCTTTTTAAGTTCTTTATAGATTTGAGATAGTAGACTTTTGTCTGAGGAAGAGCAGGTGAAGATTTTTTCCCATATTGTGGGTTGTCTCTTCACACTGCTGGTGGTTTCTCTTGCTGTGCAGAAGCCTTTAAATAAGAAGAGATCCCACTTGTTGATTGTTTGTGCTAGTTCATGGGCACCTGAGGTTTTGTTCATAAAATCTTTTCCTAAACCAATGTCTTCAAGAGTTCTACCTAATCTCTGTTCCAACTGGTTAAGAGTTTCTATTTTTTGTATTTAGATCTTTAATCCATTTCCATTTTAGTTTAGTGCATGGCAAGAGACATAGGTCTAGTTTTAATCTTTGGCAAGCTGAAACACAATTTTTCCAGCACCATTTATTAAAGAGGCTGTCTTTCCTCCAGTGAGGGTGTTTGGCCCTTTGTTGAAGATGAGATGGCTGAGTGTGTCTAGAGTTGTTTCTGCATTTTCTAATCTGTTCCAATGGTCCTCAGGTCTGTTTCTTTGCCAGTACCATGCTGTTTTTTATCACAGTAGCTTTGTAGTATAGTTGCAGATTGGGGATTGTGATACCCCCTGCCATGTCTCTGTTACCTAGAATTGCTTTTGCTATTCTTGGTCTCTTCTTGTTCCAAATGAATTTGTGGATTGTTTTCCCAAGGTTCCTAAAGTATGCTGCTGGGATTTCAATTGGGATTGCATTGAATCTATATAGCAGTTTTGGAAGTATGGCCATTTTCATTATGTTGATTCTTCCCACCCAAGAGCAAGGGATATCTTTCCATTTTCTGATATTGTGTTCAATCTCTCTTTTCAGAGTGCTACAGTTTTCAGAGAAGAGTTCTTTGATTTCTTTTGTTAGGTTGACTCCTAGGTACCTCAGGTTTTTGGATGTTGTTGTGGAAGGAATTCTTTACCCTATTTCTCTCTCAGTGAGTCTGCTGTTCATGTAGAGGAAAGCTATTTATTTTTTTGTTTTGACATTGTACTCAGATACTTTAGTGAATTTGGTTGTTAAGTCTAGAAGACTTTTGATGGAGTTCTTGGGGTCTTCTATATAGAGTATCATGTCATGTGCAAATAATGACAAATTGACTACTTCATTTCCTGTCTTTATTCCATTTATCTCTTTCGCTTGTCTAATTGCTATGGCTAATGTTTCCAAAACTATATTGACTGGAGTGGTGATAGCAGACATCCTTGTCTTGTTCCTGATTTTAGTGTAAAGGATTTCAGGTTTTGACCATTTAGTATGATATTGGCTGTTGGTTTTTCACAGATGGCTTTTATCAGATTGAGGTAGAGTCCATCTATTCCAAGTTTCTGTAGGGTTTCTATCATGAATGCATGTTGGATTTTGTCAAATGCTTTTTCTGCATCTATTGAGATGATGATATAGCTTTTGTCCTTGGTTCTATTGATATAGTATATTAGAAATTTTGATTTGCATATGTTGAACCATTCCTGCATCCTTGGGTTGAATCCCACTTGGACAGGGTGTATGATCTTCTCAATGATCTTCTGCATTCTATTTGACAGTATCATATTAAGAATTTTTGCATCTATGTTCATTAGTGAGATCAGCCTATAGTTCTCTTGTCAGTTGTGCCTTTCTCTGCTTCCCAGAGCAAGGTGATGTTTGCTTCCAGGATGAATTTCAGAGTATTGCTTCCCTTCCAATTTCATTGAAGAGTTTAAACACTCCTGGCACTAGTTCTTCTCTAAATGTCATGTAGAATTCAGCAGTGAAGCCATCAGCACCTGGGCTTTTCTTAGTTGGTAAGTTTGCAATTATGTTTTCAATTTCATTGATTGATATTGAGGTGTTTAGAATTTTTAGTATTTCTTCATTCAACTTTAGTAATTCATACTTATCTAGAAATCTGTCCATTTCTTCTGTATTTTCCATCTTATTGGCATATAGGTTCTCAAAGTAGGTATTGATGATCCTCTGAATTTCTGCTGGGTACCTTGTAATTTCATCCTTTGTCTTCCTAATTGCATGGATTTGAGCTTCCCTTTCCTTTTTCTCATAATGTTGGCTAAGGGTTTGTCAATTTTGTTTATTCTATAGAAGCACCAACTCTTGGCTTCATCTATTTTTTGTATTGTTCTCCTAGTCTCCTTTGCATTGGTTTCTGGTCTGATCTTTACAATTTCCTCTCTTGTATGAGTTTGAGTTTGTCCTGCTCTTCTTTTTCTAGGAGATTGAGGTTCAACATCATGTTGTTTAATTGGGCTCACTCTGTTTTCCTAATATGAGTATGCACTGCTATGAATTTCCCTGGTAAGATTGCTTTCATTTTGTCCCATAGATTCTGATATGGTGCATTGACATTATTATTTAATTGTGGGAACTGTCTGATTTCTTCTTTAATTTCCTCTGTGACCCAGGTTTATTCAGAAGTGTTTTGTTCAATTTCCATGCATTTATGAAATTTTTGTCATTTCTTTTGCTTTTGATAACCAATTTCATTGTAGTATGGTCTCATAATATAAAGGGGATAACTTCAATTACTTTGCACTTACTTAAACATGTTCTATGAGCAAGTATGTGGTCTATTTTTGAGAATGACCTGTGTGCAGATAAAAAGAATGTGTTTCTGATTTTGCGGAGTGGAACACTCTGTAAACATCTGCTAAGTTCATTTGTTCAAGAGTTTAATTGAGTTCTGGTAATTTGTTGCTTATTTTTTGTTTAGTTGATCTATCTATTTGTGACAGTGGGGCATTGTGTTCTCCCACTATGATTATATTAGTGCTTATTTGATTTTTCATGTCCATAAGTATTTATCATATATAGTTGGCTGCACTAGTGTTTGGTGCATACATGTTTATGATTGTCATCTCTTCCTCTTGGATTGTTCCCTCTACAGGGATGTAGTGTCCTTCTTTGTCTCTTGTAATCAGTGTTGGTTTGAAATCCACTTGACCTCCAAAGATAGTAGCTACTACTGCTTTTTGGGGGGTTCCTATTACATGGAGTATTGTTTTCCACCCTTTAACTTTTAGTCTACGAGGTTTTATTTTTAATTAAGTGTGTTTCTTGTATGCAGCATATTGTTGGATCTTGTTTCTTGACTCATTCTGCCAGCCTCTTTCTTTCGATTCATGAATTGAGACCATTAACATTGATGGTTATTACTGATATATATATATATATTGACTTATCCTTGTCACGGCTTTTTCTTTTTGTTGGATTCTTCCCCTTTGCATTTAGTTTCTTCTTGTGCCAGATGGATTGATTCTGCTGGGCATCCTGGGTTTGTGGTCCTCATTGTCTTTTCCTAGGATGCTGTCTAAAATTTTTTGCAGTGCTGGTTGGGTATGCATGAAATTCTAAGGTGCTTTTTGTCATGAAAGTATCTTATTTCTTCATCAATTTTGATAGATAGTTTTGCAGTGTACATCAATCTCAGTTGGTGGCAGTTTTCCTATAGGGCTCCAAATATGTCCCTCCAAGCTCTTCTTTCCTTAAATGTTTGCACTGAGATGTCTGCGGTGATTCTGATGTGCTTTCATTTGTATGTGATTAGTTTCTTTTCTGTAACTTCTTATAGAATTTTGTTCTTCTGTTGGGTTTCTGGAATCTTAACTATTATATGCCTACATGTAGATATTTTTTCATCAAGGCTAGTTGGTGGCCCAAATGCCTCACTTATCTCTTGTTTTCCCCTGCTTGGGAAGTTTTCTGCCATCACTTGTGTGAACAGTTTTTTTTTTTTTATGTCATCTGTACTCTCTCCTGTTTCTTCATTGACTCCAATCAGTCATATGTTACTCTTCTTTGCATCCTCTAGCAGCTGCTGGATTAATTTCTCTTGGTCCCTTACTATTTTAAAAAAATTTTTCTTTTCCTGGTCACTAATTGCAATCTTATCTTATATATTTGAAACTTTGCCCTCACTTTGGCTCATTCTGTTGCATAAACTTTCAATGGAGTTTTTCATTTCCTGGAAATCTGTTTGCATTTGTTTTATGGATTCCATTTGTTTCTTATGTTGGGATTCCATCATGTTCCATAGAACCTCTATTTTTTTGTGTGTGTCCTCTCTAGATTTATTAATCATGTCTTTCACTATGTGCACAATCTCTGTTGTTATCTGAGAAATTATTTCTGATTTCATTTTTTCCAGATCCTCTTTGTTCCCAGTTCAGAAATTCCAGGTGGTTGAGTATGAGATTTTTTCATCTTGTTTCCCTTAGGGGTTGCTTTAGGTGATCTGGAAGTCTGGTGTTTAGACTTATTTACATGTCTTATCATTTCAAATGTGGTAGGGAGATGTGTACCACTGGCACCTGAGAGGTTCAGCTCCTCAGTACTGGGGGTGGTAGTAAGGTGGTCTGGGGAGGTTCACCTCCTTTATGCTGGGGGCAGCTCTGCTCCTTGGCACTGGGAGCAGTGGTAAGGTGGCCTGGAAGGGTCACCTCCTCTCCGCTGGGTTCAGCTCTGCTCCTCAGAGAGAATTAACATTTCTTTTTTGTTTTTTTTTCTTAAAATCTTTTTTTGGCACATTTTAGGTACACAATACTTTTACATCTATCATTGGGTATTGTACCTTTACATGATATATTTTGGTTCTTATTTTATCCCCATTTCTTGTCCACCCTTATCTATGTACAAAGACTTTCTTTAAATATTTTTCTTTTCTCACAATTTTTTCTTTCCCTTCTTTCATTTTCCCTACCCCTCCCAATTCCCCTACCCTTTTGGACATTTTCTTCCTATTTCACATTATCAATTATTCATTTGAATTATTATTTCAACTTTCAGTCTCTCACACCAGAGAAACTATTCAGTATTTACAAATGTGTGTCCTATTTATTTCATTTTAGAGTATGGCCTCAATACGCATCCATTTAGGTATGTGTTTCTAATTTCTCATTGCTTATGACTGAGTAGTATTCCATTTTACAAAAATACCCACATCTTGTTTATACAGTTTCCAGTTGATGGACACTTGGGCTGTTTCCAAGCTTTCGCAATTACAAACTGTGCCCCTATAAACATGGGGGTATATATCTCACTGTGGTATGATTCTTTTAATTCTTTTGGCAAGATACCCAGCAGGGGAATAGCTGGGTCAAATGGGACCTCTAATCCTAGTACTTTGAGGTATCTCCATACTGATTTCCACAGTGTTTGCACCAGTTTACACTCCCACCAACAATGGAAAAATGTTCCTTTCTCCCCACAACCTACCAACATTTATTATTGGTTGATTTCTTGATAGCAGCCATTCTTTCTGGGGTGAGGCAGAATCTCAGTGTCATTTACATCTGGATCTCTCAAATGACCAGTGATATTGAACATTTTTTTCATATGTTTATTTGCTGCTTTTACTTCTTTGTCTGAGAAATATCTATTGATTGAAGATGCCCATTTTTGAATTGGGCCTTTACATTTGGGGGTTCTGATTTTTTTGAGCTCTTTATATATTCTAGAGAGTAGTCCTTTTTTCTGATGTACAACTGCCAACATTTTTTTCCCCACAATGTAAGTTGTTTCTTTGCTCTGTTGGTGGTTTCTCTTACAGTGCAGAAGCTTCTTAATAAGATGAGATCCCAGTTGTTGATTCTTTGTGCTAGTGCCCTTGCTACTGAAATTTTATTCATAAATTTTTTTCCTATACCAATGTCTTCAAGAGTTTTACCTAACTTATGCTCTAGGAAGTTTAGTGTTTCTGTTTCAATATTTAGATCTTTAATCCACTTCAATCTTAGTTTAGTGCATGGTGATATGTATGGGTCCAGCTGTAATTTTTGGCAGGTTGAAATCCAGTTTTTCCAACACCAATTATTTTTTTGTATATCCTTTTATTGGTACATTTTAGATGTGCAATATAATAACATTCATCATTGGAGAAATGCACCTTTACATACTCTCTTGGTTCTCATTTTTCCCCTTTCCCTTGCCCTCCCTTCAACACCTCAATCCCTCCCTATTTACAAAGACTTTGTTTCCATTTTTTCATTTTCTCATATTAATTCCAATCCCTTCTTTCCTTTCCCCTACTCCTCCCACTTCCCCATCCCTTTGCCCCTTTTCTTCCTATTTCACATTATCTATTATACCTCTTAGTCCTTACTTACACTTTCAGTTTCTCACACTAGAGAAACTATTTGGTACTTACACAAGTGTGTCCTGTTTATTTCACTTAAGAGTATCTAAAATGTGCATCCATTTAGAAATAAATGTCTCTAATTTCTCATTTTTGATGGCTGACTAGTGCTCCATTTAATAAAAACACCACATTTTCTTGATCTAGTCTCCAGTTGATGGGCATTTAGGCTGTTTCTAAGTATTAGCTATTTCAAACTGTGCTGGTATGAACATGGGTACACATATATCACTGTGGTATGATTCTTTTAATTCTTTGGGGAAGATACCCAGCAGGGGAATAGCTGGGTCAAATGGGACTTCCAGTCCTAGTTCTTTGAGGTATCTCCGTACTGATTTCCACAGTGGTTGCCCCAGTCTACACTTCCACCAGCAGTGGAGCAGTGTTCTTCTTTCCCAACAGCCCCGCCCGCATTTGTTTTTTGTTGATTTCATGATACCAGCCATTCTTTCTGGAGTGAGGTGGAATTTCAGTATTGTTTTCATTTGCATCTCTCAAATGACCAGTGATGTTGAATATTTTTCATATGCTCATTTGCCATTTCTACTTCTTTGTGTGAGAAATGTCTGTTCATTTCAGATGCCCATTTTTGGATTGGGCCTTTAAATTTGGGAGGTGTGATTTTTTTTATTGGTACATTTTATTGGTACACTTTAGGTATACAATTCATTTACATTTATCATTGGGTGTTTGTACCTGTACATGATATATCTTGGTTCTTATTTTTTTCCCCATTACCTGTGTGCCCTTCACCCCCTCCACCCTTCCCTATTTACATAGATTTCATTTCCATTTTTCTTTCTTTTCTCATAGTTTTTCCTTTCCCTCTTTTCCTTTCCCCTTCCCCTCCCTTCACTCCTTCGTCTTTGGACCTTTTTTCCTGTTTCAAATTATCAATTATTCATTTTAATCATTTAAACTCTTGTTTACACTATCAGTTTCTCACACTAGTGAAATTATTCAGTATTTACACATGTGTGTCCTATTTATTTCACTTAAGAGTATGGCCTCGATATGCATCCATTTAGCAATAAATGACTCTAGTTTTTCATTTTTTATGGCTGAGTTGCACTCCATTTTATTAAAAAAACACATTTTCTTGATCCAGTTTCCAGTTGATAGGCACTTGGGCTGCTTCCAAACTTTAGCTATTACAAACTCTGCCGCTAGGAACATGGGTGCACATATATCACTGTGGAATGATTCTTTTAATTCTTTCTGGAAGCTACACAGCAGGTCAATAGCTGGGTCAAATGGGAGGGCAGTCTGATTTTTACAAGCTCTTTATAGATTCGAGATAGAAGACCTATGTCTGAGGGACCACTGGTGAAAAATTTTTTCCCACATGGTGGGTTGTCTGTTCACACTGCTGGTGGTTTCTCTTGCTGTGCAGAAACTTTTTAGTAAAACTAGATCCCACTTGTTGATTGTTTGTGCTAGTTCATGGGCAACTGAGGTTTTGTTCATAAAGTCGTTTCCTACACCAATGTTTCGAAGAGTTCTACCTAACCTCTGTTCCATCCAGTTCAGTGTTTCTGTTTTTATATTTAGATCTTTAATCCATTTCAATTTTATTTTGTGCATGGTGAGAAATATACGTCTAGTTTTAGTCTTTGGCAAGTTGAAACCCAATTTCTCTAGCACCATTTATTAAAGAGACTATCTTTCCTCCAGAGAGGGTGTTTGGCTCCTTTGTCAGAGATGTGGTGGCTGAGTGTGTCTGGAGTTGTTTCTGCATCTTCTAATCTGTTCCAATGGTCCTCAGGTCTGTTTCTTTGCCAGAACCATGCTGTTTTTATCACAGTAACTTTGTAGTATAGTTTCAGGTTGGGGATTAAGATACCCCCTGCCATGTCTCTGTTACCTAGAATTGCTTTTGATATTCTGGGTCTCTTCTTTTTCCAAATGAATTTTTGTGTTGCTTTCTCCAGGTCCATGAAGTATGCTGCTGGGATCTCAATTGGAATTTCATTAAATCTATATAGCAGTTTTGGAAATTCTAGAACTGAACCAAGCTATTGAACAAATGGACTTAGTAGATGTTTACAGAGTGTTCAACCTAAAAAATCGGAATACACATTCTTTTTGGCTGAACACGGGTCATTCTCCAGAATAGGCCACACGCTATCACATAGGTCATATCTAAGTAAATGTAAAAGAATTGAAGTTACTCCCTGTATTATATCAGACCATAATGCAATAAAATTGGAGATCAATAACATAAGAAACCTCAAAACACCCACAAACACATGGATACTGAATAACACCCTCTTGAACAACCAATGGGTCACAGAAAAAAATTAAATAAGAAATTAAACAATTTCTTTTTAGATTCAAGATAGTAGACCTTTGTCTGAGGAAGAGCAGGTGAAGATTTTTTCCCACATTGTAGGTTGACTCTTCACACTGCTGGTTGTTTCTCTTGCTGTGTAGAAGCTTTTTAATAAGAAGAGATCCCACTTGTTGATTGTTTGTGTTAGTTCACAGGCAACTGAGGTTTTGTTCATAAAATCTTTTCCTACACCAATGTCTTCAAGAGTTCTACCTAACCTCTGTTCCAACTGGGTCAGCGATTCTATTTTAATATTTAGATCTTTAACCATTTTGATTTTAGTTTAGTGCATGGTAAGAGATACAGGTCTAGTTTTAATCTTTGGCAAGTTGAAGCC
The DNA here is from genome assembly GCF_053883595.1 of Heterocephalus glaber. Classification (NCBI taxonomy): domain Eukaryota; kingdom Metazoa; phylum Chordata; class Mammalia; order Rodentia; family Bathyergidae; genus Heterocephalus; species Heterocephalus glaber. The sequence goes on along the minus strand of NW_028258473.1, from coordinate 4,155,509 downwards.
GAATTTTTCCATCACCATTTATTAAAGAGGCTATCTTTCCTCCAGTGAGGGTGTTTGGTTCCTTTGTCAAAGATGAGATGGCCGAGTGTGTCTAGCATTGTTTCTCCATCTTCTAATCTGTTCCACTGGTCTTCAGGTCTGTTTCTTTGCCAGTACCATGCTGTTTTTATCATAGTAGCTTTGTAGTATAGTTTCAAGTTGGGGGATTTAATACCCACTGCCATGTCTGTGTTACCTAGATTTGCTTTTGCTATTCTGGGTCTCTTCTTTTTCCAAATGAATTTTTCGATTGTTCTCTCAAGGTTGATGAAGTATGTTGCTGGGATTTCAATTGGGCTTCCATTGAATGTATTCAGCAATTTGGGAAGTACAGCCATTTTCACCACGTTGCTCCTTCCTACCCATGAGTAAGGGATGTCTTTCCATTTTCTGATATCCCCTTCAATATCTTTTTTCAAAGTGCTATAGTTTTCAGAGAAGAGGTCTTTGATTTGTTAGGTTAATTCCTAGGTATTTCAGTTTTTTGGATGCTATTGTTTAACGAATTGTTTGCCCTATTTCTGTCTCAGTGACTCTGCTGTTTGTGTAGAGGAAAGCTATTGATTTTTGACAAACACCAATTATTAAATAGGTATCATTCCTCCAGTGAGGGTGATTGGCTCCTTTATCAAATATGAGATGACTGAGAATGCCTGGAGCTCTCTCTGGATCTTCTAATCTATTTCAGTGATCCTCAGGACTGTTTCTTTGACATTACCATGCTGTTTTTATCACAGTAGCTTTGTTGTATAGTTTCAAGTTGGGGATTGTGATACTCTTTGCCATGTATCTGTTGTCTAGAATTGCTTTTCCAATTCTAGATCTCTTCAGGTTCCAAATGAATTTTTTTATTGTTTTCTCTAGTTCTGTGAAATATATTGTGGGAATTTCAATTGGCATTACATTAAATCTATATAGCAATTTTTGTAGTGTAGGCATTTTCATTACATTAGTTCTTCCTATCCAGGAGCTATGGGTATCTTTCCATTTTCTTATATTCTCTTTGATCTCTTTTTTCAGAATCCTGTAATTTTCAGTGTAGAGCACTTTTGGTACCTTTGTTAGACTGATTCCTAAATATTTCATTTTTTGGAATGCTATTGTGAAAGGAATTGTTTTCCTAATTTCTTTCTCAGTGAGTCTGTTATTAGTGTACAAGAAGCCTATTGTGTACTGAGTGTTGACCTTCTACCCAGCTACTCTACTGAATCTGTCAATTAAGTCTAAAAGTCTTTTGATGGAGTTTTTTGGATCTTCTATGTAGAGTATCATGTTGTTAGCAAATAATGACATTTTAACTTCTTTCTTTCCTATCTTTTCTCCTTTTATTTTTTTCTGCTGTATAATTGCTGTGACTAATATTTCAAGAACTATATTTAATTGGAGTGGTTATAGGGGACACCCTTGTCTTGTTCCTGATTTTAGCATAAAGGTTTTCAAGTTTTGACCATTTAGTTTGGTGTTGGATGTTGGTTTTTCATATACAGCCTTAATCACGTTGCTATAAAGACCTTCTATTCTAATTTTCTGTAGGGTTTTCATTATTAATGGGTGTTAGATTTTTTTGAATGCTTTCTCTCCATCTATTGAGATGATCTTTTTTTGTCCTTTGCTCTCTTAATATAGAGTATCACATTTATTGATTTATGTATGTTGAACCATCCTTGCATCCCTGGGATAAATCCAATTTGGTCAGGTTTTATGACCTTCTTGATGACCTTCTGTCTTTCCAGTATCTGTTGAAGATTTTTGCAACTATGCTCATGATGGAGATCGGCCTGTAGTTCTATTTTTTGGTTGGGTCTTTCCCCTGTTTTGGAATCAGAGTAACACTTGCTTCCAGGAATGAATTTGGAAATTTTGCTTTCCTTTCAATTTCATTGAAGTGTTTAAAGAGTAATGGGATAGTTTTTCCAAAATGTCTTGGAGTATTCAGCATTGAACCCACCAGAACCTGGGCTTTTCTTTGTTGGTAAATATTTTTTTTGCTTAAATTCTTTTATTGGTACATTTTAGGTTATATTTATCATTGCGTGCTTGTAACTGTACATGATTTATCTTGATTCTTATTTTTTCCCCATTCCCTGTGCTCCCTTAACCCTTTCTACCCTTCTCTATTTACAAAGGCATTATTTCCATTTTTTGCTTTTCTCATAATATTTCCTTTCTCTTCTTTCCTTTCCCCTTCCCCTCCAACTTCCCCTACACTATTGGACCATTTTTTCCTATTTCAAATTATCAATTATTCATTTTAATCATTTTAATCCTTATTTATGCTTTCAGCTTCTCACACTAGAGAAACTATTCTGTATTTACACATGTGTGTCCTATCTATTTCACTTAAGAGTATGGCTTCAATATGCATTGATTTAGCTATAAATATCTAGTTTCTCATTCTTTATGGCTGAGTAGTACTCCATTTTATTAAAAAAAACCCATCTTCTTTATCCAGTTTCTAGTAGATGGGCACTTGGGCTGTTTCCAAGCTTTAGCTATTATAATATATGCTTCTATAATTTCACTGATTGTAACTGGAGTGTTTAGAATTTTTATATCTTCTTAATTTAACTTTGCCACTTCGTATGTATCTAGGAACCTGTCCAGTTCTTCTGTATTTTCCATCTTCTGTATTTTCCATTTCCAGTTGAAGTAGATATTGATGATCTTCTGGATTTCTGATGGATCTTTTGTGACTTCATCTTGTTCATTCTTAATTGCATGGATTTGAGTCTTTTTTCCCCTTTTTTGATAGGGTTGGCTAAGGTTTAATTGATTTTATTTATTCTTTTGAAAAACCAACTCTTTGATTCATTGATTTTTTTTTGTATCATTCTCTTAGTCTCCATTGCATTGATTTCTGCTCTGATCTTTATGATTTCCTCTCTTTTATGAGCTTTGGGTTTTTTAGGCTCTTCTTTCTATAGGATCTTGAAGTTAAGCATTAGGTGGTTTATTTGAGCTCTCTCTATTTTCCTAATAGTGACATTCACTGCTATGAATTTCCCTCATAGTACTGCTTTAATTTTTTCCCATGGATTCCTGTATGTTATACTGGCATTAACATTTACTTGTAGAAACCATCTAATTTCTTCTTTAATTTCCTCTATGACCCATTGTTTGTTAAGGAGAATGTTATTCAATTTCCATGTGTTTGTAGGTGTTTTGTGATTTCTTTTGCTATTGATCTCCAATTTTATTGCACTGCTGTCTGATAATATAGAAGGGATAACTTCAATTTCTTTGCATTTACTTTAACATGTCCTTTGAGCTAGCATGTGGGCTACTTTGGAGAATAAGTCATGTACTACCCAAAAGAATGTATATTCTGAGTTTGTGGGGTGGAACACTTTGTTGACATCTATTGAGTTCAATTGTTCAAAACTTTGGTTCTGTTCCAAAACTTCATTGTTGATTTTTTGTCTAGATGATCTGTCTATTTGTGACAATGGGGTATTGTGGTTCACCAGTACAATTGTATTTATGCTCATTTTGTTTTTCATGTCCATTAATATTAGTTTTGTATAGTTGGAGGCATTCATATTTGGTGCATATATATTTATGATTGTCATCTCTCTCTCTCTCTCTCTCTCTCTCTCTCTCTCGGATTGTTCCCTTCACAAGGATGTAGTGACTTTCTTTGTCTCTCTTAATTAGTTTGGTTTGAAATATATTCTGTGTGCAAATATGACTGCTACCCCTATTTTATTTTCAGGTTTCTGTCACATGGAGAACTGCTTTCAATTGTTTTGTTTTCTGTCTATGAATGCCTTTTTTGAATTAGGTGTGTTTCTTTTATACAGCATATTGTTGGATTTTGCTTCTTAATCCATTCTGCCAGTCTACTTCTTTTGATTGGTGAATTGAGGCCATTATCATTGATGGCTATAATTGATAGATATTGACATCCTTGTCATGATGTTTTACTGTTTTTGGCTCTTTTAGTTTTTATTTTCCCCCTTTCCCTTTAAATTTTTGCTTTGCCTCATGGCTTCACTCTGTTTGGCCTCATGGAGTTGAGATCTTCATTGTCTTTTTCTAGGATATTGCTTAAAATTGTTTGGAGTGCTGATTTGGTGTTCATGAAATTTTTCAGGTGTTCTTTGTCATGGAAGTATCTAATTTCCCCTTCAATTTTAAAAGATAATTTTTCAGGATACAACAGTCTAGGTTGGAAGTTATTTTCTTTTAGGGCTTGAAATACTTCACTCCAGGCTCTCCTTGAACTGAGAGTTTGTGCTGAGAATCTGCTGTGCTTCTAATGGGCTTTCCTTTATAGGTGATTTGTTTCTTTTCTCTAACTGCTTGTAGGATTTTGTTCTTTTGTTTCATTTTTGGGATATTGACTATTATTTGTCTAGGTGTAGATTTTTTGGATCATGGCTATTTGGAGTTGTATATGCCTCAATAATCTGTATGTCAAACTCTCTACCTCTATCTGGGAAGTTTTCTACTATTACTTCAGTGAACAGTTTTTTATGTCATTTGTACATTCTCCTTCATTTTAATGAACTCCTATTAGTCTTATGTTATTCTTCTTTGCATCACCTAGCAGCCGCTGGATTGATTTCTCATAGTTCCTTACTATTTTAAAGAAATCTCTGTTTTCATGTATACTAAGTGCAATCCTGTTTTGTATACCTGATATTCTATCTTCACATTCCTTTAATACACCATGAATACATTCAATGGAGTTTTTAATCTTCTGGATATCTGTTTGAATCTGTTTCATGGATTCCAATTCTTTCCTATGTTGAGTGATCATGGTTTCCATTTCATTCCCATGCTGGGCATTCATAGCTTCCAGCATGTTTCTGAGTTCATCTATTTTTTATCTGTTTCTGTTCTAAAGCCTCTAATCATGTCGTTCAGTCTATCTCTGTAGTTATCTGAGAAATTATTTCTGTTCTGAATTTTTCTAGAGCCTCATTTATCTTTTTTTGTTACTTCCTGTGCTATCAGTTCAGGTTGTCCAGGTGGTTGATTATCATATTTTTGCACCATGTTTCCCCCTGAATTTGCCTTTGGTGAGCTGGAATTCTGTGTTTGTGTCCTGCCAATGTTTCTTCTGATTTTCAATTCTGTTGTTGGTTTGTTTTTTTTTTAATTCCTGGGCTGATACTCCAATATTTCTTATTTTGAGTATCTTTATTACTGGCATTTATAGCCCTGAAGGAATGATTGCTTCTTAGAATTATCTTCCAGGTATAGCTGGACATTTTAGGCTTTGAGTCTCTAATGACACTTAGGCAATCTCATTTTCAGTATGCCAGGGAAGACAACTGATTAGATCAATTACAACACGTCAGCCCAATTCACACAATCAGCGTCAAACACAGCTTAGAAAATGACAATTTGTGGTGCAGTTAATCTGTCACCTTTAACTGTGCAAGCTATATAAAAATCTAGGGCAACCCAAAATATGGTTGTAGTAAGTAAACCCTTCAATATGTCAAATTTACCCTTTGGGATAAAGATTTAGCAGGGGTTGGGTAGGGAGGGGTAGAGAGATAGAGGGAGAGGGAAACGTTAGATGTGAGGCTAGAGGACACAGAAAGATCACGCAAATTGTGGGGATCTGTTGAAGACAGGAGGAAAAGACAGAGCAAAAGAACAGAGACAAGTACAGACCAAACTGACAACACTAGGGAAGCTAGAAATTGTATTCACCTTCCTATAAAAGTGACAGTTGAGAGGACAGAGAGAGAAAAAATTCAGCATGGGACAGGAACAGGAACTCAGAGGGAGAGAAATATAGAGCCAGAAGGGCTAGAGAGACAGAAAAAGAAAGAAAAAGGATTATACAAAACAAAACAAACAAGCAAAAAAGGTCTCCCTCAGGATGTGTCTCTGTTCTCTCGGTAGGCAATGTGGGCAGCAGTGTGAGGGTCTAAGTCGATTAGTCTCAGCAAGCCATCTGTAGTCTACTGAGATTCAGGCTGATTTCTGTCTGCAATGTCCAGGCTGAGGTCCCTGACCTCTTGCAGGATTAAACTCTGTAAGGTTCTACTGCAGGTTCCAGCTGCCCCCCACCATGCAAGTCCAGGTTTCTATGGGAGGTGCTGATCCCACCAACTTACCAACCACTATCATCCAGTGTGCTTTTATGGAAGAGTTTTTCTTCACTTTCCCAGTGGGCTTCAAGTTTCATTGAGGAGCATCAGAAAGGCCCTCTGTGTTGTTCACTTCTATTCTATCTTCTAGGGCTCATAACTGTGAACTTTATGTGCCCCCTGGCACCTCTGGTGTGTGGATTCAGATGCTGCATGGCATCCATGAAGCATGGTCTGTGGGAGCCTAGAATTAACATTTCTTAAGGAAGCCTTAATACCAGTGATAAAGGTATCTACCATAAGAAATTTATAATCATCAACACAGAAAACAAATTAAAATTAAAAATAAAAAATTATAAGACGCAGAAGCAAAATGCAACCCAAAAGCTCTAGACTACCCAAGAAAAGTCCAGGGTACAGGAAGACAGTGGAAATTGGAAGTCACCCACCTGAATTTTATGAAATGATAGTAGCAGAAGTAAAGAAACAGACAAATGAGGCTATAGAGAAAATAATATTTCAGGTAAAAAAAGAAATGATGACCAAGTGAAGGACGTGCTCAGCAAATGTAGAGCAGACACAATTCAAAAAAAGTAGAGGAGCTTAGGACACCAATGGAAACCATGAATGCCCAACATAGGAAAGAAATTGAATCAATGAAACAAATTCAAACAGATATCCAGGAGATTAAAAATTCCATTGAAATTATAAGGAATCAGGTGTAGAAAGAATACCAAATCTAGAAGACAGGATTGCAGTTAGCTACGAAGAAAAGAAAGATATCTTTGCAATATCAAGTGACAATGAAAAGTCAGACCAACAGCTGCAAGATGATGTAAAGAAGTGCAACATGAGATTGATTGGAGTGAATGAGAAAGCCAGAAACAGAGCAAATACTATTTTAAAAAACTTCACAGAATTAATAGCAGAAAACTGCCCAAACATGAAAAATGAATTTGGAATACAAATAAATGAGGCATATAGAACTTCAGTTAGAGATGGCCAAAAAAAATCTACACCAAGACATATAATTATTAAGATTCCAGAAATTTAGCACAAGAACCGACTATTAAAAGCTTTTAGAGAGAAGGGGCTGGGGATTTAGCTCAATGGCACAGATCCTGCCTTGCACACACAAGATCCTGAGTTCAATCCCTGGTACCAAAGAAAAAAAGCTTTTAGAGAAAAGAAACAAATCATCTATAAAGGAAAGCCTATCAGAATCACCGAAGACTTCTCAACACAAATCCTTAAGTTGGAGAGCTTTCAGTGAAGTATTTAAGGTTCTGAAAAAAAAACAAACTCCAACCCAGATTGATGTAATCTGCAAAAGTATCTTAGAAAATCACTGCAGAAATACGATACTTCCAAGCCCCCCCCCAAAAATACTGAAGCAATTCATGACCACCAAACCACCAAACCAGCTCTAAAAATTTTTCAGCAGTATATTTTAGATAAAGATAACAAAGACCACAATTCTAATAACACCAATAGAAAGAAGCCACCAGGCAGGGCAAGAAATTAAACAAAGCGCCATCGCACAGATGCACAGATGCCAGCAGACACCATGGGAGTACCACACTGCATGCAAGAACTGCACAGTGTCTGAATCTGCATAGCAGAGGCACTGCAGGGAGGGCCATAAAGGCCATGGTTATGAGCCACAGAAATAGAGCAGAAGTGAACAACAGAGAGGGCCTGTCTAAGGCTCCTCAATGAAAATTGAAACCCACTGGGAAAGTGAAGAAATTCTCTTTAATAAAGGCACACTTGACCATAGTGGTTGGTAAGTTGGGGGGATCAGCAACTTTCATAGAAACTCAGACTCAGTGGGGAGGACAGCTGGAACTTGCAGTAGAAACTTGCAGAGTTTAATCCTGCAGGAAGTCAGGACCTCAACTTGGGCCTTGCAGCCAGAAATCAGCCTGAATCTCAGTAGATTACAGTTGGCTTCCTGAGATTAATAGACATAGACCTGCACCACATTGTCTCCCTGGACCGTAGAGATATATCCTGAGGGAGACCTTTTAAATATATATTTTTTCAATGTAATTGTGTTGTATACCTACAATGTACCAATAAAAGAATTTAATACAAATATATATATATATATATATATATATATATATATATATGATTTTCTTTTCTTTTCTTTTCTTTTTCTCTCTCTTTCTCTCTCCCTTCTGGCTCTGTATTTCTCCCTCTTTGTTCTTCTTCCTGTCCCATTTTGAATTGTTTCTCTCTCTCTGTACTCTTGACTGTCACTACTCTAGGAAAGTGAGTACAATTTCTAGCTTCCCTAGTATTGTCAGTCTGCTTTGTACTTGTTTCTGTTCTTTTGCTCCATCTTTTCCTCCTGTCTTCAACAGATCCCCACAATTTCCATGATCTTCCCATGTCCTGTAGCCTCACCCCTAACCTTTCCCTCTCCTATCTCTCCATCCCTCCCACCCAACCCCTTCTAAATCCTTATCCCAAAGGATTTGTCATATTGAAGATTTTATTACACAAATATATTTTGGGCTGACCCCAGATTTTGATCTAGCTCACAAGGTTAAAGGTGTCAGATTAACTGCTACCACAAATTGTCATTTTCTTCTTTCTTTCTTTCTTTCTTTCTTTCTTTCTTTCTTTCTTTTTTTTTTTGGTACCAGAGATCGAACTCAGGACCTTCCACTTGCAAGGGAGGCACCAGAACCACTGAGCTAAATCCCTGGCCCAAATTGTCATTTTCTAAGCAGGGATTGATGCTATTGTTGATGCTGATTTTGTCAATGGGGCTAAGGTGTCATGATTGATCTAATAATTTGTCCTCCCTGGTATACTAAAAATGAGATTGCCTAGAAGTCATTAAAGACTCAAAATATAAAAAGTCCAGCTATACCTGGAAGATATCTCTAAGAAGCAATCACTCCTTAAGGGCTTGAAACACAAGTAATACAGATACTCACAATAAAAAATATTGAAATATTAGCCCAGGAAATAAAGCAAAAAACAGCACCAATAACAGAATTGAAAGTCAGAAGACACCTTAGCAAGACGCAAACCCAGATTTTAAGCTCACCAAGGGCAAATTCTGAGGGAAATGAGGTGGAAGAATATGATAATCAGAATATGACAACCTGAACTGATAGCACAGGCAGTAACAAAACAGATGAATGAGGCTCTAGAAAATTTCAAAGCAGAAATAATTTCCCAGATAACTACAGAGATGGTGAGCAGAATAAAAGACATGATTAGAGACTCTAGAACAGAAACAAATAAAAAAAAAATAGATGAGCTCAGGACCATGCTGGAAACCATGAATGCCCAGCATAAAAAAGAAATGGAAAGCATGAACATCCAACATAGAAAAGAAATAGAATCCATGAAACAGATTCAAAGAGATATCCAGGAGATTAAAAACTCCACTGAAATTATTCACAGCAGATTGAGTGAATGTTAAGGTAGACTATCAGATATAGAAGTCAGGATCATGGTTAGTGACCATGAAAACAAACATTTCTTAAAAATATTAAAGGACCATGAGAAATCAATCCAGCAGCTGCTAAATGATGCAAAAAAGAATAACATATGACTGATAGGAGTCACGAAAAACCAGAAGAAAGTACAAATTATATCAAAAAACTGTTCACAGAATTAATGACAGAAAACTTCCCAGATAGAGGTAGAGAGTTTGACATACAGATAAGTGAGGAATATAGAACTCCAAATAGCCATGATCAAAAAAAAATCTACACCTAGAGATATAATAGTCAAGATCCCATAAACCCAGCAGAAGAACAAAATCCTACAAACACTTAGAGAAAAGAAACAAATCAAATACAAAGGAGAGTCCATCAGAATCACAACAGATTTCACCACAAAACCTCAAGGCAAGAAGAGCATGGCGTGTGGAATTTCACACCCTAAAGGAAAACATCCACCAACCCAGATTGATGTACCCTGCAAAACTATCTGTCAAAATTGATGGAGATATAAAATACTTTCATGAAAAAGAGCACCTTAGGAACTTCATGAAGTTCTAGTGGGGGACCTCATTACCCCACTATCACAAATGGACATCATCTAGACAAAAAATCAACAAGAAAATTCTAGAACTGAGCCCAGTTTTTGAATAAATGGACTTAATAGATCTCTACAGAGTGTTCCACCCCGCAAAATCAGAGTATACTTTCTTTTTGGCTGCACATGGGTCATTCTCCAAAATAGCCCAAATGCTAGCTCATAGGGCATGTTTAAATAAATGCAAAAGAATTGTAGTCATCCCATGTATATTATCAGATCATAGTGCAATAAAATTAGAGATCAATAATATAAGAAACTGCCAACTTCCCCAAACACATGGAAATTGAATAACACTCTCCTGAGCAACCAATGTATCACAGAGGAAATTAAAGAATAATTTAGACAGTTTCAACAATTAAATGATAATGACAATGCAACATACAGGAATCTATGGAACATAATGAAAGCAGTACTATGAGGGAAATTCATAGCAGTGAATGCCCATATTAGGAAAACAGACTGAGCTCAAGTAAACAATCTAACCTCAATCTCCTAGAAAGAGAAAAGCATGACAAACTCAAAGCTCATACAAGAGAGGAAATTATACAGATGAGAGCAGAATTCAATGCAATGGAGACTAAGAGAATGGTACAATGAATTAATGAGTCAAAGAGTTGGTTTTTCAAAAGAATAAATAAAATCAAAAAACCCTTTGCCAAACTTATCCAAAAAAGGAAAGAAAAGGATGAAATACATGCAATTAAGAATGAAAAAAATGAAGTCACAACAGATCCAGCAGAAATCCAGAGGATCATCAATACCTACTTTGACAACCTGTACTCTAATAAAATGGAAAACACAGAAGAAATGGACAGAGCCCAGCCATTCCATGGGCAAGTGTGTGCAGATCCTGGTGAACAGCTGTGAGGGCCTGACCAGCACAGCAGCAGGTGGATCCCAGCCATGGCTCCATCCCAACCCCAGAGGCTCCGATACACCCGCCCAAGCCAAAGTCCTGTCCAGAAAAGATGCACAGGGGCACAAGCTTCAGCCAGAGGCCCCCTCATTCTATCTGTAAGTTTATGCAGATCCTGGGGAGCAATATGAGGCCCAGACCAGTGGGCCTAAGGCAGTTCCCAGCCATGGCTCTTCCCTGACCCCAGAAGCTTCTGCACACCAGCCCAAGCCAAAGGCCTGCCCAGAAAAAAACTGCACAGGGGCACAAACTTTAGCCAGATGCCCACCATACCATTGGCCACAGCCAAGGACCTGCCTGGAAAAGAGCTACAAAGGCACACAAGCAATATACCAAGGTACCATTGATAAGTGTGTGGGACCCTAGCCAAAGCCTGTCAGACAACAGGAACTCTGGGGTGCACAGCCCCCAGCCAAAGGCACTCCCAGAAAACAGCTACATAGAAGCCCTAGCAAGAGGCATGGCTAGATAGAAACCCAAGTGTGCACAGGCTCCAGATAGAAGCCCGCACAGACAACAGGTCAGCTCAGGAATCCACAAGGCCAACACTCTGAACCCAGGAATTGGTGTACTGATGAGCAGCAGATTACAAGCTGCTTGGTGGCTTACTGAGAATTCAAGACCTTAGGGTGAGCAAAAAGTTGCCTCAACAAAGGCACAGCAGGCTGCATCTTTTGAAATGAGAAGACATATAAATAAATCTCAAAAGAAGACTTCCAGATCACCTAAGGCAACTCCAAAGGGTAATGAGATGGAACAATCTGATACTTAAACTCTTGGACTCCCTGAACTGGCAAGGAAACAGGATATGAAAAAAATGAAAGAAAAAATAATTTCTCAGATAACAGCAGAGAGTGTGCCCATAGTACAAGACATGATTAATAAAGCTAGAGTAGACACAGATGAAAAAATGAGAAGCTGAGGAACATGATGGAATTCCAACATAAGAAACAAATGGAATCCATAAAACAGATGCAAACAGATTTCCAGGAGATTAAAAACTCCATTGAATGTTTACACAGCACAATGAGCCAATGCAAGGAAAGAATTTCAGATGAAGAAGATAGGATTGCAATTACTGACAAGGAAAAGAAAAATTCCTTAAAAATAGTAAGGGACTATGAGAAATCAATCCAGCAGCTGCTAGACGGTACCAAGAAGAATAACATAAGACTGATTGGAGTCAAAGAAGAAACAGGAGAGAATGAAGATGACATAAAAAAATGTTCACAGAACTAATGGCAGAAAACTTCCCAAATAGGGGGAAAGAACTTGACATACAGATAAGTGAGGCATATAGGACTCCAACTAGTGATGATAAAAAATATCTATACATAGTTATATAATAGTTAAAATTCCAGAAACCCAGCAGAAGAACAAAATTCTATAAGCAGTTAGAGAAAAGAAACAAATCACATACAAAGGAAAGCCCATCAGAATCACATCAGACTTTTCAAAACAAACCCACAAGGGAAGAAGAGCATGGAGTGATATATTTCAATCCCTAAAGGAAAACAGCCTCCAACCAAGATTGATGAACCCTGCAAAAGTATATTTTGAAAATGATGGAGAAATAAGATAATTTCATGACAAAGAGCACCTTAGGAAATTCATGAATACTAAACCAGCAATCCAAAAAATTTTAAACAACATCCTAGGAACAGACAACAAGGATCACAACCCAAGAAAGCCTAGGAGAATGAATGCACCTGGCACAAGAAGAAATTAAATGCAAATGGGGAGAATCCAAAAAAAAGAAAAAGTCATGGCAAGATAAGTCAATACATATCAGTTATATCCAACACTGTTAATAGTCTCAATTCACTAATCAAAACAAAGAGACTGCAGAATGGGTCAGGAAACAAGATCCAACAATATTCTGCACAGAAGAAACACAATTCAAAAAGAAACTCATAGACTGAAACTTAAAGGGTAGAAAACAATACTCCATGTGACAGGAACTCCCTCCCCCCAACAAAAAGCAAGAGTAGCTATCCTCTTTGCAGATCAAGTGGATTTGAAACCAACACTGTTTAAGAGAGACAAAGGACACTACATCCTTGTAAAGGGTACAGTCCAAGAAAAAGAGATGACAATCATTAATATATATGCACCAAACACTAGTGCCCCAAACTATATAAAACAAATACTAACAGACATGAAAAATCATATAAGCACTAATACAATAGTAGTGGGGGACCTCAATACCACACTGTCACAAATAGATAGATCAACTAGACAAAAAATAAACAATGAAATAGTAGAACTCAATGAAACTCTTGAAGAAATGGACTTGACAGATGTTTATTGAGTGTTCCACCCCACAAAGTCAGAATACACTTTCTTTACTGGGGCACATGGGTCATTCTCTAAAATAGGCAACATATTCATTCATAGAATATGATTAAGTAAGAGCAAAAGAATTGAAATATCCCCTGTATATTATCAGGCCATAGTTTGGTGAAATTGGAGATCAATAGTAAACGAAACCACAAGAATTACATAAACACATGGAAATTGAACAACACACTTCCGAATAACCAATGGGTCACAGAGGAAATTAAAGAAGAAATCATAGAGTTCCTACAATTAAATGACAATGACAATGCAACATATAAGAATCTATGGGAGAGAATGAAAGCAGTCTTACGAGGGAAATTCAAATCAGTGAATACTCACATTAGGAAAACAGAGCGAGCTCACTTACAAAACATAATACTGAAACTAAAGCTTCTAGAAAAAGAAGAGCAGGAGAAACCCAAAGCTTATACAAGGGGGAAATTATACAGATTAGAGAAGAAATCAATGCAAAGGAGACTAGGAGAACAACACAAAAAATCAATGAAGCCAAGAGTTGAATATTTTCGAAAGAATAAACAAAATTGACAAACCCTTGGCCAATCTAATGAGAAAAAAGGAAAGAAAAGGCCAAAATCATGCAATTAGGAATGAAAAGGGTGAAATGACAACAGACCCAGCAGAAATCCAGAGGATCATCAATACCTACTTCCAGAACCTATACACCAATAAGATGGAAAATATAGAAGAAATGGACAGATTCCTAGATATGTGTGAATTACCAAAGTTGAACAAAGATGACCTAAAAATTGTAAATGATCCAATATCAATCAATGAAATTGAAAATGTAATTAAAAACTTACTAAGAAATGCCCAGGTCCTGATGGCTTCAGTGCTGAATTCTACAAGACATTTAGAGTGGAATTACTGCCACTAGTGTTTAAACTCTTCAATGAAATTGAAAGGGAAGCAATACTCCCAAATTCATTCCTGGAAGCACACATCACCTTGATCCCCAAAGCATAGAAAGATCCAACTGAAAAGGAGAACTATAGACCAATCTCATTAATGAACATAGAGGCAAAAATCCTTAATGAGATAATGGCAAAGAGAATACAGAGGATCATCAAGAAGATCATACACCCTGACCAAACTGGATTCATCCCAAGGATGCAGTGATTGTTCAACATAGCCATATCAATAAATGTAATACACTATATTAGTAGACCCAAGGACAAAACCATATGATCATCTCAATAGATGCAGAAAAAGCATTTGACAAATTCCAAAATGCACTAATGATGAAAACCCTACAAAAAACTGGAATAGATGGTCTCTACCTAAATCTGATGAAAGCCTTCTATGAAAAACCAACAGCCATTATCATACTAAATGGTCAAAAACTGAAATCCTTCACACTAAAATCAAGAAGACAAGGATGTCCACTATCACCACTCCTGTTCAGTGTAGTTTTGGAAACATTAGCCACAGCAATTAGACAAGAGAATGAAACAAAAGGAATAAAGATGAGAAACTAAGAAGTCAAGTTGTCATTATTTGCAAATGACATGATACTCTGTGTAGAAGATCCTGAGAACTCCACAAAAAATCTTCCAGACTTAATAACAAAATTCACAAAAGTAGCTGGGTACAAGGTCAACACATTAAAATCAGTAGCTTTACTGTACAAAACAACAGACTCACTGAGAGAGAAATGGGGCAATGAATTCTTTTCACAACAACATCCAAAATATTAAAATACCTAGGAATCAACCTAACAAAAGAAATCAAAGACCTCTACTCTGAAAACTATAGCACTCTGAAAAAAGTGATTGAATAGGATATCAGAAAATGGAAAGACATCCCTTGTTCCTGGGTTGGAAGAATCAACATAGTGAAAATGTCCGTACTTCCAAAACTGCTATATAGATTCAATGCAATCCCAATTGAAATTCCAGCAGCATACTTCATGGCCCATGAGAAAATAATCCAAAAATTTATTTGGAATAAGAAGAGATCTAGAATAGCAAAATCAATTCTAACAATGAAAACACGGTAGGGCGTATCATATTCCCCAACTTGAAAGTATACTAAAAACCCACTGTGATAAAAACAGCAAGATACTGGCAAAGAAACAGACCTGAGGACCAGTGGAAAAGATTAGAAGATGTAGAAACAACTCCAAACAAACTCACAAACCTCATCTTTGACAATGGAGCCAAACACCCTCACTGGAGGAAAGATAGCCTGTTTAATAAATGGTGCTGGAAAAATTGGGTTTCCACTTGCCAAAGATTAAAAGTAGATCTATATATCTCACTATGCACTAAACTAAAATCGAAATGGATTAATGATCTAAATATTAAAACAGAAATGCTGAACTGGTGGAACAGAGATTGCACAGAACTCTTGAAGCCAATGGTGTAGGAAAAGATTTTATGAACAAAATTTCAGTTGCCCATGAACTAGCACAAACAATCAACAAGTGGGATCTCTACTTATTATAAAGCTTCTGCCCAGCAAGAGAAAGCATGAACAGTGTGAAGAGACAACCCACAAGGTGAGAGAAAATTTTTACCAGCTGTCCCTCAGACAAAGGTCTGCTATTTAGAATACATAAAGAATTTTAAAAAGTCAGACCTTTCAAATTTAAAGACCCAAACCAAACATGGGCATCTGAAATGAAGGTACATTTCTCAGACAAAGAAGTACAAATAACAAATAAACATATGAAAAAATGTTCAACATCACTGATCATTGGAGAGAGGCAAATGAAAACAATGCTGAGATTTCACCTCACCCCACTAAGAATGGCTGCTATCATGAAATCAATCAATAACAAATGCCAGCAGGGCTGTGGGAAAAGAGGAACCCTACTCCACTGCTGGTGGGAGTGTAGACTGGTGCAATCACTGTGGCAATCAGTTTGGAGATATCTCAAAGAACTAGGACTGGAAGTCTCATTTGACCCTGCTATTCCCCTGCTTGGTATCTTCCCCAAAGAATTAAAAGAATCATACCACAGTGATTAATGTGCACCCATGTTCATAGCAGCACAATTTGTAATAGCTAAAAGTTGGAAGCATCCCAGTTGCCCATCAGCTGGAGACTGGATAAAGCCAATGTGGTTTTTCTATAAAAATGGAGTACTATTCAGCCATAAAGAAAGATAAACTAGAAACATTTATAGCTAAATGACTTCATATTGAGGCCATATTCTTAAGTGAAATAAATAGGACACACATCTGCAAATACCAAATAGTTTCTCTAGTGTGAGAACCTGAAAGTGTAAACAAGAACTGAAAGTTATAATAAATCATGAGAAATAGGAAGAAAAGGTGCAAGCTGGAAGGAGAAGTGGGAGGGATAGGAGAAAGAAAGAAAGGAATAGAGTTATTCTGAGAAAATTTAAAAATGCATTCAAAGTCTTTGTGGATGGGGATGGATGGAGTGGTTGAAGTGAGGGCAGGGGAATTGGAAACAAATAAGAATGAAGATGGACTACTTAAAGGTGCAAATTTGCAATGATGAATGTCATTATATTGTATACCTTAAATGTACCAGTAAAATTAATTTTTAAAAAGGAAGAAATGGACAGATTCCTAGGTACTTATGAATTACTAAAGTTAAACAAAGAAGATAAAAATGTTCTAATCTCCCCAATTACAATCAGTGAAAATGAAAATGTCATTAAAAGTTTACCAATGAAGAAAAGCCCAGGTCCTGCTGGCTTCACTGTTGAATTCTACAAGACATTCAGAGAAGAACTATAGCCACTAATGTTTAAACTCTTCAATGAAATTGAAAGGAAAGCAATACTTCCAAATCCATTCCTGGAAGCAAGTGTTATTTTGATTTCAAAACCAGGGAAAGACCCAACCAGAAAAGAGAATTACAGGCCAGTCTCCTTAATGAAAACAGATGCAAAAATCTGCAACATGATACTGGCCAACAGAATACAGAGAGTCATCAAGAAGATCATACACCCTGAACAAGTGGGATTTATCCCACGGATGCTAGGATGGTTCAACATACATGAATCAATGAATGTAATACACTATGTTAACAGTGTTAACAGAGTCAAGGGCAAAAACCATGTTACCATCTCAATAGATGCAGAGAAAGCATTTAACAAAATCCAGCACCCATTCATGATAAAAACCCTACAGAAAATTGGAATAGAAGGTCTTTATCTCAACCTAATCAAGGATATCTATGAAAAACCAACAGCCAACAGCCAACAGCCAAAAGTCTTCATGCTAAAATCAGGAACAAGACAAGGATGTCCACTATTACCTTTCCTGTACAACATAGCTCTGGAAACATTAGCCATACCAATTAGAGAAGAGAAAGAAATAAAAGGAATAAAGATAGTAAAGGAAGAATTTAAACTGTCAGTTATTTGCTGATGACATGATACTCTACATAGAAGAACTAAAAACGTCCAACAAAAGACTTCTAGACTTAATTGGCAGATTCAGTAGAGTAGCTGGATACAAGGTAAACACTCAAAAATCAATAGCCTTCTTGTGCACAAATAACAGACTCACTGAGAGAGAAATTAAGGAAACAATTCCTTTGACAAAAGAATAAAAAAAGAGAAATATCTAGGATTCAATCTAACAAAAGAAGCAAAAGACCTCTACACAGAAAACTACAGCACTCTGAAAAATAGATCAAAGAGGATATAAGAAAATGCAAATATATCCCTTGTTCCTGGGTAGGAAGAACTAATCTATTGAAAATGGCCATACTTCCAAAACTACTATATAGATTTAATGCAATGCCAATTGAAATTCCCACAATGTATTTCACAGAACTAGAGAAAACAATCCAAAAATTCATTTGGAACCAGAAGAGACCTAGAATAGCAAAAGCAATTCTAGGCAAGAGAGACATGGCAGGTGTATCACAATCCCCAACTTGAAACTATACTACAAAGCTACCATGATAAAAACTGCATGTTACTGGCCAAAAAAACCAGACTTGAAAATCAGTGGAATAGATTAGAAGATCTAGAAACACCTGCAGAGATACTCAGCCACCTCATCTTTGACAAAGGAGACAATCATCCTCACTGGAGGAAAGATAGCTTCTTTAATAAATAGTCCGTAAAAAACTGGATTACAACCTGCTAAAGATTAAAACTAGACCCATATCTATCACTATGCACTAAACTAAAATCAAAATGGATTAAAGATCTAAATATTAAGACAGAAACACTAAACTTGCTGGAAGATAAATTAGGTAGAACGCTCAGAGAGTTAGGAATAGACTTTATGAACAAATCCTCAGTTGCAAGGGCACTAGCTCAGAGAATCAACAACTCGGATGTCATCTATTTAAAAACCTTCTGCACTGCAAGAGAAACCTCCAACAGAGCTAAGAGACAACCTACAATGTGGGAAAAAATTTTAGCAGCTGTACCTCAGACAAAGCACTACTATCTAGAATATATAAACAATTTTAAAAATTCAGACCTCTCAAATATAAAGACCCAATTTAAAAATGGACATCTGAAATGAACAGATATTTCTCAGACAAAGAAGTAAAAGCAGCCAATAAACATAAGAAAAAAGGTTCAACATCACTGGTCATTTGAGAGTTTCAGATGGAAACAACATTGAGATACCACCTCACCCCAGAAAGAATGGCTGCTATCAAGAAATCTACCAATAACAAATGCTGGTGGAGTTGCAGGGAGGAAGAAACTGTTCTTCATTGTTCTGGGTGTGTAAACTGCTACAACCACTGTGGAAATCAGTATGGAGATACCTCAAAGAACTAGGACTAGTGGTCCCATTTGTCCCATGTATTCCTGTTCTAAGTATCTTCCCAATAGAATTAAAAGAATCATAGCACAGAATTGTATGTACACCTATGTTTATACCTCCATAGTTTGTAATAGCTAAAGATTTGAAACAGCCCAAGTGTCCATCAAGTGGAGACTGGATAAAAAAGATGTGATTTTAAAAAAATGAAATGGAGTACTACTCAGCCATAGAGAATGACAAACTGGGGACATTTTTAGCTAAATGTATGCACATTGAGGCCATACTTTTAAATGAAATAAATAGGACAAACATGTAAATATCAAATAGTTTCTCTGATGTGAGAAACTGAATGTGTACATAAGGATTAAAATGAATAATTGAGAATGTGAAATAGGAAGAAAAGGTCCAAAGGGATCAGGGAAGTGGGAGGGGTAGGGGAAAGGAAAGGAGAGCAAGGAAAAAATATGAGAAAAGGAAAAAAGTCCACAAAGTCTTTCTAAATAGGGAATGGTACAGGCCTCGAAGGGAGGGCAAGGGAATGGGTAAAAAATAAGAACCAAGATGCATCATGTAAAGGTACAAGTTCCTAATAATAAATGTACATGTATTGTATACCTATAATCTACCAATAAAATAATTTAAAAAAGAGCAGAAAGACAGAGAACAAACAGGAGGAAAATAATATGACAAGTATAAGGCAATGCATATCAGCTATAACTGTCAGTGCATGTGGTCTCAGTTCACCAAGTGAAAATAACAGAATGGCAGAATGGATCAAGAAAGATCTAATAAAAAAAAGGAAAAAAATGGAAACAAAGTCTTTGTAAATAGGAAAGGGTTGAGGATGTGAAGGGAGGGCAGTGGAATGGGGAAAAAAATAAGAACCAAGATACATCATGTAAAGGTACAAGATTCCAATGATGAATGTAACTGTATTTTATACCTAAAATGTACCAATAACCTTAATAAAAAAAAAGAAATATCGAATGAGCTCAAATAAATAACCTAATGTTGAACCTTGAGCCTCTAGAAAAAGAAGAAAAAGTCAAGCCAAAGCCTATATAAGGGAGAAAGTTATAAAGATCAGAGCAGATATTAATGCAATTTAGACTAAGAAAACAATAAAGAATCAAAGAGTTTGTTCTTTGAAAGATTAAATAATATTGATAAACCCTTAGTCAACCTTATCAAAAAAGGAATGACTCAAATTCATGCAATTAGGAATGCAAAGGGTGAAATAAAAAAAACTCCTGTAGAAATCCAGAAGATCATCAATACCTACTTTGAGAAACTGTATTCCAATAAGATGGAAAACACAGTAGAAATGGACAGACGGCTAGATAGAAATGAATTACCAAAGCTGAATCAAGAAGACATAAAAATTTTAAATAACCCAATATCCTTCAATGAAATTGAAAATATAATTTAAAACTAACAAAGAAAAACCCAGGTGCTAATGTTTACAATGTTGAATTCTATGAGAAATATAGAGAAGACCTAATACCATAACTCTTCAAACTCTTTAATGAAATTATTCCTAGAAATAAGTATCACCCTGATACCAAAACCAGAGAAGGACCCAACCAAAAAAGAGAACTACAGGCCAATCTCTCTAAAGAACGTAGACTCAAAAATCCTCAATAAGATACTGACAAACAACAGAATGGAGCAAATCATCAAGATTATACATCATGACCAAGTAGGATTCATTGCAGGGATGCAGGGATGATTCAACATATGCATATCAATAAATGTAATACACCATATCAACAGAGCCCCCAAAATCACATGATCATCTCCATAGACACAGAAAAAGCATCTGACAAAGTTCTACACCCATTCATGATAAAAACTCTACAGAAAATTGGAATAGATGGCCTTTATCTCAATCTGATAAAAGCCATCTATGACAAACCAATGATTAACATCATTCTAAATGGTCAAAAACTGAAAACTTGCTCTCTAAAATCAGGAACAAGACAAGGATGTCCACTATCACCACTCCTACTAATATAGTTCTGGAAACATTAGCCAGAGCATTTAGACAAGGAAAAAAATAAAATGAATAAAGATAGGAAAGAAAGAAGTTAAATTGTCATTATTTGTAGATGACGTGATATGCTACATAGAAGATCCCAAGAACTCCACCAAAAGATTTCTAGATTTAATAACCATATTCAGTCATGTACTGGATACTAAATGAACACTCAAAAATCAATAATATTCCTGTACATAAATCACAAACTCACTAAGACAGAAATTAGGGAAGCAACATCTTTCACAATAGCATCAAAAAAGTGAAATTCTTTGGAATCACTCTAAAAAAGGAAGTAAAATATCTTTACACTGAATATTACAGTGCTCTGAAAAAGAAGAAGATATCAGAAAATGGAAAGATATCCCTTGTTCATGAGTAGGAAGAACCAACATAGTGAAAATTTCCATACTCCCAAAATTATTATACAGATTTAATGCAATCTGAATCAAAATCCCATTAACATATCCCACAGATCTAGAGAAAATATTTCTAAAATTCATTTGAAACTAGAAGTCACCTAGATCAGCAAAACCAATTCTGGGTAACAAAGGCAAGAAAATGGGTATCACACTCCCCAACCTGAAATTATACTACAAAGCTGCTGTGTTAAAAACAGTATTGTAGTGGCAAAAGAACAGACCTGAGGATCAATGAAACAGAATAGAGGTTGCAGAAACAACCCCAGACACACTCAGCTACCTTATCTTTGACAAAGGAGCCAAACACCTTCACTGGAAGAAAGATAGGCTCTTTAACAAATGGTGCTGGAAAAACTGGCTTTGTACATGCTTAAGACTAAAACTAGACCCTTGTCTCTCACCATGCCCTAAACTAAAATCAAAATGATTCAAATATTTAAATATTATAACAGAATCACTAATTGTGCTAGAAGGGAAAAAAAGGTAGAACTCTTGAAGACATAGGCATAGGCAAAAACTTCATAAATGTGGTGGGTTAACTAATGGTCAACTTAGAATGCCCAGCCGAACTGAATCAGCATGGTTATGGAGGTAGAAGAGCCACTTCAGGATTGTTGTGAACAACATACAAAGAGAACCAGAGAAGATCATTTCCTGTTGATTTTCTTGGAGAAGATTGCCATGGCTGAATATCCTAATGCAGACTTGGCTGTTCTTGTTATTGGAGGAGCTCAGGTCCTCAGTTTTTCTGGGAATGGCTGCTGTTCTTTTCAGGGGAGCTCTGATCTTTCCCTTGAGCATCATCTCCTGGCTCCAGTGTAGATTTCTCAGCCTGGTGGCACAAATCTATCACCCTACTGGGCCAGACTTTCTAGTTTCCACCACTCATCTATGAGCCTTCCCAGTGCAGATCCTGAATATGGACTTGTGGACGACATTGCCATGGACTCTAGGCCTCTGGTTGGACTTGCAGAGGACATTGCTTCGGGCTTTAGGCCTTTAGCTGTACTTTGTGTGGGACATTTCTGTGAGATCCATGTCCTCAGCTGGATTCTTTTGGTCTCTAGTGTATGGACAGATCTCTTGCATTCCTCTACATTTGACTTTTTGAGTGAAGAGTACAAAAAAATCCCCATAAATTATGTGTCCTGTATTAAATGTATTCCCTTCTAAACCCTGACTACAACAAGGAACAAAACTCCAATTGCATGGGAAATACTACAAAGAATCAACAACTGGAATCTCATCTTATTAAAAAACTTTTTCACAGAAACAATAATCACCAACAGAGTAAAAAGGTAATCTACAGAGTGGCAAAAATTTTTAGCCAGTTTTCCTCAGACAAAGGGCTAGTACTAGATCATATATATAATTGAAGAAAATCAGATCCCCCAAATTTAAAGAGCCAATCACAAAATGGGCATTTAAGATAAATACTTTTCAGATGAAGAAATACAAACAGCAAATAAATATATGAAAAAATGTTCAACATCACTGGTCATTCGAGAGATACAAATTGAAACAAGGCTAAGCTTCCATCTCACTCCAGGAATAATAGCTGTTATCAAGAAATCAACCAACAACAAATACTAGTAGGGCTGTGGGGAAAAAGGAACACTTGTCCATTGTTGATGGGAATGTAGACTGGTGCAATCACTATGGGAATCATTGTGGAGACTCCTCAAACAGTAAAATTGGAGGCCCCATTTGACTCAGCTACTCCCCTTATGGGTATCTTCCTGAAGAAATTGAAAGCAGTATACCACAGTGATATACGCACACTCATGTTTGTAGCAGCACAGTTTGTAATACCTAAATCTTGGAATCGACCCAAATGCCATCAACCAATGAATGGATGAAAATATGTGGTTCCTTTATACAATGGAGTACTATTAAAGATAAACTTGAGACAGTTTTAGGTAAATGGATACACCTGAGACCATACTCTTAAGTGAAATAAATTGAACACATGTGTAAATATCACAGTCTCTCTGGTGTGAGAAACTGAAAGTGTAAATAATGACCAAGATGTATAATAGATATTGTGAAATAGGAAGAAATTGTTCCAAATAATACTGTCAGATACTTTGTTAATAATTAAAATGATTTATGTAAAAAATGAAAAATACATAATTTTCTTAGGAAATGAGTTAAAAGATAGATTAATAATTGAAAATATATTCTTTTAAGATTATGATGCCGTGTATTTATCATTGTTATTCTCTATTTTGTTTAGTGCTTGGTGAGAGATATAAGTATAGTTTTAATCTTTGGCAAGTTGAAACCCAATTTTTCAAGCACCATTTATTAAAGAGCTAAACACCCTCCAGTGAGGGTATTTGGCTCCTTTGTCAAAGAGGAGTTGGCTGAGTATGTCTGGAGTTATTTCTTCATCCTCTAGTCTGTTCCACTGATCCTTGGATCTGTTTCTTTGCCAGTACCATGCTGTTTTCATCACAGTAGCATTGTAGTATAGTTTCAAGTTGGGGTTTGTGATACCCCTTACCTTGACTTTGTTGCCTAAAATTGCTTTTGCTATTCTGGATCTCTTCTTGTTCCAAATGAATTTTTGGATTGTTTTCTTAAGGTCTGTGAAGTATGCTGTTGGAATTTCAATTGGGATTGTGTTGAACCTATACAGCAGTTTTGGAAGTATGGACATTTTCCCTATATTGGTTCTTCCTACCCAGGAGCAAGAGATGTCTTTCCATTTTCTGATATCCTCTTCAATCTCTTTTTTCAGAGTGCTATAGTTTTCAGAGAAGAGGTCTTTGATTTCTTTTGTTAGGTTAATTCCTAGGTATTTCATTTTTTGGATACTATTTTGATAGGAGATATTTCTCTAGTTCATCTCTCAGTGAGTTTGTTGTTTGTGTACAGGAAGGTATTGATTTTTGTGTATTGACCTTATATCCAGCTAGTCTACTGAATTTGGTTGTTAAGTCTAGAAGACTTTTGATGGACTTCTTGGGGTCTTCTATATAGAGTAACATGTCATCTGCAAATAATGACAACTTAACTTCTTTGTTTCCTATCTTTATTCTTTTTATTTCTTTCTCTTGTCTAATTGCTGTGCATGACAAATATGTCCACTATTACCACTCCTGTTCAATATATTTCTCTAATTATTTTGTTATGAAATAGTCTTTTTTCATACAAGTGTTTTATATTGTATTTATTAATATTTACTTGTATTACATTAATGTAAAAATAAAATTTACATCCAATAATATGCACCTATTTTATATATACAATTTAGTAAATTTTGTCACTTTTGTTCTTTGATATATTTTTACCCTTATAGAGTATCACCACAATCAAGACATACAATCTTTCATCAGGAACCCTTGTTCACCTTTTCAGTTGACTTTAGGTTTAATTTTTTCTTCTTTTTAAACTTCTTCTAAAATGAAATCTTAGATTATCAGTTTTTGAATTTCTCTTCCGATATAAATGTATATGAGGTAAACTTATGTTTAAACAGTGGTCTGGTTATATATCACTAATTTTTATGTGTTGTATTTTCATTTTCATTCAGTTCAAAATATATCTCTTATAATTAAAAAGAATTTGTTGATAAAGTTTTATAAAGGTGGATATATAAATGCTTGGAATGTGCTTGAAATGACTGTTCCTCATTGTTGATAAATTCTTTCCTTTACAGTGATATATGAGGAGGATTTTCTTGTATAAAACAAAATATTGGCACAGATTGAGATAAGTCACAGAACGGTCCATTTGATAATTCCTTTTAAGGCTGACATTAGAAATTTATGCAAAAGTTGATAAAAGTTCAATCTTGTAATAAATGTGTTTTTGAAAAATTTTTTTTTTTTTGGTACCGGGCATCAAACTCGGGTCCTTGTGCTTGCGCAGCAGGCAGCAAAACCACTGAGCTAAATCCTTGGCCCTGAAAAAAATTTTTTAAAAACATGCTGGTAAGTTTGTGGGGCAAAAAGCAATCTATATTGTTTCTGGGAGTGTAAACAAGTACAGCCACTATGGAAATCATTATGGAGATTTCTCATAGAACTAAAAATAGAAATTTCATTTGACTCAACATACTTCTTCTAGGAATCTTCATGAAAGAGTTACAGTCATCATTTTATGGTGATGAATGCATCTCTGTATTTGTAGCAGCAGAATTCACAATAGCTGAATTATGGAAGTGGTTTATATGCCCATCAACAGATTAATGAATAAAGAAACTATGTTACATATACATGATGGAGAACTACTCAGCCATAAAGAAAATAAATATGAATCATTTGTAGGAAAATGGATGAATCTTGAGACCATACTACTAAATGAAATCAATTCCACACAGAAAAAAAATCACGTTTTTCTTATATGAGAATCAAAATATTAATAATTTAAAGAGCAAAATAATAGTGACTTGATACATATTAGAAAAAGTACACTTTGTGGAGATTGGAAGTGTATCTAGCATAGGAGAGAGAGAGGAAGTCTGAAGGATAGGGTAGTTAAAAATGATGGAGACATGGCCAAGGATTTAGCTCAATGGTACTGTGCCTGCCTCACAAGCACAAGGTCCTGACTTCAATCCCTGGTACCAAAAAAAAAAATAACGGAGACGCGATATGCTTGTACACTAGCTCCCCAAAAGTATTGTAGTTCTTATGAATTGTAAACTTATACTAACAAAGAACAAAGATCAAGTTGTGATATCTAAGTTCAAGAATTTCCAAAATGAATGCAATTATTATATATCACAAAAACATATCAACTTTGAAAAAGTCACTGCAAAAATAAAAGCATACCAACTTTAAAGCAATCATAAAGAAAGAAATAATTTTAATTAAAGTGGAAACTAATAAAGTAAAAAATAGTAGAGAAAATCAATTAAACAATAGCTGTTTGAAAAGATGATCAACAAACCTCTAGCTAATTGGATAACAGAAAGAATATTCAAATTGCTAGAATCAGAAATGAAAGAGGGACATTACTACCAAATTTAGAACAATAAAAAGGTTATGAAAGGAAATTATTAACAACTGTCAACCATTAGCTTAGATAAAAGGAATAAATTCTCATAAAGACTGATATGTCTTGTGTCTTGATGTCCTCCCAAAGCCTCATGCAGTCATAAGTGGGGCTTTTCCTGAGGTGGGTGAATCTAGAGTGTGTGATGCTAGGATTAAGGGCATGTGATTACTAAACCACTACACATTAGTGACTTGTTTTGCACCACACTAATCCCTGTAGTCTGAATAAGACCAAAGCAACAGAAAGACACTGTTAAAGCCTCTTGTTGCTTTGTACATTCTGGCCATTATGAACTGTTTTTCCTCTGGAAGCCCTATCTGCCATGCCACCCTACCTTGGAGCCAGCTGATTATGGACTGAAAACTCTATAAACTGTAAGCCAAATAAACTTTTGTCCCTCTAAATTTGGGTGTCAGGTATTTTATCTCAGCAAAAAGAGAAAAGCAACTAACACAGATATTTGGTGCCAGAGAAGTGGGGTTTTTGCTGTGACATTATCTGGCCATGTGATTCAAGTGCTTTTGGAACTGCATTATGGGAAGGGGAAGAATTAGAAAAGATTTGGATATGATGGCTGTAGAAGTAGAGCTGGAATGCTTTAAGCTGCTCTGCATGAGAAGTTCTGCTCAAAGCTCATCAAAAGACCAGAAAGCCAATAATGACCAGGCTTCTGCTGGCAAGAAAGACTGCATTGGTGATTGGAAAGTTTGTCTGCATTTTGCTCATGTCCAGAGATTTTCCCTGAGACTGAGATTAATGGTAGTGGACTAATTAATCTCACAGAAGAAATTTCAAAGCAGTTGAATACTGAGGCAATGGCATGGCTAACTGTCTGGGGCTTTTAGCCAGATTTATGTTGAGAATCAAGAGCAAAGAGCCAAGCAGAATGATTGAAAACATTTTAAGTTTGGCTGTAAAGGAAGTTCCAGTGAAGCTGTGTACTGCAAAGATAAAGCGGAGGAGATCTTGATTGCTGAGAAGGAACAGAATAGAAAAAATGGCTTGAGGGCATCCAAAAAAAAAGCAGCAGGACTCTAGCCTTTGCAGTCTCAAAATTACAAAAGTGAAGGACTTTGCTTTGAGAAGAAAGCCCTAGAGGACCACGTTCCAAAATGGTGGCTTACGGAAATTGTTCCTCAGGATTTGGTTCATAGGCCCTGGACCCCTACAGCCAAGAGAGAAGGAAGCCTGGCTACAACTCCAACTGGCATCGTCCATGTGGTGTTGGTTTTAAGTGCATGCAGAATGGAAGAGTTGTGGAGTCAGGAAAGCTTTCACCCTGATTTCAGAAGAAGGACTGGGAGGCCAGGCAGTGTGCCCCTGAGAGGGCAGTGTGTGAAGCTGTGAGTGTGAAGCTGAAGGTGCTATTGAGACCCCAGAAATTTAGAGAAGCCAGGAGTATGGATCATCTGAGGAAAATTGCGAGGAGGAAGTAGAGCCAGGCCAAGAGAGAATCCCTGAGAGCTACAACCATCAGTAGTGCTATAGGGGTGGAGCTACCCAAGCCCTTCGGAGGTTACAACTTGCCACAGATTGCTGGCAATGCTGGAAGTAGGACTGTGGATTTTCATGTTTGATCCTGCTGGATTTTGGACTTGCTTTGGTCCCATTTCTTGTATCCCCCTATTCATAACCTTTGGAATGGAAATGTCTATCTTGTACCATTGAATGTTGGAAGTGTTTAACTTTCTTTTCATTTGTACAGGGGCTTGCAGCTAAGAGTTTGCCTTAAATCTCACAGGAGACTTTGGACTTGAAATTTTCACCAATGCTGAAAAATTTTAGAGGTTTAGAAACTCTTGGAGATGGACTAAATGCCTTTTATATAAAGGGATGTGGATGTGTCTTTGGGGGGGCAGGAGTGGAATATTCTGGCTTGTGTCATGATGTTGCCCCAAGCCTCATGCAGTTGTAGGTGGGGCTTTTTCTGAGGTGAGTGAATCTAGGGTGTGTGATGCTAGGACTAAGGGCATGTGATTACTAAACCACTACATGTGAGTGATTGGTTTTGCACCTCACTAATCCTGTTAGTCAATAAAATGAAAGGAGCAGAAAGAAATTGTTAAAGTCTCTTGTTGCTTTTGGTACCTTCTGACCACTGTGAACTGTTATTCTTCTGGACGATCTGTCTGCCATACCACCCTGCCTTGGAGCTGGCAAATTATGCACTGAAACCTCTACAAACTGTAAGCCCAATGAACCTTTCCCCCTCTAACTTTGAGTGTCAAGTATTTTGCCTCGCTAACAAGAGGAAAGTAACTAACACAAAGACAATAGCTAGGTTTTATAAACTGACTCAAGAAGATATATACAATCTGAATAAAGCTATACATTTGTAGAGATTGAAACAATAGTCATAAAACTATACACAAAGTAGAGCAAAGGACCTAATGGCTTTACTTCTGAATTCTGATAAACATTCAAAGAATTAATACCAATAACCCATAAGTTCTGGAAAAAAATATGAAAACTTGAGGTCACTTTCCAACTCATTCTATTAAGGCCAGTAATATACAAATATCAAATGAAGACAAGGGTAAAAAACAGGAATGACAATTACAGAGCAATGTCTGTTATAAATATAGACTCTAAAAATCTCAACAAAATATTACCCAGCAGAATTCAGCTGCATATAAAAAGAAATACCATGAATAAGTAGGATTTATACCAGGTATGCAGAGCTGTCTTGCTATCTAAAGATAATTTAATTTAATAATCATATAAACAGAATAAACATTAAAATAACATGATAATCTAGGCCTGAGATTAGCTCAGTGGCACTGTGGCTGCCTCTCAAGTGCAAGGTCATGGGTTTGATCCCTGGTACCAAAACAAACAAACAAACAAAATGATAATCTCAATAGACAGAGAAAATGCATTTTAGAAAATCCAATAGCCTTTCAAAATTATAAAAAATTCACCAAACTTGAAATAGAATGGAACTTCCACAACCCAATAAATGACATCTACAAAAATCCATAGCTGACATCATACTTGATGGTAACAAAGTGGATATTTTCCTTATAAAGTCAGAAACAAGATACAAATGTTCAAGTTTTCATTTCTTTTAAAAATTGTACTAGGGGTCCCAAAAAGTGAAATTAGGTAAATGAAAAAAATAAAAGGCATCCAAATTGGAAAGTAAGAGATAAAATTTGTTCTCAAATATATGATTTTGTTTCAAGAACATCCTAAGAAATCAACTAAAACTATGAGAACTAATAAACAAGTTCAACAAGGTTTTGAGATATAAAATCAATATAAAAACTCAATTATTTCTATATACATGCAATAAACCATTGAAAAATAAAATCCATTTATAATTGAATTAGAAAGAATAAACTAATTAGTCATAGATTGAACAAATAAGATGAAAAACATTCTTTTTACAAAATATTATTGAAAGAAATTGAAGAATATCTAAGAAAAACATGTGTTCATGTGTCAAAGGCTTAACATTTTTAAGGTGACAATACTTTTATACTGAAATACACTTTCAACATAATCCCTATAAGAATTTCTGGTGAATTATTTGTAGAAATTAACCAGACAATTTTCAAATTCATACAGTCGCAAGGCCTCAGAATAGCCAAAACAATGTTAAATATGAAGAACAATATGTGAGGAGTCATATTTCCCAATTCTGCAAATTACTACAAAGCAATGGTAATCAAGAAAATATGGTTTGGGCAGGGGGACAGACAAATAATCAAAGAAATAAAATTGAGATTCGAGAAATAAATAGATGCATCTATGGTCAACTGTTTTTTTGAGAAGAGTGTCAAGACAATTCAGTGGAGAAAAAGCAATCATTACAACAAGTGGTGCTGGGACAAATGGATAGTCACATGCAAAAGAATCAATTTGAAACTCAAAAGAGTTTGTAGCTCTAATTATAAGAGCAAAACCTATGATATTCTTGTAAGAAAACAATGGTAAAACTTTATGGCCTTAGATTTGACAAAGGATTCATAGACATAATACCAGAAGCATAAATAAAAAAAGAGAAAGTAAATGAGCTGAAATTTATCAAAATTGAAAATTTTGTGTTTCAAAGAATACCATGAAAAAGATAAGAACAAATGGAGAAAACGTTTTGAGATACATATCTAATAAGTGACTTGTATATAATACAAGAACCCGTATAGCTCAAAAATAAAAAGTAAAGCAATTAACAATAGACAAAGGATATGAATAGTCATGTCTCCCAAGATATAAAAATGGCCAATAAGCACACAGAAAAATATTCAACATTATTTGTCACCTGGGAAATTCAAATGAAAAACAGAATGGGAGACCACTTCCCACCCACTAGAGTTGGCAGAATAAAACAATAAACCCAAATAATAAAAATCTGTTGGCAAGGATGCAGAGAATTTAAAACTCTTATATGTTGTACTACTGGTGGGATCAAAATATGGTACAGCTATTTGGGAAAATAGTCTGCTAGCTTCTCAAATGATTAAAGATAGACTTACAATATGAGTCACTAATTCCACTCTTATATATATACCCAATACAAATTAAAATGTATCTACAAAAAGAAACTTGCACACAAATGTTTAAAGCATTGTTATTTGTAGTAATTAAAATGTAGAAACAACCAAATATCAACATGTTCATGAATGGGTAAAGAAAATATGGTTTATCTTTACAATGGAACATCATTTAGTCATAAAAATAAACAGCATACTGAATAATGTTACACATGGGTGAACCCTGAGAACATTATGCTAAGTGAAAGATGTGGGTCACCAAAGATCTCATAATATCTGAACCTAATCTTATGGAATTCCAGGATGAGTAAATCTATAGACAGAAAGCAGATTAGTGATTATTCAGGGATATGAGTTAGGAATGCATTAACTGCTTGGGTGATGATAATATGCTATGGAGTTTTTTTGTGTGTGTGATAAAAAGTTCTGGAATTAATTATAATGATGTTTATACATATCTGTATAATACATTCCAATCATTGAACTATACACTCTAAATGGGTGAATTGTGTCTGTTGTAAAGCTGTTTTTAAAAAACAGAATGAATGAATTACTAGATGAATAAAAGAAAATAATTGAAAATGAACATAAGTTCAGTTCTTTGCAAATAACACCACATTTGTATTAGTATGGCAATGAGGTATTTAATTATCATTGAAAAGCTATAAATCAACCTGTGCAGCCAATTTACCATCAATTACCTGAAATGCCTAGAGATAAGAGTCCTAAAACCGTATCTAAGCCTGACTTGGGTGATTAGAAAGATTAGTTTTAGGAGCTAATGAGTGTGAAAATAATAAGCCATGGGTTCCAAA
This sequence comes from Heterocephalus glaber, assembly GCF_053883595.1. Classification (NCBI taxonomy): domain Eukaryota; kingdom Metazoa; phylum Chordata; class Mammalia; order Rodentia; family Bathyergidae; genus Heterocephalus; species Heterocephalus glaber. Next base: position 4,123,589 of record NW_028258473.1, on the reverse strand, counting down.
TGAATTAGAAATATATATGGTTTGTGAATGGTTAAAGAGCCCCTGAGACAATGTAAAGACAATAACAAATAGTGCAAGAAATGAAGCTTGAGGTGATTAATACAATTTACATGAAGTCTGCCAAAGATTTTGTCTAAGTCAGTGTTTCTCTATCATGGCTGTACATTGGCATCATCCGGGGAGTTTGAAGTCAGAATCTGTAGGGGATGAGGTCTGAGTCTTCACATTTCTAGTTTCTTGTGTGAATCTAAGAGACTGTCAGTGTGGAAAACTACCAAAGTAAGCAAAATGAAATAAGACAGAAGGGGAAAAGGAAAGAATTATCACCTGGAGGATTATGTTAAGTACTTTGGTGAGCTCTAAAGGTTGTTAGGAACCCAACCTGGGTGGGGAAGGGAATATTATACTTGTCAGATCTTAGTGATTCTTAAATATAACACCTGTTCCCTACCCTACTACTTTACCTAGTGTTTATGGGACACTGGTGTCCACAGAAGGGAAAGGGCTTGCCCAAGTTCACTTTGAATCATTGGCACAGCCCAGATCTGATTCCAAAAGAGTGCCCTTCACCATGCTCCACTGTCTTTGAGCTCCATAGTCTGAAACTAGGTTTAAGAGCCAGCCAGATTTTAAATGGATTATTAATGTATTCAGGCCTTTCCCCAACTCTTTCCAAACCTGCCTGGGGGTTCAAACCTTTATCTTAAATACTGCTCTTTCGAAGCTACATTACATAATCAATTCAGCAATAAACCTTTCAAGTTATATAACTTTCAGTCAAAGCAAATCTTTTGGCGTTGTTTTCTTGCCAAGATTTATGACTCCTGCCTGTCTCATCCAATGAACATAATAATAAATTTTCTTTGCTAAATGCCAACTGCATTCTGGGCACTGTAAGACACTTGGGACTTGGGAGCTGGTGAAAAAGTTGTAGCTTGAGTTCAGGGCTAAGTTTCTTTTTAAATTTTAATCTTCTGCCTTTTGAAGACCATAAAAACCCTCTACTCCCACTTAACCAACCCCACAACTCTACAGTTGCCAAATTTAATATAAGAAGTTTCCTCAATTGTTTTATCAGATACCTAAAATTCTCTGCATGCTTTCCCAGTCTTCTTTTTATTATCCCAGTGCACAGTGAATTGTTCTGTTGTTTTATGTATGTGTTAATGCCTATTTTAAGTTCAATTTAACTTTTGGTTAGCAGTTCAAAATCTCCCTGTTTACATGACACTTTTTATTACCCATATATCTACCTGCCACTTCCTAGCTGGACTACTGCTTCCCAGTTCACAACTGCCTCCACCAGCTCAATTTACAATTTCTTCTTCTAGCTCAGGAGCTGAGCCTAATACACAAATAGTAGTGTGTCTGCTAGTTTTGACAACATTTTTTCACCCATAGACCAGATTGCAGTAAAAGCTCTATAGCCAACCCTGAGTTTCCAGTGGTACTCCATGTTAGAACAGCAAGAGATTGATTGAACTGTGGATTTTCTATGGGCTTAGCTTTGGTTGTTTCAGATCATATATTGTCATGGGTTGCTTTCACTGGGTTATGTGTTGGTACTGAACCATCCATTATATTAGTTACTTTTTCATTGCTGAGATAAAACATTCACAAATTAAAGGAGAACATTTTTGACTCAGAGTTCACTCTATGGTTGGCTACAATTCAGAAACAGGTTGGGCATGGTGGAAGAAAGCTGCTCAATCTATGGCAGCCAGGAGGGCAGGAGGGAGTGAGAGGAGGGAGAGGAGAGGAAGGAGGGAGAAAGAGAGAAAGCTCCAGCCTCCAGTGACCCACCTCTTTCAATCAGGCTCCAACTTTTAATGGCAAATTCAACTATGAACTCATCAATAGATTAATCCACAAATGAGTATAGTACTCCCATAATCCAATAACCTTCAAAAAGTCTTACTTCTGTATCCATGAGACTTCAGGGAGACAATTTATATCTAAACTACAACACCCACTGAAGCTTTAGAAAAGTCCTCTCTGATAGTTGAGAATGTCCTGAGCATTGTATGCTTCTATACAGACACATTTTACAATGAGTCATAAATGATTGACTATCCCAGATAGCCTTCCTTTCTGAATACCAGGGAACAAAAGTGAAACTGGACATGGCCATCAGGCCCCTTTGAGAGGAGACTAGTACAAGTATATATATTTTTTCAGAACTAGAATTGAACACAGGGCCTTTGCACTGAGCTACATGCCCAGCAATTTTTATTTACTTTAAAATTTTGTGACAAGTTTTCACTAAGTTGCTAAATTGCCCAGGTCAGGATAAAACTTGTAATCCTCTTGCCTCAGCCATGTAGAGTGCTGAGATTACAGGTATGTGCCACCATGCCTGTCTGTGGCCAAAACAGTATAGAAGCTAAAACAAAAAATAAGGAATTCCCACGACCTCCCATCTGTTTTGAAGATTTTCCAGTTTTTTCAAGGCACAGATGAAGAATCTCTATGTCTAGAGAATTACTTCCTCAATTGATGTTTTCACTTTTCTAAACTTTACTTTGTCTTGAACTCCCTATCAATGCTACCCTACCATAAGTGAAAATTACACCCATGAGATTTGGTACACAGCGATGTAGTTTTGCCTACTCATTCTGGGCAAATTTTTGCAAATTATTTAATGTTTCTCAAGGAGAATTTCTACATATAGAAAAGGAGAAATTATATATACTTTGTAGAACTGTTTTGAGAATTCAATCATATAACTTTGAAGTAAGAGTACAGTATATTTGAAATACCAGGGACAAGATGAATGATGATTTCCTCATGTTTGTATTCAACTCCCAGGAACTATTATTCCTCATTCGAAATAATTTCCAATTTGACTGGGTCTTGATATTCAGTACTCTTGGCTGGGTTCAGGAATTAAGAAAATAATAATATATAACTCTTAGGTAGCACTTATTATGGGTCAAGATGCTGAGCTAAATGTTTTAAATGTATTATTCCGTTTAATCTTCACAACATCTCTATAATATAGGTTGCTAGCCCCATTCTACATATAAGACAACTGAAGCATAGTATGGCTCAGTAATTCACATGAGATACATAACTAGTTCCTCATGGGTAGATAGGATCAGGATTAGAACCAAAGCATTCCAACTTAAGAGTATTTATTCTTAACTGCTACATCAGAAGTCTGGTTACACTAGACTTTGATTGAATAGAGCAAATGCTAACTTGAAACTCAATTCTTTCATTTTGAGGCCTATCCAGAGAAGAAGAAGCTAGAACCATTCTGTCCAGTGGCCCGTGGACCATTGCTGTAGCCCTTCTTCCTCACCTTTGTTTTCCAATGACTTAAGCCAGAGAAGAGAGCATCATTTTGCAATTCTCTGGCAGTAGAGCATGATCTGTTAGAATTCTGAAAGTATACTTTGCCCAAAACACAGCAATTGCCACCAATTTGCTACTACAAAAGCCGAAATTCTTGTCTGGCTTGAAAGATAGTCATTACTGCATCTTTAGCTGTCATTTTATTGTGGTTAGGATAACTGAAGCTTTTGTTCTTGGTTGAAAATATATTTTATTGGATGGAAAACTCTTTGATGAACTTTTAGCCAATAGTGGTAGGAGACATGTGGTACCTGGGGAGAGGGAGGAGGAAAGAGACCCAAGATAGGGATGATTAAAGAGCCTTCTCATTGGTTCACAAAATGAAACTAAACAAAACCACTGATGGACTTCTACATGGTAGAAAAAGCAATAAAGTTTCTTCCTCTCTCAAGCCCTACCTTTAATGAAAGAATAAGGTAGGAGAGTTGGGTGACATGAGTTAAAACTGGGTATGATGTGCCAGCAGCAGGAACTAAGGGTTCTTGAGTCCTCATTTGGTTCCAGTCTTGACTTGCTGTGCAACCTTTTTCAAATAAATCTCTCCTTTTCTGGCCCTGTTTCTGCCTTTTGGCACTAGATAGCAACGACAATTACTTTCATGGACAGGCTCAGGCAACACTGACGGAAATTTTGGCTGGTGGAACAGGAAGCCTTCACTTTGCCATTGTTCCCTTCTCAATGTTTAAACCCCTCAGCATCTTGCCCTTCTCAAATGGTTCTTTGAGGTGTAATCAATGACTTTTTTCTCTGGGTCTTTCTCATAGTCAATAGTGAAAATGCATATCTCCCTCTATTTGGTAGTCAGGCCTTAGGCCCTGTTCATGAGACATGAAGTAGGCAACAAGTTGAAATAACAGAACACACTTCCATAATGGGTGGAGCCATGTCCCCTTAAAATAGGCTTGTGGCTTACTGTTTAAAATTCAGTGTTTGAGAGTACCCCTTATGTTCCACAATAAGAAGGACAGGACATTTTAGGGCACCCTGGCTATCACAGGAAACTCTTCTTTCTAACTTGCGTCAAAAGTTCAGACCTTTCCTCTAAAAAAATGTATATCTTTGTTGTCTCATGACTTCTATTTTAACACCCTTTCATATCGTTAATTATCTGACTCCAGAGATTTCTAGTTTTAGCATTTAACCAAAATATGTCTAATCTTAGAAGCTTCCGGGATCAGAAATTTCTAGGCACCTTTGACTCCAGAACTATACTACTCCAGAATCCCTTTAGGTATATTTTTTTCAAAAGGTCCAATTGACATTAAAATATTATTTTCCTATCAATTTATGTAGCATATTGTCAGCATAGAGAAATTGCTTTTTCTTCAAGATAGATATTGGTTGGAGGGGCCAGGGATTTAGCTCAGTGGTTCTGCCGCCTGCCTTGCAAGCAAGCACAATATCCCAAGTTTGATCCCCAGTACCAAAAAAAAAAAAACAAAAAACCCATACATATTGAGTTTTCTGTTTCTATGTACATCATACAGCTGAGCTATTGTTACTCTATAGTCATGACAGATGAGTGTCATAGAGCAGAGCCTGGCATTTTTTACTGACCAACAGCAAGGCACTGTGGGTGATGGTTGGAAGATTAGGGAAACAGAATGAGAACCAAGTGGGAGGAAAATGCTAATCCAGCTAAACAGAATGATCTCTCTCCCCTAGTGCTAGATGATCAGGACAGGGACTAACCTTCACCTCCAACATTGTTCACCAGAAGCAGAAGTTTATACTCTCAATCCTTCATATAAAATATTTTCACCTAAATAAGCTCTATGGATGACTTGCAGATGCCACTGAGACAATGGTGCTGAATTTGGTATCAAAACATTCTGATTTCACTCTATGCTTAGTACTTGTGTAAACCTAAACTACTTTTCATTCTCTGTCCGTCAGTTCATATGTCTATTGGAATAATAGTCCCAATCATGCCTTCTTTCCCAGGGTGGCTCCGGAGGATCTATTAAGATCATAATGGAGAAACAGTAGGTGATGCATTGTAAAATCCTGAATCCAGGATGCTCCTATAATGAGTGTCTATGAGTTACTGAGTAAATAGCATAAATGTGTATCTATGAAAGACTTTCAGCATGTCAGTGTGTGTAGCTGAGTATGCATGACTGGGTGTGAAAAAGTAAAGGAAGTAATAATGGGAATTCATGATGAGATATGTGTGAAAATGAACAAGTGAAAAATAAATTAGTATTTGTGTAGGAGTTATTTGTTTGCTTGGAAATGCAAAACAGGAAATTCAAGAGAGAAAATATACATATCTGTGGGTTTGAGAGATTCTGAGGCTTTGGGGTTGAGTGAATATGGTGATATATAGGTTGAATTGTATGAAATCATTTTTTTATAGATTGGCAGTGGATTAACATTTTAAATTTTATATACTTCTGCTTACTATATGTGGTGGCTGCATGTGTATTTGGGAATGTATGAATGAACTGTGTGGGAACATGACAAAGTACATATGTGGCTGAATGACTCTCTAGGCTTAAGCCAATGTATATTTTCCTGTGAATGAATTGTGTGTGTAATCAAATGCATATATTTTCTGGTGCAGTGTGTATAAATATGAATCTATGTGAACATGCATGTATGTGAGTGTTAAGTGTTTAAAGGGGATGACATTGAATGTGTGTGTGTGTGTGTGTGTGTGAGAGAGAGAGAGAGAGAGAAAGAAAGAGAGAAATAGGCTGAACATAGAAAATATACCTAGCATTTGGACTTTGCTAGTGAACAGATGCCTCCTCTCAACTCATAACTTCCCCCCCAAAAAAGCTTTCCAAGCTAAAATTTTCCACCCTAAAATGGAGACTTTTAATGATTTATTTATTTACTTATTCACTTATATTTCATTTTGCTTCAAGCTTTATTCTTAGCCATTCTGGGTCAAGGAGAAGGGTAAGTACCCAGCTTTACTCAGAGAATTATTGGGAACATTTTGCTACACACAGAAACCTGGAAAATGACTGGTGTGAAAGGATGAAACTTAGTGCAGGTTGTAGCCAGCAAGACAAAGGGCCCCTCGGGTACTTCATTTGTTCTTTTTAAAAGTAGCCCTAAGTGACTGAAATATCACACACCACCACAAGCAGTATGAAATTTCACCACCAGTTGGAGTTATGTAACTGTTTCCATGGCAACCAAAGCCCCTAAACATGCAGTGTCACTGTTGTCTGGTTACATAGCAGTGGTTTTAGTGCCTGCTCCACACTTCCCTTTCAGTCCTTTCTATATTGTTTCCTCTTTTTATCCCCTTTTCTCCTATTTTTTTTCTTGTCAGCGGCAAGAAAATTAAATATTGAAGGAAATGAGTGAAAACTGAGGCTTTTTAAGCAATGAGTGCACATGAGGTGAGTCCACATCTCTAAGGAGCAGTGTAGATGCTCAGTCATCCAAAGACCAGTTTACACTAGAGGAATTACTGCTTCTCACTACTATACCACTCCTTTTGTACCACAGACACACACATTCTGTAGTAGCTACCATTGAAACCATATCAGGCAGGCTAAAAAGGAAATAACAGATGGTTCAAGAGAAGCTCTGAAATTTTGGCCTCCAATGCATTGTTTCAGTGATTATTTCTAGGAGTTTTGGGGAAAAAAACAGCATAAAAGAAATGATGATATCAGATATTTCTGTATTAAGAGAATGAGGTTTGGGGAAATAGGAATGAAATCTCCCATAGGCAGTATCTCTTCATATTCCAGAGCTTGGGACTGCACTATATTACCACCCTGATCAGAAGGCAGGATTTGAGGTGAAAAGAACAACATGAGGCACGAGTATTCATGAATTTCAAGCCTTCAGTCCATCCTTTAGTACCTGTATGATTGCAGAGAACTAAAAGAATCCCAGGATTTCAGGATACCTGTGAAGATATTATCCAATCCCCTGCTCAAACCCTTACAGTCATGGGGAGCATTTGCCTACAGATATGACCCATTTTGACCATGATCTGCTCTGAGAGAAAATAATTTGTGGAGTTTTGACTCCCTGTGGAGGCAACCCATAGGTCTTTGCTTTGTTGCCTGGACTCACTAGATGTCAAACATTCTCTTTACCTTATGAGAAGTTCCCTAGAATCCTTCTAGATACCAAATTCCTATGAGGCCTCTCTTTTTCTAGTCAAACAATATCACTTCCTTTCAGCTGTTCCTCATAGGTTTTAGAATATCACTGTTTACCTGCTCACTTCCATCTGTACAAGCTTGTGTGTCCCCACTAAAGGATGGGGCTTAGACCTTGACATAGTACTTTAGCTGAGGTCTGACCGATTACCTATGTGGTTAATTCCAGGAATGGGACTACAGTTCAGGGTGAGAAGGGGAGTGAGGTGTAAAGAGGGCCCAGCAATGAGATTTTTTCCCCTAAGCACAGGCTCTCTACTGAGAAAACTGGAATTTAAATGCCTTATGCAAACATTCCAAGTACAACCTGTAGTCTCAAGTCCAGAGCATTTGCTCCATTCCCATCATTATCTGACCCCTGGCATAATGGGCACCTGGGTATATAGTATGGATAGGTAGCTTTCATGGCAGCTTTTCTTTTTCATTCTTGCTTCAATCCCTAGAGACATTAGTCTTGTTGAGAGCATACCCTTCATTCTTCTGGGGCCCTTGATTACTCTACTTAAAGTCAGACTTGCTCCCTTGCTCTGAGAATTGCAGAGCATGCCCACAGCTTTCCTATCTGAGGTCCTTTGCAGTTGGTGCCCTAAATTTGTTAGAAACTATACTTCTTCCAGGTACTATGTCAAAGCCAGTGGATAATGTGAGGATGCCAGTATAACAAAGAAAGGAAAAAAGGAGTAGGGCAAGCTTTGAGTCCTGCCTATTCCTTGCTGACAGTGGTGTTTCCAGATTCTCCATATAAGGAGTGGTACTTAAAGTAGGACAGAAGTGGAGCTAAGAGTCTTGTATTTAAACTGCACTTATCTGGATAAGTTTATTGATTTTGTTTCACAGTCTATTATATTTGGAGTGGCTTCAAAAGGCTGATGGAGATTGTGGCAGAACCAAAGACCTCCCCTAACTTAATCCCTGTAAGCCATTCATTTGATTCAAATTTATTTCTGTCCAGAAATCTGTCTTATATATGTATAAATGAGGAAGAAAACAGAAAATATAAACTTCACCTGAGTTGTAGTTACCATATATGTAAAATACAAATGTCATTTTCCCTGCCCATCCCAGACCTATCAAGAAAACAAAATGAGATAAAAGTGGAAAGCTGTTTGATCAATTGTATAATTTTACATAAATATAAAGATTAACGTAGTCATCACTGTCATTATCAATCCAAATTCATACTCTGCTAATAAGAAGGAAAATGCTGGGTAAAAAGGAGCTCAAATAGTTCTGCAGGAGCTATTAAATGAGCCTTACCTTTAATGGTACAGAAAAGAGGAGAATCACAGCTCTGTTGGTTTTGCCCAGCCATTGAAATTTCACAGTTTGGGAACTGTAAGAAAGACTGAATTTGGGGTAGTATTAAGGCTGGCCTAATACTTATGGGGTAGCTGGAAAGATTAAGAAAATGGATGAGAATGTTCATGAAAATGTTAGGGACCAACCAGGTCCAGCAGGAATGGTGCTGGGCCAATTAAAGTGTGATGAGTAAGAAAACTACCATTTCTTTAATATCTAAATTGTATACCAATGTTAAATTCTTTCATGTACATTTACCTCAATCCTCACGATCCACTGACAACTCTTTCTTTGCTCTTATCCAACATATATGCTATCATATTAAGTTATAGAGAGGAAAATGGAGAAGTGATATGCTCAAGTTCACACAGCTATAAATGAGAGAACTGGGATTCAGTCCCAATAGTATCTGCCTCTAACAAGGACTTTCTGCTGCTTTTTGAAACAGTAAGCTTCTCTTAAGTCTGAGCAATGGCCTCAGGCTCCATTTCTTGTGTAAATAAGGATCAAAATGTATTATAGTAATGTGAAATAGGAAGAAAAGGTCCAAAGAAGAATGGGAAGTGGGAGGGTTAGGGTAAAGCAAAGAAGGGAAAGGAATAAATATGAGGAAAGGAAAAAATGGAAACAAAGTCTTTGTAAATAGGAAGTAGTGGAGGGGTTGTAGGGAGGGCAGGGGAATGGAGAAAAAATAAGAACCAAGATATATCATGTAAAGGTACAAATTTCCTATAATGAATGTCAGCATATTGTATACCTAAAAGGTACCAACAAAATTAATGAATGAAAAAAAGAGTTGTCTTGCTAAGGTGTGCTCAGGGCATGGGAATTGATATGTCTGGCAGAAGAGTAAAGTTCTTTCCCAATGATTTGGCCCACATCACCCACGAAACACCTCACTTTTCATTCACTCTCTCTGTGATGTTAGGCAAATCCTTTACCTCTCTAGTTATTTTTTTCATCTCATCTGTAAAATAGTTGTGATGAAGGCTAATTGAGATCGTTTAACACAATGCCTAATACAAGATATTTTAATAGATGGTAGATTAGAAGAGAGTTGGGCTAAGTGGTCTTTCTGTCAGAATCGTTGCAGAATTTGTGACTCTTCACTTCTTACTAGGAAAGGACAATAACTTGCACTGAGCAGCACAACCCACCATTTTATAGCATTGTCAACTTGCAAGGGCCAGACAGCCTCAAGGTAGCAAAATCAGTTTGTTCAACAAGCTTTAGCTGAATGCTTCTTCTCAGCATTACATTTTAGCCCTGAGATAGATGTTGGGGCTTCAACAATGTATAATGTGTGAGCCTTGCTTTGTAGGGTTTCCAACAGAATCAAGGTAGGGGAAGGTTCTAGAATAGATCAGTAGGGCAAGGCAGCATTAGCACCCCTAATCACCTCCAGGAGGACAGTGACTGAATCAGAACTCTGGGAAAGAGAGCCAAAGAAGTTTGACAAGTTATCAGAAGTGGGCAGTGGAAGCCAGGAGTGGCTTACAGCGAAGTGAGATAATGGAACTGAAAATTTATTACAGTGATCTATGAAGCCCTTTTTGATCTCCCCACCTCTCTGGTCTCATTTCCCACTACTCTGCTTTGCTCACACAGTTCAGTTGATTTGGCTTCTTTGCTGTTCCATGAACAATCGAGATACACTACAACTTTTGCACTTGCCACTCCCTCTTCCTTCATATATTCACATGGCTCACTCCCACATGTAACATCAAGCAATTTGCCCTTCTTTACTTTTCTCTCTTAGCACTTACTGCTGTCAACATACTGTATGTTTTACCTATTCTTGTTTTTGTCTTCTTCACCAGAATGCAAGTGCAGGGATTTTTGTCTGATGTTTCCACTGATGTTTCCCTGATGTCTAAGACAGGACCATGTACACAGTAGGTGCTTGTTAAATTATGTTTGAATGAACAGTGTCTACTTAATGTGTGATGAACCAATGAAAGAAATAATTTACTCCATCTTAAATAACCAGGGCACATTTGAGACCAAATAAAGACATGGATGTTTTCTTAAAAATAATGCATATAATTTTGCATAAGATGCCATGGAATTCTTTTGCCTTTGTGTTCCATTCATGAAGTGTCTGCTTAAGAATCTCTGACTTTGTATAAATTACTAAATGAATAAATAAAAATACAAGGGTCAAGAAAAGAACAAGGTGTTTATCTCAGTCTTCAGTAGTAAACAGTTCAACAGAGAAGAGACAATTTTCCATGGAAAGAAAAATGCCCTATATACCGACTGCCACATTTCATACAGGTTTTAATCCCTTTTTCTGAAAAAGCAATTATCAAAAAGGGGAAAGTTGTTATTACTTTTAACAACCCAAATTTATCAAAATCATACCAAATCGATCCAGATTGTTTGTGAGAGTTTTGTAATTTTCTCCTTCTTCAAAATATGCTATCTAGCCCTCAGTCCTACTCTCTTACATGACAAGGCATGTTATTTAAATCCTCCTGACTTAACACAACAAGGAAGGCTGTCTACCACTGCACTTTGTATCTTTTTGCCATCCTTCCATGTGATCTGTCCTCTTTCCTCACTCTAGTTCTCTATAAAATGTTGTCCATAGGAAAAGTTCTGAGAGAGTTACTCACATTGAGGTGTCAAGGACCAACAAAAGTCCTTTTGTTAGACACATAGTCCTGGGAGATCACCTGGGGGTAATGATGGAGAATAATATATTAAACATGGAGATAAAAACTGAAATGTCTCTAGGGGATGGACAAGTAATGTTAGTTTAATAACAGACTGAATAAAAGAGCATATGTTAACATTTTGTGAGTGGGAAAATCTTCAATGAGCTGGTAAGGATGTGTTTCATCAAATGTCCAATTCTAGCCATTGTACTATATAGAATGAGAACTCAAGGTTGCCAAATCTTCCAATTTTTCCAGAAAGTCTAAAAACTTACAATTTCTATATAAATCTTTAAATATTAAAATTCAATAATATAAAGAAAACATCCCTGCAGGCTGAATGTGGTTCTTGGCCTTTCAGCTTGCAATGTTGCCTTCAAGCAAAGGAAAATATACACTAATGATTGAATTCTGGACATCAGGCAGCCAAAACAATTCTCACTCACTTCCTTCTCCCCTATCCTATCTGATAAAAAGTTTGTATTTATATAACAAAAGTGGGAATAAACCCTCTAGAAAGTAATTTTTTAAATCCGTATTCATGAAATACCTTCTCACTCCAACAAAAATGAGTTAGCAATGCTATAAGGTGCTGTCATCATTGCTGAATAGCTAGATTATAGGGGTTTTTTTGGTACCAGGAATTGAACTTGCGTCCTTGTGCTTGCCGGGCAGCTGGCGAAACCACTGAGATAAATCCCCGGCCCAAGATTATCAGTTCTTGTTACTGCTTGCTAGATTATTAGTTATTTGGAATAAAAGAATCCATTGCATACCCAAAATCATCCAGTGGGGCAGGTATCTTATCTCTATTTTGATTATGAGGTCAGTGAAACTCAGAGAAGTGAGCTAAGTCACCAAATACCATGACGTAGTAAGTGGTGGAGCAAGGACTACAACTAAACTTTCCAGTTTTCTGATCACTACCATTTGCTACCCCTAGGCACATGATGTGTTTGTTTACCCTATTTGAGGCTAAGATTGGGCCAAGGGCTGGGAAAATCCAGTGTTCTAGACAGCTTCTAAGATGTCATGCATTGATTCCCATCTCCTGGTATTTTATATCATTTTGTGATTCCTTCCCCTTGAATGTGAACTGAACATAGTGACTTGCCTATAACAAATAGAATGTGTCAAACATAATAAGATTTCACTTCCAAGATTAGGTTATAAAAGACTATAAATTGTATCTTGATCATTCTATCTTACTCTTTCAATTTCTCACTCAGATGAAGTTGGCTTCTATTTTGTGAGCTGCCCTGTGGAGAGGTCCACATAGTAAGGAACTGAAGGAGTCCTCTGTTTAACATCTAGCGAAGAACTGAGGATCTCTGTCTGAGGGTCCACAAAGAACTGAGACATACTGATGGCCACTTGAGTAAATTTAGAACCTGACCCTACCTCAGTCAAGCCTTGTGACAACAATCTCAATGCCTTACACAAAGGCACCCAGCTAAATCTATGTGTGGTTGCCTGACCCAAAGAAATTGTGAAAAAAATAGATGTGCACTGTTTTAAGATTTTATATTTTGGATGATGTGTTGCATAGCAATAGAAAACAAACAAGACCAGAAATAAAATGGCTATCACCACACTGATTTGTCTACCTTGACTCCCATACTTTCCTGCATCCCACCAACCACTTTGGGTGCAATTACCTATTGGAGGATATAAGAAGCTGAATCTTGAAGAATAGCAGTAGGACTGTCATAGGTAGGAAAATTCCATATTTTTAGTTGAAAGAAATGTCTTATTTGTAGCTTGATTTCTTTTAGATGTTGCGCCTCTATGAGCATGCTAATTTGCAAGGTTGCTTAAAATTATGGGTGAGTGAATAAATCAATTTGGGAGTCAAGAAACCCAGAATATGTCATTGATTCATTACACAGTTGTTTTCAGTATCATCTTCGGATGTGGTATTATGGTCAATTGAGGAGACTGTATTAAATGAGATTTAGTGCTCGTCCTCATAAGGCTCCCAGTATAATATTTATGCTCCCTGATCAGCTGCTAATGATGGGCCCATAGATGTTTCCCTTCATCTCTGTGATCAGTTTTTTCATGCGTGAAAATGGTGGCAGCTAATACACATATGATGTCTGTTTCAGCTCCACAACACTGCACTTTTTTAAAAGGCAAAGTCTGTGCTCAAGGGATCAAGGGGATTGCCTCTTGGCTGGTTGGTTACCCAGGTTCACCAAGGTTAAGTGATATGCCCCAGGTCATGTAGGCAAATGGAGGCAATATCCTGAGCTGCCTCTCAAAATTAAATCAACATTTGTAGCACAAAGAAAAAAAATCTGTTCAATAATGCTTGCTCAATCACACTCTGTTCCCAAATAGACAGTAAACAAACAGGATGAAAGGAAAGAAATTGTTAGTGCTTTTAATAACCCAATAATATTTAAATAACAGTCAGTAATTATCTTATTACATCTAAATGAACAACAGCAAAATGAACTTTCCTGGAGCTTCACTCTTGCTGAGGCATCTAGAGGCTCTAAATTAAAAGATCACCTATTCTAGCAGAATCCTCTTGGGGTCAAAAGAGTATTATTCCCTGAAGGTGATAAGAGTAGAGCTGAGGGAAGAAAACCAAGCTGTTGCTTGAGAAAATGTCTTTGGAGTAAAGAAAGTAATTATGGGGTTTTGGAGGACCAGAAATGGCAAGGCAAAGGGAAAGCTCTTTGTAAAATTTGAAAGATGCATAAAGAATGACTAGTCCAAGATTACTAAGGTCTTTTTAAGGACAAAACTTAGACTAGTATCTAGGCCTTGACGTGACACACAACCAGTGTCATCTGAGAAGATGATATCCTGCAGTCAAGAGCATGGATTTCCAAGCAGGTTCAAGTTTATTTTCTGCCACTTAATGATCTTGAATAAATTGCCTTACTTCTCTGCAATTCCTCTCAGCAGTTCCATTCCTTTATCAGTAAAACAGGGAAGATACTATAACTCACTTTGTAAAGTTGTCAGGAGTATTAACTGAGTTAATATTTGTATAGAACTTGGAGCAGTATTTGTCATAAAGTAAACACTATGTATTTGTTAAATAACATAAATGTGGTTTTCAGTTAATTATGAGTAAAGCCAATAGTACAAACCAACGATTGGCAAGAGGAAGTCTGTCCTAGAAACCCCACTTTTCCTTTCTGAGGCTTTCCCTTTATTTGACTTCATTTTAGACCTCATCACATCCCCACCCCAATTTAGACTCCTATTACTCTGATACTCTCTCCCCTCTTTCTCCAATCATACAACAAGGTATTCAGTCAAAAGTAAGTCTTACATTCATTGCCTCAGTGGGCCAGCACAATAACTCAGGGATACAGCAATGATTTTTCTTCTCATTTTAGAAATGAGGAAACTGAGGCCTAGGAGTTTCATATTTTTGTTCCGACTCTCTCAGATTAGCAGAATGCCATAGTTCCCTAGCCTAGACTCCACTACTCACTTGCTACGATCACAGGTAAAAGCCTTCTTGTATCTGTGCCTCAGTTGCCTTGCCCACTCAGTGAGGTGGTACGATGAGATGATTTCAGAAAGAATATATGATGGAAAAGTCACAGAAATTTTTTGTATTGGATCAGGAACTGATTTCTTGCTAAGTAATTTCTTGCATTTTCCTTGATTCCTCTTTCTTACAAATGAGTAAAGGACCTTAGAAAGTTCAAAGGATATACTCAGCCTATTTACCCTTCTATCTTTTTTCTCTTTTCTTTTACTTGTCAACATGGGTTAAGCTAAACCTAGGACAGGACACTTATTTTGTTACGTTGAAAACAATGACTCTGAGACTGTAAAATGCCAATGCAGAGAGGGACTTTGAAGATAGCTTTCAGATTTGTGGCTTTGGAACTGGAGTCAGTATAGTATGTCTTGGAGGTCATCTTCAGATCACTGGAGGTATGAGAACTGCACAGGCACTCTCCTCTGGAAAGATGACTACTAAAAGATTTAAAAGAATTGCACTGCAATGAACACATGTTTGTTATAGAGTAGAATACAAAAGACATAGATGAGTTTTTAAAATTAAGACAAAAGTCTATAAATAATTTGTATGCTGACTTAGACTGGAAAAGGTATGAGATATACCCTTGTAAATCATCATATTACAGTTGGGGAAACTGAGATCCAAATAAAGAAAGCATCTTCCTCCCCAGGGTTTCAGAGGTACTTAATAAGAAAGAAAGGACTTGAATACAAACCATTGGATGCCTAGACAATTGTACTTTCCTCAATCTTGCTTCTCCTATCCTATCTGTTCAGGTCCCAGAAGGCAGGATACAGCCAAGGACCAGCTTAATACTCTTCCTTGGTGTTAGGACAAATGCTTTAGGAATATGGACAAATTACTTTGTTTCTCAGGGTCTCTATTTCTTCATCTGTAAGAAGCTGACGTAAGTGTAAAATGTGAAGGTGATAACTGTGGGTCTGGATTTAGAATGCCTAGTTTCAAATCTTATCCTTGTGATTATCTACCTGTTTGAAATGTGGCAAGATCCTTAACCTCTCTATGCTTCAGTTGCATGTCAAATTAGGGATAAAAATAGCACCTATCTCATAGAATTGTGCAAATTAAATTAGTTAATGAAGACGGAGAATTTAAAATGGTGCTAACTAGTCAATTGTTAAAAATCAGAATCCATGGGGCTAAACTTACAGCACAGGTCCTTCCTGAAACAGCTTTGTGGACCTTAATTGTAGAGAGCAAAATTTATAAATCACAAGTCATTCCAAATGTGGTCCATATCTGGATTGTGGGAACTGGGATGTGTGGCAGGCTAACAACATTTTAGAAAACAATTTGTGTAGACTAATCTGCTATCCAAACAGATGTAGGCCTTGTGTGAGTTCTCTGAAACGGTCAAAGTGGTATCTTAAATGATTACTGAAATATGCGTTTATATTTTCTTTTAGAAGACTCAATGAGGGAATAAAGCATTCTCTACAGAAGGAAAAACACATGCAATTGTCCTGTAGCAGCAAGATACGAGAGATCTGAGATTAGACTAGAAAGAAGAACAGAGAATAATCTGAGAGGAAAGAAGAAGACATATAAGGCCAGGCAAGGTAAAACTTTGCAGAGTTATCTATCCAAAGAATAATGGGAAGCCTTCAAAATGTTTAAAACAGGGAAGTGGTATTATCAAATCAATATCTTGCAAAACCCATGCTGACATTTTTTTCCTTAAATTCTTTTATTGGTACATTTTAGGTATACAACACAATTACATTTCTCATTGGGAATTGTACCTTTACATAATGCATCTTGTATCTTGTTTTTTCTCCATTCCTAGCCCTCCCTTCACCCTCTCCACCCTTCCGTAATTTACAAAGACTTTATTTCCATTTTTTCCATTTCTCATCATTTTTCCTTTCCCTTCTTTACTTTCCCCTGCCCCTCCCACTACCCCTACCCCTTTGGACCTTTTCTTCCTATTTTGCATTATCGATTATTCATTCTAATCATTGGTACATTTTAGGTATACAATATAATGACATTCAGCATTGGAAATTTGCACCTTTACATAATCTCTCTTGGTTCTTATTTTTAACCCTTGCCCAGCCCTCCCTTCAACCCCTCCATTCCTCCCTATTTACAAAGATTTTGTTCCTATTTTTCCATCTTCTCATATTAATTCCATTCCCTTCTTTCCTTTCTCCTACACCTCCACCTTCCTTCCCCTTTGCCTCTTTTCTTCCTATTTCACATTACCTATTATAAATTTTAGTCCTTATTTACACTTTCAGTTTCTCACACGAGAGAAACTATTCAGTATTTATACATGTGTGTCCTATTTATTTCACTTAAGAGTATTGCCTCAATGTGCATCCACTTAGCTATAAATGTCTCTAATTTCTCGTTTTTTATGGCTGAGTAGTACTCCATTTTATTAAAAAACCACATTTTCTTTATCCAGTCTCCAGTTGATGGGCTTTTGGGCTGTTTCCAAGTTTTAGCTATCACAAACTGTGCTGCTATGAACATGGGTGCACATATAGCACTGTGGTATGATTCTTTTTATTCTTTGGGGAAGATTCCCAGCAGTGGAATAGCGGGGTCAAATGGGACTTCCAGTCCTAGTTTTTTGAGGTATCTCCATGCTGATTTCCACAGTGGTTGCACCCGTCCACACTCCCGCCAGCAGTGGAGCAGGGTTCCGCTTTCCCCACAGCCCCACCAGCATTTGTTATTGGTGGATATCATGATAGTAGCCATTCTTTCTGGAGTGAGATGGAATCTCAGCATTGTTTCATTTGCATTTCTCAAATGACCAGTGATGGTGAACATTTTTTCATGTATTTATTTGCTATTTCTACTTCTTTGTCTGAGAAATGTCTGTTCATTTCACATGCCCATTTTCGGATTGGGTCTTTAAATTAGGGAAGTCTGATCTTTTTAAGTTCTTTATAGATTCGAGATAGTATACCTTTGTCTGAGGAAAAGCAGGTGAAGATTTTTCCCACATTGTGGGTTGCCTCTTCACACTGCTGGTGGTTTCTCTGGCTGTGCAGAAGCCTTTTAATAAGAAGAGATCCCACTTGTTGATTGTGCTAGTTCATGGGCAACTGAGGTTTTGTTCATAAAATCTTTTCCTACACTGATGTCTTCAAGAGTTCTACCTGACCTCTGTTCCAACTGGTTCAGAATTTCTATTTTAATATTTAGATCTTTAATCCATTTTGATTTTAGTTTAGTGCATGGTGAGAGATATAGGTCTACTTTTAATCTTTGGCAAGTTGAAACCCAATTTTCCAGCGCCATATATTAAAGAGGCTATCTTTCTTCCAGGGAGGGTGTTTGGCTCCTTTATCAAAGATGAGATGGTTGAGTGTGTCTGGCACTGTTTCTGCATCTTCTAATCTGTTCCACTGGTCCTCAGGTCTGTATTTTGCCAGTACCATGCTGTTTTTATCACAGTAGCTTTGTAGTATAGTTGCAGGTTGGGGATTGTGATATCCCCTGCCATGTCTCTGTTACCTAGAATTGCTTTTGCTATTCTGGGTCTCTTCTTGTTCCAAATGGATTTTGGGATTGTTTTCTCAAGGTCAGTGAAGTATGCTGCTAGGATCTCAGTTGGAATTGCATTGAATCTATATAGCAGTTTTGGAAGTATGGCCATTTTCAGTATATTAATCCTTCCTACCCAGCAGCAGGGGATGTCTGTCCATTTTCTGATACCATCTTCAATCTCTCTTTTCAGAGTGCCATAGTTTTCAGAGAAGAGGTCTTTGATTTCCTTTGTTAGGTTGATTCCTAGGTATTTCAGTTTGTTTGGATGTGATTGGTAAAGGAATTGTTTGCCCTGTTTCTCTCTCAGTGAGTCTGTCATTCGTGTAGAGGAAAACCATGGATTTTTGTGTGTTGGCCTTGTAACCAGCTACGTGACTGAATTTGGTTATTAAGTCTAGAAGACTTTTGGTGGAGTTCTTGGGGTCTTCTATATACAGTATCATATCATCTGCAAATAATGACAATTTGACTTCTTCATTTCCTATCTTTATTCCTTTTATTTCTTTCTCTTGTCTAATTACTGTGGCTAATGTTTCCAGAACTAAATTGAACAAGAGTGGTGATAGTGGACATCCTTGTCTTGTTCCTGATTTTAGTGTGAAGGATTTCAGTTTTTGACCATTTAGTGTGACATTGGCTGTTGGGTTTTCATAGATGGCTTTTATCAGTTTGAGGTAGAGACCCTCTATTCCAATTTTTTGTAGGGTTTTTATCATAAATGCATGTTGGATTTTGTCAAATGCTTTTTCTGCATCTATGGAGATAATCATATGGTTTTTGTCCTTGGTTCTATTGATATAGTACATTACCTTGATTGATTTGCATATGTTGAACCATCCCTGCATCCCTGGGATGAATCCCACTTGATCAGGGTGTATGATATTCTTGATGATCTTCTGCATTCTATTTGCCAATATCATATTAAGGATTTTTGCATCTGTGTTCATTAGTGAGATTGGCCTATAGTTCTCTTTTTTGGTTTGGTTTTTCTCTGCTTTGGGGATCAAGGTGATGCTTGCTTTCAGGAATGAATTTGAGAGTATTGCTTCCCTTTCAATTTCATTGAAGAGTTTAAAGAGTAGTGGCAGCAGTTCCTCTCTAAATGGCTTGTAGAATTCAGCAGTGAAGCATCAGGGCCCAGGCTTTTCTTAGTTGATAAGTTTTTAATTATGTTTTCAATTTCATTGGTTCATATTGGTTTATATAGAATTTTCAGGTCTTCTTCGTTCAACTTTGGTAATTTATATGTATCTAAGAATCTGTCCTATTCCTCTGTGTTTTCCATCTTATTGGCGTATAGTTTCTGGAAGTAGGTATTGATGATCCTCTGGATTTCTGCTGAGTCTGATATAATTTCGCCCTTTTCATTCCTAATTGCATGGATTTGGGCCTTTTCTTTCCTTTTTCTGATAAGGTAGGCTAAGGGTTTGTCAATTTTGTTGATTCTTTCAAAGAACCAACTCTTGGCTTCATTGATTTTTTTGTATCCTTCTCTTAGTCTCCATTGCATTGAATTCTCCTCTGATCTTTATAATTTCCTCCCTTGTATGAGTTTGGGGTTGTCCTGCTCTTCTTTTTCTAGAAGCTTGAGGTGTAGCATCAGGTTGTTTAATTGGGCTCGTTCTGTTTTCCTAATATGCGTATTCACTGCTCTGAATTTCCCTTGTAGGACTGCTTTCATTGTGTCCCATAGATTCCGATTTGTTGTATTGTCATTGTCATTTAATTAAAGGAACTGTCTGATTTCCTCTTTAATTTCCTCTGTGACCCATTCGTTATTCAGAAGTGTGGTGTTCGATTTCCATGGGTTTATAAAATTTTTTGCGTTTCTTTCGCTATGGATCTCCAATTTCATTGCACTATGGTCTGATAATATACAGGGGATAACTTCAATTCCTTTGCACTTACTTAAACATGTTCTATGTGTGAGTATGTGGTCTATTTTGGAGAATGACCCATGTGCAGTTGAGAAGAATGTGTATTCTGGTTTTGTGGGGTGGAAAACTCTGTAAACATCTCTTAAGTTCATTTGTTCATGAGTTCAATTGAGTTCTATTATTTCATTACTTATTTTTTGTCTAGTTGATCTATCTATTTGTGACAATGGGTTGTTGAGGTCCCCCACTACAATTGTATTAGTGTATACATGACTTTTCATGTCTGTTAGTATTTGTTTTATGTAGTTGGGTGCACTAGTGTTTGGTCCATAAATATTTATGATTGTCATCTCTTCCTCTTGGATTCTTCCCTTTACAAGGATGTAGTGTCCTTCTTCGTCTCTCTTAATCAGTGTTGGTTTGAAATCTACTTGATCTGCAAAAAAAAAATCTACTCCTGCTTTTTTTCGGGTTCCCTTCACATGGAGTATTGTATTCCACCCTTTAACTTTCAGTCTGTGAGTTTCCTTTTGAATTAAGTGTGTTTCTTGTATGCAGCATATTCTTGGATTTTGCTTCTTGTCCCATTCTGCCAGTCTGTTTCTTTTGACTGGTGAATTGAGACCATTAAGTTGATGGTTATAACTGAAATGTATTGACTTGTCATTGCCATGACTTTTTCTTTTTGTTGCCTTCTCCCCCTCTACATGTAATTTCTTGTCATGCCAGATGGGTTCACTCTGCTTTGCTTCATGGGGTTGTGATCCTCAATGTCTGTTCCTAGGATATTGTGTAAAATTCTTTGGAGTGCTGGTTTGGTATTCCCGAAGTTCCTAAGGTGCTCTTTGTCATGAAAGTATCTTATTTCTCCACCAATTTTGAAAGATAGTTTTGCAGGGTACATCCATCTGGGTTGGAGGCTGTTTTCTTTTAGGGCTTGGAATATGTCACTCCAAGCTCTTCTTGCCTTGATGGTTTGTGTTGAGAAGTCTGCTGTGATTCTGATGGGCTTTCCTTTGTATGTGATTTGTTTCTTTTCTCTAACTGCTTGTAGAACTTTTCTGTTGTGTTTCTGGAATCTTAACAATTATATGCCTATGTGTAGATTTTTTTTGATCAAGGCTATTTGGAGTCCTATATGCCTCAGTTATCTGTATGTCAAGTTCTTTTCCCCTGCTTTTGAAGTTTTCTGCCATTACTTCTGTGAAGAGTTTTTTTTTATGTCATCTGCACTCTCTCCTGTTTCATCATTGACTCCTATCAGTCTTATGTTATTCTTCTTTGCATCATCTAGCAGCTGCTGGATTGATTTCTCATGTTCCCTTATAATTTTGAAACAATTTTTCTTTTCCTGGTCATTAATTGTAATCTTATCTTCTATACCTGAAATTCTGTCCTCACATGGCTCATTCTGGTGTGTAGACTTTCAATGGAGATTTTCATCTCCTGGAAGTCTATTTGCATCTGTTTTATGGATTCCTTTTTTGTCCTGTGTTGGGATTCCATCATGTTCTTCAACTCCTCTCTAGATTTATTAATCATGTCTTGCACTAGGGGCACAATTTCTCCTGTTATCTGAGAAATTATTTCTGATTTCATTTTTTCCAGATCCCCTTTTCTTTCCAGTTCAGTGTGTCCACGTCATTGAGTATCAGAGTGTTCCGTCTCATTTCCCTTTGGGGTTGCTGCAGGTGATCTGGAAGTCTGGTTTTGAGGCTTATTTATGTATTTTCTCATTTCAACTGGGGAGTGCTGTTGGCGCCTGTACAGATTACCTCTTCTGAGCTGGGAGAGGTGGGACGGGGCTGGGAGCAGCAGTAAGGATGGTGGCCCAAAAGCCCTTTCCTCTGGGCCAGGAGTTGCAGGACGGATGGTGGCCAGGAAGCCCCTTCCTCTGGACCAGGAGCAGTGGGATGGTGGCTCAGAAGCCCCTACCTCTGGTCGGGGACCCATGCTGACTTCTAGAAAATTGCTGGGCCTAGAGTAAGAGGCTTGTAAGTAGATACATCACTTTCAATACCAAGGATCACTAAGATCTTCTTCTATGTGAAGTGACTTACTCATGCTTCTGCTCTCTGTGTGCAGTGTGTTATTCAGAGTTCTGACCTCTTACCCTGGGAAGAAATGGTTTCCTTCTATGAGATTGGGCTCTGACAGGTTTCTTGTATCAATGAAAATTATGTGATAAAGCAGTGCAGCAAAAAAAGCATATATTGGTTAAAAAGTATATGCCCTCAACTTTTTCCTTAATAAATTGTAATTGATTTAGAAAAAAAAAAGAGCCAGGATCCCTTTAAAGAAACTGTCTTACTCTTTGGATGCCTGATACAGAGAAAAGACACCATGAAAATAGTTACAAACAATGGGAAATTGAACCTGGGTGAAACAGGTTTTCAGATGAGGAAATTTATTACTCTTGGCTAGAGAGGCTTAAACAGATTAATAGGAGAATTGCTGAAAGCAGGTCCTGAAATCTTCTTCCCAGGCATTCAGAGTCTTCAGAGCGTTCTCTCTTTTTCTCTGTAAGTGGTTATTATAACTCTTATTTCCTATCATGAGGTAATTTTTGACCAGATTGCCCAAAACAGCCCCTTAGTCTGCTTCAGTTTCTCTGGGTCCCTGAGTTATGACTTTTTCTAGTCAAGTCATCAGTTTCCAATATGTGTCTTAATTTTAACATCTTTTGGATTATTGGTCTTTTGAGATAGTTGTAACAGTGGTCCTTATGAAATTCTAGAGTGTTCTAAAGGGGTACCCTACAAATTGTCTAGAAGGAATAGTTCCTCACTTTCCCTGAAACAGCTCCATTTGTATCTGTTTTTTATAATGTGGATCCCTGTTGTATTTTATTTATGATACAAGTGTCTAGTTTTTAAAGCAGGTTGAAAAACTCCTACCATAAACTGCTGAAACTGTTGTAATATTCCAGAACAGTCAATATATTATCAACCAAAGAACATCACTTTGAGCTGTACCCCTATTAGTATCAGACTGCAAGTTCTAATTTTTGAGGCCAAAAAAATGAAAAGTTACCAAAATACATTAAGGAAAATAGATTTGATTCCTGCCTTTAGGCCATTGAAGTTCCAATTAAGAAAGCAGAAGAAATATCCTATAAACCTATAACCCTTCAATAGTTCAGAGAAAACTATGAGGTTCTGATTTTAGTAGAGAGACTCTGAAAAATGAGTTGAAATTTTAGGGGAAAGTTGAAGAATGAGAAGGTTGGCTTACAATAGGTAACAAAATAAAAAAGAGTAAAGAGACAGAGGTAGAAATGAGGACAATGTTGGGAGTGGGAGAGATTATTGGGGAAGTAGTCTCTATAAGGAACCAAGACCTGAGGATCATGACTGTTTGATTCTGAAGATTAGTGAGAGAAATGTCAATTGGTGACCAAATGTGAAGACCCTGAAATGTCAAGCAGAAGAATTTGGACTTAATGCTTCTTTTGATCATCTGCTTGATGAATAAAGTAAGGATGGAGCTACTGAAGAAAAGCAGCATGAACTGGGGAGAATTAATCAGTGATAAGGTGGAATTCACTCAACAGTTGTTTTGAAGAAAGAAAACCTCACCAGTTGCCCTCAACTCAATGTTTGTAACTCTATCCATCATTCGTTTGCTTTTTCTTATTGTTTGTTAGTTATTTATCCAGATGACTCCTGCCTAGGCCAAGGTCCATCTGTTTATCTGTCATAACACTTACCATGACACTCTATACATAGTAAATATTGAAGAATGTTTTTATTCACAAAATGAAAGCCATTTAAGGGGCAAATCTAATACCTTTTGGAAGGTAATAAATGTTGGGAGAAGGTTGAAGTGAAAGGTCTGTAATCCATGGTCCCTTACCATCTCTCCACAGCTTTTCTGTACTTAAGGCAATCTGCACATCTCTTCCCTCAGGCAGATCTTATTCTCCTTATTTTACAGATGAAAAACTAAGATTGAGTATAGTAATGGAGTTTTCCCAAGGTTGCCTACATAATGGGAAGATGACACTGAAACCTGAGGTTTCTGATTACAAATACATTGCTCTTTCTCTACTTCTGATTTATATCTAAATACTGGTGCAAAAAACAACCTACCAATATTCCCTGTACATTTTCCAGTCACAGAAGTGCTAGAAACCTCCCCAAATATCTAAATCGTCTCTATCCTCAAATATAGAAATGATTGGTAAATAGAACTAGATAAGGTAAAATGGTGGGAAGACTAGATGTGGAGTCAAAGATCCTTATTTCTACTCTAAATTCTTCCATAGTCTCAGTTTCCTAAGGTATAAATTAGATATTCTGGACTGCTATCCTGTCTGGTCCATGCTCTTGAGCCAAGAAAGATACATCTATCTCCCTAACTTGCTAAGGAAACACAAGGTTGGAATGCCCTTTAGCCTGAAAGTTTCAACCCATTTTCCTGTCTTCCAATAAGGTAGATCAGTTGTCACGTAGACATTATAGACCTAGAATTATTATAGTATTCTTAATTATTCAGATGTACCCTTAGAACCTTGCCTGGCTGTAGTATGTTCCCAACACCACACACTTGTATCACAGGTTTCCATTGCCTACTTAGCAAGTGCTTCTCCAATCAAGAAATATACTTATCTCACACAGTTCTTTTGCCATGCTCCTTTCAGTGTTTTTGCATTTTTCTTAGACACCTGGAGGCAACTGTGATTGGTACATACTTGCTCACAATTCTGAGAAATCTGATGATATATTTTATTTATCAATGCCAATCCAAGGATAAGCACCTTCCAAATAAAATCAACAAGATTAATTTCCTTGTTCTTTCCTGTTAAATAAATACTTGCTTAGAAAGATTATTATTGAATAAGGAGAAGATGAAAGCATAGACTTGCTAAATGCTTGCATGGCTGGGACCTTGTTCCAATAATTTATTTTCCTCCAATCTCATTATCCTTTGTATTTGCCTTTCCTTCCTCATCAGGATACATAGCATATGTTCATCATAAATCTCTGAGAACAAGAGACCAGGAGTGGATTTCAGCCTACCTTTCCACTCTCACATACCATTAAAAATCCACACTACGAGAAGCCACATGGCCTACCTACCAAGATGAGTAGCAAAACCTGTAATTAAAACTACCAACTCTAAACAGAGTTCTTTCTTTTTGACCATGGATGCATCCATATGTTGTGATAGAAAAATCAGATTTGGAATCAAGACCTATGTTCAAAAACCCATTTTCTTGTAGTAAAATCTTAAGGAACTAACTTTTCTGTAAGTTTCAACTGAGAATCCACAAAGGATTATAGCTAAAAACTCACTGTAAAGTTATACTGGATTCAAATTTGTAGTGATTTTGGGCAAAGTGCCCCACCTCTCTATATCTTAAATGTTGAGTGGATCAAAGGAGACAATCTGTGTTATGGGTTAGTTCAGTAACTCAAACATAGTGAATGTTCAATGAATGCTAATTATTCTTAATAATTAATTAATCACCCTTAATAATAAGAACAGGAAGACAACAAAAGTGTTGCCATGGAAAGAACACTGTGTTTACTGTAAAAAGATCTGGGGTTAAGCCCAAGATCTGTTACTTATCAGGTGGGTAAGAATTGGAGTCACTTTTACCTCTCGAACTCAGGTTCTTCATTCATAAAATGGAGCTAATAATGTCTATTATATCAGGTTGTTGCAAGGATAGGAAAAAATCAGTAATTATTTAAAATGTATTTTATTCATTCTTGTCAGTCAATATTTTTGGAGCTCTTACTGTTAACCGAACTATAGGCTCAAAGCTAGGGAAAACAAAAAAACAATGAATAAGATTATGGTTTCTGCATTCAAATTTCATGGTATGACTATAGAAAACAGTGTCATATAAAAACATTTGAAGTAGAAAGTGTTAATCATAACTTCAGAAATGCTTACAAAGTCCAAAGATGGATCCCTGGTACCAAAAAAAAAAAAAAAAGAAAATAGCAAGAAGTAAGGCTGGAGAGATATATGAGAGATAAGAGAAAAACCTTAAATTCTTTACTGAAAGTTGTCTATGCTTAATTATTATTTTAAGCAGGATTTATATAGCACTATATACACTAGTCACCATTCTAAGCCCTTTGCAAAAATTAATTCATTTAATCTTCAAAAGAACACTGTGAGATAAATATATGACTGATGTTTACAGAGATTTAGTGCTTTGCCACATGTCTCACAGACATCAAAGAACAGAGCTTGGAATTCTACCCTGGATATCTGCTTCCAAATTCCATACATAAATGAAGACTAATAATCTGCGTATCCCCAACTAATACACTCACTCCCAACCCTGAGCCATGAGAATGCATGTTCTTGTTTCACCTGGGCTTTGCTGCATATCTGCTCCTCAGAACTCAGAATTTTTCTGTCTATGAGATCTACCTGGGGTTCTAGGGTGCGTATCTTTCACAGCTTTTCAAGTGATAACATGCCACACTTTCTGTTTAGCTTTCTGACCTGAGGTAAAAATGTCCACTGATAACTACTAGACATCACCTCATTATGTCTCATTAGACTCTGTGGCAAACTCTGAGTTGGATGGTGCTCGTAGCAAGTGGGCTCTGGAAACTTCACATGGCCTCTCCTCTCTTACCCTAAATGGTCTTCAGATGCCAAGGGTAGGGTAAATCTATTGCTTGGCATGCCTATGTTACCTCAGAGTATTTATCTGCCCAAGTTGGTATCATAACAATAACCTATATATTGACCTTTTCATTTCCAGAAATGAACATGCATATACATTAATTATCTAATTTGTCCTTCCTCAGAAACTTCGATGAAATTATCAATTCTTTTTGTTTTCAAAGGGCTGAAACTCAGAGACAGAAAGTGATTTACTCAAAGTCATACAACTAACAGATATGTTAGGCATGCTCTGCACACTATCCCTGGAAAGGTCCAAAAGCCTATGCTCATGCCCTTGTCAAAATTATTACAAAGTTATTACAAAAATTACTTGAATTAAGGATATCTGGCTCAGGAGCCAGAGATAAGAACTGATAGCTGCCATTAATTTCATAGGCATTTAGGGTTTTGAAGCTCTGACCACCATTCAAGGAAACCCTGACAGACTCTCTAAATTAGATGCAATTTTTCTGGGAGGTTTGTAGCCTGAGGACCATTTGACTATCAGAAGCTGAGAGTCTTTCCCACCATTGTCAGTACTTCTGCCAATTAGATGAGGACTTGGGTTTCTCCAGAAAGGGCCACTTTTTCTTTTCATTTAAACAATGATTCACAATCACTACTGTCCCTTAGGTTGTCTTTGATTTCTTGCTAAGTTCTATGTACAAACCTTCAGCTCAATCTAAAACTGTATGCCTTAGAACTACTTAATTGCTGATCTGATAGTACTGTCTTTTCCCCAGGATTCTGGCCTTCTCTTTAACATGTTTTCATGTTTTATCCTTTCCTCTGCCTGGAGAAAGCCCCATTTAAAAGTTTTAGCCTTTGATCTTCAATATACTCAATCATGGCACCTGGGTGTTTTGTTTAGAATCTCTTTCATTCCAATATGATACAAATATTTTCTCTGGAAAAAAGACAGCAAAATCAAATTTAAAAGTAAAAAATAATATTGGGGAAAAATTTCAACTTACGACAGATAAAGGTTTAGTGTGTTCATTAGACTTAGTTTTTTGCATACAAAATATTTTTATGTTCATTTAGACGAGTCTTTTCCAAATGATTATTGACCTGGCGCAAAATCCATAATGTGTTTAACATTAAATGAACAAAGAAAATTGCTATTTTCCACCTGAGGGCAAAAATGAGATGATGTTGTAAAAGCATGTGTATATTATCTCTTTTGTCTAAAATATTTCACTTCTCTGTATATATGCATATATTTGTTTAAATAATTTATAGGGACATAGGCAAAATTGTGGAAGGAATTATGCAAAACTGATGGCATGTGTTACCTCCTGACATGAGATGATGAGGGGCTTGGGAGAAAACTGGTTTTTTTTTTTTAACATATCTCTGTGTAGTTTGACTTTCTACAATGAGCTACAATTACTTGTTATTTTTTTTAAATTACCTGAACTCTGCCCTTTTATGCTTTGAAGTGCTTTAGACCTGAAATATGTGGAGTGGGAGATTGGGAGTCCAGAACTAAGGAACAGGTAGCTTTCAGAAGATCAGAAAAGTTGAACATTTAGTAAGCAGAGCTAGAGTGAGACCTAAGGAAACTAAATTAAAATGGGGAGATAAGGAAAGAACCTCTGGAAACTTGGTGAAGGTCAAGTGATTTGGCAGTCTGCTTCCAGACAATTGCAGCAAGTTTACCTGGAACTTTTCCAAAAAGTCAAAACCCCATTCCATTATAACATGTCTGCGCCTCCTCAATACTGATTGTTATGACCTCAAAGAAAGTCACGGGACAAGAAAGCCTAACTTATTCCTTGTGTTCTTGGTTAGATAACAATAGAGAACAGAGAAATAAAGATAAAAATCCTTGGCCTAAAGGTTCTGTTGCCTTTTCTGTCTACAAATCCATCTTCTCAAAGTAACACTTTCTATGAAGACTCCTGCTCAAGAAATGTCAGTGATTTCCCAAGCCTTCCATATTAGTTCTAAATTTCATATTCTGTGTCTTTAACATCTCCATTAAGATACCCTAATTGCACTCAACTTTAGGTGGTACCTTGGTTTAAATTTAGAAGAGAATAAGTTATAAGTGGAGTCCCTGACATCAGAATCTTGGGCTGGAATTCTGGTTTTGGCTACTACTGAGTTATACAATCTTGAACAAATCCCATATTCACTCTGGCCCTCAGTTTCCTTATGGGTAAAATGGGAGTGAAACAATACCTCTTCAAAAAGATTTTCCTGAGAATGAAATGAGGTAATCTGTAGAGGCTGCCATCACACCTGCTTTAATTATATTAAGGTTAATAACTTTCACTTATCATTATTAATTCATTTGTCAGAAAAATATTCACTTGAATACAATCATCTCAGTTATTAACAACCATTCATTACCTCTTTATTGATAAAATTATAGAAAGGACAATGTTAAAGAAGTCAGCCTGCTGAAATTTGCATAATCTTTCATATATCTAAATCAACTCTTGTACACACACACACACACACACACACACGAGAGAGAGACTTATAAACATCTCACAATTTTTTGCATATATTCATCTACAAAATTCTCCCATTCTCCTCATTCCTATGTGTGTATGCAAAAGCACACATTCTCCCTAAGAGTTGGAGTGATTTGTCAAAAAGTCTAAAAATGTTGTCCTGAATACAGAAAAATCTTATTCCTGTACTAAGCAGACAGATTCTCAGACACTACTAATGCCATTGTAATAAATATGAATATTATGAAAAGATAGAAAAATACTGCAGACAAAACTGGGCAAGAACTGTCTGAAGGTATTCCCCATGGAGAATATGAGACAGGCACTCAGTGGGATAGATGCCAGGTCTTTCATTCTTATTCAGGAATCTCTCAGAATGTTTTTAAGGCAAATCGAATAAGTAGTTGATTCTATTGTCACAGGAAAGAGAATTCAGAGGGAGACTTTGGGGGGTTCAATGCCATCACCCACATGTGTGCAAAAAAGTCCTCAATCTTTACCCAAGTCTATGAAAAAATTAACTGTTGACTTCCTGGGGCCAAAGGAAGTGGGTAAGGGATCTGACTCTATAGTTAGGAAAGGGGAGGCTGGGCTGGTTTTTTGTAAATATCTCAGCTATAGCAATCTCTCAAAGGATCACCTTCTCGAAGACACCTGAAGTGACTCCCCCAGCCACTCCTGAAGCTGAGATTTCATGTCTCTTATGTATAAGTCTCTCATGGCACATGCCATTCTGCACTGTGATGCTAGTTCTGTTTCATTTATCATCTAAGCTTAGTACAATACCTGCCATATAATAGGCTATATATGCATATATATGCATATATCTATATACATTTAAAACTATACACAAAACTGGTGATTGTCTGTGTGACTACTTAAATTGCTACTCTTCCATAAGACTAAGATTATGTATTTTCATGGGATTCTGTATTCCCACCAACACCACAGTATTTAGCACATAGGATATGCTCAATATTCCCTTGCAATCTCTCTTGAGATCTCTCTTGAGATCTTCCTCATGTTTTAGTTTCCTTATCTGAAGAAATGAACTAACAAAACATCTTTTAAAAGAATTGTTATGATTAAATTAATTAATATATGAAAATACTTGGCTCACTACCTAGTACAACTGTTACTATTATGGCTTCCAGGCCTGCTGATGGGGAGAGTATACTCAGTTTGTGTTTCTCAGGGTAGGCCTAGGAATGGATATTGGGATGGCAGCTGAACCTCTCTCCCATCCCATCACGTTGGTTTTGTTGCACTTAGATACTCTGTGCAGTCTTAAGGCTCCAACTGAACTTGTAGGTAATGCTCATGAGACTGGAAGCTCTCTGAGGACAAGGCCAGTTCACATTCATGTTTGGAACCACACAAGGTGTCCCCCAGAGGAGACTCTTAGAGAATATTTGCCAAGCTGACATGTATGCATTTCAATCTTTAACAAAATGTTCCAGAAGCTTCCTTCCCCTGCTGGTATGACTTGCTTTCCTCCTGCCTAGGTCTATGATGTAAGCCAGACATGGGAAGTCCATAGTAGAAAAGTGAGAAGCACACAGAAAGATGTACTACACTGTTCAGTTAAAGAAAAATAGTAAAAAAAAAAAAAAGAGAGCATAACTTGGCACCTCATTTATAAACATTCATCCATTGACATAGAGAAATAATTGGAAAAGAAAGTTACACCCACAGTAAGCATTAGATACATTATTTTATTTGACCATTGTAGTGATTCTGTGTGGAAGAGGTGAGGTAACTTCTTTTGGGCAAGTTTCCAGGCCTTTGAACTCCTGATTCTCATTCTAGTAAGGCACCTTGCTCTTCCCTGTCTTGGGCAAGGGTGGCATGTCTCTTTTTCTAGGTCAGTTATAAACAACATTTTTCTGCAAAAGAGAAGATAGAAAATACTTTAGGCATTGCAGATAACATATTATTGTTGCTGTTACCAATTCCTCCTCTCTTCTTCCTGTTCATTCTTCTTTAAAAAATTTAAAAACCATTCTTCCACAAACATTATGTTATTATCCTTTACTGGTGGGTAGGTAAGAAGGTGGACATCTTTAGTTTTGTGTTAGACATTAGGAAACTAAGGGTTAGAGATGAAGTAAGTTGCTGGTTTGCACAGATGGGACTCCCAAAGCAGTTTCTGTATAGTATGCTCTAAAGTAGAAAAATCATTATCTAATGAAATTGACCTGAATGAAGTGCTCTGCTTATAACTCATGAACTTGTAGTTTCTGTTTTATTTGCTATATTTTACAAGTCATAATGACACATCCTGAAAATAAAATTCCTTTTCTGCAAGAAAAAAAAATTTTTAGCTTATGGTCTTCATCCCATGGGCTGCAGTTTGTCAGTCTCAGTTTTAATTCCCTGAAGGAGGCATGTGTCCTGAGTTGCTGTATGTCCCTTTCATTATATTGAATGACCATTAGCTTTGGTTGTGGTTCCAGAAGTGAGAAGGAGCAAAAGTGTAGAATGTAACTGTGGATGCTTATGTTTCACTTTTACCTACCTTTTGCAGAAAAAACCAGAGAAGCCATGCATATGTATTTGTTATATAACAGCTGATAATATGATATTGCTTAGGATGCACCAAATACTGTGCATTGCCCCATTCAATTTTATATCACTGTGAGGTACAAATTTTATCATCATTTTATAATGGCAGATAGCAGTGGTCAAAGGAATGAAAAACATGTTCAAAATCAACCATCCTGGAATTAGTAGAGCAAGGATTTGATCATAGGTGTGTCTGATCCTAGACACCATGTACATAATCACAAAAGTTTGGCTAGATCTTATATACAATAATGCCTGCAATGTATTGTATAACAAGAATATAGTAAAGTAAACACCAAGAAGAGGGTGACCTAGATTAGTACAGTAAACATCATTGGTGCATCTTGAGCTTCCTGGCAGCCAGGACAAAATGAACAGGTACTAGCTGTTTTTTTACAGAAAGAAAAGTTTCTTCTTGGATTGTATTATAAAGTAAAAATAACATAATTGGCTGCAAGGCTTAGCTGTGTGAGGGTTATATACTTTGTTGTAACTGACTTTGTGCCTGCTCTGTGCCAAGCACTGCCTTTGGGGTTGAAGATATGGATATACCTAAGATACAGTCTGGACCCTCCAGAAGATTTCAATCTGGGGAGAGAAACAGACAGGACAATATCTGATTCTAAAATACAGTATACAAGTAATTGCTCCCTAGAGGTATAAGCAAAATAGAATAAAAGTTCATTTGTGACTTTCTCTATGTATACTTCCTTTCACAGATTTCTAAGTACTGACACATTTATTCCTTCATTTAATCCTCTTAGCAGCCATAACAGTAAGTGCTACTACTCTTGTTTTACTAATGAGAAGACGGAGACCCAAGAGAATAAAGTAATTTACCTAAAGTCCTGGTTTATTTAATGCTAAATTTCTTCAAATACCATGGCACAGTGTCTTCCTATATATATATATATATATATATATATATATATATATATATATATATATATATAAAGGCTGTCAATTTTGTCTAATGGATCAAGCAGGGATTCAGTAAGGAAGTGACTTTTAATGCAGACCTGACAGGATGAGAAAGCTTGAATAATAAGAAACTGGGGATGGTACTTTATGAATACTGAATAAATCCTAAGACATTTGAAGAGGGGAGTCTGCTGTAAGGCTGGCAAGACCCATTCTGAAGCTAGATGGTAAGGTTTTCTCTTAAAAGCTATGGAAACTGTTAGTCTTTACTTTTTTTTAATGAAAAGTAAAACATATTTTCATAATCAAATAATAAAAGAATAGCAACAGTTATTACACCATGTATCATTTTCATCCTAATAGTATGGATAGAACACAATGGATTAGTTGCACAACCAGAAAAATTTTAGAAATGTTATGCTTTGTGACTATTTCTCCCCAACTATCATCACACACTCTACCATTCCATTTTATAGATGATGCTGCTGAAGCTCAGAGAAAGTTAGGGACTATCAGAATAGTCTAGAACTCAGGTCTCTGGATTCCAAAACCAGGTTCTTTACATGCCTCACCCCTTAACTTTCTTTTGCTTCAAGGCCTTCTTCTACTGCAAACATGCCTGGGATCTTGCCTTGTTGACTAGATCTTTACATTTAACCCTTCATCTCTACCTTACCTATCACACTGCATCCTTTTGTTCCCTGGGAAATAGTTACTATCAACTCTATTCTTGCAGCCACCAGGATCCCTGCTCTGGCCCACTGAGGGACTTTGATAAAGGAAGAGACAGAAAGGATTCATAGACCTCAAGCACAGTCCCACGTGTTGGACAAACTCATAGGGTTCAGCCTGAAAATTCATTGAGGTTAGAGACTACTTTTCACATTTTACAGACAAAGGAACTAAGTTTCCATATTATAAAGACACTTGCTTACAGGAAATTATCTAATCAGTAATATAGCCAAGATTTGAACTCAAGTCTGCCTGACTCTGAATTTTTATCTAACATTCTGGACTGACAGAAGTCTGTCCCTTTCATATTGTCAGTCATAGGGAAAAAAAAGAAAAGTAGAGAACTTTCTTCCCACTTTTATAACTTTCTGCGCAATATAACAGGCATTATCCCCATGTGGCTATTTTAATTTAAATAAATCAAAATTAAATACAATTTGAAAGAGTTCCTTGGTCACACTTGCTAAAGTAAGGTGTTCACAAGTCACATGGCCACATGTGTCTGATGTCTATCATAGGTGATAGTGTGGATATAAATTCAAATAAAATTACAATAGATATTTCTGGCCTAGATATGTGAGAGAAATTATATTTTTATAGGATTTTGTCAACATAGTAGTTGCAGATACCAAATGTAAACAACCTGGTTAGTAAAGAAATAGCAAATCATGGTATCTATGGTTTTGCCTTGATACATAGCTATGTAGTATATACTTCTCACATCAGTGATTGATAAATCAATAGGCAATGA
The DNA here is from genome assembly GCF_053883595.1 of Heterocephalus glaber. Taxonomy (NCBI): domain Eukaryota; kingdom Metazoa; phylum Chordata; class Mammalia; order Rodentia; family Bathyergidae; genus Heterocephalus; species Heterocephalus glaber. Next base: position 4,089,169 of record NW_028258473.1, on the reverse strand, counting down.
TGTAAAAGAAAAATTCTACTGGTGCTTATGTTCAATTCCAGCTTAGTCTCTGTAAATTTGAGTATTTATCCCCTTCTCTTTTGGTCAGAACAATGAAGGAGATCGATGTCAAAAGCCCCTAAAGACCTTATATTTTGTGGGCCTGTGAATCAGTATATGGGTTTTCACTTAAATAATCTGCATATTTCTGTTCAAAAAGAGTTGTGAAAAATTCTTCCAGGGTTATGAAATGCCAAGCTCTCTGTACTATGTGCACAAAAAGAGAAAATGAAGACTAAGAAATAGCACTTGTTCCTTGGATCATAGAAAGCCCTTATTATGTGTGTTCACTCAATTCTTGTTTATTGTCTTTTTTTGTCTTTTGGCAATCTGTCTGCCTTCTGTTAATGGATCCTGAGAGACAAAGTTGGTGGCTGTAACTATGTAATATTACCCAAAACAACTGTAAAAAAAGATATTTTGTTTTGGCAAGTTGTTTCTTTTGAAAAAGTAATAATTTGATTTATTCAATACATAATTATTGAGCACTTGTGTGCCAAGCATTGTAATGGTGAGCAGAAAATGATCTAGTACCAAGCCTCCCTTGCCCAAAGCTAAGAACCTTAGCTTCTTGTGATTTACCCTAGCTAGAAAGTTATAGAGTTTTTGGCTTTATTTATGCCAACACAGATATTTCAGACAAGAGAGGGTTTTGGATTATTTGACTCCTTACGTAGCCAAAAAGCCAGAAAATGTTTTGAGAAGAACTGATAGATATAATGAGCTTTTTGACGTGATGAAGGCCTACTTCTGAGTCTGAGAAATGTAGTAAGTGAAATACTGGAAAGCTATCTTCACCCTTTCTTTATCTGTTCACCCAAGACCACAAACCATGTTTCCATTAGTTCACCCTAAGCTTCTGTCTCTTCCGCGTTTATACAGGCTGGCTCCAATTTTCTCAGGGCCTTAATTATGTAATCCTTATGAAAAAGAAAGAAAGCATGTGGTTCTCATGGATTAAGTAGCTTAATACAGAGGAAAGTATTTCATTTTTGTCATTTTATTATGTTCATATCCCTATGGGGTTATATCATTAGCCTCACTTGATAAATGAGGAAATGGAAACTCAGAAATTGTAGAGCACTTACATGCCCAAGACTCAGAAACCTAGAACACTCAAGAACTGGAGGTTATTTGGTTATGACTTATTATTTTGAGGGTTCAGGTGACATAAACTGCTTTAACTAATGAACTCCTAGCATACCCAGGGCACAAATTCTTTGACCTTCTATAATCATGGTGCACTTACTGAGTAAAAGCCTTTTAGGAAGAGCAATCTACTGTAAGTATATAAATCATGGATTTGGGAGCCAGGCATCCTGGATTTGAGTCTAGCTTCATTAATTACTTGCTGCATGACCTTGATGATGACTTTAAGGGCATAAAGAAATATCACATAGAAACATCCCTCCCGGGTCTCTCAATGAGAATTGCAGCTCCAGCTTGTCACATATTAACTGTTCAATAAATGTAATCTATCCTCATTTTTACTTTACTCAATCAAGAAGCATTTATTGATGACCACTCTGCTTCTGAGCCTCCTGGAGAACACTTTATTGTGAATCTCAAAGTGATAATGGAGAAGGCTTCTATGAAAAGGCTCCTAAAATACTGTACTGTCAGAGCTAAAGGGGACCTTGCCAAGAAGCTAGTCCAAAATTTTCTTTATTGTTCAAATTTTATTACTAAATATGTGCAGTACATAATAATTATATTCCTCATGGGGAGTTGGTACATGTAGAAAACATATCTTAATTCTCTTTTCTCCTCCTTCCTCTCACCTCCTCCTTCCTCTATCTCTTGGTGCCCTTCTCGTTTGCAAAAGATCTATCTCCTTAATTCTAATTATCTATTTTTATTTTGCTTTTTATTCATATTTTGAGTTTCTCATATAATTGAATCCATGCATTATTTAAGATTGTGTGTCAGATTTGTTTTACTTAAATTTATGGTCTCAACATACATCCATTTTCTTACAATTGACTCATTTATCCTTTGGTATAAGAAAGTATTACTCCATTGTGTATAAATATTATACTTTATCCATCTGTTGATAAACATATAGTTTACTTCCAAAATTTAGCTATTATGAATTGTGGTGCTGTAAATGAGCATGCCCGGATCACCGTAATATGATGTCTTTAACTCTTTTGGGAAGATGGTTAGAATGGGAATACCTGGATTGAATGAATTTCTAGTTTTAGTTTTTTGAGAAATCTTCATATTAATTTCCATATTGGTTGTACTAGTTTACATTCTCACCAGCAAATAGAAGAGTTCCTTTTTCCCTGTAGCCTACCTAGCCTTTATTATTTGAATTCTTGATGATAGTCATTCTTTCTGGAATCTCACTGCTGTTTTATCTTGCATTTCTCTAATGTCCAGGGATGTTGAATTATTTAAAATGTATTCTTGACCATTTGTACTTCTTATTCTGAGAAATAATGAGTCATTTTAGTTTTGCATTTTTTAATTTGGCAGATCTAATTTTTTTAGTTTTTTATGTATTCTAGATGTTAGCCATGGTCCGAGCTGACACACACAAAAAAAAATTTCCCATTCCATTATTTGTCTTTTCACTCTCTTGAGTGTTTCCTTGCTGTGAGGAAGCTTTTTAAATTTAACATGATCCCATTTGTTGACTTTTTATATTATTTTATGTACAACTAGTGTCCTATTCAGAAAGTTTTTGCTATGCCTATATCTTCAAGAGTTTTACATATTTTACTTGGAGTAGACTGTGTTTCTGTTTAACATTTAGATTTTTCATTCATTTTGATTTTAGCTTAGTATATGGTATGAGATATTTTCTAAATTCAATCTCTTATGTGTAGATAATCAGTGATTCCATCACAATGTATTAAAGAGGCTATTCATTTTCCAGTATATGTTTTGGAAACTTTTGTCAAACATCACATAGCTGAACATCTGGAGTTCCTTCTGCATCCTGTCTTCTATTAAATTGATTCACATGTCTGTTTTTTAAATTAGTGCTATGCTTTTTCTTCACTGTAGTATTTTTTTTATTCATTAAGTTTATCGGTACATTTTAGATATACTTTATGATCACATTCATCATTAGGAATTTGTACCTGCAACGATATATCTGGGTTCTTCTTTTTTCCTCATTCCTCTTCCCTCCCTTTTGTAGCATTTTAATGTAATTTGAAATCTGAAAATTTGATGCCTCCTACTATATTCTTGTTGCCCAGCTATTCTGTGTCTCTTCTGGTTCCACATGAATTTTAGCATTTTTCTCTAGTTGTGTGCTATTAGTATTTTGATTGGCACTGTGATAAATTTGTTTGTATATAAATTTGGAAATATGGACATTTTGACTATATTGGTTCTTCCTATCTAGAAACTGTGGATAATTTCCATTTTCTGAAATCCTCAATCTCCTTTTGTAGAGTATTATATTTCGCTTTCTTAGTTTGAATAATTCTTAAGTATTTAAATTTCCTTGATATATTATGAATGATACTGTTTTCCTACTTTCTTTCTCAACAAGTTCATAAATGATGTACAGGTATGCTATTGATTTTGATGTATTGATTTTGTATCCTGCTACAATACTGAATTTAATTATTAATTCTAGAAGTCTTTGGGTGGAATTTTTTGGATCTTCTATGCAAAGGGTACTGTCATCTGCAAATAATGATAATTTAACTTCCTACTTTCCTATACATATCCCTTTTATTTCTCTCTCTTTCCTGATTACTCTAGCTAATGTTTGTGAGTATTATGTTGAATAAGAATGGGGAAAGTGAACATCCTTGTCTTTTTCCTCATTTTAGTGGCAAAGCTTTCAGCTTTTCCCCATTTATTATGCAGTCAGCAGTAGGCTTGTCTTAAATGGCTTTTATCAAATTTGAGATAAGGTCTTCTTATTTTCTTCAGAGTTTTTATCAAAAATGGATGTTGGGTTTTTTCATAGGCTTTTTCTGCATCTATTGAGAGGATCGTGTTATTCTTGTCATTGCTTCTGTTATGCAATGTATTACATTTATTGCTTTGAGCATGTTGAACCCCTTGTATCCCTGGGATGAAACCTAGTTGGTCATGGTGCATGGCCCTTTTGATAATTTGTTGCATAGTTTTGATTTTCTCTTGTTGAGGATTTTTGCATCTATTTCATTAAAGAGACTGACCCCTAGTTCTGTTTTTTTGGTTGTGTCTTTGTCTGGTTTTAGAATAAGGCTAATGCTAGCTTCCAAGAATGACTTTGAAAGTACTCTTTCCCTTTCAATCACATTAAGGATTTTGAGGATTGTTGAGGTTAGATATTCCCTGAAGATTTTTTAGAATTTAGCAGTTATCCCATCAGGTCCTAGGTTTTTCTTTGCTGGTAGGTTTTTTTTTTAAATCATTCTTTCAATTTCTTTGCCTGTTATTGGATTATTAGAAGTTTTTATATCTTCTTGATTCAGTGTTTGTAATTCATATATATTTAGAAATCTATCCATTTCTTCTGAATTCTCTAGTTCATTGGAATACAGGTTTTTGAGGCCATTACTAATCATCTTGATTTCAGCAGTGTCCTTGTGATTTCAAACTTTTTTCATTTCTAATTGCATTTTTGGGGGTCTTAAGGGGGAAGACAGGCTAAGATTTGTTTCTTATTTTAAAGGACCAACTCTTTGATTTCTTGATTATTTTAGTCACAATCTCATGAATTTTTGCTCTGATCTTTTTAATTTCCTTTCTTTTCACTAGGTTTGCATTTGCATTGTTCTTGTTTTGTAGGACTTTGAAGTGCATAATTTGGTTATTTATTTGCACTTCCTCTGTTTTTTGATGTGGGCATTCACAGCTATAAACTGGAAACAGTTTTTATTGTGTCCCATAAGTTATGGTATGTTGTACTGGCATAATCATTTGATTCTAGGAACTGTTTAATTTTTTTCTTGAATTCTTCTGTGATCCCATTGATTATTCAAGAGTGTGTTGTTTAATTTCCATGTGTTTGCATAATTTTTGTGGTTTATTTTGCCATTCATTTCCAGTTTCATTGTCCTATGATCTGGTAATAGGAATGGGATAATTTCTCTTTTTTTTCTTTTTTATCTTTTTAGTTCTTTTATTGGGATATTTTAGGTATACAATTCGTTTACATTTATCATTGGGTGTTTGTACCTGTACACGATATATCTTGGTTCTTATTTTTTTTCCCCATTACCTGTGCACGGCCTGGGATAATTTCAATTCTTTTGCATGTACTTAATCATGATTTATAGGCTAGTATATGGTCTATTTTGGAGAAAGTTCCGTGTGTTCCTGAGAAGAATGTGTATTTTGTTGCTGCATGGAACACTGTAAATATCTATTAAGTCCATTTGTTCGAAAGTTTGTTTCAACTTTTATATTTCCTTCTGATTTTTTGTGGAGTCAATCTATTTGTGAAATGGGTATTGAGGTCCCTCACCATAGTTATGTTTATCTTATCTTTTATATGCAGTCATTTTTTTTTTATGAAGTGGGTTGTGCTGGTGTTTGGTGTGTTTATGTTTATAATTGTATCCTTTCTTGTTTAATTGTTTCCTTAATGAACATGTACTGACTTTCTTGGACTCTTCTAGTCAGTTTTGGCTTGAAGTGAAATTTTTCTGAAAATACAGTAGTTACCTTTGCTTGTTTGTGCATTCCCTTTGCATGGAATATTGTTTTACATTCTTTGGTTTTTTGTTTATGAATTTTTGGATTAAACGTGTGTCTCCTATACAGCAGATCATTGAACTTTATTTTTTTATCTTTTCTGCTAATCTCTGTCTTTTGATTGAGGAATTGAGACCATTCACTTTGAAAGTTATTACTGACAGTTAATGACTTATTCCTGTCATGTTATTATTCTCCTGTTGCTGACTACCTATATTCCCTTCTGCTTAACTCCTCACTTTGCCTGGTATATTCATTCTATTAGCAATTCTGACATTAGAAGCTTTATTTCTCTTTGAAACATATCCTTGATAATTTTTTGAAGTGCTGGTTTGATGGTCATAAATTTCTTAAGGTGTTTTTTGTAATGAAAATTACTTTATCAAATTTGAAAGACAATTTTGCAGAATATACCAGTCTGGGTTGGACCCAAATTTTCTAAGTATATAGAGAATCACTGAAATCCAAACAGAAGTTCAACTTTTCTCAAGGCAAAATGACCAACCAATAACTGATTTGGAACTGATTGCTTACTATAGAAAGGAAAGCCAGCAAGGTCAAAAGAGCAATCAAGAGACTCTGGACTTCCATGCAGATGCCTATAATTTCTTTTTGCTTAGATGTGATTTGTCCAATCTCCTATTCATATATTCCCACCTGCCACAGCCCCAGTATAGAACACATATGGCACTCTTAGCCAGTTAACTGAGTTGATTTCTGGCCCATTCATCTGCATCAGTTCCCCGTAAAGCACTTCAATTTTCTTTCATGTTCATTTTCTCTTCTATCTGGTGGAAACACGTAAGAATACTGAAGGGCTTTACTGTGTGTGTGTGTGTGTGTGTGTGTGTGTGTGTGTGTGTGTGTGAGAGTGTGTGTGTGTGTGTGTGTATGTGTGTGTGCTACAGGGAATTGAAACCAGAGCCCTCACACTGAACTACATCCTCAGCCTCTTTTATGTTTTATTTTGACACATGGTTTTGCTAATTTGCCTAGGCTGTGCTCGAACTTGCAATCGTTCTGCCTCAGCCTCCTAGAGACTTGAAATTACAGTATTACACCACTGCACCTGGTTTAATTTTTGGAGTGGATGGAAAAACTAAAGTCCTAGGGAAAGAAAGGATTTACCTAAGGCCACTCAGTAGAGGCAGAATAAGAACTCAAATGAAGTATTTTGAATATTAAAAGTCCTTTCTGCTGACACAGTGAAACAAGAGCCTTCATTGCTGTATTTAGAGGCTGGGTTAACTGCCCAGCCCTCACCCAGGTGGTGCTGTCAGACCTACTCTATCCATCACTCTAAAGCCTGGAATTCTCTGAGACAGTATACTTTTCTAATATTTCACTTTTTGAGAGTCTTTCTAAGTAATTTATAGGTCTGGGGACTGTTCTAAGAACTGAGGATCCTTGTCCTCAAGGAGATTACAATATTCATAATGTGGAAACAACAAAAATGGACACAATAAATTATACAGTATTTTAATCTTTCTAAACCACTAGTTTCTCCTTTGTAAAAGAAGGAATATTCAAAATAATGATTGTAAAATACCAAGAACAGAAGAAGTTGGTAAATGATAATTACTGTGTTAGTCCATGACTGCATGATGGTTTTGATAAACTTATCTTTTAAAGTCTTTTCTTACATTCTGGCCTTTCAGTTTCTCCCAAGTTCAATTTACAAGTTTTCTAAACTTGTCCTAGAGGAACAGTAATATAGCTGATTTAGAAAGAGCAATAACAATTGGATTTGGAGTCAAAAGACTGACTTTGAGTCTCAGTTCAGTCAATTCCTTGTTATTTTACCTTCAGCAAGTGATTGAAGTACTAATACTCCCTTATAGTGTTCCATAGGAATAAATAAGATCATAGTGTCAGGTACACAAGAACAAGTATGGTGAGGAAGAGTGCTTAAAAACCTCTTTTAACCATAATATTTAACCAGAAGAGTTCATACCCTGTTCATTTACCCTCATTTTCAGAGTCTTAATGTTCATTAAATAAATATTCCTGCATTAGTCAGTTATCAACTCAGCCTTTGTTTTTGCATTGAAATCACCCAAAAACAACCATAGTTGGGGGCTGTTTCTCACTTAAAACTAACAGTTAAATGGTCTCAAATATCAAAAAAAGCCTGTTTTTTACATCCATGAACATGTTCTCCAGGGGGCTAAGATGGTGAAACTATGCCTCTTCCAAAAGCCATTTATCAACCTGGCTTTCCACCTGTCTACCTCCTATATTCATGCATTCACTCTCTATACATATTCAATTTCATTTTTTTCCAGGGAACATTTATGTCACAGCAATGGCACTATTCATGGAGCAGAGGTTGCTGAGAAATAGTCAAAGGAAAACAGCTAGAATTATAATTTGTAAGTAGACATTATAGGTAGTTGGTGAGAGTTTGCCTATCTTTGTTCACTGAGAGAAAGAGAACAAGCATAAACCTGGAACTGCTGTGGACAGAGAGTGAGTATTTTAATATAATATACCTATAACTACTAAAGAGACCTAAGCAACCAAAAGTGGTTGCAATCATGCTCTGTGTGATGGGACTGGATGTATATCTCTCTTTCTTAAACTATTACTCCTAAAGCCAAAGTTGAGCCAATGCATCTGATGTGTTGCATAGAGACCAAAAGGCTATGAAACTTTTGACCTATGTATATAATGGAGATAAAGGGCCTCCAATGAAAAGATAAAAGATTAAGGAATATCAGAGTTATAGCAGCCATTTATTGCATTGGTGGATTAGCTCTGTGGTTGTTTTTGATTGGTATCACTGAGATTTTAGAAAACCCTATAAATAGTGTTGGACCATTTGCCTTCCAATCTCTGTTAAGGTTTCTCCCACTGTCCATGATTAAGAAAGACAAAACCAAAATACTTTTCTCAGCATGCTAACACTACCACAATACCAATCTTACAACCACATTACTGAAAGGATCTATATAGTCTCACTTTCCATTTGCTTACCTTTTTGTTAAATAGATATTCTGGTTTAATTTTAGTTATTTCTCTCTCACCTTGTTTTTTCATGGCCACCACTTCACATTTGTGCATCTTTCCATAAGTGTTAACTTCTCAAAGACAAAGGAAATAGATGTGAATTCCTCTATTAAATTTCTCTTTATTTCTTCAGCATTGAAATATGTGGATCTGCAAGTTAGTTTACTTGGTTATCATAAAGTAATCATTTCTCCAAAATACAGACACAAATTTGATTTACTCAAGCTCAATGTGGTCTAAACTGACATGGAGGAATGAAAAGTACAGGTTCAGACATACCCTTGAAATGCATTAGTTACAACTATTGTTCAGAGAATCTCTGGTCTTCCTTTCATGATTCACCCTAAGGGCTTCAGAATTTGCACAAAAGTTCCATTGTACCTGATGGGAATATCTCCCTCTGATGAGGAACAGCAATTATTCCTACTAATTTATTTATTCAAGTCTATTTCTATTATCTCCTAGAGAAAGGAAAGAAGCTTTTTTGATTGTCTTTAGACAGGAAAATGATGGTAGATATAATTTCCACACATTTTGGCTGTGCATGGTCTTACAAAATTCCACATATGAAAGACACAGTGAATAAAGTCCAAAGTGGAATGGAGACTCCACAGTCTGTCTGTATGGGTGAAAGTCATGTGTTCTGCAGTTAACAAAAATCAGTAAGCACTAGGCTGTAGGGATACATTGATCATGGGAGAGAGGAACACAGGCTAAGAGACAGATTTTAGAGCATATGCTAATCAAAGATAGTAGATGCTCATTCATTCAGTTATAAATATTTACTGAGGACCTATTCTGCATTGAGCACTGTTGTAGAAGTTTATGAAACAAAAGAGAACAAAATAGACAGAAATATCTGCCTTTCTGGAATTCACATCTCAGTGAGGAAGAAAGACAAGCAGTAAGTCTATAAAATAAGCATGGTATATCATTTAAGTGAAGATGATAAGTTATATGAAAACAGGAAAAATTTAGGGGATGGTAAAGGGCATCAGAAGTTCTGGATGTGGAGTCAATTTTCAGTATTAAATAGGGTGCTTAAGTCTGAGCAATTCATTTGAACAAATACTTGAATGAGAGGAAGAGGTGAGCTGCAAAGCCGTGTGAAGGAAGAATATTTTACAAAGAAAGACCTCTCGTGGCTAAGTTATGATTATGCCATTGTGTTAAAGAAATGAGGAGCAGGCCAATGTGGCTAGACTGGCAAGATTTAGGAAAATTGTACAAATCAAAAGAGCAAAGTAGGCAGGCATGGAAGCACATGCTTCAAATCCCAGCACTCAGGAGGCTGAGGCAGGAGGATCATCATGAGTTTGAGGCCAGCCTGGGCTACATACGACTGCAAGGTCAGGCTGAATGGCATAATGAGACTCTGTCTAAAAAAACAAAAAACAAAAAAAGTAAAGTAATGACAAAATGAAGGAGTGGATTTTGCCTTATATTCTAAGATGGGAGCCCTTACAGATTTTTGGGTAGAGGACTGTCTTCATGTGGGTTTTTCCCTTGAACCATTATGTGATCTTAGGTCATACCAGATCCATAAATTAAACTCATTTTCTTCACTTTTACAATGAGTGAGCTAGACAAAGCCATTTTTTTAACCTTTTCAAGCCCAAGAAATGTGTTTTATAACAGTTCCCTTTCCTTGTTTCTCAATTCACATGCAATAGAATATCAAAACCTTTAGTAGAAGTGTAGCACATAGAACAAGCAAAACTACTCTGGTTGAAGCAATGTGGAAGAGTGGAGGTGGAACATCACTTGCCCTTAATTCCAAAGGTACCTGGAGGTTATTTTCCAAAACTCAAAGATGTGAGGGTTGCAATTTTAAAAGTGTTATCTTACATCTCTGGCTTCCAAATAGTGATTATTAAAGGTTCATATCCAAAGAAGTATTGCAAGAGATTTACAAATAATTTGTTTGGGATCCTTTTTAAAAAAAAATACAGTATGTTTATAGCTATTTAAAAACTAATGACAGGATGAGCAGGCAGATGGTGAGGACCTCGGGCGCATGGAGCCCTGCTCCCTCCCCGGGCCCAAGCCCCCAGCTACCAGCTTAGCCACGTGGGAGCCTGCAGCCCCCCACCTCACGCCTCTGGTCTCCTGGCTGTCCAGATAACTGGTTCCACACTACAGAGGCACAGAGGGTTATAAAGGCCATTGTCCTGAGCTCCAGAAGATAGAGGAGAAGTGAACAACAGAAAGAGGACCTCTCTCAGGCTCCTTGGTGAAAATTGCAGCCCACTGGAAAAGTGAAGAGAATCTCTGCAATAAAGGCACACCAGACCACCGTATTTGGTAAGTTGAAGGGATCTTCACCTCCCATCAGAACCTGGACTAAGTCCAGGGGAAGGGCAGCTGAAACCTGCAGTAGAACCTTGCAGAGTTCAACCCTGCAGAAGGACAGGGAGTTCAACTTGGGACTTGCAGCCAGAAATCTGCCTGACTCTCACAGGTCTGCTACTGGCTTGCTGAGACTCATTGACTAATATCACCACCCTGCTGCCCACACTGTCTATTGTGACAGCAGAAGCATATCCTGAAGGAGGCCCTTCATTTTTATTTTTTATTTGTTATTTTCAAAATTATTTTTTTGTTCTTATTTTTAATTTTTATTTTTTTCTACTCTTTTCAAATTTTTCTTCTTTCTTCTTTTTTTTCTTTTCTCTTTTCTTTCTCTCTCCCACTCATTGCCTTGATGTCCTACATTGTTCTTCATCTCCCTTTTTGTTCCTGTTCTGGCCCTAATTCAGATTTCTTCTTTATTTTTCTTTTCTTTTCTTTTTCCTTCTCTTGACTGTCATTAACTTTAAAGGAAAGTAAATACAGTTCCTAGCCTCCCTATTGCTGTTAGGTTGTTCTGTTCTCATCTTTGTTCTTGCATTCTGTCTTTGCCTCTTGTCTTCAATAGTTCCTTAGAGTTTGCATTATCTTCCTGTGTCCTCTGGCCTCACTGCTAACCTTGCCCTATCCTTCTGCCTATCTATCCCTCCCTCCCTCCCCAACTTTTTCTGACTCCCTATCCCGAAGGGTAAATTTGCTATATTGAAGAGTTTATTCACTAAAAACATATGTTGGGCTGGTCCTCGATTTTGATTTAATTCACACAGTTAAAGGTAAGAGATCAATAACTACAACAAATTGTCATTTACTAAGCTGTGCTTGATTCTATGGTGTTGCTGATTGTATCACTTGGGCTAAGGTGTTGTGATTGATCTAATCAGTTGTCCTTCCTGGTATAATGAAAATGAGATAGCCTCAGAGTCCTTAGAGACTCAAAACCTAAAGAACTGCTATATCTGGAAGATACCTCTGAGAAATAATCATTCCATAAGGGTTCTAAACACAAGCAATAAAGATATTTACAATAAGTAATTTTGAACTATCATCCCAGGAATTAAACCAAGGACAGTACCAAAAACAAAAATGAGAAGACATTTAAACAAGGCACAACTCAGACTACTACCCCACCAAAGGAAAATTCTTGGGAAAACGAGGTGGAAAAGTCTGGTAGTCAACCACCTGGACACCCAGAATTGATAGGGCAGGAAGTAACAAAACAGATGAATGAGGCCCTACAAAAATTCAAAACAGAAATAATTTCCCAGATAACTACAAACATGGTGAGCAGAGTGAAAGACATGATTAGAGGCTCTAGAACAGAAACATAAAAAATAGATGAGCTCAGAAACTTGCTGGTAGCCATGAATCCCCAGCATAAGAAAGAAATGGAAACCATCATCACCCAACAAAAGAAAGAAATGGAATCCATAAAACAGATTCAATCAGATACCTAGGAGATTAAAAACAACAATGACATACTAGAACTGAACCAAACTTTTGAACAAATGGACTTAATAGATATTTACAGGGTGTTCCACCCCTGTATATTATCAGACCATAGTGCAATAAAATTGAAGATCAATAACAAAAGAAACCGCAAAACCCCCACAAACACATGGAAATTGAATAACACTCTCCTGAACAACCAATGGGTCACAGAGGAAATTAAAGAAGAAATTAGACAGTTTCTACAAGAAAATGATAAATCCAGGACAACATACAGGAATTTATGGGATAAAATGAAAGCAGTTCTAGGAGGGAAATTCATAGCAGTGAATGTCCATATTAGGAAAACAGAGAGAGTTCAAGTGAATAACCTAATAGTGAACCTCAAGCTCCTAGAAAAAGAAGAGCATGACAAACCAAAAGCTCATACAAGAGAAGAAATTTTAAACATCAGAGCAGAAATCAATGCAATGGAAACTAAGAGAATGATACAAAAAATCAATGAATCGAAGAGTTGGTTTTTCGAAAGATTAAAAAAAATCAATAAACCCTTAGCCAACCTTATCAAAACAAGGAAAGAAAAGGCTCAAATCCACGCAATTAAGAATAAAAAAGGTGAAGTCACAACAGATCCAGCAGAAATCCAGAGGATCGTGAATACCTACTTCGAGAACCTGTACTCTAAAAAAATGGAAAACACATAAGAAATGGACAGATTCCTAGATACATATGAATTGCCAAAGTTAAATGAAGAAGATATAGAAATTCTAAACATTCCAATTAAAATGAAAGAAATTGAAAACCCAATTAAAAATTTACCAACAAAGAAAACCCCAAGTCCTGATGACTTCACTGCTGAATTCTACAAGATATTTAAAGAAGAACTATTACCATTTCTCTTTAAACTCAAGAAAGAAATTGGAAGGGAAGCAATGCTTCCATATTCATTCCTGGAAGCAAGTGTTACTTTGATTCCAAAACCAGGAAACGACCCAACCAAAAATCAGAACTACCAGCCAATCTCCCTAATGAACATAGATGCAAAAATCCTCAACAAGATATTGACAAACAGAATACAGAGAGGGTCATCAAGAAGATTGTACACCCTGACCAAGTCGGATTTATCCCAGGGATGCAAGGATGGTTCAACATTCGTAAATCAATAAATGTAATGCACAATATTAATAGAGCCAAGGACAAAAACCATATGATCATCTCAAAAGATGCAGAAAAAACATTTGACAAAATCCAACACCATTCATGATAAAAACCCTACAGAAAATTGAAATAGAAGGTCTTTATCTCAACCTGATTAAGGCTAAGAAATAGCAACAACCAACATCATACTAAATGGTCAAAAACTATGCTTTCACGCTAAAATCAGGAACAAGACAAGGATGCCCACTATCAGTAAACCTATTCAATATATTTCTGGAAACCTTAGCCACAGAAATTAGAAAAGAGAAAGAAATAAAGGGAACAAAGATATTAAAAGAGGAAGTTAAACTGTTAAACTGTCATTATTTTCTGATGATATGATACTTTACATAGAAGACCCAAGAAACTCTTGCCAAAAGGCAAGACTTAATTGACAGATTCAGTAGAGTAGCCAGATACAAGGTTAACACAAAAAACAATAGCCTTCTTGTTCACGAATAACAGACTCACTGAGAGAGAAATTAGGGAAACAATTCCTTTCACAATAGCATCCGAAAAAATGAAGTATCTAGGAATCAATATAAGAAAGGAAGCAAAAGACCTCTACACAGAAAACTATAGCACTCTGAAAAAACAGATCAAAGAGGATATAAGAAAATGGAAAGGCATCCCTTGTTCCTGGGCAGGAAGAACTAATATATTGAAAATGGCCACATTTCTAAAACTGCTATAGAGATTTAATGCAATGCCGATTGAAATTCCTACAATATATTTCACAGAAACAGAGAAAACAATCCAAAAATTCATTTGGAACTAGAAGAGACCTAGAATAGCAAAAACAATTTTAGGCAACAGAGACATGGCAGGTTGTATCACAATTCCCAACTTGAAGCTATACTACAAAGCACCTGTGATAAAAACAGCATGGTACTGACAAAGAGACTCTAGGATCACTAGAATAGATTAGAAGATGCAGAAACAACTCCAGACATACTCAGCCACCTCATTTTTGACAAAGGAGCCAACCAACCTCATTGGATGAAAGATAGGCTATATAATAAATGGTGTTGGAAAAACTGGATTTCAACCTGCCAAAGATTAAACCTAGACCCATATCTATCACCATGCTCTAAACTAAGATTGAAGTGATTAAAGATGCAAATATTGAAACAGAAACACTAAATTTGTTGGAAGGTAAGTTCGGTACAACTCTTGAAAATATTGGCATATGAAAAGACTTTTTGAATAAAACCTCAGTGGGATGGGAACTAGCACAAAGAATTAGCAATTCGGATCTCATTTTATTAAAAAGCTTCTGCACTGCAACAGAAGCCACCAACAGAACTAAGAGACAACCTACAATGTGGGAAAAAATGTTTAGCAGCTGTACCTCAGACAAAGGACTACTATCTAGAATATATAAAGAACTGAAAAAAAATGAGACCCTCAAAATTTAAACACCCAATTCAAAAATGAGCATCTGAAATGAACAGACATTTCTCAGAAAAAGAAGTAAAAGCAGCAAATAAACATATGAAAAAATGTTCAACATCACCGGTCATTGGAGACATGCAAATGAAAACAACACTGAGATTCCACTTCACCCCAGAAAGAATGGCTTCTATCAAGAAATCAACCAATAACAAATGCTGGCAGGGGTGTCAGGAAAAAGGAACCCTTCTCCATTGTTGCTAGGAATGCAGGCTGGTGCAACTACTGTGGCAATCAGTATGGAGATACCTCAAAGAACTAGGACTAGTGGTCCCATTTGACCCAGCTATGCCCCTGTGTGGTATCTTCCCAAAAGAATTAAAGGAATCATACCACAGCGATATATGGTAACCCATGTTCATAGCAGCACAATTTGTAATAGCTAAAATTTGGAATCAGCCCAAATGCCCATCAACTGGAGACTGGATAAAGAAAAAGTGTTTTTTTAATATATAAAATATAATACTATTCAGCCATAAAAAATGAGAAATTAGAGATATTTATAGCTAAATGGATGCACATTGAGGCGATACTCTTAAGTGAAATAAATAGGACACACATATGTAAATACCAAATAGTTTCTTTGGTGTGAGAATCTGAAAGTGCAAATAAGGAATATAATGATTAGAATGAATAAGTGATAATTTGAAATAGGCAGAACAGGTCCAAAGGCGTATGGGAAGTGGGAGGGGAATGGGAAAGGAAAGAAGGAAAGGAAAAATTATGAGAAAAGGGAAAAATGGAAACAAAGTCTTTGTAAATAGGGAGGGGTGGAGAGGGTGAAGGGAGGACAGGTAATGGGGAAAAAGGAAGAACCAAGATACATCATGTAAAGGTACAAGTACCCAATGATAAATGCAAATGTATTGTATACCTAAAATGTACCAATAAAAGAATTTAAGCAAGAAAAATAAATAAAAATAAATAAATAAAATAAAAACTAATGACAATATTAAGCAAATTCAAATTTTTACATTCTCACTTTATTCTGCAACAAAAGTTTTTTTTTTAAATGTCAGAACTCTATTCTATTTGTTTCTGATCATTCTGGCATGAGTTCTCACATGTTTTTTGTTAAAATCAGCTACCTTACTGTTCCAGTGCTCTTTAACCACTTCTTGGAGTCTCAGCTAAGAACGCCTGTCTCAGCTTCCTTGGAAATCTACCGGAGGAGCTTGCTGCCCCTGAGAACACCTTGGGTACAACTGACACCCCAAAGCATCAATAATCAGGCTGTGGCTGGGCGAGGTGGCACATGCTTTTCATTCCAGCACTGGGAAGGCTGAGGCGGGAGGATCACCACAAGTTTGAGGTCTGCCTGGGCCATCTGAGTTCAAGGCCAGCTCTTGGTTTTCCAAGGAGGCTGTCCTTTTACATTTCACTTGGACTTCCATCTCTGGCATGTGCTGCTCTGTAGTTCTTCTCAGGTGTAAGCGATCCCTGGCTCGCTCCCTTTCCTTGCTGCCTGCTTCTCACTGCTCGGTGCCAGGCATCCAAATGTTTTTTCTAATTGATTGACTTTATAATATGTAAACATTATCTATTTGAAATTAAGTGTGTGATAATAAAATGCCATTTTATATTTTCATGTATCTATTGGGCATCTTTATAATAATAATTTTATAAGGGATTTCACTGCCATAAAAACAAAAACAAAACAAAACAACCAAACTTAATCTTTGCATTTATTTTCTCACTGGATTCTTTCAGTTCTTATAAAAAAGCAATAGAAACAATAATCAAAGTTATATCTCACTAGTGACAGGCAGTGGGCTCAGTACTTTACATCCTTCAGGCCAAATAATTACCAGAGTTCCCTGCATTTGGTTAGTGAATAGGTGCAAATGAGATGTAAATAATGTGTCAACATGCTGAAATGATAATTAGGCCCACAGGTCCCAAAAGATCCTTTGTTTTGATCCTGCTTTGATCCTCTCCTTGAAGTAGGTGAACCTTTCTGCTTTATCTTTCCTCTATACTGCCAGCTCTACAGCCAGGAAGATTTTCATCTGCAGCCACAGAAGACCAGCTATTATGGAGAACATCCCCTTTTCCCTCATAAGTACTTCTTGTTTGTGAGCATAAGTGTCATTCTTTCCTTTCACCAGGTTGTTTCTATAAAATGTTCTGTTTGTTGTCAGATTCTTGCCAGCTGCTTTAGTCATTCTACCTGCCTAAAAGACTACTTCTAGTCTCACAGGTGGGAAGCTCTCTTTCTTGGGAGCAAAAAGGCCAAATTGGCTGCTTCTGGGCGGCAGTGCCTAGCTATAACAGGAAGATTAGTAATGAGACATACTGGAGGTAGGAAAACAGGTTATGGTTGATTTTGATGACTTTGTAGATACCTCAAAGGCCATCAACATGTTAACACTTCTTGCTTGCATATTATCTTAGTACCACCAATGACCCTCCCATCTCATTCAGCAAAATTCAAAGGTTCTACCCTATTGATCTCTTTTTTTTTATTAGTACATGATTGCAGTACATGGAATCTACAATCATATTGGGGAGTGGGTACATGTACATAATACAACTTGTTACTTTTTTCAGTTCCCTTCCCTTTCCTCTCCATTCCCTCCCTCCTCCACTAATTCCCCTTTTCCTATTTTCATTTGTGTTGATAGCTCACGTTTATGGCATGTAATGTTTACACTCACTGAGATTATTAGATTTCTGTACATGTCATATCTATATTCTACTTATTTCTCCTTCCCCTCCCACTCCTCACCTGTAGTCTCTTCAATCCCTTCCCATTGACAAGGGAATTTCCTTCTACCCATTCTTTATTAATCTCTTTGTTTATCCTTTCTCTTATTCAAATTAGAGATACAATATGGTATTTAAGCTTAGGTGTCTGATTTTTCTCACTCAACATTGTATTTTCCAGGTGCAACCTACAAAAGTTTCCAAACTGTCCTTCTTTATAGCCAAGTAGTATTCTATTATGTATAGAAACTACATTTATTTACCCAGTTATCTGTTGATGCCTACCCTATTTGTATATTTTACCAACTTATCTCTCTAGAGTTATCTCCAAATTCTTTCTCTTTTGCTCCTCCCCAGTTACTGCTTTTCTATCTGTTCTTCAACACTCAAGACATGTTCTCATCTCATGCAGTCAGGGTTTTTCTCAGGTATCCACTGATACCTTACCACTGCTTTGTAAATTCTGCCTTTTTGCTTAATCCACTTAAAATTGAAATAAACCACCCACTAGAACTTCTTATCTGTTTCCACTTTATTTTTCTTAATCACATTTAAAATCAAATAACATACTTTTATTCATTTATGTATTGTTTTTTTTCAATCAGAATGTAGACTGTATGAAGGCAGAAACTTTGTTTTGGTCAGTGCTCTTTTCTCAGTATATATTAGTGGAGATATTTTGGGTTTCATAAGTAAAGGATCATGTCATCTGCAAATAATGATATTTTCATACATCCTTTCCTATACATATCCCTTTTATTTTTTTTTCTCTTGCCTAAGCATCCTTGTTTTTTCCTGATTTTAGAGGGAAGGCTTTCATTATTTCTTTATTTAATATGGTGTTATCAGTAGGTTGGTCAGAAATGGCTTTTATCATGTTGATATAAGGATGGGCTCTATTATTTATGACTTTTATCATGAATGTATATTGCACTTTGTTAAATGCTTTTTTTGCATCTATTGAGATGATCATGTGATTTTTGTCTTTGCTTCTATTTATGTGATCAATTACATTTATTGATTTGTGTATGTTGAGCCATCCTTACATCTCTGGGATGCAGCCTATTTGGTGAGGTGTATGAACTTTTTGCTGATTTGTTGCATTCTGTTTGTCACTATCTTGATAAGGATTTTTGCACCTATGTTCATTAGAAAAATTGTCCTATGGTTCTCTTTTCTGGTTGAATCCCTTTCTGATTTCAGGATCCAGATAATGTTAGCTTCTGAGAATGAATTTGGAAGTACTCCTTCCCTATAAGTTTCATTAAAAGATTAAAGACTGTTGGTGTTAGGTGTTACTTAAAGTTCTTGTAGAATTCAACTGTAAATCCAACGGGTCTTGGGTTTTTCTTAGTTGGTAGTTTTTTGTATTACTACTTCAATTTCATTGTCTGTTATTGAATTGTTCAATATTTCTAAGTCTTCTTTTTTTAGTTTTGGTAATTCATATGTGTCTAGGAATCTTGCCATTTCCTCTGAGTTCCCTCATTTTTGACATACATGTTTGTGAAGGAATTGCTAATTAATTTCTGGATTTTGGCAGTGTCCATTATGATTTCAACTGTTTCAAATCTAATTTCATTAATTTTTGTCTCTTCTTTCCTTTTTTGGTTAAGATTGGCTAAGGGTTTGTTGATTTTGTTTATTATTTCAAAGAACACTGCCTTTGGTTCATTGATTTTTTATGTTTGTTTAGCCTCCATTTTATTAATTTCTAATCTTACCTTTCCTTCCCTGTGCAAACTCTGAGTTTGGATTGTTCTTGTTTTTCTAAGAACTTGAGATCAGTATTAGATTATTTATTTGGGTTTGTTCTATTTGTTCCATGTGAGGATTCACTGCTATAAACTTCTCTTGTAGGACAGTTCTTATCATGTCTCATAAGTTCTAGTATGTTGTACTGGCATTACAATTTAATTCTAGCAATTCTTGTAATTGTCTTACTTTTCTTAATGTTCTCTGTGACTCATTGATTATTCAAGAGTGTGTTGTTTAACTTCCATGAATTTCCATAGCTTCTGTGGTTTCTTTTGCTACTAATTTCTAGTTTAATTGCACTATGATCTGATAATACACAGGGTAAAAATTTTGATTATTTTGAATTTACTTGGGCATGCTTTATTAGCTAGTATGTAGTTTATTTTGGAGAAGTTACCATATAATGTTGAGAAGAATGTGTAGTCTGTTGTTGCTGGGTAGAACACTCTGTGTATATCTATTAAGTTCATTTCTTCAGAGGTTTGGCTCAACTCTGATATTTCTTTGTTGATTTATTGTTTACTTACTCTGTCTATTTGTGATAGTGAAGTATTGAGGTACACAAGTATAATTGTATTGATGTTTATCTGATCTTTTTTGATCCATTAGAGCTTATTTTATGAAATTGGGTGTATCATTGTTTGGTGTATATATTTTCATAATTGTTACATCTTTCTGTTGAATAGTTCCATTAACCAATATGTGTTGTCTTTCTGTACCTCCTTTGATTAGCTTTGGTTTGAAATACATTTTGTTTGAAAATAGGATAGCTACACCTTTTTAATTTCTGTCTCCTGTTAAATGGAACACTGTTTTCCATCCTTTGAATTTTAATCTATGAATTTTCTTTTGGTGTTAAGTGTGTTTTCGTACATAGAGTACAATTGGTTTTTGTTTCTTGATATACTCAGCTAGTTGGTATCTTTGAACTAGTTAGTTGAATCCCATTTACATTGATCATTATAGTTGATAGGTATTGACTCACTCCTGTCATTGTATTTTTTTTTGTTGTTATTTTGCTTTCTTTCCCTTTTACTTGTCAGCCCTATCTGATGTATTCATTTTATTAGGGTTTTTGGCATATTTAGCTTCACTGTCTCCTGGGATATTGAGAATTTTTTTGAATGATGGGTTGGCGGCCATGAATTTCTTTAAATTTTCTCAATCATGGGTGTAACTTATTTCTCCATCAATTTTGAAAGATAATTTTGCAGGATATAACAATCTGGGTTGGAAGTTGTTTTCTTTAAGGGCCAAAATATTTCATCGCATGCTCTCCTTGACTTTAAGGTTTTGATGAGAAATCTGTTGTAATTCTGATGGCGTTTCCTTTATAGATGATTCATTGCTTTTCTCTAGAAGCCCTTAAGAATCTGTTCTTTTGTTTTATTTTTGGTGTTTTTATTGTTATGTGCCATAGACTCATATTTTCTGATCATGGCTGTTTGTGGTTCTATAGGATTCCCTTATTTGTATGTTAAATCTTTTTTCATATCTGGAAACTTTTCTAATCTTACTTGTGTGAAAAGGTTTTTTTAACCATTTGTGTTGTCTTCTGATTTTTCACTAATTCCAATTTCTCTTGTACTAGTCCTCTTGGAGTCAACTAGGAGTGTTTGGATTGAGTTTTCATGTTGCTTTGTTGCTTCTAAGGCATCTGTAATTAATTGATCACTGACCTTAGCCCTGTCCTCTAGGTCAAACACTTTTCTTCCCATTAGCCACTTCTGCTACTTATACTTTCAATCATGACTTTAATCTCCTGAATTTCTCTTTGGACATCTCTTATGGACTCCCATTATTTTCTATGCTGGGCATGCATGCTTTGCATCTCTTTCTTTAGCTCCACTAACTATTTCTTAGTTTCTTCTCTAGACTTGCTGATCATTTGTTTCATTAGGTTCATTATCTGATGTTATATCTTTTATTTCAAATTTCCAGTACATTATTGATCAGTTTTCCCTCCGTTTGTACCTTCAAATCTATCTCCTGTGTTGATTATGATTTCTTCTTCCTCAATGCCCCCTGAATTGGCTTTGGAGGAGTTAGGAGTTCTTGGAGGCATTTTGTTACCTTGTCTTTTCATGTTTATGTTTTTCTTTGTTTTTGTGCTGGGGTTTGCAAAGTTTTGGCCCACAGCTCTTTTATTCAAAAGTGAGCAAGACTATTATTTATAATGCCTAGGCAATGCAGATATTGGCATATAGAGAAGACCAATTGCCAGCCACTACTGTGTTTTGTCGATTATAGTAGTAAATTCAATGAGGGCAAGGTCATCAAACTGCAACTGGATATTGTCAAACCCTAAGAACCACTCATGAATACTCCTAACCAAAACAAACTGTGATTTAATTGAAGACATTTATCTGCCTCCTTTTATGGACCTACGTAGTTCAGACTACTAATTGCTGCTGGATGTCGGTAGCAGTGTCACAGTGCAAATATACCACTAGGCTAAATGTCTTTTGCTTCATGACTGAACTATCTGGGGATTATTCCCATTGAACCTAGCCTCCCACATCATAATTAAGGCCCTGTGATCTCACTGGTATGATTTTAGACCTTCCAGGGGATGTCAGAAAATGCTTATTTAGCTGTCACCATCTCCAACCCTATCTCCCAAGGCTGTCTATCACCTGGTCTCTGAAATAGGATATCAGTTCAGTCCTTAAGTGAAACTCTCCTCCTGGGTGTTGGTCTCTTCTTAGATCAAAAGTGTTGGTTGTCACTTCTGTAACCCTGTGCAGTGGAGAACCCAGGGGCTGGAGATACAGAAAGACTTTATCTCAATTTGATAAAAGCTATTTATGACCAACCTACTGGCAACATCATATTAAATGAGGAAAAATTGAATGCTTTCCCTCTATAATCAGGAACAAGACAAATATCTCCACTATCACCTTTCCTGTTCAATACAATCCTTGAAATTTTAACTAGAGCAAGTATGTTACTTTTCTCATGCTGCTGAGAAAAAACACCTGACACTCAAAGTAAGAGGAGAAGGGGTATATTTGGCTTACAGTTAGTAGAGGTTTCAGTCCATAATTTGGTGGCTCCAAGGCAGGGATGACAAACATGCATTGCAGAGGAGAAACAACATGGCACCCACACAGTATGAAAGGCAGTGAGAGACCTTCACTGTATCTTTCTGCCTCTATTATTCCCATCCAGACTACCTGAATTAGGGCAGTGCTAAACCACTCACTCACATGCAGTGGTTTAGTAATCCCACACCCTTTATCCCAGCATCACACATTCCAGATTCAGCTACCTCTGATGGAATGAGGCTTTGAGGGGGTCATCCAGACCCAAACCATAACAGGAACTAGACCAGAAAAGGAAATAAGAGGGATATGCCTAAGAAAGGAAGAGGTCAAACTACCATTATTTACAGATGACATGATCTTTTACTTAGGAGACCCAAAACATTCTACCAAAAGACTCCTAGAATTAATAAACAAATTTAGCACTACAGTAGGATACAAAATAAACACACAAAAAGCTATAGCATTTCTATACACTACTAATGACCTCAGTGTGAAATAAATTTGGAAAACAATACCAATCAGAATAACATCCAGAAAAATTAAATATTTAGTAAATAATCTAACCAAGGAAGTGGAAAAACCTCTACAATGAAAATTACATCACTATGAAAAGGGAAATTGAGGAGGACATCAGAACATAACAATATATTCCCTCTTCATGGATAGCTAGAACCAACATATTCAAAATGGCTATGGTTCCAAAATTGATATCTAGGTTTCACACAATCCCAATCATAATACCAACAATATTTCCCACAGATTTAGAAAATCAATCCTAAAATTCATATGGAACTAGCAGAGACCCAGAATAGCAAAAGCAATACTGTGTTTTAAAAAAAAGCAGGCAGCTCCCAGCACAGAGGGGTCTTCCAGGTCAGTGTGCCAAGCTCCCAGCTCAGAAGAGGCTTCTGGGTCAGCATGCCACAGCTCCCAGTGCAGAGGAGGCTTTTGGGTCAATGTTCCACAGCTCCCAGCTCAGAGGAGGCTTTTGCATCAGCATGCCACAGCTCCCAGTGCAGAGGTGGCTTCTGGGTCAGCATGCCACAGCTCCCAGCACAGAGCAGGCTTTGAGGTAGGCATACCACAGCTCCCCGTGCAAAGGAGTCTTCTGGGTCGATGTACCACAGCGCTCAGTGCAGAGGAGGGTTCTGGGTCAGTGTGCCACAGCTCCCAGCACAGAGGAGGCTTCCAGGTAGGTATACCACAGTTCCCAGTGAAGAGGAGGCTTCAAGGTCAATGTGGCACAGCTCCAAGTACAGAGTAGGAGGCTTCTGGGTCAACCTACCACCACTCTCAGCAGAGAGGAGATGAGCTGCATGGGCACCAGCAGCACCCCCCTACCCCTTGGAAATGAGAAGACATGTAAACAAGCCTCAGAACCAGACTTCCAGATCACCTGCAGCAACCCGAAAGGGAAATGAGATGAAACACTCTGATACTCAACCACCTGGTCTCCCTGAACTAGTAACCAAAAGAGGATCTGGAAAAAATGAAATCAGAAATAATTTCTCATATAACAGCAGTGACTGTGCCCATGGTGCAAGACATGATGAATAAATCTAGAGGTGACACAGAAAAAAAATAGAGGAGCTGAGGAACATGATGGAATCCCAACATAGGAAACAAATGGAATCCATAAAACAGATGCAAACAGATTTGCAATAGATTAAAAACTCTACTGAAAGTCTACACAGCAGAATGAGCCAATGTGAAGACAGAAATTCAGATATACAAGATAAGATCACAATTAGTGAGCAGGAAAAGAAAAATTATTTTAAAATTATAAAGGACCATGAGAAACCAATCCAACAGCTGCTAGAAGATGCAAAGAATAACATAAGAATGAATGGAGTCAATGAAGAAATAGGAGAGAGTGAAGATGACCTAAAAAACTCTTCACAGAAGTGATGGCAGAAAATTTCCCAAGCAGGGGAAAAGAACTTGACATACAGATAAGTGAGGCATATAGGACTCCAACTAGCCTTGATCAAAAAAATCTACATATAGGCATATAATTGTTAAAATTCTAGAAACCCAACAGAAAAACAAATTTCTACAAGCAGTTAGAGAAAAGAAAGAAATCATATACACAGGATAGCCCATCAGAATCACAGCACATTTCTTGACACAAACCCTCAAGGCCAGAGGAGCTCGGAGTGATGTGTTTCAAGCCTTAAAGGAAAACAAATTCCAACCCAGATTGATGTACCCTGCAAAACTATCTTTCAAGATTGATGGTGAAATAAGGGACTTTCATGACAAAGAGAACCTTAGGAACTTCATGAATACCAAACCAGCACTCCAAAAATTTTAGACAATATCCTAGGAAAGGACAATGAGGATCATAACCCCAGGAAGCCCAGCAGAATGAATCCATCAGGCAAGACAAGAAATTAAATGCAAATGGGGAGAATCCAAAAAAAGAAAAATTCATGACAAGGATAAGTCAATATGTATCAGTTATAACTATCAATGTTAATGGTCTCAATTCATGAATCAAAAGAAATAGACTAGTACAATGGGTCAAGAAGCAAGACTCAACAATATGCTGCACACAAGAAACACACTTAATTCAAAAAGAAACTCATAGAGTGAAAGTTAAAGGGTGGAAAACAATACTCCATGCGACAGAAACCTGAAAAAAAGCAGGAGTAGCTATTCTCTTTGCAGACAAAGTGGATTTCAAACCCACATTGATTAAGAGAGACAAAGAAGGGCACTACATCCTTGTAAAGGGAACGGTCCAAGAGAAAGAGATGACAATCATAAATAGCTATGTACCAAACACTAGTGCACTCAACTATATAAAACAAATACCAACAGACATGAAAAATTATATAAGCGCTAATACAGTAGTAGTGGGGGACCTCAATACCCCATTGTCACAAATAGATAGATGAACTAGACAAAAAATAAACAACAAAATACTAGAACTCAGTCAAACTCTTGAACAAATGTACTGAACTGATGTGTACATAATGTTTCACACCACAAAATCAGAATACACATTCTTTTCAGCAACACATGGGTCATTCTCCAAAATAGACCATATACACACTCATAGAATATATTTAGGTAAGTGCAAAGGAATTGAAGTTATCCCCTGTATATTATTGGAACATTGTGTGATGAAATTGGAGATCAAGAGCAAAAGAAACCACAAGAATTTCATAAACACATGGAAATTGAACAACAGACTTCTGCATAACCAATGGGTCACAGAGGAAATTAAAGAATAAATGAGACAGTTCTTCAATTAAATGACAATGACAGTACAACATATCAGAATCTATGGAACACAATGAAAGCAGTCTTACAAGGGAAATTCATAGCAGCGAATACTCACATTAGGAAAACAGAATGAGCCCAATTAAACAACCGGATGCTGAACCTCATGCTTCTAGAAAAGGAAGAGCAGGACAAACCCAAAGCTCATAGAAAAGAGGAAATTATAAAGATTAGGGCAGAAAACAATGCAATGGAGACTAAGAAAACAATACAAAAAATCAATGAAGCCAAGAGTTGTTTCTTTGAAAGAATAAACAAAACTGACAAACCCTTAGCCAATTTTATCAGATAAAGTAAAGAAAAGGCCCAAATCCATGCAATTAGGATGAAAAAGATGAAATTACAACAACCAGAAGAAATCCAGAGGATCATCAATACCTACTTCCAGAACCGATATGCCAATAAGAACAAAAACACAGAAGAAAAGGACAGATTCCTAGATATGTATGAATTACCAAAGTTAAACAAACAAGACCTAAAAATTCTAAACAACCCATTATCAACCAATGAAATTGAAAATGTAATTAAAAACTTACCAACTAATAAAAGCCCAGGTCCTGATGGCTTCCCCGCTAAATTCTACAAGACATTTAGAGAGGAACTACTGCCACTACTCTTTAAACTCTTCAATGAATTTGAAAGGGAAGCAATACTCTAGAATTCATTCCTAGAAGCAAGCATCACCTTGATCCCCAAAGCAGAGAAAGACCCAACCAAAAAAGAGAATTATAGGCCAATCTCACTAATGAACATAGATGCAAAAATCCTTAATAAGATACTGGCAAATAGAATGCAGATGATCATCAAGAAGATCATACACCCTGGCCAAGTGGGATTAATCCCAGGGATGCAGGGATGGATCAACATATGCAAATCAGTCAATGTGATATACTATATCAGTAGAGCCAAGGACAAAAACATATGATCATCTCAATAGATGCATAAAAAGCCTTTGACAAAATCCAACATCCACTTATGATAAAACCCTACAAAAAATTGGAATATACAGTCCCTACCTCAATCTGATAAAAACCACCTATGAAAAACAATCAGCCAATATCATACTAAATGGTCAAAAACTTAAAACCTTCACACTAAAATCAGGAACAAGACAAGAATGTCCAGTATCACCACTCTTGTTCAATATAGTTTTGGAAACATTAGCCATGACAGTTAGACAAGAGAAAGAAATAAAAGGAATAAAGATAGGAAATGAAGAAGTCAAATTGTCATTATTTGCAGATGACATGATACTCTATACAGAAGACCCCAAGAACTCCACCAAAAGTCTTCTAGACTGAATAACCAAGTTCAATAAAGTAGCTGGATACAAGGTCAACACACAAAAATCAACAACTTTCCTCTACACAAAAAACAGACTCATTGAGAGAGAAATAGGGCAAACAATTCCTTTCACAATAGCATCCAAAAACTGAAATACTTAGGAATCAACCTAACAAAAGAAATCAAAGACACCTTCTCTGAAAACTATAGCACTTTGAAAAGATAGATTGAAGACAATATCAGAAAATGGAAAGACATCCCTTGCTCCTGGGTAGGAAGGATGAACATAGTGAAAATGGCCATACTTCCAAAAC
This sequence comes from Heterocephalus glaber, assembly GCF_053883595.1. NCBI lineage: Eukaryota > Metazoa > Chordata > Mammalia > Rodentia > Bathyergidae > Heterocephalus > Heterocephalus glaber. Next base: position 4,061,625 of record NW_028258473.1, on the reverse strand, counting down.
TGCTATATAGATTCAATGCAATCCCAAATGAAACCCCAGTAGCATACTTTAAAGACCTTGGGAAAACAATCCAAATATTCATTTGGAACAGGAAGAGACCCAGAATAGCAAAAGCAATTCTAGGTAACAGAGACATGGAAGGGGGTATTACAACCCCCAACTTGAAAGTATACTACAAAGTTACTATGAAAAAAACAGCATGGTGCTTGCAAAGAAACAGACCTAAGGACCAGTGGAACAGATTAGAAGATGCAGAAACAACTCCAGACACACTCAGCCACCTCATATTTGACAAAGGAGCCAAACACTCTCACTGGAGGAAATATAGCTTCTTCAATAAATGGTGCTGGAAAAATTGGGTTTCAACTTGCCAAAGGCCAAAACTCCACCTATATCTCTCACCATACACTGAACTAAAATCGAAATGGATTAAAGATCTAAATATTAAAACAGAAACACTGAACTGGCTGGAACAGGGTTTAGGTAGAGCTCTTGAAGACATTGGTGTAGAAAAGATTTTATGAACAAAACCTCAGTTGCCCATGAACTAGCATAAACAATCAACAAGTGGGATCTCTTCTTACTAAAAAGCTTCTGCACAGCAAGAGAAACCACAAGCAGTGTGAAGAGACAATCCACAATGTGGAAAAAAATTTTCACCAGTGATCCCTGAGACATAGGTCTAATATATCAAATCTATAAAGAAATTTAAAAAATCAGACCTCCCAAATTTAAAGACCAAAATCAAACATGGGCATCTGAAATGCACAGACATTTCTCAGACAAAGAATTAGAAATGACAAATAAGCATGTGAAAAAATGTTCAACCGCACCGGTCATTTGAGAGATGCAAATGAAAACAAGGCTGAGATTCTATCTCATCCCAGAGAAAATGGCTGCTATCAAGAAATCAACCAATAAAAAATGCTGGCGGGGCTGTGAGGAAAGAGGAACACAGCTCCAGTGCTGGGCAGGAGTGTAGACTGGTGCAACCACTGTGGAAATCAGTATAGAGATACCTCAAAGAACTAGAATAAGATTTCTCATTTGACTCAACTATTCCCCTGCTGAGTATCTTCCCTAAAGAATTAAAAGAATCATACCACAGTGATATATGTGCACCCATGTTCATAGCAGCACAGTTTGTAATAGCTAAAACTTGGAAACAGCCCAAATGCCCATCAACTGGAGACTGGATCAAGAAAATGTGGTTTTTTAAAATAAAATGGAGCACTGCTCAGCCATAAAAAAATGAGAAATTAGAGACATTTATTGCTAAATGGATGCACCTTGAGGCTATACTCTTAAGTGAAATAAATAGGACACACATGTGTAAATACCGAACAGTTTCTCTAGGGTGAGAAACTGAAATTGTAAATAAGCACTAAAAGTTATAATAGATAACGTGAAATAGGAAGAAAAGGGGCAAAGGGGAAGTGGAAGGGGTAGGGGAAAAGAAAGAAGGGAATGGAATTAATATGAGAAAATGAAAAAAGGAAACAAAGTCTTTGTAAATAGGGAGGGTAGGGGAATGGGGATAAAATAAGAACCAAGAGAGATTATGCAAAGGTGCAAATTTCCAATGATGAATGTCATTATACTGTATACCTAAAATGTAGCAATAAAAGGATATACAGTTTTTAAAAAAGGAAAAGTCATAAAAATCCTAGGTTTGAGGTTATACTACAAAACCATGATACTGGCACAAAACCAGGCATGGACATCAATGGAGCAGAATCAAAGGAGCAGAAACAACCCCAGGTACATTCAGATATTTAATTTTTTACAAATGGTCAAAACGTACACAGTGGAGTAAAGATAGCCTCTCTTTAAAATATGGTTCTGGGAAATCTTTGTAAGGTGTAAAGTAAAAATAAATGATAGGGCTGACTTCATCTAGTTATTTTTTTCTCTCACTGTTTATGTTTTACTCTTCATGCTCAGAGTTTTTCTCGCTCTTTCACATATGAAACTTATAATCATTTTGCTTTTTTTCTCCCTTCTGTTAATTTTAGCTCTCTTTAAATTCCATGATTCCCCTTTTTGTGTGTGTTTTTGTTCTTCTCTTCTTCTTGAACTTTTCTTCTGATATAGTTTATAGATTGTTATACAGATTCAATGCACTCCCAATCAAAATACCACAACATAATTTACAGAATTAGAGAAAACAATACTAAAATTTATAGAGACTCAAAATAGAAAAAGCAATTTTGGGCAACAAGAGTGAAGCAGGAGGCCTTGTAATACCTGACTTCAAGGTATACTTCAAATCAATAGCAATACTGACAGCATAGTACTGGAACAAAAATAGTTACATGGATCAGTGGGACAGAATGGAGGATACAAAAACATCCTCAGATACATTCAGCTATTTCATCTTTGAAAAAAGTGAAAAGCATACATTGGAGGAAAGTCAGCCTATTATTCAATATGTGGTGCTGAAACTGGTTATTTGTTTACTGAAGATTGAAATTGGACTCTTACCTCTCACCATATACTACATTAAAATCAATATGAATCAAACATCTAAACATTAAAACAGAAACATTAACCTACTGGATGATAGAATAGATAAAACAGTTGAAGACATAGGTGTAGGAAGGACTTTCTAAACAGGATATGAATTGCACAAAAAATAAAAAAACTCATGGAATTATATTAGATCAAAAAGCTTCTGTAGAGTATATCAGTCAGTTGAGCAAAGCTGCAACTTATAAACTGGAAAAAATATTTACACGCCACTCCTCAGACAGAGGACTATTATCTAGAATATATAAAGAACTCAAAAATATTAAACCACCTAAAATTAAAGACATGGAGAAATGAACAGACACTTCACACATGCAAATGTTCAACAAATGTATAAAAAAATGTTCTGCATCTCTGGCTATTAGAGAATTGCAAATAGGAGCAATGCTAAGATTTCTACTCCAGAAAGAGTGGCAATCATTTACAAATTAAACAATGACAAATGTGGGTGTGGCTGTGCTGAAAAAAGAAAAGAAATTCCTCCATTGTTTGTGGGAATATAAACTAGTACATTCATTACAGAAATCAGTATGGAGATTTCTCAAAGAATTGAAATTAGAAATGCCATATGACCCAACTATTCCTCTGCTAGATATTTTCCCCAAAGAGCTTACACATACAGCAATATATGCATACAAATGTTTATAGCAGCATGATTTGTAATAGCTGTAATCAGCCTGTATACCCATCAACAGATGATTGGAAAAAGAAAAAGTGGTATCTATACATAATGGAATACTACTTGATTATAAAGAATGACAAATTTGAGACATTTACAGGAAAATATATGCATATTAAAATATAATATTTAGTGACATAAACCAGAGACACAGCTTAAATATCATATGATATTTCTCATTTGAATGAAGCAAAGTACAAAGAGAATAATAAAGGATGGATAGAAAAGGACAAGGGGATGGATCTCTTGCAGTAGAAAAGTGGGCCAAAGGAAAAAGAGTGAGATGTTAGGAGGAAGGGCATGGAAAATGAGTAGAATAAAGATGTGCCATGTACAGCAACCTAATATTCTCAATGAATGTAAATATTATATGACATAACATGAACTAAGATTAATAATAACATGAATGAAAATTGGATAGGGGAGTTAGAGGAGAAGGGAGGGAGGAGAGAGAGAAGGGGAATGAGATTTTTAAAAAGTAACAAGCTGTAGTATGTATATATGCCTGCAAGATGATTATCAACTACATGCACTGCCAATTTGTACCAATAAAATAAAATACCTGAAGGTGTGTGGCGAGAAAACTGGAGGTCGAAAAATCTGTCTTTCAGTTGAGTCCTTAATGATGAGTAAGGAGTTCACATTGAAAGGAAAGGAACAGATTTGTGGCAGAGACATGAAAAGACTTGGAACATCATGAGTTGAGTGATAATTTCAGTGTGGCTGGAGGGTAGGGAGTGTGGAGTGAAGGAGTGGTAGGAGATGAGTTTGACAGATAAGTTGGAACAAATTATGAAAGGTCTTACATGACATGAAGTACAAACTAAGGTCTCATGTGCCTGAGTTATATCTACAATATTTGTGTGTGGGAATAGGCTTGGAGTTGAGACTTGGGGTAGTGCAGAGACAGGAGTTAGATATTGGGAATGAAGAGAAAAGAATAGCTTCTGAATACCTGGAAAACAAAAGTGTCATATTTCATATCAGGAGGAAGAAAGAATTCCCTTCTTTTTTTGTTTTTAAGATTCCAGCAATCTCTGTCTTTTTTTAAAAAAGTCAAAAATAATTAAGTAAATGCCAACCTATTGATTAGTCAGAGGGAAAACCCTACCTATTCAACAGGGAAGTGGAGGCTATCACAGAAAAGTATTAGTGCTGAATAAAATTTCAACCCACTGAGCTTTGAACAAACTCCTCAGGCATACTATTGAATATACTATGAAAACTTGCACACATGCTTAAAGATATAGCATGGTGGAATTAAACAATCATGGATGCAAAATTTTAAAATTCCAGGGTTGAATCCTGTCTTCTCATGTCTCCAAATCTGAATTACTTCATTAAATTTTCAATTAACAAAATATTTGTACATATTTAGAGGATACAGAATGATAACTTCATATGTGTATACAATGTATAAGGACCAATAAGTATAATTATTATTTTAAACTACTCATATTTATAATTTCTATGTGTTGGAAAACTTCAGACTTCTAGTTATTTTGAAATATATTATAAATTGTTGTAGACTATGCTTATCCCACTCTACAACAGAATCATAGTCTGCCTCTCTCAATCTCCTTGGAATTCTGGTGAATATAGTTTGTTATTTCTTGCTGTAAAACTTGTTACCTTTTCCTCCCTTAGAAAGAAGAGTTTGTAGTTTCTGAGATGAATAGAGTGTTGATTAAACTTAAACAAAGTGATGGTAAGTTACAGTCATGCTAATACTAAGACGAATTGGGAAAAGCATCTCTGCTGGCTTAAGCTATTCCTCTCTCTATTTATTCTGTTCTTCTCAGTATAGCAAAGAAATTCTAGTGATTGAGATAAACACATCAAGAAAAATATGCATATAGTGTGATAAGTGAAAAAATGAAATTAAGTATAACATCTTATGAGACCATAATTAAACACAGCCCAGAGTCAATGGAAGAGAAAGAAGAATGATGTATGAGTTTCAGGACTATTTGAAGGAAGAGAAAAAATTAACAAATCATGAGGGCTGTTTCAAACTAGGTTGGGGTACCAGCACACTAGCTTTGGTATAGACTAAGCAAAGGGATATATCAAACAGATATTCTAGAGTTAAACCAATGGGAAGATGAAGTAAGAAGAGACCTGGAGGAAAAGAATATCCAGATGAAGTAAATAATTCTAAGTTATGCCAAGAAATCCAGAGCTATAAGGAACCAGAATAATCTGTTAGAAGTATAGTATGTATAGCTGTGAGAGAAAATCAACAGCAAGGGAATTGTTTTTTCATTAATTTTTAAAAAGTTTTTTATATATTGTGAATAGTAAACCTTTGACAAGTGTATAGTTTGTGAATATTATTCCCATTCTTAGATTGACTCTTCACTCTATCAATTGTTTCTATTTTTGTAGAGGGGCTTTTTGTTTGATGTAACACTACATTTCTTTTTTCTTTTGTTTCTTGCATTTTTGGGATCTCATTCAAAGTTTCCTTACCCATTCCCATATCCTGAAACTTCTACTAGTTTCATAGTGAGGGGCATGTATTTTAGTACTGAATCTGTTTTGAACTGATCTTTGTAACTGGTAAGATACAAGTCTATCAGGGGCTGCCTGACCACCTGATTGAGGACATGGTGAAGGATAAAACATAAAGACAAACAAAGAGAAAAGATTGTTTTTTATGGGCATCTAGAATGGCCTAAGCTCTTATCCAGCTAAGACTGTGAGGCTTGGACTTGTCAGTATTCACTGATTGCACAATATAGCAGGGGAATAAAGGCAGATGTAGGGAACAGTGGGACTAAAGTGCTGATGAAAGCCAGGCTTGTAAAACAAAAGAATGATGCAGTCCTGCAGGTTGTAATTAATGAGTAACCTGCGTTATCTTTTGTTAACATTTAATCTGGGAGAATGCACAAGAGTCATAAATCCTCAGCTACAGCATCATCTTGCTTTCAGAGGCATCACAATGTTACTGAACATTGAGATCTTAATTGTGACCATTGGCATAGAGAGTTCTGTTCCCTTATGCCAGATGAAGGTTCATCTAGCAAGTCACATAGGCCTAGGATAGACTTACAGTTTTCATCAATAGATAATTCATAAGCCAATTTAATATGTTTTAGCTTGCCCATTGCAGTTTCAAGTTGGTCTCATGAACAAATCTACTTTCATTTTTCTGCATTTGAATTTCTTTTTAAAAATTTTATTAGTATATGTTTACAGTTCATGTATTTACATTCATCCTGGGGAATGGTTACATATACATACTACAGTTTGTTTTTTTAAAAAAAACCTCTTCCCTTTCCCATCCCATGCTCACTCTCCTCTCACTTCTCCTCTAACTGTCCCATTCTGATTTTCATTCCTGTTTACATTATTTTTTTGTTTTGTTTGTTTTTTTTGGTACCAGGGATTGAACTTGGGACCTTGCACTTGCAAGGTAGGCGGTGGAACCACTGAGCTAAATCCCTGGCCCTCCTGTTTATATTATTAATCTCAGCTCATGTTATTGCATATGTTTACATTAATTGAGGTTATTAGGTTCTTGAACATGTCATATCCCTAACTCCTCACCCCTTGCCCTTCTCCCCTTGGACCACTTCCCTATTGGAAGACATCCATCCACTTCTCCCTTTCTATAAATCCTTTACCATTCTCTTTGTTTTTACTTTGCCTCACTCAAATAAGAGATACCATATACTATTTAAGCATGTGTGCCTGGTTTATTTCACTAAACATTACATTTTCCAGATAATGGAGTGTTCTGTTTTCACTACAGCCATGCCAGCATTTGTTATTGATTGATTTCTTAGTGATTGCTAATTTTTCCAGAGTCAGAGAGGATCTTAGCATTGTTTTAATTTGCACTTCTCTAATGACCAGAGATGTTGAACATTTTTTCATGTATTTGTGGACCATTTATATTTTTTCCTCTGTGAAGCATCTGTTCATTTCTCTTGCCTATTTCATAACTGGATATTCTCCATTTGAATATACAACTTTCCAAGCACTATACATGTTCTTAGCACCTTTATTGAAAATGAGTTGTAAATGTGTGAGTTCACTTCTAGGTTCCCAATTCTGTTCTATTTGCTTATGTGTCTATTTTAGGCTAATACCATGCTGTTTTAATAACTATCATTTTGTAGTATATTTTGAAGTCAGGTAGTGTAATACCTCCTGTGTTTTTCTTTTGCTTATGATCACTTTAGCTATTCATGGCCTCTTGTATGCTACATAAAGTTTAGAATTGTTTTTTCTAGTTCTGTGATATTTTGATAGAAAAAATGGATTCTTATGATCCATGAAAATGGGATATGTTTCTACTTCATTTTTTATTCTTACATTACTCATATGTTAAAATGTTCTGGAACTTTCCTCAGTAGAGTCTTCAAATATATTCTCACAATTTTAGATGCCTCTCTCAGTGAAGACAGTTTTGCTAACACAAAGCTTGACTGTAAGACTGAATTAAAACATTTAGATAAAGCTTGTTTGTGTTGGCTGCAAAACATTCTGTACCCATCCCTGAACTTGCTTCTTACTACACACTTTTAACTATGACTGTCTGGGATTTTGGATTTCTTGCTTTTTTTGTAATTATTTCCTAATCTCCCTTGATTCTAGTGAGCCAGCTTTTGAAACAATCACGAGATTTTGAACCTGACTAACCTTTCCTTGAATTTGTGGATCCAGTCTGAAGCTATTGGAACTTCTTCCCTGCCCATCTCCATCATATCTATCATTTGAGGAAAGAGGCTGTTTACTGGACAAATTCTATTTTAAGGTGAACTTCAGAGGTGGCAGTACCAGGTTTTTGAAGTGTTATGGTTTGGGTCTAGATGTCCCCCCAAGTCTCATATGGTCATAGGATTGATCTAGAATGTGTGAAGCTGGACTTGATTCATGATGTAATGCTAGGCTCAAGGGCACTAGGATTAAGGGTGTGTGTGCTATCCACCATAAGTAGTCTGGATAAGATTAAAGGGGCAGACAGATACTGTTAACTCTCTTGTTACCTTTGCTGCCTTGTGTATACCATGTTGTTTCTGCTCTGCCATCCTTGTTTGTTGTCCCTGCTTGGAGTTGGCTAATTATGGACTGAAATCTCCATGAACTGTAAGCCAAATAAACCTCTTCCCCTTTAACTTTGTGTGTCTGACATTTTGTCTCAGCAATGAGAAAAAAGTAACTAGCACATGAAGTGATCTTGGTATGTATATTTCTTAATTTAGTCATTTTTCAAAAACTTATTCTAGGGCTGGTGATTTAGCTCAGTGGTTCTCCCGCCTGCCCCGCAAGCACAAGGACCCGAGTTCAATCCCCGGTACCAAAGAAAAAAAAAAAAGAACAATTTATTCTACATTGGGCACCATTCTAAACTCATTAAAAATTAAGTTATTTAATCTGAACCACAATCCTCTCTAATAAGTATCATAATTTCAATTAAAATAACTGATACAGGTTAATTAGTCTGACTATGTAACTACCAGGTAACAGAAATGAGATTTAAATCCAGGAAATTATTAGCTTCTTTTGTTATCCTCTCAGTGACTATGCCATGTTTCTGCCCATAAGACTTTATGATATGAGAAACATCTACTCAATCTATAAGGCCTACTTTAAATAGCGCCTCCTGGGCTATAAACATTCCTTTAGCTAGGCTTCTAAAGCTTTATAGTAAACCACTGGAGGATTTTGAATTCAGAAGTTAGTACTCTGTTTCTCTCACTTACAATTTACGTGTCGTTTGGCAAATCTGTTCAGTTATTTGTGTCTCAATTTCCTTATCCACAAAATTGAATGCAAAATCATTGTAAGTTTGTTGTAAAGATTCAGTGAAGTCACACCTGGCCCAGCATAGGTATTTAAACACCAGTTCTTCACCTTGTGTAATATTTGCATGATGTGAGGGAGGTTCATAGGAGAGGGAATATGAATGTCTAGGCCTGATTACAGATGGATTAAATCAGCATTTCTTGGGATGAAGCCTAAATACTTCTAGTTTCTCAAAATCTTTAGAAGATTCTGACAGGCATTCAGTCTTGACCATTACTGACATAATATATGTATTTAAGACTGACTCCAATATTGTGTTACTAATTTTGGCTAAAATTTTGAATTCATATTGGGATCTTTACTAAGAATATTAATTTTAGCACCTTTTGCTTTCTATTTTTGGTCACTGTAGCCTGGCAATGTAGATGCTGAAGTTCATGATGTGAGTGGTTGGACTGAGATCCTACTAGGCAGGAATTAGGACCAAGAGTGGCAGGCCATATGTTTCTTCATCTTTTCTTAATATCTTCATCCTTTTTTTTTCATAATATCTTCATCCTTTTTTTCATATCCTTGTCCTAAGTTTTACTATCAATTTTTCCTCAGGGCTGGCCCTGCCTATCCCCTCAACTGGATAAAAATGTTAAAACTTCAACTTCCCAACTAGGGGTTGTCAAATAGTACTATCTCTTTCCAAGAGAGTAAAACTGGGGATTACACAATTACAATGATTTCCCAAAGCTACAATGTGAGGAAATACCAAAGCTGAAATTTGAGACCAGATATATATGACTCAAAAATTTTCAAGTTACTTCTATTTTTTGGCACTGTACTATATCACCAAAAGAAAACTGAAAAGGAAGAGCTTCCTAGTCAACAAACATTTATTAACCGCATAGTATAAGCCTTGCATTTGGACTGTTTTACTTATATTTTTAGTGTTCATGAAAACTGAAGTGAGGAAGGTGCTATCATTTTCTACCTTTAACAAGCAAGGTAATTGCTTCATTTTATTCAGTCACTCTAATTTTCTTGTTGACATGACTACCAGAAATTAATTTCCGTATTTGTTAAAGGTGTAAACCACTCAAAATATTAAAGGTATCACCAAGGGCCAATCTCACCTTTACTCTCCCTTGCTTAAAACATTTCAGTAGCTCAACATTCCCATTAAGATTAAGACTGTACTCTTGAATGTGGTTTGCAATGTCATTGAATATTCAATCCCTGTCTCATTTTCACTCACCCTTGTTTTCACAGTAACATGCTATAGTGAAATGGAACTATATGTAGTCCACTCAGTGTTCTCTTTCATATCTGGGTCTTTGTAAGTGCTGCTTCTGTTACTTGGATACTTTTTTCAATATTTTTTTACTAGTTCCATCATGTCTAAAATTCATCCATACATCCATTCATTCATACATTCATTCATTCATTTGATAGGTAAGTACTGAGGTCTAAGGATATGGTACTGGAATAGACTGATATATTAATCAATTTCATTCTACATACATAGAAACATATTTGCAAAATGTATAATAATGTAAATATATGATATTATTACATGTTATGAAGTTAAGTGAGACAGGAATCATGTAAAGAAAGTAAAGTTGCAATTTTAGATAGAGGTCCTGGGAAAGGCTTTACTTGATAAAATGGTATGTTCATAAACAGTAGAAGAAATTGAATGGGCAAGCTTTTGCAGATATTTGAGGAAAAAACATTTCAGGTAAAGCAGATAACCAAGTGGAAAATCCTTGAGTGAGGAATTTAATTGGTGTGTTGGAGAACAATCAGACTAGTGTGAACAGTTTCAGGACATGATCTTGAAGTAGAAATAGGAGACTGACATCATGCAAGGATATATATGAGAGTATAAAGACTTTAGCTTTTACTCAGAATAAGATGAGAAAACATGTCAGCATTTAAAGCAGAGGAGTGACAACCTGAAAACTTAATAAGATCCCTCTATTATTGGTTGATTTCTTGATACCAGCCATTCTTTCTGGGATGAGTTGGAATCTCAGTGTTGTTATAATCTGCATCTCTCGAATGACCAGTGATGTTGAACATTGTTTCATATGTTTATTTACTGCTTTGTCTGAGAAATGTCTGTTCATTTCGGATGCCATTTTTGAATTGGGTCTTTGAATTTGGGGGTCTGATTTTTTTCAATTCTTTATATATTCTAGATAGTAGACCTTTGTCTGAAGTACAGCCGCTAAAAATTTCTTCCCATAGTCCACCAGCCACCAGGACAGGATGAGGAGGACCCCCTGGGCAGGCTCACCAGCTGACCGCTGGGCTGAATGGAGCAGGCATGGCCTAGTGGGGCCGCACGGTTTCAGGATGACCAGGACCTGCTTGCTCCGGCTTGCTCCACCAGCTTTCCACCAGCCACCAGGACAGGGTAAGGAGGACCACCCCCCCTCAGCAGGCCCACCAACTGAGGGATGGGGCATGCGTGCGCCTCCAGCAATACAATCCCCCCCACCCAGACTCTGGCCTTTTGACTATGCAGCTCCTTGGTTACACACTGGAGGGGCACAGGGGGACAAAAGCCATTGTCCTCAGCTCCAGAAGTGAACAACAGAGAGAGTGCCTGTCTCAGGCTCCCTGATGAAAACAAGCCCACTTGAAAATTGAAGGGAATCTCTGTAATAAAGCCACACCAGACCACCGTGATTGGTAAGTTGGAGGGATTATCAGCTCCCATCGGAAACTGGACTTTGCTCAGGGGAAAAGCAGCTGAAAACTGCAGTAGAAACTTGCAGAGTTCAACCCTGCAGGAGGACAGGGAGCTCAACTTGGGACTTGCAACCAGAAATCTGCCTGAATCTCACAGGTCTGGGACTAGCTTACTGAGACTCATTCACCTATAACTGCACACTGCTACCCACGTTGTCAATTGTGACAGGAGAGACACACCTTGAAGGAGGCCCTTTATTTTTTAAATGTGATAGATTAATAACTACCACAAATTGTCATTCTTTAAGAGGTATTTGATGCTATGGTGTTGCTGATTGTATGACTTGGGCTAAGGTGTCATGATTGATCTAAACAGTTTTCCTTTCTGGTATAATGAAAATGAGACAGCCTCAGAATCATTAGAGACTCAAAACCTAAAGACCAGTTATATCTGGTAGACACCTCCGAGAAGCAATCATTCCATAAGGGCTTTAAATTGATCAACAAAGATACTTACAATAAACAACTTCATAATATCAACCCAGGAACTAAACCAGGGACACTACCAAAAACGAAAATGAGAAGGCATTTAAGCAAGTCACAAACCCAGACTCCCACCCCACAAAAGGCAATTTCTCAGGGAAATGAGGTGCAAAAGTCTGATAATCAACCACCTGGACACCCTGAACTGATAGCACAGGAAGTAACAAAACAGATGAATGAGGCTCTAGAAAAATTCAAAGCAGAAAGAATCTCCCAGATAACTACAGAGATGGTGAGCAGAGTGAAAGACATGATTAGAGGCTTTAGAACAGAAACTGATCAAAAAAAAAAAGATGAGCTCAGAAACATGGTGGAAGCCAGGAATGCCCAGCATAAGAAAGAAATGGAAACCATGATTGCCCAACATAAGAAAGAAATGGAATCCCTGAAACAGATTCAAACAGATATTCAGGAGATTAAAATCTCCACTGAAAGCATGCAGAGCAGATTAAGAGAATCTGAAGATAGAATATCGGATATAGAAGACAGGATTGCGGTAAAGGACCATGGAAACAGAGGTTTCTTAAAAATAGTAACGGAACATGAGAAATCAATTCAACAGCTGCTAGATAATGCAAAGAAGAATAACATCAGACTGATAGGAGTCCACGAAAAAACAGGAGAAAGTACAATTGACATAAAAAAACTGTTCACAGAAGTAATAGTAGAAAACTTCCCAGACAGAGGAGGAGAATTGGACATACAGATAAGCCAGGCATATAGAATTCCACCCAGCCATGATAAAAAAAAATCTACACCTAGACATATAATAGTCAAGATCCCAGAAACCAAACAGAAGAAGAAAATCCTACAGGCAGTTAGAGAAAAGAAACAAATCACCTATAAAGAAAAGCCCATTAGAATCAGAGCAGACTTCTCAACACAAACCCTCAAATCAGGGAGAGCCTGGAGTGAAGTATTTCAAGACCTAAAGGAAAATAACTTCCAAACTAGACTCTTGTATCCTGAAAAATTATCTTTCAAAATTGATGGGGAAATTAGATACTTCCATGACAAAGAACACTTGAGGAAATTTCATGAACACCAAACCAGCACTCCAAACAATTCTAAACAATATCCTAGAAAAAGGCAACGAAGGTCAGAACTCCATGAGGCTCAACAGAGGGAAGCCACCAGACAAGGTAAGAAACTAAAGGGAAAGGGGGAAAAAGAAATAAGAGCCAACAACAGAAAAACATCATGACAAGGATGAGTCAGTATCTCTCAATTATAACTATCAATGTTAATGGGCTCAATTCACCAAGCAAAAGAAATAGACTGACAGAATGGATAATGAAGCAAAATCCAGCAATATGCTTTATACAAGAAACACACCTAATTCAAAAGGAAATTCAGACTGAAAGTAAAAGGATGGAAAACATATCTCCATGCGACAGGAACCCAGAAAAAAGCAGGCACAGCAATCTTATGTGCAGACAAAGTAGATTTCAAACCAAAACTAATTAAGAGAGACAGAGATAGTCACTACAACCTTGTGAAGGGAACAATCTAAGAGGAAGTGATGACAATCCTAAATATATATGCACCAAATATGAATGCCCCCAACTATACAAAACAAATACTAATGGACATGAAAAATCAAATAAGCACTAATACAGTTGTAGTGGGGGACCTCAATACCCCACTATCACAAATACACAGATCATCTAGACAAAAAATTAACAATGAAATTCTAAAACAGAACCAAGCTATTGAACAAATGGACTTAATAGATACAGAGTGTTCCACCCCACAAAATCAGAATACACATTCTTTTCAGCTGCACATGGGTCATTATCCAAAATAGACCACATGCTAGCTCACAGGACATGTCTAAGCCAATGTAAAAGTATTGAAATTACCCCCTGTATATTTTCAGACCATAGTGCAATAAAATTGGAGATCAATAACATGAGAAACTGAAAAACTCCCACAAACAACTGGAAATTGAAAAACACCCTCCTGAACAACCAATGGGTCACAGAGGAAATTAAAGAAGAAATTAGACAGTTTCAGCAAGTAAATGATGATGCCAGTACAACATTTAGGAATCTATGGGACACAATGAAAGCAGTTCTACAAGGGAAATTCATAGCAGTGAAAGCCCATATTAGGAAAACAGAACTCAGATAAATAATCTAATGCAGAACCTCAAACTCCTAGAAAAAGAAGAGATTAAGAAACCCAAAGCCCACACCAGAGAGGAAATTATAAATATCAGAGCAGAAATCAATGCAATGGAGACTAAGAGAAGGATACAAAATATTAATGAATCAAAGAGTTGGTTTTTTGAAAGAATAAATAAAATTGATAAAACTTTAGCCAACCTTATCAAAAAAAGGCAAGAAAAGACTCAAATCCATGCAATTAAGAACGAAAAAGGGGAAGTCACAACAGAACCAGCAAAAATCCAGAGGACCATTCATACCTACTTCAAGAAACTGCACTCTAATAAAATGGAAAACACGGAAGAAATGGACAGATTCCTAGACACATATGAATTGCCAAAGTGAAATGAAAACGATAAAGAAATTCTAAACACCCCAATTACAATGAGTGAAATTGAAAGTGTAATAGAAAATTTATCAACAAAAAAAAGCCCAGGGTCTGATGTCTTCACTGCTAAATTCTACAAGATCTTTAAATAAGAACTAATGCCATTACTCTTTAAACTCATCAAGGAAATTGAAAGGGAAGCAATACTTCCAAATTCATTCCTGGAAGCAAGTGTTACTTTGATTCCAAAACCAAGAAAAGACCCAACCCAAAAAGAAAACTAGATGCCAACCTAATGAACATAGATGCAAAAGTCCTCAACAAGATACTGGCAAACAGAATACAGAGGATCATCAAGAATATCATACTCCCTGACCAAGTCGGATTTATTCCAGGGATGCAAGGATGGTTTAACATTCATAAATCAATAAATGTAATACACTATATTAACAGAGTCAAGGACAAAAAACATATGATCATCTCAATAGATGCAGAAAAGGCATTTGACAATATCCAGCCCGATTCATGATAAAAACCCCACAGAAAATTGGAAGAGAAGGACTTTATCTCAAGCTGATTAAGGCTATCTATGAAAAACCAACAGTAAACATAATACTAAAGGTCAAAAACTGAAAACTTTCACTCTAAATTCAGGAACAAGACAAGGATGCCCACTATCACTACTCCTGTTCAACATAGTTCTGGAAACATTAGCCATAGCAATTAGAAAAGAGAAAGAAAGAAAAGGAATATAGGTAGGAAAGGAAGAAGTTAAACTCATTATTTGCTGATGATATGATACTTTACATGGAAGATCCAAAAAGCTCTACCAAAAGACTTCTGGACTTAATGAACAGATTCAGTAGAGTAGCTGGATATAAGGTCAACACTCAAAAAACAATGGCTTTCTTATACACAAATAGCAGACTCATTGAGAGAGAAATTAGGGAAACAATTCCTTTTACAATAGCATCCAAAAAAATGAAATATTTAGGAATCAATCTAACAAAGGAAGCAAAAGACCTCTACACTGAAAACTACAGCACCTTGAAAAAGGAGATTGAGGAGGATATAAGAAACTGGAAAGACATCACTTGTTCCTGGGTAGGAAGAATCAGTATAGTGAAAATGTCCATACTTCCAAAACTGCTATATAGATTTAATGCAATGCTGATTGAAATTCCAACAATATACTTCACAGAGCTAGAGGAAACCATTCAAAAATTCATTTGGAACCAGAAGAGACCTAGAATAGCAAAAGCAATTCTGGACAACAGAGACATGGCTGGGGATATCACAACACCCAACTTGAAGCTATACTACAAAGCTACCGTGATGAAAACAGCATGGTACTTGCAAAGAAACAGACCCAAGGATCAGTGGAATAGATTAGAAGATGCAAAAACAACTTCAGAATACTCAGCCACCTCATTTTTGACAAAGGATCCAACCACCCTCATTGGAGGAAAGATAGCCTATTTAATAAATGGTGTTGGAAAAACTGGATTTCAACCTGTCAGAGATTAAAAGTAGACGCATATTTTACACCATGCACTAAACTGAGATCTAAGTGGATTAAAGATCTAAATATTAAGACAGAAACACTAAACTTGCTGGAAGATAAATTAGGTAGAACTCTTGAAGATATTGGCATAGGAAAAGACTTTATGAACAAAACCTTAGTAGCACGGGAACTAGCAGACAGAATCAACAACTGGGATTCCATCTTATTGAAAAGCTTCTGCACTGCAAGAGAAACCACCAACAGAGCTAACAGACAACCTACAATGTGGGAAAAATTTTTTAGCAGCTGTAACTCAGACAAAGGGCTGCTATCTAGAATATATAAAAAACTGAAAAAAATCAGACTCCCCAAATTCAAAGACTCAGTTCAAAAATGGGCATCTGAAATGAACAGACATTTCTCAGACAAAGAAGTAAAAGGAGTAAATAAACATATGAAACAATGTTCAGCATCACTGGTCATTCAAGAGATGCAGATGAAAATAACACTGAGATTCCACCTCACCCCAGAAAGAATGGCTGCTATCAAGAAACCAACCAATAGCAAATGCTGGTGGTGGTGTAGAGAGAAAGGAACCCTTCTCCATTGTTGGTGGGAGTGCAGACCGGTGCAACCACTATGGAAATCAGTGTGGAGATACCTCAAAGAACTAGGGCTGGAGGTCCCATTTGACCCAGCTATTTCCCTGCTGGGTATTTTCCCAAAAGAATTAAAAGAATCATACCATAGAGATATATATATACCCCTGTTTGTTGTGGCACAGTTTGTAATAGCTAAAGCTTGAAACAGCCCAAGTGCCCATCAACTGGAAACTGGATAAAGAAGATGTGGGTTTTTTTTTATAAAATGGAGTACTACTCAGCCATAAAGAATGAGAAACTAGAGTCATTTATAGCTAAATGGATGCATATTGAGGCCATACTATTAAGTGAAATAAATAAGACACACGTGTAAATACTGAATAGTTTCTCTAGTGTGAGAAACTGAGAGTGTAAATGAGGACTAAAAGGATTAGTAACTAGTAATTGATACTTTGAAATAGGAAAAGGTCCAAAGGGGTAAGGGTGGTGGGAGGGGAGGGGGAAAAGAAAGAATGGAAAGGAAGTATTATGAGAAAAGAAAAAAAAATGGAAATGCATTATGTAAATAGGGAAGTGTTTAGGGGTGAAGGGTGCACAGGTAATGGGGAAAAATGAGATCCAATATACATCATGTACAGGTACAAGCACCCAAAGATAAATGTAAATGTATTGTATTATACTCAAAATGTACCAATAAAAGAATTTAAGAAAAAAAATTTCTTCCCATAAATCTGTATGGAGATACCTCAAAGAACTAGGACTAGAGGTCCCATCTGACCGAGCTATTCCCCTGCTGGGTATCTTCCCCAAAGAATTAAAAGCATTGTACCACAGCGATATATGTTCACCTATGTTTATAATGGCACAGTTTGTAATAGCTAAAGTTTGGAAACAGCCCAAGTGCCCATCAACTGGAGACTAGATAAAGAAGAAGTGGGGTTATTTTTGTAAAATGGAGTACTACTCAGCCATAAAGAACAAGAAACTAGTCATTTATAGCTAAATGGATGTATATTGAGGCCATACTCTTAAGCGAAATAAATAGGACACACGTGTAAATACCGAATAGTTTCTCTAGTGTGAGAAACTGAAAGTGTAAATAAGGATGAAAATGATTAAAATCAATAATTGAAAATTTGAAATAGGAAAAGGTCCAAAGGAGTAGCGGTGATGGGAGGGGAAGGGGCACGGGAAGAAGGGAAAGGAAAAATTATGAGAAAGAAAAAAAATGGAAACAAAATCTATGTAAATAGGAAAGGTTGGTAGCGGTGAAGGGCACATAGGTAATGAGGGGAAAAATAAGAACTAAGATACATCATGTTCAGGTACAAACACCCAATGATAAATGTAAATATATTGTATACCTAAAATGAACCAATTAATCTATAAATAAAAAAGATCCCTCTAGCTGTTGCTATACAATGGATTTATTAAAGAGCAAGAGTGAAACACAAAAACCAGACAGTAGGCACAGCATCCAGTTGGTAGCAATAGTGGTAATAAGAAGTGATCAAGGAGTCAGGAAGTCAAGATGGTGGATTGAAAGAAGGCAGCACTTTCAGCCTCTCCAGGGATAGTAATCAAAAGAACTAGAAAGCAGTTATTCAGTGAAGTGGGTGTCAGGAGGAATGCCCTGAAGTTCATGTTGTACAGTCAGAAATCAAGAAAGCTCAAGTGATCCTGGTCATTAGAAAAGAATCTGAGGAGAAACATGTAAGTGCTGAGTCTATGGCAGTGGCGTTAATACAGTGTATTAAACTGATTGATTTGTGTATGTTGAACCATCCCTGAATCCCTGGGATGAATCCCACTTGGTCAGGGTGTGTGATCTTCTTGATGATCTTCTCCATTCTATTTGCCAGTATCTTATTAAGGATTTTTGCATCTATGTTCATTAGTGAGATTGGCCTATAGTTCTCTTTTTTGGTTGGTCTTCCTCTGCTTTTGGGATCAAGGTGATGCTTGCTTCCAGGAATGAATTTAGGAGTATTGTTTCCCTTTCAATTTCATTGAAGAGTTCAAACAGTAGTAGCAATAGTTCTTCACTAAATGTCTTGTAGAATTCAGCAATTGGGACCTGGGATTTTTGCCATTGGTAAGTTTTTAATTACATTTTCAATTTCATTGATTGATATTTGGTTTAGAATTTTAGGTCTTCTTTGTTCAACTTTGGTAATTCATATGTATCTAGAAATCTTTTCATTTCTTCTGTGTTTTCTATCTTATTGGCATATAGGTTCTTAAAGTAGGTATTGATGATTTTCTGGATTTCTGCTGGGTCCTTTGCAATTTCACATTTTTCATTTCTAATTGCATGGATTTGGGCCTTTTCTTTTTTTTTTTTTTTTCCTCATAAGCTTGGCTAAGGGTTTGTCAGTTCTTTCAAAGAACCAACTCTTTGCTTCATTAATTTTTTGTATCCTTCTCTTAGTCTCCATTCCATTTATTTCTGCTCTGATCTTTATAATTTCCTCCCTTGTATGAGCTTTGGGTTTGTCCTGCTCTTTTTTTACTAGAAACTTGAGCTTCACTATTAGGTTGTTTATTTAAGCTTGCTCTGTTTTTCCTGATAGGAGAATTCACTGCTGTGAATTTCCCGCTTAAGACTGCTTTCATTGTGTCCCATAGATTCTGATATGTTGTATTGGATTTATGATTTAATTGTCAAAACTGTCTTATTTCTTCTTTAATTTCTTCTGTGATCCATTGGATGTTCAGGACTGTGTTGTTCAATTTCCATGTGTTTATGAATTTATTACAGTTTCTTTTGATATTGAACTCCAATTTTATTGCACTATGATCTGATAATGTACAGAGGATATCTTAAATTCATTTGCACTTACTTCAACATGTTTAATGAGCAATTATTTAGTCTACTTTGGAGAATGATCTCTGTGAAGCTGAAAATAATGTGTATTCTGATTTTGTGGAGTGGAACACTAAACATCTGTCAAGTCCTTTTGTTCAAGAGTTTGGCTGAGTTGTATATTGTTGTTTATTTTTTGACTAATTAATATATCTATTTGTGATAGTGGGGTATTGAGTTCACCCAATACTATTGTGTTATTGCTTATTTGATTTTTTGTGTCCATTAATATTTGTTTTATGTAGTTGAGTGCACTAGTATTTGGTGCATATATACTTGTGATTGTCATAACTTCCTCTTGTATTGTTCCCTTTGCAATGAGGTAGTGGCCTTCTTTGTCTCTCCTAATTAGTGTTGGTTTGAAATCCATTTTATTTGCAAATAGTATAGATACTCCTGCTTTTTTGGGGTGTTCCTGTCCATGGAATATTGTTTTCCAGCCTTTAACTTTCAGTCTATGAGTGTTTTTTTAAATTAAGTGTATTTCTTGTATGAAGCATATTGTTGGATCTTGATCATTGACCCATTCTGGCAGTCTATTTCTTTTGATTGATGAATTGAGACCATTAACATTGACGGTTATAACTAATATGTATTGACTCATCCTTGTCATGACCTTTTCCTGTTGTTGAATTCTCCCTCTTTGCATTTAGTTTCTTGTCTTTCCTGATGAATTCATTCTCCTGGTCTTCATGGTGATGTGACCCTTATTGTCTTTTCCTAGGATATTGTTTAAAATTTTTTGGAGTGCTGGTTTGGTATTCACAAAGTTCCTCAGGTGTTCTTTGTCATGAAAGTATCTTATTTCTCCACTGATTTTGAAAGATAGTTTTGCAGGGTACATCAATCTAGGATGGATGTTGCTTTATTTTAGAGCTTGAAATACTTCACTCCAGGCTCTTCTTGACTTGAGGGTTTGTGTTGAGAAGTCTGCTGTGATTCGGAGTGGTTTGTATGTGATTTTTTTCCTCTTATCTGCTTGTAGTATTTTGTTATTCTGTTTGATTTCTGGAATATTCACTGTTATATTCCTATGTGTAGATTTTTAAAAAATCATGGCTAGTTGACATCCTATATGCATCACTTATCTGTATGTCAAATTCTTTCCCCCTGTTTGGGAAGTTTTCTGCCATTACTTCTCTCAACATGTTTTTATGTGGTTAGCACTATCTCCTGTTTCTTCATAGATTCCAATCAGTTTTATGTTATTTTTCTTTGCATAATCTAGCAGCTGCTGGATTGATTTCTCATGGTTCCTTACTACTTTTAAGAAATCTTTCTTTTCCTGTTCTCTAATCACAATCCTGCCTTCTGTAGCTGATATTCTGTCCTTACATTGGCTAATTCTGCTGCATAAACTTTCAATAGTATTTTTAATCTCCTAGATATCTGTTTGCATCTGTTTCATAGATTCTGCTTGTTACCTATGCTGGGATTCCATCATGTTCCTCAGTTCCTCATTTTTTAAATCTATGATTGCTCTAGAGTTATTAATCATGTCTTTCTTTTTTTTTTTCTTGGATGCTGGAGACAGACATCTTTATTAAAGATACTACCAAAATTTTGGCAAACATTTCAAAACAGATTTGTAAACATAATGCTTCCCTTTTCAACTGGCAGCACTTTGAAAAGAATATGATAAGACAACACAACTTGAATCAACATTAGTTCAAAATCCTTTTGTTTTGACCACATAACTTATGTTCCCACATGATAAAACAAGTGATAGTTTAAATCAGCGTCAACAGATAAACTCCATGAAATGAAAGTTTGTGCTATTTGATGAATCACAGGCTGCTTCTCAGCCTTTTGGCTAAGATCAAGTGTAGAATCACAGTATGCTATGGTTAAATATATCCACTTTTTAATATTCCTGGCAGCCAGGATGAAAAAAAATCTTTAAATTTACATCTCATGTAGATAATAGCTTCTTTGCATATCTCTCTTCAAAAAATACTTTATAGCAGTATATAAATAGGTTACCTACACATTTAATTTTATAATTTTGCCTCAAAACTATAGATCTGTTTCATTTCTATAATATCAGTTTTTGTCCAACATTTATAAAGCTGACAAACTGTTGAAATGGAAATGCTTTTGTCTTCCATAATAGAAGTAGCAATTGACAGGAAAAAAAAAAAAAACCTACAGTAACACTCGTCAGTTGTTTAACCTGAGCGTTTGGCCTACTGAGAGTAGCAGCTTTGTCCTTCATACACGCTCACATCCACATCACCTCTGCACACACATAGGTCGGGCACATGCTTTCAAACACCGGTAGGCCACAGTGTGCTTCCCATTGCTCAACTCACAGGGAAGCATTTCAGCTAATAATTAACCACACTATGTACATGACTAGCAAACACCTTAAGGCAACCATTGCAATGGGGGGTTAACTTACAGGGTGGATTTAATAGTCTAGATCAAGTCAGCCTATATATACATATACATAGAAAAATCTATACACATACACAGTCATACGACTATTTTTAACCCTCCAAAACAATGTTTTAATTTTTTTTTGTATTTTGGGCACATTTCTAAATATTCTACCATTTAAGGCAAAGAGTTTGCATTAAGAAAGGTCAGAAAATAGGCTTATGTTTATCCAAGAGCATTGCACCTTACACATTACATTACTGTTTTTTTTTTCTAAACACATACAAGTTTTAAGTGTGGACATTGGATCCCCAATATCTAAAAAATCATTTCTAATGACAAACACAAGTTTTTAAGGAAAAAAATGATTTGAAGTATATAAACACTGAATCTCCAATATCTAAAAAATTATTTCTATTAACAAACACAAGTCTTGAGAGGAGGAAAAAAAAGGACCAGCCAAAGCAGCTTCAAAATGCAGGGGAGCAAAGTAAAATGAAAAAAAAAAGGAACTCAAATTTACTAATACTGATACTTCCAACAGGCAAAGTTTCATCTTTTTAGGATCTAGAGCAACTCATTTGGAATTTTAAATAAATAAGCTTAAGTTTATTCACATTTTCTGGTCCAAGCAGAGTTTTAATGCCATGATTCTGCTTGCAGTTGGTCAAATTCACCTATTAGTCTTTTGATGTGAGCCAGCTTGTTATGAAGATACTCGCATCTGTATTTTTCTTCATGGTAATTGGGCCTGGACTGCATGATCTTCTGATATTCTTGTAAGATTTCTTCATGAACATTCTGATCCTCTTTAGAGCCTGGAGAAAGGCATTTTCGTTGTGCATCCAGTTTGATAAATCTTTGAGCTACAGTCTCCATTCTGGCGTGCAAAGCCCTGTATTCATCATACTCAGCATTGAAGTCATCCATGGAATTCTGGCGGTGCTCATAGGAGACAATAGTGATATGTTTTATCAAATAATCTGGGAGTTCAATTGTTGAAGACAGCTCCATGGAGGCAGTGCAACCCTCTTTAACTCCTTCATTGGAATTCAGACTGGAGTTATTCAGCTTGGCAATTTCCTCTTCTCTTTGAATGTCTTCTTCCTTTTCCTCAATAGTCTCAATGTCATGCTTTTTTATTTGGTCCTTTTCCTTGTGTTTTTTAGATTTCTTTTTGGACTTTTTGTGAGACATTGAATGGTTTTCTTCCATAGGCTTTGGACACTTTACTAGAACTGAACCAGGGGATAAGGTTTCCAGAGAAGTCCTAGAGGTATATTTGTCTTGCTGGTCCTCATAGATGCTACCATTTTGACTAAAACTGTCAACAGGTAGGTCTTGAGTTTCCTCACCTTTTGGAGTGCTAGGGGAATTGGAGTAGAGTTTACAGTCTGCGGAGGGTTGGAGACAGGCAGGTGGGTCAAAGGCAGCGGTGGAGGAGTGGGGATGGCAGTGGCTATGGGGAGTGGAGGGAGGCCAGCAGTGGATTTCTCACTGGTGGGATTCAAATGACCATTTAATATCGGGGGCACTCTACTGGTCAGGTGAGATATGCGAGCTTTTTTATTCTTTAAAGGATCAACAAAATCTGAATCCAAAGGCCGTTTCTGAGGAGAGGAGGCAGCATCTCTACTAGAACATACGGGAGATTCTGAACGGCTGGTGCCAGCAGAATTCTGAGATGGATTTAGTTTTCTAGCAAACACCGACTCTAATGACAGCCTGTCTGTTTCACTGTAGCCTGACCAGTCTCGCTGTAGCTCCTTGAACACATAATCCTTTAAAGTATAGGACAGGTCCTTAGGTTTCAGATTGGCTACCTGCTGCAGAATCGCTCCCAGGGAGTTCTTGTCTTTCTGATTGACACCATCTCTCTGCAGTCGGGCCAGCAGCTCAGGTTTCTTGTAGGTCTTGAGAGCCAGTAAGTGACTCACTCTGTCCCTATAAGGCCGCTGAAAAACACTGCCGCTGCCATGTGTCTTTCGAATTGTATTGGCAGGGTTCATGGGGGTTGACCTTTTCCTCTCAGGCACTGCATCTGAGATGGCTTGAGGTGCTTTCCGAATCTGCACTCTTTTCCCTACATGTGGTCCACCGGGTTTGATAACTTTTGTGCTTCGGTTGCGGGATTCCTCCTATGCCTCGGTCATTCTTTCTCGTGTCATCTGATATGAGTCGTTTGTTGCACACTGTAATTTTATCTTGGATAAATCCCAGGCAATTGAGCTGGGAGGCTCCAGAGCTGGAGAACGTTTGCTGGATGCAGTCAAAGCTGCCCTGAGGGTTGTCTTTGCCCACATTTGACAAATAGAAGTTAAAGTTATGTACCTCATTGAGGGGATCATTTTTGGGAATTTTGACAAGCCCCTGAAGCCCTTGGAACTGAACTGAAGGTCGGAAAGGAATTAAATTCTTGTGGCTCTGGTAAGTCTCGAGCGCCCGGATCGCCATCTCGGTGGGCTTCACATGCAGCACTGTGATGTTGTCCTGCCCCAGCCACCTGCAAGACAGTCCATAGCCCTGCTCCTCCCGCAGGCCCACTGTACCCCCTGCCTCCGTCTTAAACTCCCAGGGGTGCCGCCACCGACTCTGCTAGGGCTCTAGCCTCCACTGCGGCCGCAGCTGTTCGGGCTTCTGCAGCTGCCACCACAGCTACGGCCATCCCGCTGCTGACGTACTGCCATAGACCTTAATCATGTCTTTCACTATGAACATAATCTTTGTTGTTATCTGAGAAATTATTTCCAATTTTATTTTTTCTAGATCATCTTTTGTTGGCATTTCAGGGACACCAGCTGATTGAGTTTCAAATCATTCTATTTCATTGCCCCTTAGGGTTGTGTTTGTTGATTTGTAAGTCTGGTTTTGAGTCTTCTTTAGGTGTCTCTTCTGATTTAAAGCAATGCAGTCTGCTGCACCTTTATTGAGTTGACTTTGCTCTCCCATTGAGCTTCAATTCTCAACAAGCCTCAGAGATAGATGCCTTCTCTCTACTGCTCACCACTGTACCAATTCTGATGGTATCTGGGCAGGCATCTAATTTGGGCCTGCACATTTTGGCCACTGTTGTCCTGGTAGGCTTCTGGCTGGGGCCAGCCTGCTCAATCCACTGGTATCTGGACAGGTTACTGCCTGGGTCCTGTGGGCCCACATTGCTTCTGGATGAGGTCTGCGTGCACTTTTACATAATATCTGAGTAGATTTCTGGCTGGAGCCTGTGTGTACCTGCACTACTGTTGTCTGGGCAGGCTTCTCTGCATGTACAGTTTTGATTCTTTTGCATTTACTTAAGCATGGTTTATGGGCTAGGTTGTGGCCTAGTATTAAAAAGTCCCATATGGTGCTGAGAGGAATGTGTAGTGTGCATCTTTTTGATGAGACACATTGTAGATATCTGCTAAGTCCATTTGTTCAAGTTTTGATTCAACTCTAGTATTTTCTTTTTTATTTTCATCTGCTTGACCTGTGCATTTGACAATGGAGTACTGAGTTCCCCCATTATATATATATTTTTTTCTAATCTCATTAGTTTTTGCTTGAAGTCTACTTTGTCTGAAATTAATATAGTTACTTCTGTTTTCCTAAGGTTTCTATTGCATGGAATATTGTTTTCCTCCATGTGATTTTTATACCATGGATTTCTTCTTGAATTAAATGAGCTTTGTCTTTAATGCATAACGTTGGGCTTTCTTTCTTGATATATTCTGTCAATCTGTGTTTTTGTATTGTGCCATAGAGACCATTTGCATTAAAAGGTATTATTGAGAGTTATGTACTGGCTCCTGTCAGAACTTATTTTCGTGTTACTCACATTGCCAGGTGTAGGGGACAGGGGAAGGGGACGTTACCAGAACCTCTGCAGTGAGTCCTGGTCTCCTGCAAGCCACGGCAGCACACGGTGAATTACAGGAAAGGTAGAAAAATGAGACTGAGAAGAAGCTGAGCTCTGGGTCTGATCAGTGCTGCTCTGGGCAGCAAAGACCAAGCCCCCAGCTTACCACACCTTTTATTCAGTACATCAGGAGAAACAAATGTAACAAATGACTTGCAGAGAGTTCAATAGTTCACATTGGGATAAACAAGGTGTAACGGAAGGCTTGCAGAGAGTTCAGTACATCTCCGGCAAACAAGATGTTAATCAGTCCAAGAACAATGAGGAACTGAGCAGATGTTTGTTCTCCCAGGATGTTTCTTGTCCTGGAGAATCACAGCATCACTGGATCACTGAAGTCTCAGTTGTGACTGGAGGCCAAACTGGAGTTATTCTGTAGCTGGGCTGTAGGCAAGAGAACTAGGCTAACCAAATGATTTATCCCTAGAATTATGTAGCATTGCTCCCAACATATCTCCCTTTCTTTTTGTTTTATGTGAAGGAGTTTTATGAAAAGCAAGCACACCCAACAATGGCTTGTCCCTATGTTGTGTGAGGATCTATAGTTTGACTGGCTTAGCTGTCTACAATAAGCATAATTTTTCTTAATTGGGCTTGTAAAAGGATTTAAAAAAATCTAACAATTTGTTTTTAAACATTGGGTTTAAAAACTTAAAACTTTTGTTGAACTCAAATAACTATTGTCTTTAGTTATACTTTTCTACTGGGTGTTTAAGACCAAGTTACAATGAGACCTATATTGAATAAAATCAATCTCTTGTTATCTAACAAGGTCAATTAAGTCTCCACAGGCACTATCTCGGAACCATGCATAGAGCCTCTTAGCTCCTCTGTCAGTGTCACCCATCAGGATATGTCACGGCCTTGCTTGACCATGTTGCTTCCTGCGAAAGCATGGGAGATTTTTTTTCCTCCCGGTGACATTCCTTTGGCACACTTTTTGTTGGATCTTTACTGTTTTGGTGTTCAGCAACCTCCCTGCTCAGGAGGTTGGATGACTCACCAAAAATGCAGGATCTCAGAGATGGTTCCCTCATGTCCTGGATCTTTTTGTTATTGTTGTTGACCTTGGAGGGCCAGGGCCAAAATATTGGCTGCCTTCTTAGCCCAAATACCTCTTCAGTTTTGGTCTCTAAACTTTGGTTGTTGAACACCCAGAAGAGAAGATCAATAACATTAGCATTTGTAAGAGGAGTAGTGAACTCAACTATTATAATTTTACCTGGATATAAGCATTTTGGAATAAAAATATAGTTAAACTGTTATTATTGCTAATGATAGTTGCTGTTGTGGTTGGATCCCTGAGTAGCTATCCTTTTATAGGATGTCATCTAAGGAAAATATATCAGCCTACAAGTGTGCCTATTTTCATAGGTGGCTGGAGCATAAGAGAAGGGCAAATACCTGAATCAAAAGGTTATTACCATAAACAATGTTAGAAGACCCATACAATTAGAGGGCATGAATACATTTTGTACACCAGAAAAGGAGCAGTAATAAATATCACAGTTACATAAAACCTTATGTTCTTCACTGTGATTTGGTACCAAAACCATCTTTCTAATAACACTCTTGTTTATGACACAGAAATTAAGCTTTTGAAGATGACCAATGCGGACATATTACAATAACATATTCAGAACGTAACCAATGTAAACATTTTACAATCACATATTTAGCGCTTAAACATCAATGATAACCAATGTAATCAATTTATAACATATTTAGAATTTAAACTTCAGTGATAACCAATGTAATCAATTTATAATAACACATTGAGACAATATTTGTTGTGGTGTGTCTCCAATAAGATTATAAAAATTACTAGGGGGTCCCTTTAGTGAATTAAGATCAGAATAATTATTTTCTGGGTGGCCACTTCTTTATTCACCAAAGGGAGTACCCACAGTCTCTATTTTGACAAAGAATAAGAATATATATATCTTCCTATTTTACAACTGCTTATTGCAATTTGATTATTGCATGTAGGTGACAATATACATTACTTTTATAAAATAAATCTCGGTGGCACTTTGATCAGTTAGCAACCTGGGAAGGAAGGCATGCCTTTAATTTAATAACATTTATCTGTAAGCGAATTTAACAATAGGTGAATATCTTTTTAAAAAAAAGTTTTTTCAAAAGGTGAAAAGGAAAAGAGAAAAAAAAATTGAGCTCAACTGTACAAACAAACAACAGACAACAGACAAACATATAAGACAATTTATAAAATTAGAGTGCACTCAAATATATTTAGCCAAATTGAATCGTAATATCCTTTTTATGATTATTAGATTTATAATTGTATGACTGGTCAAAAACTTTGGAATAGTCAATTAACAGAGATCTCGAGATTAGAATCAGAAGGAATGAAAGCGTTTTTATACCTGTAAATATAAAAAGAGCATTTTGAAGTTGTCCCCCACCTTTATAAATTTTTTTACCATAAATCTATAATTATCATTCCTCTGGGGGCATCATCTCAGTCCTGGACCCTGCCATGGATTTGTTGGTTGTCGCTGGTGAGGTGGGTCCCTGAGGTGTAGCTGGCTCATCGCTTTCAGCCAGGGTGCTATCACTCATTCTGCGAGATGTTGGCGGTTCCACCAGTGTGACCCACGGTCTCACGTTCCGGGAGGGTAGCCATAAGGTTTTCTCATTATCTGTTAGGACACAGGCGAAACCTCTCCCCCAAGTTATTAAGGCAGTGGGGCCATTCCACTTACCTGTTTGGACATCTTTCCAAAGGACTTGTGGTTTTTGAGTCTTAATCATGCCATCCATTTGCCAATGGAGCATAGCAGGTGGTTGTGTGGAACCTGCTACAGGATTTAAAAAATTGAGTACAAAAATGGCTAAATCTAAATGAGCTTGTGGAGGCAGCTGATTTCCTTATGATTGTTTAAGCAATTGATGTTTGAGGGTGGCATGGGCCCTTTCTATTATGGCTTGTCCTTGTGGATTATATGGGATACCAGTACTATGCTTAACATGCCAAATAAGAAAGAATTTTTGGATAAATTTATTAACATATGATGGACCATTGTCAGTTTTAATATTTTTGGGCACTCCCATGGCAGCAAAGGCAGACAAGCAGTGTTGTTGAACATGGTGACCTTTCTCACCAGAGTGACACGTGGCATGTATCATGTGTGAAAATGTATCTATAGAGACATGTACAAATCGAGACTTTCCAAAAGAGGGAACATGTGTCACAACCATCTGCCAAATCATATTGGCGGCTAGGCCTCGAGGGTTAGTTCCCTCAGGGGGAATGGGCCGTGGAATCTGCTGGCAACTAGGACAAGCCATAACTATCTGTCATGCCTGAGCTCGAGATAGCTGAAAATCATGTTGTAGTGCCTTGGAGTTTTGATGGAAATAACTATGTGATTCCTTAGCCTGATCAAAAGCAGCAAGGAATCCTATAAGCTGATCTGCTTGTGCATTGCCATAGGAAAGTGGCCCAGGAAGGTTCGTATGTGATCGAATATGTCCAATATAAAAGGGAGCAGTTCTTTGACATATGGCCTTTTGTAATCTTAAAAACAGGTTTAAAAATTTGGGTTCTAAGGTAGAGCGGACCATAGCTCCTTCCAATCTTTGAGTCAAGCAAACTGCATAAAAGGAATCACTTAAAATATTGAGAGGTTGGGAGGGAAAGTTTTCAATCACAAATAAAATGGCTAGCAACTCTGACCGCTGAGCAGAGAGACCAGATGTAGGCAACACATAACTAAAGGAAGAGCTCCAAATTGCTGCTTGGCCCTTAGAGGAGCCATCAGTGAAATAGGTTGAGGCACCTTGCAATGGCTGAAATTGAGTAACCTTGGGGAGAATAAACTCATGTCGTAAAAAAAGCTGAAACAGAGGATCACTAGGGTAATGATTATCTATATGTCCAATAAAATCTGCAAAGGCTACTTGCCAATATAAAGCAGTCTGTAGCAGCATCTGCATTTGATCCTTATCAATTGGGATAATGATGAAATGAGGGTCAGCACCAAATAATTGTCGGGTATGATTACGTCCCGAGGAAACTATTTTTGCAATTTGTTCTAGATATAATTGTAGAGATTTCACTAACTGGTTAGATAAAAACAACCATTCCATGGGAAAGACCTGTTTTTCATACCATTGCCCTATTAAGCCTGTAGGTGAGTGGGGGGTGTTAAGCATAAACAAATAAACTGGATAATTAGAGTTGATACGAAAAACCTGATGGTTATGTATGCTTTGTTCTATTAATTGTAGCTCCTTTTGTGCCTCCAGAGTTAATTTTCGAGGGGAATTAAGATCAGAATCTCCCTGTAATATTTTGTATAAATTTTGCAATTGAAAAGTTGCTATCCCTATCTTAGGCCTAATCCAATTAATATCACCTAATAATTTTTGAAAATCATTTAATGTTTTTAATTTGTCTGTCCTAAATTGTATCTTTTGTGGCTTAACCGATCATTCTGATAACAAGGTACCCAGATAAATATAAGGCTCAGATAGTTGAACTTTTTCAGGTGCTATGCACAATCCAAAACGCACTAAATCCTTCTTTGCAACAGCAAAGGCCTTTAAAATAGCTGTTGTGTATTTGCAGAGATTAGTATGTCATCCATATAATGTGTTAAATATACAGTAGAGAATAATTTACGAGTAGCTTGAAGAGCCTGTGCTACAAAAAGCTGACACAATGTGAGGCTGTTAGCCATTCCTTGAGGCAACACAGTCCACTGAAAGCGCTTCATTGGTTCTTTAAAATTTGTGCTAGGTACCGAAAAGGCAAATCGAGGCCGGTCACTTGGCCACAAAGGAATGTTAAAGAAGCAGTCTTTTAAATCTATAATTATAAGCAGCCACTTCTGGGGGATTGCCACTGGGTTCGGTAAGCCAGGTTGCAGTGCCCCCATTGGAATGAGGCTTGCATTAACTGCACATAAGTCCTGAAGCAAACGCCATTTGCCTGACCTTTTAGGAATAACAAAGATAGGTGTGTTCCAAGGGCTCACAGATGGTTCCAAATGCCCCTTGTTAACTTGTTCTAATATGAGTTGTTGTAGAATGGTTTCTCCTGTGGTAGGGGCCATTGATTAACCCAAATGGGATCATTTGATTTCCATTGTAAAGGCAAGGCTGCCTTGGGTGGAGAAACTTCCTCAATAGCCCCAACTAAAAATTTTGATCATATCCAATTCCAAAGCGATTATTTTTTTGTTTCTGTTCTATAGGCTGTGTTGTTCCCTGAAGTTGCTTGCCCAATCCTTTTCCTGGTTCATATCCCATTTTAGACATCATCTGTTGGTCCGGTGAAGTTTCAGGTGGCAAAGTAGTCACTACAATTCTCCATTCTTCCAACAAGTCTCTGCCCCATAAGTTTACAGGTATGGGAGCTATGTAAGGACAAATATATCCCAATTGACCATCAGGCCCTTCATAAGGCAGAGGAATGGAGCTTTGTAAAACTTGATGGGGGGTACCAAGGCCTACCAGAGATGTTTTAGTTGGGTTTTCCCCCCAAGATGATGGCCAAAAACATGTGCCAATCACAGACACATCTGCACCTGTGTCTATCAATCCTGTAAAGAATTTGCCATTCAATTTAATTTTGCACATGGGGCGGTTTTTGGAAATCTCTTGGGTGAAATAAATTTCTTTTTGAGGAATTTCTGGCTGAGGACCCTCTTGGGAATTTTTAACGCTAACATTATTTAATTGTGGTTTAGGCAAGAGCAACAATTGTGCAATATAATCTCCTTGTTCTATTACCCAAAGTCCTGTGGAGCTAACAGGAACACACAATTCTGAGGTACAATCAGAATCAACAATAGCTGGAATAACAGTAATGCCTTTCAAAGTTAGAGAGAATTTTCCAAGTATCAAGCCAATGGTTCCGGGGGGTGGGGGGGGTCCATGAATTCCTGTGGGGACAGATACCGGAGTCTCACCTCCCAGCAGGTGAACTCTCTGAGCAGCAGAAAGATCTATTCCTGAGCTTCCCAGTGTTCCCCTGAGGAGGGAAGAAATGTCCCTCTGGACACCCTTGCTGTCTGATTTTGTACTTGTGCACGGGTCTGAACTGGGTACTGCTGACTCAGGGGGACTGGGGCCCCCTGGCCCTGATCCCCTATTGTTTCCCGAGCCCGGGGAAGGGCTCGATTTCCGTTTCCCGGCAGCAGTGCACCATCCCTATCATATTTGGAGCGGCAATCTTTAGCCCAGTGAATGCCTTTTCGGCATCGAGGGCAAAGGCCAGGCGGTACCTTGTTTTCTCTGGATGCCTGACTCAGTGGCCCTGGTTCAGCTTGTAAAGCCACTTTTATTTTACAGTTTTTTCTGAGATGCCCCATTTCTCCACAATTAAAACATTTTAAATCACTGTGTGTACCTCGTAAATGTTGGGAGATGGCTTGAGCCATCAGAGTTGAATTGTATAAAGGAGACCCAATATTCTGGCATGCCTTAATATAGGCTCCAAGATCTTTAGAGGAGCGAACAGGATTTATTGCCTGTTTGCAATCCATATTAGCATTTTCATAGGCTAACTGTAAGATCAGGATGTCTGCTGCCTGGGAATTAGAAATCTGTCTCCTAACAGTTTGTTGTAATCTTGCTACAAATTCTGTGTAAGTCTCCACCGGCCCTTGCATGATTTGAGTAAAAGATTTCATTGGCGCACCCTCAACTGGCACAGAAGCCCAAGCCCTCCGCAGGAGGTCCTCTAGCTGGTGGAAGAGTAACGCTGGGCAACAGGCCTGCCTGCTTAAATCCGAAAAGTCACCTGTGCCCAATAACATGTCCATAGTAACTTCTCTCGACTGAGCATCTCCCTGAGCATTTTTATGAGCCTGTTCCCTGATTAAAGAACGAAGTTCCACCTCAAAGTGGAGATACTGAGCTGGGGATAGGCACGTTTTTGCAAGATGAAAAACATCATGAGGAACCAGAGAATAAGTCTGAAGTACATTGTCCAACAAACCTACTGTATAGGGGCTTTGGACACCATTCGTTAGCACGCTCTGCCTGAGGTCCTTTAGAATATTAAAATCAAATGAGGCATGAACATACATGTCCACCTCTGAGTTGTCAGGATCAGGCAAAACTGAGACAGGAAAGCACAAAGGGTCTCCCATTGCCTTGCCTGATGTCATAGCCTTTTGCAAGGCACGGTGACAGGGAGTGGCCCCAGAAGAGGGCTTTACAAGAGGGGCAGCTAGACCTCTGCGAGATGGCTGAGGGGCTAGAGAGTTAGGGTCTTCCTCAGCACGCTGTGGCGGTGGAGCAGAAGCCGCAGTGAGATGAAAGCAAACCGAAGAAGCCGAACAAGCGGAAACCTGGACAGAAGGGTTGGTAGGGGGGAGGGGTAGCCAAGGTTTCCTGAACTGACTGAGAGAATTTGAGAGCAGAGTGGACTAAGGCCCAAGTGGGGAGTGTTCGGGGGGAGAGACGATCACCCCTTCGCTGAGCCTCACGGAGAACGGTACCTACACGTTCCCATGCTATTAAGTTAGTTGTCCCTTCCTGGGGAAAGGATGGGACATATATTTGCATGTCTTTTACCAAATCTATCACAGCACCCTTAGGTACTGGGTACATAGCTTGTTTTAATAGCGACTTAAGTAATTTGGCAAAGTTACGCTGTTCTGTTGACAGAGACTGACCCATAGTTATAAATCAGCAAAGATAGAAAATTACCCCCAGCTGGACACACCACCAGTATCCCTCGTCCTAGTCCGGAAATCGTCCTGGGAGATCCGTGTGCTGTCTCTCTTACTCCAAGTTTGTCTCACAGGCGAGTTCACCCCTGGATCCGATTCACATCCACGTTGGGCGCCAAATGTAGGAGACAGGGGAAGGGGACGTTACCAGAACCTCTGCAGTGAGTCCTGGTCTCCTGCGAGCCATGGCAGCACACGGTGAATTATAGGAAAGGTAGAAAAATGAGACTGAGAAGAAGCTGAGCTCTGGGTCTGATCAGTGCTGCTCTGGGCAGCAAAGACCAAGCCCCCAGCTTACCACACCTTTTATTCAGTACATCGGGAGAAACAAATGTAACAAATGACTTGCAGAGAGTTCAATAGTTCACATTGGGATAAACAAGGTGTAACGGAAGGCTTGCAGAGAGTTCAGTACATCTCCAGCAAACAAGATGTTAATCAGTCCAAGAACAATGAGGAACTGAGCAGATGTTTGTTCTCCCAGGATGTTTCTTGTCCTGGAGAATCACAGCATCTCTGGATCACTGAAGTCTCAGTTGTGACTGGAGGCCAAACTGGAGTTATTCTGTAGCTGGGCTGTAGGCAAGAGAACTAGGCTAACCAAATGATTTATCCCTAGAATTATGTAGCATTGCTCCCAACAGCCAGGTGTATTCATTTTATTTGACTTACTGACATTTTTGGCTTCATTGTATTTTTCCAGAATAGCTTTGAGAATTTTGTGTAATACTGGTTTCTTGGTCATGATTTTTAA
Source organism: Heterocephalus glaber (assembly GCF_053883595.1). NCBI lineage: Eukaryota > Metazoa > Chordata > Mammalia > Rodentia > Bathyergidae > Heterocephalus > Heterocephalus glaber. The sequence goes on along the minus strand of NW_028258473.1, from coordinate 4,027,221 downwards.
GTGCTCTTTTTCATGGAAAAGACTTATTTCTCCATCAATTTTGAAGGATAGTTTTGCAGGATATATAAGGCAGGGTTGGATGATCTTTTGAGGCTTGAAGCACTTCATTCCAAGTCCTTCTGGAATTTAAGTTTTGCATTGATAAATCTGCTCAATTCTAATGGGTTTAGCTTTATAAGTGATTAACTGCTTTTCTCTAACAGCTTTTAAGATTTTTCCCTCAGTTGGACTTCCTGTATGTTAATTGTAATGTGATGTGGATGTTCTTATTGATCACGACTTTGTGAGGTTCCATATGCTTCACTCATCTGTACGTTTATTTATTTACCTATACATTTGGCAAATTTCATGCTATTAATTCTGTAAAGTTGTTATGTCATTTGTGGTGGCTCCTGACTTTTCATTTATTCCAGTTAATTTTAAATTAGTCTTCTTTGTATTGTCTAGTTTTCTATTGGATGCTTTTTCATGTTCCCCTGTTGTTTATGCATTGTCTTTGAATACTTGACCATCGAATGAATCTCTGTCATTTCATTTTGAAATTCTGTCCTCATATTGGTAGCTTCTGCCAACCAATACTTTTAATATAATTTTTAGTTTCCTTGATTTATTATTCAAAGATTTCCCAGACTCTACATCTTTGGAAAAACTGGTAATTTCCATTTGGTATTATTTTTTAGCTTACTTAGCTTTATATTAGAGTCTTCTGAAAGTTCCTTGAGTATTTGATTACTTCCATTGTCTGTTTAGTTATACCTTTCGTGATCCTGCAAAGTACCTCTTTCATCTATTTTTTTAATTACTTAAATTTTTTTATTGGTACATTTTAGGTATGCAACACATTTACATTTCTCATTGGGAACTTGTACCTTTACATGATGCATCTTGGTTCTTAATTTATCCATATCCCTGGCCCTCCCTTCATCCCTTTCACCCTTCCTTATTTACAAAGACTTTGTTTCCATTTTTTCAATTTCTTATAATGTTTCCATTCCCTTCATTCCTTTCCTCTGCCCCTCCCACTAACCTTACCCCTTTAGACCTTTTCTTCCTATTTTGAAATATCAATTAATCATTCAAATCATTGGTACATTTTAGATATACAATATAATGACATTCGTCATTGGAAATTTGCACCTTTACATAATCCCTCTTGGTTCTTATTTTTTCCTCATTCCCCTGCCATCCTTTCAACTGCTCCATTCCTCCATATTTACAAAGACTTTTCTTCCATTTTTTCATTTTCTCATATTAATTGCAATCCCTTCTTACCTTTCCCCTACTCTTCCCACTTTCCCTTCCCCTTTGCCATTTTTCTTCCTATTTCACATTATCTATTATACCATATAGTACTTATTTACACTTTCAGGTTCTCACACTAGGGAAACTATTTGGTATTTACACATGTGTCCTTATTATTTCACTTAAGAGAATTGCCTCAATGTCCATCCATTTAGCAATAAATGTCTCTAATTTCTCTTTTTTGATGGCTGAGTAGTACTTCATTTTATTAAAAAATATATTTTCTTGATCCAGTCACCAGGTAATAAGCAATTGGACTATTTACAAGTTTCAGCTATTACAAATTGTGCTGCTATCAACATGGGTCCCCATATACCACTGTGGTATGATTCTTTTAATTTTCTGCCAAATATACCCAGCAGGGGAATAGCTGGGTCAAATGTTCCTCTTTTCCCACAGCCCCACCAGCATTTGGTTTTGGTTGATTTTATGATAGCAGCCATTCTTCCTGGAGGGAAGTGGAATCTCAGCATTGTTTTCATTTGCATCTCTCTAATGATCAGTGATGTTGACCATTTTTTCATGTATTTATTTGCTATTTCTACTTCTTTGTCTGAGAAATGTCTGCTCGTTTCATATGCCCATTTTCAGATTGGGTCTTTAAATTTGGGAAGTCTGATCTTTTTAAGTTCTTTACTGTTTTGAGATAGTAGACCTTTGTCTGAGGAGCAGCAGTTGAAGATTTTTTCCCACATTGTGGGTTGTTTCTTTACACTGTTCATGGTTTCTCTTGCTGTGCAGAAAATTTTTAATAAGAAGAGATCCCATTTGTTGATTGTTTGTGCTAGTTCACAGGCAACTGAGGTTTTGTTCATACAATCTTTTCCTACACCAATGTCCTCAAGAGTTCTACCTAAACTCTGTTCCAACTGGTTCAGTGTTTCTCTTTTAATATTTAGATCCTTAATCCATTTCGATTTTAGTTTAGTGCATGATGAGAGATATAGGTCTACTTTTAATCTTTGGCAAGTTGAAACCCGATTTTTCCAGCACCATTTATTAAAGAGGCTATCTTTCCTCCAAGGAGGGTGTTTGGCTCCTTTATCGAAGATGAGATGGCTGAGTGTGTCTGGCGTTGTTTCTGCATCTTCTAATCTGTTCCAATGGTCCTTAGGTCTGTTTCTTTGCCAGTACCATGCTGTTTTTATCACAGTAGCTTTGTAGTAGAGTTTCAGGTAGGGAATTGTGATACCTCTGGACATGTCTCTGTTACCTAGAATTGCTTTTCCTATTATGGGTCTCTACTTGTTCCAAATGAATTTTTGGATTGTTTTCTCAAGGTCTGTGAATTATGCTGCTGGGATCTCAATTGGAATGCATTGAATTTATATAGAAGTTTTGGAAGTATGGCCATTTTCACTATATTAATCCTTCCTACCCAGGAGCAGGGAATGTCTGTCCATTTTCTGATATCATTTTCAATTTTTCTTTTCAGAGGGCTATAATTTTCAGAGAAGAGGCCTTCCATTTCTTTCATTAGGTTGATTCTTAGGTATTTCAGTATTTTGGATGCTATTGTGAAAGGAATTATTTGCCCTATTTTTCTCAGTGAGTCTGTTATTCATGTTTCCATGTGTTTATGAAACTTTTCCAGGTTCTTTTGCTATGGATCTCCAATTTCATCCCACTATGGTCTGATGATATACAGGGGGTAACTTCAATTCTTTTGCACTTACTTAAACATGTTCTATGTGTGAGTATGTGGTCCATTTTGGAGAATGACTCATGTGCAGCTGAGAAAAATGTGTATTCTGATTTTGTGGGATGGAACACTCTGTAAACATCTGTTAAGTTCATTTGTTCAAGAGTTTGATTGAGTTCTAGTATTTCATTACTTCTTTTTTCTCTACTTGATCTATCTATTTATGACTGTGGTGTATAGAGGTCCTCCATTACAATTGTATTAGTGCATATATGACTTTTCATGTCCATTAATTTTTGTTTTATATAGATGGGCGCACTAGTGTTTGGTGCATAGATATTTATGACTGCCATCTCTTCCTGTTTGATCATTCCCTTTACAAGGACGTAGTGCCCTTCTTTGTCTCTCTTAATCAGTGTTGCTTTGAAAATCTACTTGATCTGCCAAGAGGACAGCTACTCCTGCTTTTTGGGGGGTTCCTGTCACACGGAGTATTGTTTTCCACCCTTTAACTTTCAGTCTATGAGTTTCATTTTGAATTAAGTGTGTTTCTTGTATGCAGCATAGTGATGGATTTTGCTTCTTGACCCATTCTGCCAGTCTGTTTCTTTTGATTGGTGAATTAAAACCATTAACATTGATGGTTATAACTGATATATATTGACTTATGTTTGCCATGACTTTTTCTTTTTGTTGAGTTCGCTCCCTTTAGATGTAATTTCTTTTAGCACCCAATGGGTTCATTCTGCTTTGCTTCCTGGGGTTGTGATCCTCATTGTCTGTTCCTAGGATATTTTCTAAAATTTTTTAGAGTGCTGGTTTGGTATTCATGAAGGTCCTATTTTGCTCTTTGTCAGGAATGTATCTTATTTCTCCATCAATTTTGAATGATATTTTCACAGGGTACATCAATCTGGGTTGGAGTCTGTTTTCCTTTAGGGCTTGGAATACATCACTCCTAGCTCTCGTTGCCTTGTTGCTTTGTGTTGAGAAGTCTGTGATTCTGATAGGCTTTCCTTTGCATGTGATTTGTTTCTTTTCTCAAACTGCTTGTGGAACTTTGTTCTTCTGTTGAGTTTTTGGAATCTTAACAATTATATGCCTATGTGTAGATTTTTTTTTGTTGAAGGCTATTTGGAGTCCTATATGCCTCACTTCTTTGTATGTCAAGTTCTTTTCCCTGCTTGGGAAGTTTTCTGCCATTACTTCTGTGACCAGTTTTTTATGTCATCTGCACTTTCTCCTGTTTCTTCTTTGAATCCAGTCAGTCTTATGTTATTCTTCTTAGCATTGTCTAGCAACTGGTGGATTGATTTCTCATGGTCCCTTACAATTTTGAAGCACTTTTTCTTTTCCTGGTCACTAATTGCAAACTTATCTTCTAAATCTGAAATTCTGTCCTCACATTGGCTCATTCTGCTGTGTAGACTTTCAGTGGAGTTTTTGATCTCTTGGAAATCTGTTTGCATCTGTTTTATCGATTTCATTTATTTCCTATGTTGGGATTCCATCACATTCTTCAGCTCCTCTCTAGATTTATTAATCATGTCTTGTACTACAAGCAGAATCTCTGCTGTTATCTGAGAAAATATTTCTGATTTCATTTTTTCCAGATCCCCTTTTGTTGCCAGTTCAGGAGGTCTAGGTGGTTGAATATGAGTGTTTCATCTTATTTCCCTTTGGGTTTGCTTTAGGTGATCTGGAAGTCTAGTTTTGAGACTTATTTATGTATCTTCTCATTTCAACCCGGGGTGGGCGGGTGCTGTTGGCATCTGTGTGGCTCACCTCCTCTGAGCTGGGAGTGGTGGGTCAGCAGCCCAGAGGCCCCTTCCTCTGGGCCAGGAGTGACAGGATGCACAGCAGCCCAGAAGCCCATTCCTCTGGGCTGGGAGCAGCAGGACAGGTGGTGCCCCAAGCCCCTTCCTCTGGGCGAGGAGTGGTGGTACAGATGGTGGCCAGCAAGTCCCTTCCTCTGGGCTGGGAGCAGTGGGCTCTTTCATCTATTTTTATCCTTCTGTTATTATTTCTAATAATTCAAGTGTGTATCTTTTGCTGTTATCTCCCTCATTCCCCCCTAGATTGGCTTTGTGAAATTTGAGAGTTTGGGGAGGCATTTATGCCTTGTCTTGTCAAGTTTCTATTATTTTGTTCATTTGTTTGTTTGTTTGCTGATGTTTGTGGACATTTAAAATGAAGACTTTTTTGCTAGTATGGAGGTCTCCTTCATCTGTTTTCAGTGAAGTAATTTTGCTGTGACTAACAATAGTTCTTTCCCTCTGCCCCAAGATCCAACACCTGTATCAATCTGAGAGGAATGGACATAGTGCAATTGCCCACTCAGTGATCTGGAAATAGATTTCAGTATTGTTAATGTCACAAAGGTAATCTGGATATTACCTTGGCAATATCTTGTGTGACCTTGGCAATATCAAGCAAACCCTCTACAATAATATTTTGCAAGACAAATTGGATATTAGCATACTATAACAACTAATACTCTACCTTAGCCATAGAAAAGGGTTCACCAATTATATCATGAATACTAAGACAAACTAGAATTGATATACAGCTAATATATACTGAGTCCCACATCTGTATATCTACTAATGTTAGCAAATAATTTAATAGTAATTATATGAATTAAATAATTACCTAAAGATTAATAATGTTTAATGGTTATACTGTTAAAGATATGGGCATTTGAGAATGGGAGAGTGCAAGAAAGAAAATTAGAAAATTTAAACTATAGGAGGTGAGAAAGATGAGAGAGAATTCAGAAAAGAATCCTTTAAGGGAGTAGAAACATATTTATAAAATTAGAAAAAGGTAACAGAAAAAAATAACAGAAATAAGGAAAAATAGAAGAAATAACATGCAGAATAAAATAAAAATAATTAAAGGGAAAAAAGAAAGGAAAAGAGAGGATAAATAAAGAATTAAGAAGAAAGAAAAATAATAAAAAATCTAAGGAAAACAGATGAAGGACATTATCCCAAACCCCCATAAACAAGTGAATGAAAAGAGTAAAGAAATAAAAGGTCAAAAAATTTTATCTGTGTTTTTCATGGAGTGACTTCCTTCCAGGGTCCATAATTTCTGAGGCTAGCAAGTCTTGGTTTTCTCTACTTAATGTTAAAGTCTGTGGGTTTTCAATGCATCCCCTTGCATTCCACAGGCCACTCTGTTTATGTGTGCTATGGCAATGTCCAAACCAAGACATGTCCCAGCTCATGCCAGTAGATAAGGAAGGTAGTCAAACTCCAGGTCCATGCCAAACGCTAGCAATAATGTTAGGGCTTGAACATTCAATGATAACACTTTCAAATCCAATGCAACTGAAGCCTGGCCTCTGGCCATGGGGTGGATTGGGCTTGTGTTCTTCTTGGATCATCTCTTTCCAGCTTGCTCCCTCTCTATGACTCTCTCCTAAGCTGTCCCTCACCCAGTTAGTGTGAGAGGGTAACACTGGGAAACCTGAAGTGAATTTCATAGATGTCCTGAGTACCAGGTTAAAATGCTCAACCCTTTCCTGGAATGGCACCCAACTCCACACTGTCTCTGGAGATATAGTGGGCACTTGCACTGGATCCATATTCAGCTGTTGCATGTGGAAGGAATCCCATAAGACTGATACCTCATGCCATCCCTCCAGATCATAACAACTGCTGGCTCACTCCACTGTTGATTCTTCCTGGAGTCCCATGCAGACCCCAGTACTCACCTGCATCAGCAGAGTCAGGCTGGGGAGAAAGTCCAGACTATTTTATTCTCTTCTCTTCATTGTGGTCTATCTTATCAACTTCTCTGTATCTTTTAATTTTCCTGTCAGTTCCTTCACAATTCCCAGGGGTCTATGTCTCTGTTTTAAAAATCTTCCTCAAATTGATATTTTCCAGTGTTTGAAGTCCAAACTTCAGAGAGGTTGAACTGATGCCACTAACTACTCTGTCATTTTGAAAACTCCTGATGCACATGATATTGATGGTTCATCTGGCTTTGAAATTCTGACAGATAATTTTCAAGGCATCGTGTGTGATTGGCTGTGTTTACTCCTAGAACTGGGCCTGCTTCTTGACCATGCTTTCTCCCACTATCTCTTTACATATTTTAAATTAATTTAACTAATGTTATCCCTGTCTGCACAATTACTTTTTGTGATGGTGTAGTCATATATTGCCACCCTCAAATCCCATGTGTTCAAAAGTGAGACTTTTGGAAGGAGATTGGATCATGCAGGCAGTATACTCATCAGTGTGTTAACCCATAACTGAATATGGTGTTAGGAAATGAGGCTCAAAGGGAGGAGGTGGACCACTGAAGGTATGCCTTTAGAGGGTATATCTCTCACTCTGCCTCTTCTCTTTCTGCTTCCTTGCTGTAATGAATGGTGATTTCCTCTACTAGGTCTTTCTACAATGTCATTTATGCATTGGAGCCAGCTGATCATAGGCTGAACACTAAAACTATGGGCCAAATCAACCTTTTTGATTTTTACTTGTGGCTCTTGGGTGAGGGTGCAGCCCTAGCAGTGAATATGGTGATTAATACACTGTTATTTTTCTTACTGTTAGAGTTGTGGATGTCACGGTTGGTACTTGGTTTGTATCTTATTGCTGTAACTGTCTCACTGCTATGTTATTGTAACTGTCATTTATTTCCTCCTTTTTACATAGTGTCCACACTATGTATAGCATAGTATAGTACAACATTTTAAGAATATTGTGTAGATATTGTATATAACTAGAGAAACAATTTATATGTGAAGTAGATCTCACTAAATTACAGAGCCAATTCCAGGAAGTACTAAAGCCCTTTAAAAATTATCTGTACAATGAATAATGGACTCACTGAGAGAGAAATGGGGGAAACAATTCCATTCACAACAGCATTCTCAAAAAATGAAACCCCTAGGAATCAATCCAATGAAGAAAGTAAAACACTACTACTTTGAAAACTACAGCATGCTGAAAAAAAAGATTGAAGAGAACATCAGAAAATGGAAAGACATCCCTTGCTCCTTGGTAGGAAGAACCCACCTAGTGAAAATGGCTATACTTCCAAAACTGTTATATAGATTCAAGGAAGTACCAATGGAAATTCCAACATCTTTCAAAGCACTAGAGAAAAGAATCCAAACATTTATTTGAAACAAGAAAGGACCTAAAATAGTAGAAATATTTCTAGGCAACAAAGACAAGACAGGTGGTACCACAATCCCTACCTTGAAACTATACTACAAAGCTGTTGTAATGAAACAGCATGATACTATTAAAGAAAAAGACCCAAGAATCAATAGAAAAGATTAGAAGATGCAGAAACAACTCCAGAATACTCAGCCACCTCCTCTTTGATAAAGGAGCCAAGCACCCTCACTGGAGGAAAGACAACCTCTTTAATAATTGGTGCAGAGAAAACTGGGTTAGAACTTGCTAAAGGTTAAAACTAGACCCATATCTCTCACCATGCACTAAACTAAAATCAAAATGGATCACCCAAGTTTGATCCCCAGTACAAAAAAACAAACAAACAAAAATAGATCAACGATCTAAATATTAAAACAGAAACACTGAACCTGCTGGAAGGTAGGTTAGTTAGAACTCTTGAAGGCACTGGTGTAGGAAAAGTCTTCATAAGCAAAATTTCACTTTCACATGAACTAGCACAAAAAAATCAACAGCTGGGATCTCATCTTATTAAAAAGCTTCTACACAGCAAGACAAACCACCAACAGAGTGAAGAGTCAACCCACTATGTGGGAAAAATTTTTTACCATCTGTTCCTTAGAAAAAGATAGCTGTTCTACTATCTAGAATATATAAGGAATTTAAAATATTCAGACCCCCCCAAATTTAAAGACCCAATTCAAAAATGGGCATCTGAAATGAACAGACATTTCTTAGACAAAGGAAGTAGAAACAGAAAATAAACATATGAAAAAATCTTCAACATCACTGGTCATTTGAGAGATGCAAATGAAAAGAACACTGATATTCCACTTCACTCCTGAAAGAATGTCTACTCTCAAGACATAAACCAATAATAAATGCTAGTGGGGTTGTGTGGAAAAACCAACACTTCTCCACTGTTGGTGGGAGTGTAGACTGCTGCAACCACTGTGGGAATCAATGTGGAGATTCCTCAAAAAACTAGGATTAGAGGTCCCATTTGACCCAGCTATTCCTCTGCTGGGTATCTTCCTGAAAGAATTAAAGCATCATAGTACAGTGATATATGAGCACTCATGTTTATAGCAGCACAGTTTGTAATAGGTAAATCTTGGAAATAACCCAAATGCCCATCAACTGGTGACTGGATAAAGAAGATGTTTTTTGGGTTTTTTTTTTTGTAAAATGAAGCAGATCTCAGATATAAAGAATGATAAACTAGAGACATTTATAACTAAATAGATGCATATTCAGTCCATACTCTTAAGTGAAATAAATAGGACACACGTGTAAATATCAAATTGTCTGTCTGGTGTGAAAAACTGAAAGTGTAAGTGAGGACCAAAATATATACTACATAATGTGAAATAAAAAGAAAAAGTTCAGGGGGAAGGGGAAGTATGGAGGATGGGAAATGGTAAGAAGGGAAAGAAAAGAATGTGAGAAAAGAAGGAAAATACAGGAAGAAAGCTTTTGTAAATAAGGGAAATGGAGAGGTGGAAGCAGGGGAAGGAGAATGGGAAAAAAGAAGAACTAAGATATATCATGTACAGGTACAAATTCCCAATGATGGATGTGATCATAATGTAAACCTAAAATGAATGTACCAATAAACTTAATTTTTAAAAAAGTATTTGTACAGGTCTATTTCTCTATAGCCAATTCTGGTACCAAAATGTGTATGTGTCAGTGGTCACTGGAGATTTAATGTAAGATATATGAATATGTAAGAATTGATAAAATAGGCCTATAATGGGATCCCACAGAGTCATGTGTGGAAGAATGTAAAAGAACCATCTGCTCACTTGAGAACCAAATGATCCAGTTAGAGGTTGAAAGCTTAGAATTCACTGTAGTGTCCTGTCCAGGTCTGTATCTGGAGGCCAAATGGTCTGTGATGGAAGACTGAAGGGTCTGTGTGAGAAGGCTCAAGATTCTGTGTTTGAAGCCAGGAGACAGGTTGTAGTGGCAGTTAGAGGAAAGTATAGGTAGGGATGATATAGGACACCTGGGTGGATGATTATTTTATATTTACCATAAACTTATTGTACAATATGCACTTGAGGAAGCTAGTTCTTGTGAAATTATGACATGTACTCACTATATGCCCCTTTAGCTCCTTGACCTTTCTTCAACACAGAAACAAGAGGCTAAGACCCTTATTGGCTTAGATTACACCAATCAGTGAAATGGTCATTTTAGAAAAGAGTTTACCCCTGTAAGTATGAATATAGTGGTCCCCTGACCATTCGGAAACTGAGAATAATTCCTCCTGCCTTGTAGCACTTCCTGTTGCTTGGCAACTGTTTCTTGCATTCATGCCCTTATAAATAAACTGCTTCACTTTACTTTTGCTTCTGACTTCTTTCTGTGCAGGACCTGAGTTCCTCCTTCTCTGCTGGGGTCCTTTAGATTTGGGTCAGCCTTGCTTCACTTTCCTCTTCACTGAAGTGAAGGTGAAGGACCCAGAGATACCTTGGGAGACACGAGCTCAATGAAGACCCTTGGCCCCTGAAAGACCACCTGCCTGATGCTACAGTGTGAAGACTGTAGCTCCTACTAAGAAACAGAAACAAGTTAGGCTATAAGCCTATTGGTTGGTGCCACTCAAACTCAGGTTGAATCTTATGTCTTCAGTAAATCATTTCAGCCACACAAGAACTATGCTAATCTAATTTAGTTGGGTCTTTCTTACTCATCTTTACACAATCAGTTAAGTATCACACTCACTCTGCCAGTGAACTACAATCCCAGAACATCTTAGTGACAGTACACCTTTCTCCACACACAACTGCATCCTACATAAACTTTGGTGAATAATTTAACTCAAAGAAGAAGGGAGGTTGAATTCCCCTGTTGATGATCGAAACTAAGTAGAAATGGCTAAAAAGTACCTGAAGACTCATTCTTGTACATATACCACTACAGCAAATATAATGTGCACACCACACCTATGTGGTTTCCTCCTCATAGGTTGAACACACATCTCTGCAAAATATATATTGTTGACAGTAATAAATGAAAAATCAAAGAATGTGTACCTGATTGTATTAGTTTTCCCTTTGCTTGATAAATTACATAAAAATCACAATTTAAAGGAGAGAATATTTACTTTTGTCTCACAATATCTGAGTCCATGATGAGCAGGCTCCAACACAGCAACATTATGTGGGAAGAGCATGGTGGAGAAAATCTGCTTATTTCACTGTGACCAGGATGCAAAGAGAGTAGTAGGAGGAAGACAGAGAGAGAGAGAGAGAGAGAGAGAGAGAGAGAGAGAGAGAGAGAGGAGAGAGAGATCTTCTAAAGGCATACCACCAATGACCTACATCCTCCAACAGCACATTCAGCTATGAACTCATCAAAGACTGAACCACTTTTGAGTGTAGTGTCCCAGGATACAGTTGATACAGTCACCTTCTGAAATCCTAACTTCTGATATATAAGACTGTTGGTGAGCATTTTAGATCTAAACCACAACATTCATATATTCTACTCTCCACAACATAATTACTTGATGCACTATAAGGACTCCATTTTCAGGAAAACTAGAGAGAAAGTAAGACTCTCAGGTGCTGATGGTACACAATGTGTAAGAATCCAATAATCACCACCAAAAAAAGGAACAGAAAAACTATTCAACAAATCTCACTTGAAAATATATTCAAAACTTTGAAACAATCCAAATAATGCAGAACACAAGGGTGTTCCCTAGAAAGGTCCTCAAGTAAAAATGGAAGAGATATATAACAAAACAGATGTGTAAATCACAGCATAAGGATACACAAAATATGAAAAGGCAACATGACTTCTACAGTAGTTCATATTCATCTAGCAACAGACTCTAAAGACATTGAAATGAATAAAATACTAGATAAGCAATTCAGAAGAATAATGATAATGAATTTCTTGAGATCACAGAAAAACAACTGGACAACTTAAGAAAGACAACATAGGACATAAATGAAAAATTCAATAAAGAGAGATTTTGAAAGAGAACTAAACAGGTTACAAGAATGGCAGGCCATTGTAAAATTTCCCAAAGAGTTTTTATGAGCAGTCCACAGGGAAAACATTGTGTAAAGGAACTGAAGTAACGCTTGGATACCTTTGAGTTCTCACCTTCACACCGATTCTCCACACCTCTTAGGCATGAAGTATCATAGAATTCTGAGCCACAGAGAAAGGTTAATAACACAGTGCCAAATTTCTTCATGGCTGCTCAGAGGCAGCAGTACTTAGAAATAGTGGAGGGGACAAATAAAGACAGGAAACAGGAAGTAGAATCTGTGAAGATGTGAAGGAGATCTGGGAAGGAGAGAGAGGGAAGGGAGGGAGGAAAATTGATCAATATGAGATATGTACAGTACATGTATCAATTCCTCAAGATGAATACAATTATTATGTATAGCAAATATATACTAATAAAAAGCAAAAGAAGGAAACAGAAATCTTGGAAGAAAAAGTCACAGGAGGTCAAATAAAAAAACCTCACTGAAAAACCTGAATATGATCAAGCACAAGGTAGAATTTCAGAACCCGATGAGAAGGTTGGTGAATTATCATATTCAGGCAGTAATGAAGAAAAAAATAAGAAGTTAGGTATATAATATAAAAATAGTACAGCCCAGTACCAAAAAACTAGGTGGTAAGCTAAACAGGCTGCAAGCTTTCATCCCTAATAAAGAGAAGAGGTAGAATCCTGAAACAGACTCAAAGGTCAAAACCCAACTATGCCTAGAAGACATATCTAAAAAGCAGTCATGACATAAGGAGATCTCCATACTAGTAATACGTCTACCTACCATAAGCAATTTACATGCCTCAACACAGAAAACAAATAAACAAAAAAAAGAAAAAAAAGAAAATTAGAAAATACAGAAGCAAGATACATCCCCAAATCCTTAACTCACCCAAAACAAATCCAGGGGGCATTGAGATGAAAGAAATCAAGTCATTCAGCTGAGCTTTCTGAAATGGTAGCAGCAGAAGTAACAATGCAGATGAATAAGTCTCTTGACAAAGATAAAACAGAAATAATTCCACAAGTAATTAGATGATGACTATAAAGAAGGAAACGATTATTGAATCTAGAGTAGACAAAGATAAAAAAAAGAGATGTTTAGGAAAGACATGAAAGTCCAATGTAGAAAAGAACTAGATTCTGTAAAACTGAATTAAACAGAAACTCAAGAGATTAAAAATTTTATTGAAAGTATACACAGCAGATTCAACCAATCTAAAGATAGAATATCAGATCTAGAGTATAAGGTTGTGGTTGGTCATCAACCAAAGAAAGATTTCTTAAAAATACCAAGGGGTTAAAAAAAAATCAATCCAGCTACCACACAATGTAAAAGATACTAATATAAGATTAATTGGAATCAGTGAAAAATGAGAAGATAGCACAAAGCGCATAAAATATTTGTTCACAGAAGTAATACCAAAAAACTTCCCAAGCATGGAAAAATAATTATACAAACATATAAGTGAGAAATATAGTACTCCAAATAAGTATGATCATAAAAAATCTACATGAAGGTATATAATAATTGAGACTCCAGAAATTCAACACAAGAACATAATATTAAAAGGAAGATATTAAAGAAAATAAACAAATAACCTGTAAAGGAAAAAGCCCATTAGAATCACAGCAGACTTCTCAACACAAAAATCTAAAGTCAAGGAGAGCTTGGAGTGAAGTATATCAAGCCTAAAAGAGAACAACTTCCAACAGTGATTGGGGTACCCTCCAAAATTATTTTTCAAAATTGATGGAGAAATAAGATTTGTTTACATACTGACTATTCCAAGTGTTAGGCAGGTTTCATTTCACTTAGTTGTCTCTTGTATTGAATAAAATTGATAAAATTGTCATTTTTATATTTCCATTTGTATTATTTTATAAAACTAACAAAAATGAAATTTTTGGTCATCTTGTATTTAAATAATTAGATTGTTAAGTGACTAAATAGAAGAGGAAACAGAGGGAACCAACAACAGGAAAATAATATAATGACAAAAATATGTCAATAAATGTCAGTTATAACCATCATTGTGAATGGTCTCAATTCACTGATGAAAAGAAATAGATTGACTCAATCAATCAAGAAACAAAATCCAACAATATACTGCATACAAGAAACACATTTAACTCAAAAATAATTCATAAACTGAAAGTCAACAGGTTAGAAACAATTTTCCATTCAACAGGTACCCAGAAAAACCAAGAGTAGATACTTTAATTGCAGACAAAGTGAATTTCAAACCAAGATTGAATAGAAGAAACAAAGAAAGTAACTACGTACTTAAGGGAATAATCTAAAAGGGACAGATAATAATCATGAATATATATGTGCCAAATACCAGTGCACCCAATTATATAAAACAAACACTAATGCATATAAAAATAGATAAACATTAATACAATTGTAATGAGGGACTTCAACACCCCACTGTCACAGATAGATCAACTATAGAAAAACATAAACAAAGACGTATGTGAGTTGAACCAAACCTTTGAAGAAATGCACTCAGTAGGTATCTAGGGGCCGGGGATTTAACTCAGTGGTTCCGCAGCCTGCCTTGCAAGCGCAAGGGGCAAGGTCCCGAGTTCGATCCCCATTACCAAAAAAAAAAAAGGTATCTACAGAGCATTGACCCAAAAACAGAGTATACATTCTTCTCAGCAGCACGTGGCACTTTCACTAAAAGAGATCACATGCTAGCTCATAGAACAAGCTTAGTTGAAAGCAAAAGAATTGAAACTTCTGTGAACAGTTTTTTATGCCCTTTGTGCTATCTTCAGATTTTCACTGATTCCAGATAATCTTAGATTAGTCTTCTTTGCATTGTCTAATAGCTATTAAATTAATGTTTCATTGTCCCTTTTATTTTTTTTATTTTTTTTAGTTCTTTTATTGGTACATTTTAGGTATACAATTTGTTTACATTTATCATTGGGTGTTTGTACCTGTACATGATACATCTTGGTTCTTATTTTTTTACCCATTACCTGTGCGCCCTTCACCCCTTCTGCCCATCCCTATTTACATAGATTTCATTTCCATTTTTTTTCTTTTCTCATAGTTTTTCCTTTCCCTCTTTTCTTTCCACTTCCCCTCCCTTCACTCTTTTGTCTTTGGACCTTTTTTCCTGTTTCAAATTATCAATTATTCATTTTAATCATTTTAACCCTTCTTTACACTATCAGTTTCTCACACTAGAGAAACTATTCGGTATTTACACATGTGTCCTATTTATTTCACTGAAGAGTATGGCCTCAATATGCATCCATTTAGCTATAAATGACTCTAGTTTTTCATTCTTTATAGCTGAGTGATATGCCATTTTATAAAACAACCACGTTTTCTTTATCCAGTTTCCAGTTGATGGGCACTTGGGCTACTTCCAAGCTTTAGCTATTACAAACTGTGCCACTATGAACATGGGTGCACATATATCACTGTGGTATGATTCTTTTAATTCTTTTGGGAAGATACCCAGCAGGAGAATAGCTGGATCAAATCAGACCTCTAGTCCTAGTTCTTTGAGGTATATCCATACTGAGTTCCACAGTGGTTGCACCAGTCTGCACTCCTACCAACAATGCAGAAGGGTTCCTTTTTCCTCACAACCCTGCCAGCATTTATTTGTTGATTTCTTGATAGCAGCCATTCTTTCTGGGGTGAGGTGGAATCTCAGTGTTGTTTTCATCTGCATCTCTCAAATGACCAGTGATGTTGAACATTTTTTCATATATTTGTTTGCTGCTTTTACTTCTTTGTCTGAGAAATGTCTGTTCATTTCAGATGCCCATTTTTGAATGGGGTCTTTGAATTTGGGGGGTCTGATTATTTTCAATTCTTTATATATTCTAGACAGTAGTCCTTTGTCTGAGGTACAGCTGATAAAAGTTTCTTCCCATATTGTAGGTTGTCTGTTAGCTCTGTTGGTGGTTTCTTTTGCAGTGCAGAAGCTTTTTAATAAGATGAGATCCCAGTTTTTGATTCTTTCTTCTAGTTCCCATGCTGCTGAGGTTTTGTTCATAAAGTCTTTTCCTATGCCAATGTCTGCAAGAGTTCTACCTAACTTATCTTCCAGCAAGTTTAGTGTTTCTGTCTTAATATGTATATCTTTAATCCACTTTGATCTTAGTTTAGTGCATGGTGATAGGTATGGGTCTAGTTTTAATCTTTGGCAGGTTGAAATCCAGTTTTTTAAAAAACCATTTATTGAATAGGCTATTTTTCCTCCAATGATGGTGGTTGGCACCTTTGTCAAAGATGAGGCAGCTGAGCATGTCTGGAATTGTTTCTGCATCTTCTAATCTACTCCATTGATCCTCAGGTCTGTTCCTTTGCCAGTACCATGCTGATTTTATCACAGTAGCTTTGTAGTATAGTTTCAAGTTGGGGATTGTGTTACCCCCAGCCCTGTCTCTGTTGCTTAGAATTGCTTTAGCTATTTCAGGTCTCTTATTGTTCCAAATGAATTTTTGGATTGTTTTCTCTAGTTCTGTGAAGTATATTGTTGGAATTTCAATTGGCATTGCATTGAATCTATATAGTAGTTTTGGAAGTATGGCCATTTTCACTATATTGATTCTTCCTACCCAGGAGAAAGGGATGTCTTTCCATTTTCTTGTATCCTCTTCAATCTCTTTTTTCAGAGTGCTCTAGTTTTCAGTGTAGAGGTCTTTTGCTTCCTTTGTTAGATTGATTCTTAGATATTTCATTTTTTTGGATGCTGTTGTAAAAGGAATTGTTTCCCTAATTTCTCTCTCAGTGAGTCTGTTATTTGTGTACAAGAAGGCTATTGATTTTTGAGTATTGACCTTGTATCCAGCTACTCTACTTAATCTGTCATTTAATTCTAGAAGTCTTCTGGCAGAGTTTTTTGGGTCTTCTGTGTAAAGTATCATATCATCAGCAAATACTGACATTTTACCTTCTTCTTTTCCTATCTTTATTCCTTTTATTTCTTTCTCTTTTCTAATTGCTGTGGCTAATGTTTCCAGAACTACATTGAAGAGCAGTGGTGATAGTGGGCATCCTTGTCTTGTTCCTGATTTTAGCGTGAAGGTTTTCAGTTTTTTGACCATTTAGTACGATGTTGGCTGTTGGTTTTTCATAGATAGCTTTAATCAGGTTGAGATAAAGACCTTCTATTCCAATTTTCTGTAGCGTATTTATCATGAATGGGTGCTGGATTTTGTCCAATACTTTTTCTACATCTATTGAGATGATCATATGGTTTTCGTCCTTGACTCTGTTAATATGGTGTATTACATTTATTGATTTATGAATGTTGAACCATCCTTGCATCCCTGGGATAAATCTGACTTGGTCAGGGAGTATGATCTTCTTGATGACCCTCTGTATTCTGTTTGCCAGTATCTTGTTGAGGATTTTTGCATCTATGTTCATTATGGAGATTGGCCTGTAATTTTCTTTTTGGGTTGTGTCTTTCCCTGGTTTTAGAATCAAAGTAACACTTGCTTTCAGGAATGAATTTGGAAGTATTGCTTCCCTTTCAATTTCCTTGATGAGTTTAAAGAGTAATGGCATTAGTTCTTCTTTAAATGTCTCATAAAATTCAGCAGTGAAGCCATCCAGACCTGAGCTTTTCTTTGTTGGTAAATATTTTATTACATTTTCAATTTCTCTCATTGTTATTTTGATGTTTAGAATTTCTATACCTTCTTCATTTAAGTTTGGCAATTCATCTGTATCTAGGAATCCGTCCATTTCTTCTGTGTTTTCCATTTTATTGGAGTAGAGGTTCTCAAGTAGGAATTGATGATCCTCTGGATTTCTGTTGGATCTGTTCTGACTTCAACTTTTTCATTCTTAATTGCATGTATTTGTGCCTTTTCTTTCCTTTTTTTGATAAGGTTGGCTAAAGGCTTATCAATTTTATTTATTCTTTCATAAAACCAACTCTTTGATTCATTGAGTTTTTGTATTGTTCTCTTAGTCTCCATTGCATTGATTTCTGCCCTGATCTTTATAATTTCCTCTCTTGTACGAGGTTTGCATTCGTTATCCTCTTCTTTTTCTAGAAACTTGAGGTTCTGCCTTAGATTATTTATCTGAGTTTTCTCTGTTTTCCTAATATGGGAATTCACTGCTATGAATTTCCCGCATAGAACTGCTTTCATTGTGTCCCATAGATTCCTATATGTTGTACTGGCACTTTCATTTACTTGTAGAAACTGTTTAATTTCTTATTTAATTGCTTCTGTGACCCATTGCTTGTTCAAGAGGGTGTTATTCAGTTTCCATGTGTTTGTTGTGGTTTTGCAGTTTATGTTATTGATCTACAATTGTATTGCACTATGGTCTGATAATATACAGGGGGTAACTTCAATTCTTTTACATTTACTTAGACATGTCCTATGAGCTAGCATGTGGTCTATTCTGGAGAATGACCTGTGTGCAGCTGAAAACAATGTGTATTCCAATTTTGTGGTGTGGAACATGCTGTAAACATCTATTATGTCCATTTGTTCAATAGCTTGATTCAGTTCTAAACTTTTGTTGTTAAGTTTTGGTCTAGATGATCTGTCTATTTGTGATAGTGGGGTATTGAGGTCCCCCACTATAATTGTGCTAGTGTTTATTTGGTTTTTCATGTCTATTAATATTTGTTTTGTGTAGTTGTGGGCATTCGTATTTGGTGCATATATATTTAGGATTGTCATCTCTTCTTCTTGGATTGTTCCCTTTGCAAGGAGGCAGTGACCATCTTTGTCTCTCTTAATTAGTTTTGGTTTGAAATCTACTTTGTCTGCAAATAAGATTGCTACCCCTGCTTTCTTCTGGGTTCCTGTGGTGTGGAGAACTGTTTTCTATCTTTTTATTTTCAGTCTATGAGTTTCTTTTTGACTTAGGTGTGTTTCTTGTATACAGTATATTGTTGCATTTTCCTTTTTATCCATTCTGCCAGTCTATTTCTTTTGATTGGTGATTTGAGGCCATTAACATTGATGGTTATAATTGATAGATATTGATTTATTCTTGTCATGATGTTTTACTTTTGTTGGCTCTTTTATTTCTTATTTTTCCCCTTTCCCATTAGTGTCTTACCCTGCCTGGTGGCTTCCCTTGGTTGGGCCTCATGGAGTAGTGACCTTCATTGCTTTTTATCTAGGATATTGTTTAGAATTGCCTGTAGTGCTAGTTTGGTGTTCATGAAATTTCTCAGGTGTTCTTTGTCATGGGAGTATATAATTTCCCCATCAATTTTGAAAGATAATTTTGCTTTTAAGGCTTGGAATATGTCACTTCAAGCTCTTCTTGCCTTGAGAGTTTGTGTTGAGAAGTTTGCTGTGATTCTGATGGGCTTTCCTTTATAGGTGATTTGTTTCTTTTCTCTAACTGCTTGTAGAATTTTGTTTTTCTGTTGGGTTTCTGGGATCTTGACTATTATATGTCTAGATGTAGATTTTTTAAAATCATGGCTAATTTGAGTTCTATATGCCTCACTTATCTGTATGTCCAATTCTCTACCTCTGTCTGGGAAGTTTTCTACTATTACTTCTGTCAACAGTTTTTTTTATGTCAATTGTGCTTTCTCCTGTTTTTTCATGGACTCCTATCAGTCTTATGTTATTCTTCTTTGCATTGTCTAGCAGTTGTTGGATTGATTTCTCATGATCCCTTACTATTTTTAAGAAATCTCTATTTTCATGGTCTCTAACCATGATCCTGTCTTCTATATCTGATATTCTATCTTCAGAGTCCCTTAATCTGCTGTGGATACTTTCAGTGGAGTTTTTGATCTCCTGAATATCTGTTTGAATCTGTTTCATGGATTCCATTTCTTTCTTATGTTGGGCAATCATGGTTTCCATTTCTTTCTTATGCTGGCTATTCATGGCTTCCAGCATGTTTCTGAGCTCATCTATTTTTTTATCTGTTTCTGTTATAGAGTCTCTCATCGTGTCTTTCACTCTGCTCACCATCTCTGCAGATATCTGGGAGATTCTTTCTGCTTTGAATTTTTCTAGAACCTCATTCCTCTCTTTTGTCACTTCCTGTGCTATCAGTTCAGGGTATCCAGGTGTTTGGTTACGGGACTTTTCCATCTCATTTCCCCCAGTATTTACCCTTGGTGGGGTGGAAGTCTGAGTTTGTGCCTTGCTTAAATATCTTCTCATTTTTGTTTTTTGTACTCTCCTTGCTTTAACTCCTAGGTTGATAGTTTGAAATTGCTTATTGTAGGTATCCTTGTTTCTTGTAATTAGAACCCTTATGCAATGATTGCTTCTCAGAGGTGTCTTCCAGATATAGCTGGTCTTTAAGTTTTGAGTCTCTAATTACTTTAAGGCTATCTCATTTTCCTGGAGGTTCATTGACTAGATTTTTTTTAATCATTTCTGGATTTTTAATTTATTAAAAGTCATGTTCACAGCACACTCCAAGCAACGTGTTGCTGCTTTTTGTCAAACAGCGTATGTCAGAAAACAAAACAAACAAGTTTTAAATGATTGTTTTAAAAATTAGTTCTCTGAAATTTCTATCAATAATTACCTGCCTTGTAAATCTGTTTCAGAGTCGTCACCTTAGCCCGAATGTTACAATCAGCAACACCATTGCATCAAGTACATTTTTGAAAATGACATTTTGTGGTAGTTATTAATCTATCACCTTTAGCTGTGTGAATTAAATCAAGATGGAGGACCAACCCAATATATAGTGAATAAACTCTTCAATATAACAACTTTACCCTTTGGGATGGGAAGTTAGAAGGGGTTGGGGAGGGAGGGACAGACGGGAAGAAGGATAGGGGAATGTTAGCAGTGTGGCCAGAGGACACAGGTGAGAAGGAAAAAGAGAATAATAGGAAAATAAAGAAGAAAGCTGAATGAGGACCAAAACAGGGACAAAAAGGGAAGATGAACAATGTGGGAGAGCAAGAGAGTGAGTGTAAGAGAGAGAGAAAAGAAAGAAGAAAAGAAAAGAAAAGAAATGAGAGAAAAACAAATATTTACAAAGAGTAGGAAAAAAATTAAAGATAAGAGGAGCAAAGGAAAAGAAAAGAGAAAGAAAAACAAACTAATGATACTAATTTTGGGAATAAAAAATAACAATGAAGACGAAGGGCCTCTTTCAGGATATGTCTCTGCTGTCACAATAGAGAATGTGGGTAGCAGTGTGCCGATATGTCAATGAGTCTCAGCAAGCTGGTCGCACACTCATTAGATTCAGGCAGATTTCTGGCTGCCAGTCCCAAGTTGAGCTCCCTATCCTCCTGTAGGGTTGAACTCTGCAGTGTTGTATTGCAGGTTCCAGCTGCCCCTCCCCTGAAGATAGTCCTAGTCCTGATAGGAGGTGAAGATGACTCCAACTTACCCAGTACAGTGGTCTCCTGGTCTGGTGTCCTCTGTGTCTTTGTACTGTGGAACCAGGTGGCTGTACGGAGAAGAGGCCAGAGGAGTGGGGGGGTGTAGGGGGTGTCCAGTAGATTGCTGCTGGGGCGCAGGTTGGTTCAGCATGTTCTGCATGACTCGCATCCTTGTTATGGTGTTCGCAGACCTGCCTGTCTGCAGCTGGCTGATTTGGCGTGTTCCGCGCTACTCGCAACCTTGGTATGGTGTCCACAGACCTCATCCCTTTTTATTTTTTAAAAATATCTTAGTTGTTGATCACCAGCCACAACCCTGACTTCTATATCTGAAATTATGTCTTCATATTGGTTGACTTTATTGAATATATGTTCAATAGAATTTTTAATCTCCTAGATTTCTGTTTGGTATTGTTTTATGGAACCCAGTTGTTTTCTCTGTGGGGTATTCATGCTTTCCACACTGTTCTTTAGCTCTCCTATTTTTTTTTATCTGTATCTACTCTAGATTCACTAACAATTTCATTATGATCATCTCTTTAATTATCTGTGTAATTACAGTGTTACTTCAGTTAATGAATGCTTTTGTTTTGGAATACTTTGTTTTGCAAACAGAAGCATTTGGCAAAAGTTATTTTATTAGTACATGTTTGCAATTCATGCAGTTTACAATCATCTTGGAGAGTGGTGACATATACATATTACAGCCTTTTTTCTAATCCCCCTTTTTCCCCCTTCTCCACCTCATCTGGTTTCTCTATCACCTCTTTCATACTTGTTGATAATATTTGTCTCAGCACATGTTAGGGCATATAATGTTTACATTTATTGGAGTTACTAGGATACTGTACTTGGTATATTGTTATTCCTCTCATTTCCCCTACCACTCCTCATCCTCCTTGTTCCCTTGGACCACTTCCCCTTTGGACTAGATCTGTCAACTTTTCCTTTTCTATCCATCCATCACTTTTTGATTGTACTTTGCCCCACTCAAATAAGAGTTATTATATGGTATTTAAGCTTATGTATCTGATTTATTTCACTCAACATAGTATTTTAAATGTGCATCCATTTTCTTACAAATGCCTCTTATTTTTCATTCTTTACAGCCAAATAGTATATGTACTAATATACAGATACCACTTTTTGTTTATTCAATCATCTGTTGATGGGTACACAAGCTGCTTCTAGAATTTAACTAG
Source organism: Heterocephalus glaber (assembly GCF_053883595.1). NCBI lineage: Eukaryota > Metazoa > Chordata > Mammalia > Rodentia > Bathyergidae > Heterocephalus > Heterocephalus glaber. Next base: position 4,004,560 of record NW_028258473.1, on the reverse strand, counting down.
TATTAATTGTACTGCTATAAATATTGGTAAACAAGTAACCCTGTAGTATGCTGATGTAAACTCTTTGAAGAAGATACCTACCAGGGGGATAGCTGGGTCATAGGGAATTTCTAATTTCAATTCTCTGAGAACTTTCCATACTGATTTCCATACTGGTTGTACTAGTTTGCATTTCCACCAACAATGCAGGAGGATTCCTTTTTTGCAACACCCATGGCAGCATTTATTATTATTTGATTTCCTGATCATTGCCACTCTTTCTGGAGTAAGGTGGAATCTTCATATTGTTTTAATTTGCATTTCTCTAATGGCCAGAAATGTTAAACATTTTTTCATACATTTTTGGACCATTTATATTTCTTCCTCTGTGAAGTGTCTGTTCATTTCTCTAACTCATTTCTTGACTGACTCTTTAATTTTTGTGGTTTAATTTTTTTTACTTCTTTGTATATTCTAGATATTACTCCTCTGTTTGAGGAGTAGTTGGCAATTTTTTTCACATTCTGTAGTTTGTCTGTTCAGTCTACTGATTATTTGCTGTGAAGAAGCTTTTTAGTATAATTCCAGTTGTTGATTCTTGCATGACTGTTTAAAATATTCTTCCCTACACTTATGTCTTCACATCTTTTATCTATTTTATCTTCCAGAAGTTTTAATGTTCAGATCTCTGATCCATTTTGGTTTTATTTTACTATGTAGTGAGAGATAAAGGTCTAATTTCATTCTTCTACAAACAGATAACCAGTTTTTCTAACACCACTTGTTAAATAGGCTGTCTTTCCTCCAACATATGCTTTTGGCTGCTTTATCATAAATTAAATATTTGAATATGTCTGGGGAAGTTTCTGCATCCTCAATTCTGTTCCATTGATCCACATATCTGTTTTTTTCTAGTACTATGCCATTTTTATCACTATTGCATTGTAATATAGCTTGAAATCTGGTATTGCTATGCCACTTGCTTTGTTATTATGGGCCAAGATTTCTTTTGCTATTTGGGGTCCCTTCTGCTTCCATATCAATTTTAGGATTGTTTTCTCTAGATCTGTAAAGTACGCTGATGATATTTTAATTCAGACTGCATTGAATCTGTATAACAGTTTTGGAAGTATGGAAATTTTGACAATATTTATTCTCCCTATACAGGACTAAGGGACATCTTTCCATTTTCTGATGACCTCTTCAATCTTCTCCAGATTACTGTAGTTTTCTTTGCACAGGTATTTTACTTCCTTGGTTAGGTTAATTCCTAGATATTTCTTTTCTTTCTTTGAAGTGACAGGATGGTATTGTTTTCATAAATTCCTTCTCATCCTGTTCATTGATTGTGTACACAAATGCTAATGATTTTTGTGACTTTATCTTGTATCCTGCTACTTTGCTGAAATTGGTCGTCTAACAATTTTTGGTAGAGTTGTTTGGATCTTCTATGTAGACTATCATGTTTTCTGCAAATAATGATAATCTGAGTTCTTCCTTTCCTATATGTATCCATTTATTCTATTTATTTTTTTCTCTTGTCTAGTTGCTTTGGCTAATATTTCAATTACTATGTTGAATAGTAGAGGTGAAAATGGATATCCTCATCTTGTTCCTGATTTTAGGAGGAATGCTTTTAGTTTTTTCCCATTTACTATGATGGTGGCTATAGTTTTGTCATAAATACCCTTTATCATATTCAGGTAAGGTCTTCTTATATGTGTTTCCTGTAGGTTTTTTTTTTTTTTATCATGAAGCAGTCAAAAGCCTTTTGTCAAAAGCCTTTTCTGCATCTTTTGATATGATCATTTTATTTTATCTTGCTCATATTTATGTGATGTATTACAGTTATCAATTTATGTATGTTGAAATACCCTTGAATCTTTGTGATGAAGACTATTTGATTATGGTGTATGAGCTTGGTCTACAGTTTCCTATTTTGTTGGGCCTTTTTCTGGTGAATTTAGGAGCACTCCATCCCTTTCAATTTCTTTTAAGGGCTTGAGGAGCATTGGTGATATAACGTCCTTAAATGTTTTATAGAATTTAGTATGAATTCATCACGTCTTGGGCTTTTTTTTGCTAAATTTTTTATTACTGAGTCAAATTCATTGCTTGTGATGGGGTTGTTGCATATATTTGTGACTTCTTGGATTCATTTTTGTAGCTTATATGGGTTTAGAAATTTTTCCAATTCTTTAAAATTTGCTAATTTTTTGGAATATAATTGTTTGAAGTCATTACTAACAATATTCTGGGTTTCAATCATGTCTGTTGTGCTTTCAACTTCGTCATTTCTTATTGCATTGATGTGAGTTTTTCTCTTTCTCTTGGAGAATCTTGCTAAGGGCTTTTCTATTGTATTTATTCCTTCAAAGAACTATCTCTTTGATTCATCGATTTTTAAAAACATTTTTAGTCACAATTTCATTTATCTCTGCTCTCATCTTTATAATTTCCCTTTTTAGTTTTGATTTGGAGCTCATTTGTTTTTTTTTTTTTTAATATCTTAAGAATTCCCATATGATTATTTGGGATTGCTCTAATTTCCTAATGTGAGCATTGGTTGCAATGAATTTTCCTTCTAAAGCTGTTTTCAAAGTATCCCAGTGGTTTTGTTGAGTTGTACAGTCATTGTCATTAACTTCCAGAAATTTCTAAATTTTTTGTTTGATTTTTTCTGTAGTATATTTGTTATCTAGGAGTATGTTGTTAATTTTCCCCAAGCTTTTGTATTTTTCAAAAAAAATTTTGTCATGATTTCTATTTTCATTGCAGTGGTTGGATAATATGCATGGGGTTATTTCAATTCTTTTATGTTTATTTAAACAGACTTTGTGGGCTACTATGTTATTTATTTTTGAAAAAAGTTCATGTGTTGCTTAAAAGAATGTACAGTCTGTTGTAGAGGGGTCGAATACTCTGTATATATTTATTAAGTCATATGTTGAAGTGTGTGGTTCAGCTCTGAGATTTCTTTATTGTTTTTGTGTTTAGTTGATCTGTCTGTGAAAGCGGGGTATTAAAATCCCCTACTATAATTGTGCTGTTTATTTGTTCTTTTAATTTCAGCATTTTTAATGAAGATAGGTGCTCCAGTATTTGGTACATATATGTTTATCAATGTTATCTGTTCTTGTTGGATTGTACCTTTATGCAGCCCTTCTTTGTCTCTTCTAATCTGTTTTATCTTGAACTTTACCATGTCTGTTATTAGAATTGCTATTCTTGCTTGTTTTGGGGGGTCCTTGGTACATGAAGTGTTCTTTTCCATCCTTTAGTTTTAGGCTGAGAATATCTTTTTGGATTATGTGAATTTCTTGAATGCAATAGATTGTTAGATTCTGTTTTTTGATCCAGTATTCTAGTCTGTGTTTCTTGACTGGAGAGATGAGGCCATTGAGAGATATTACTGAAATGTGTTGTTTATTTATTATCATTGCCTTCTTTATCTGTTGCTATATCATTTAATTTTTCCTGATGTTTTTAGTTGTTGTTTACCTACTGACCTCACTAGTTTCCCTGTGTTCTTAGGTGTGCTCAACCCTATGTTTCTGTGAAGAATATTCTTGAGTATTTTCTGTAGAAAGAGTTTAGCACTCATTTATCTTCTAAGCTGGTCTTTTCATGAAAATAACTTATTTCTCCATCTATTTTGAAGGATAGCTTTGCAGAGTAAGTTAGTTCTGGTTAGAAATTACTTGCTCTTAGGGCTTGAAATACTTCACTACAAGCTCTTCTGGCTTTCAGTGTTTGTGCTATGAAATCTGCTGTGATTCTAATTGGTTTACATTTATATGTGATTTTTTTTCTCTGGCTGTTGTTGAGATTCTGAGTTTTTCCTAGATATCTATGGATTTAAAGAGGACATGCCTTGGTGAACTTCTCTTTTCATCATTATCATTTGGAGTACTATAAGCATTCCTTACTTGTGTTTTAAAATCTTTTCTTATTGGCAAAATTTTGTTGTTGTTTGCAAATTCTTCTTTGAGTGATGAACATGACTGTAGCCATCTTGAACACATAAACATTAATGTGGCCATCTTTTCCAGAATCATGGAATAAATTATTTGTGAACAGAGGTACCACTGTATGTTTTCTTTGAATTCATCAAGACTGTTATTCATCTGTTTTGTTACTTCTACTGCTACCATTTCAGAAATGTCAGCTGTGTGACATTTGTTTCATTTCTCCTGAATGCCTCCTGGATTAGCTTTGTAGGTACTAGGAGTTTTATGGTGCATTTTCATTAACTTTTTTCCTCATTTTCTGTTTTTTTGTTTCCTTTCTGTGTTGAAGCTTACGAACTTCTTATGATGAGTAGCTATGTTACTAATATCAAGACCTCTTTAGGTAATGACTACTTTTCAGATATGTCTTCTAGGCAAGGCTGGCTTTTGGCCACTGAGACTGTGCCAGAACCCTACCACTTTTGTTTCTTAGGAATGAAAGGTTGCAGCCTGTTTGGCTGAACATCTAGTTCCTTGGTACTAGACTATAATATTGTTTATAACCCTCAGACAATATAAGTTTTGACATACAAAGAAGACTGATTGATCACAACAAATATGTCACCTGGCTAAAATAGTAAAATCAGCAATAAGAATAGAATCAAGTACTAACTGGATAATGTCAAACTATAATGACTAACACTTTGCCATAAATACAAGATCTATAGTTATAGAACAAAATTTAAGACAATTCAAATAATTATAAATGGTTAACATCTAAAGAAGGTAACTACCTCTTTTCATCATAAAGCATTTTTTCAGCTATAGAAATACATACTGTAGTTAACTACCTACAGATATATGAGGGTAAAGGAAAAGGAAATAGATTGTGAAAAAATAAGCAATGGAGGAAGATGTGAAGAATGGAGTGAAATTGATGTAAAGGTTCCTATTAATGAACAAACGGAAATTAGTAGTAGTAGATAACAGTAGCAGAGAAACTGAACTAGGAAAAGGATAAAAAATAGGGAATGGAGATTAAACTAGAAGTAAACAAAGTAAGATAATGTACTAAAAGAACAAGTTAGAGGAGAGAAAGTACAAAAAAGGGAGAGAGAAAGGAGAACAAATTAAAAAAAAATAAACAAAGTAATATTACAAAGGTCAGTGGAATAAAAAAAATGGGTGGTAAAATTCCAAGGTCCACCAAAAGAAAATAAATGGTAAAAAATGAAAAAAGTTTCAATAGAGAAGTAAAGAAAGAAACAAAAAGATTGAATTGAATGGATATAAAAAGGAGAGAGAAAAAAGTTCTTATGCATTTTTAGAAGTGTTTTCTTCCATGCTCTGTAGTATTAACTCTACAAGTTACATTTTTCTTTGCCTCTATTTAGTCTGTGAGTTTCTATGGAGGTTACTCAGTTCATGGGAATCCCTCTCCATAATTTCCTTTTTGTGGCAGCTGTTCAAACTGGGGTATCAGACCAGGGCAGGTGTGGGACTTTGGGTTCTTAAGCTCCTGTTGTGAATTTCTTCTGGTTTGCGAATAATCCTGGGTACAGGTTGTACATTCCAGTGTCCATGAGACACCAGGCAGAGGCTCATGTCACCTTTGGGTCCCCAGAGGAGACCCATGTGTGCCCACGACTAATGTGGGGAGATTCCACCAGGCCAAGTAAGGGACCAGGACATAGGTGGTTCTTATGGGTGTCTGGAACATAATACAGATGTTTAGCCCTTGCTGCCAACCAAGAAAAAGACTGGCCTAATGCACTGGATAGGGACTCTGCCAGGTCTCTGATGATGTTTAGGGTAAAGACTCTAGTGCACTCAGTGTATCTAGTACTGAATGGGTGCCAATGGAATTTAGGTCCATCAGGCAGAGACTCACTTGAGATTGGAGCTGCTTGGGAATCCCAGGCTGCCCAGGACTGGCAATAGGCATTAGACATACTTTCTGGAAGTTTACAAATGGTGCAGGGCCATGGGAGCTGGGAGTGTACTCAAGAGACCCCAGGATGCTGGGCATGGTTGAAAATCAGACCAGTATTAATACTGTGTGCCAGATGAATGTCCTAGTTGGCATGGGACAAACTTGAAGCACTTGGTGGTAACTCAGGCATGCCCTGGGTCTTATAGTGATAATTTCAGAAACAATCAGCTTTCACTTATTTATTCCTTGAGATCAGGTGGATGGGAAGGGAGTAGGCTGCTGCCCACTCCATGTTTGGAGAGAGGGAAATGAGATGAGAAGAAGTCTCATAAATTCCCAGTCAGTCCTGTGAGGCTAGACTCTGCCTCACTGCTTGCATCCCTCCAGCTATGCAGAAAGTTTTCAAAATGGCTGTTCCCAGGATATGTGAGAGTGAGGATGCAGTGGACTGACCTTAACATACCAATTCCTCTCTTTTTAACTCCTATGTTAAAGAAGATCTACAGGTATCTTCTTTCAAATTGATTCTTTGTACCAGGTTGTATTTCCCTCTCCTGCTTAAGTTACCTGTGTTTCCAGTTGATGTTCTCTCTGCATGGCTCTTTCACTCCTAAACCATGGTGGATCTCTAATGATTTATTATCTTGATTTTGTATCTTCCTACTTTATTGAATCCATTTATAATTTCTAACTGGCCTTTGATGGAGTCTTTATGCTTTTATGTGTGTAAAATCATATCATCTACAAAGAGTGATAATTTGATTCCCTCATTTCATATTTGTATTCCTTTTACTTCTTTCTGTTGCCTAATTTCTCTGGATAGATTTTATAGTAATATATTAAATATAAATGTTGAGAATGGACACCCTTATCTTTTTGCTCAACCTAGATGATAGACGTTCAGTTTTTTTCTATTTACTAGGCTGTTGTTAATATTTACATTGAGAATGTCTTCCAAACCATCATGTACTCATGTGCAGAGCTTTGAAAGAGTATTGGACCATGGGGGAGCTATAGTTTACTTGCTATTAGGAGGTAGGGCCTGATTAGAAGAGGAAGGTCACCAGGAGCACAATTTGTATGGGCATATCTCCCTCATCAACTCCTCTTTTCTCTATCTGCTTCTTGGCTGCAATGATGTGAGCAGCTTTCTTCAATTTATGACCTTCCACCATACCAATTCTGGGTTTCAACCTGACAAACAAAGACTAAAACTTCTAAAATAAACTTCAAAATAAACCTCTCCTCCTCTAAGTTGTTGGTGTTGGGTATTTGTCTCAGCAAGGAAAGTGACTAAAAGATTTTGATAACAGGAGTAAGATTGTTGTTGTGAGTACCTGACCATGTGGCTTAAAATCGTGCGGAACTGGTTTGTGGGAGGAGTTTGGAACATTTTGGGAATGTTATATGGAGAATGCTATAAGCTGAATTTCATGGGAGATTCTGGTTGGAGCTCAGAAAACCAGAATGCTATGGTAAATATCAGGCTCAAGAGGATTCATTTGGGAATAAGTACTCCATTGGAAGTTAGACTTGAGAAGATATGTGTTGTGGCTTATGTCTAGATGTCCCCTCCAATGGCTCATGCAGTCTTTTTCAGTGATGGTTGAATCTGGAATGTGTGATGCTGAGAGTAAGGGCATGTGATTACTAAACCACTACACATGAGTGATTGGTTTGGCACTGCTCTAATCCCGGTAGTCTGGAAGAGCTAAAAGGGGCACAAAGACATTGTTAAGGTCTCTTGTTTCTTTAGCTACCTTCTGGTCACCATGAACTCTTTCTCCTCTGTCTGCCTCTCTGCCACACCACCTTACCTTGGAGCCAGCCAATTATGGACTGAAACCTGTACAAAGAAAGCCTTTGGGTTTATTTAACCCCTTCCTCTCTAACTTTGGGTGTCATGTTTTTTCTCAGCAGTGAGAGAAAAGTAACTAACACAATATGTGTTATGCTCGTGCAGAAAAATTGTCCTCATTTTGCTCATGTCCTGAGTATTTGTGAGAGACTGAGATTAAGAACTGTGGACTAATTAAACTACTGGAGGAAATTTCAAGGCTGCCCAGGGTTCAGGTAGTGACATGTGTACTGTTGACACCTTTTAGCCAGCTCTACACTGAGAATCAAGAGCAAACAGCACAGCTGAGTTTATTTTTTTCATTTTATTTGAAAATTTTTCTGTACAGATGTATGTCATAACTGACTCTTTATCAGGAATTCAGAAGCTAGTACCTTTCTTCTTCCCTTGTACTCTGCCTTCCTTGCCCCCTTTCATCCTTCCTCCTTCCTCCCTATTTCCCTGTCATCTTTTTTCTTTCTTTTTTGTTTTCTTTTTTTATTAGTACATATACTTTACATTCAACTTGGGCAGTGGGTACATTTACATAACACAGTTTGTTTATTTTAAAATCCCCTTTCTTTAATCGCCTCCTTTTGTATATTAAATCCCCTTCCCCATTTTCATTATTATTATTGATTTTTAGACTTAGCTAATGTTTATGGCATGTAATGTTTATGTTCATTGAAGTAATTAGGATCTTGTACATATCACATCTTAATCTTATTTCCTCTTCCCCTCCTACTCTCCCCTTGGGCACCTTGACCCCTTTTCATTTACAAGAGAACTATTCCTTTGTTTCCTTCTATTCTTCCTTTATTTTGCTCTTTATTTGTTCTTTGCCTTACTCAAATGAGAGATATCACATAGTAGTTAAGATTGTGTGTCTAATTTAATTCACTTAACATTATATCTACCAGGTACATCCTTTTTTCTACAAATATATCAAACATATTCTACTTTATAGCTGAATAGCATTGTTATGTATAGATACCACATTTTTTAAATCATTCAGCTGTTCATGGGCATACAGGTTGCTTCCAGGATATAGCTATTTTGAATTGTGCTGCTGTAAATATTGGCATGCATGTATCACTGTAATATGATGTCTTTAATCCTTTTGGAAGATCCCTAGAATTGGAATAGTTTGATCAAATGGAGTTAACAAATTTAGTTCTTTCAGAAATCTCCAAACTGATTTCCAAAATGATTGTACTAGTTTTACATTCCAACCAACAAGAATGAGGGTTCCTTTTTCACTGTAACCATGCTAGAATTTACTTGATTTCTTGATGATTGCCATTTTTCTGGTGTCAGAATAAATCTTAATGTTGTTTTAATTTGCATTTATCAAATGGCTAGAGGTCTTGAACTTTTTTTTTCCACATGCTTATTGGCCATTTTTAATTCTTCTGTGTATTCACTTCACTTGCCCATTGTTTATTAGATCTTTTATTTTGGGTGGTCCACTAATTTTGAGTTCTTTATATATTTCAGATATTACTCTTCTGTCTGAGAAATTGCTGGCAAATTTTTTCCCATTCTGTAGGTTGTCTTTTCACTGTACTGATTCATTTGATGTACAGAAGCTTTTTAATTTGATGTAAACCCATTTGTGGAATCTTGTTATTAATTCTTGTGCAAATGGATTTCTGTAGAAATTATTTGTCTATGCCTATGATTTCTAGTGTTTTACCTACTATGTCTTCTACTGGGTTGAATATTTCTGTTGTAGTGTTTAGAAACTTGTTCCAGTTTTGACTTTAGTTTAGTCCATGGTAAGAGATATGAATCCTGCTTCAGTCTTCTGCAAAGAGGCACTTTTCCCAGAATCATTTTTTTGAATGGACTATCTTTTCTCCAACATATATTTTTGGCTCCTTTGTTAAAAACAAAATAGCTGAATGTGTCTGTGGATATTTTTGTGTCCTCATTTCTATTCCATTGATCCACATGTCTGTTTTTGTGGCACTACCATGCAGTCGTTATCATTGTATTGTATTATAGATGGAAGTTACATATTTTGATGCATCCTACTTTGAACTTGTTGCTAATGATTGCTTTTGCTATTCTGGGTCTCTTTTGCTTCCAAGTGATTTAGGGAATTGTTTTCTCTAGTTCTGTGAAGAATAATGTTGGAATTTTGATTGAGATTACATGAGTCTGTGTAACAACTTTGGGAGTATGACCATTTTGACAATATTGGTTCTTCCTGTCCAGGAATAGTGGACGTCCTTCAGTTTTCTGATGTCCTCTTCAATCTTTATTCAGAGTACTATAGTTTTCATTGTAGGTCTCCTTCACTTCCTTAGTTAGGTTAATTCCTAGGCATTTAACTTTTCTTGATGCTACTGTGAATAGTACTGTTTTCATAATTTCTTTCTCATTGAGTTCATCATGGTATGAACAAATGCTATTGATTTTTGTGTATTGAATTTGTATCCTGCTCCATTGCTAAATTTGGTTATTAATTCAGGGTTTTTTTGTTGAAAATCTTTCAGTCTTCTATTTAAAGTATCATGTCAGCCCAGGGATTTAGCTCAGTGGTTTTGCTCCCTGCTGCGCAAGAGCAAGGACCCGAATTTGATCCCCGGTACCAAAAAAAAAAAAAGAAGTATCATGTGATCTGTTAATAATTATAATTTTAGTTATTCCGTTCATATATATGTGTATGTATATATATACACATATATATCCCATTTATTTTTTTCTCTTGCCTGATTGCTCTGGATTTTGTTTCAAGTACTAGCGTAAATAGAAGTTTTCAGAGTGGACATACTTGTTTTGTTCCTGATTTTAGAGAAAATTACTTCAGCTTTTCCCCATTTAATATGATGTTGGCCATTGGTTTGTGATAAACTGTTTTTATCAATTTCAGGTATGGTCCTTCTGTAACTCTTTTCTTGAGGGTTTTTATCATGAAGGAGTGTTGCATTTTGTCAAAAGTCATTTCTGTGTCTACTGTTATGATCATGTGCTTTTTTTACTTGCTTCACTTTAAATGGTTTATTGCAAATATTAATTTGCATATGTTGGACCATTATCACTCCTCTAGAATAAAACATATTTGGTTATGATATAGGATCTTTTTTATGGTGTGTTATATTCTATTTAGTGATATCTTGTTGGGGATGGTTGGATCTATGCTTATTAAGAAGATTGGCCTGCAGTTTTCTATTTTACTTAGATCTTTGTCTGCTTTGTTGATCAGATTGATGCTAGCACACAGGATTGAGCTTGGAAACACACCAGCCCTTTCAATTTCAATTTTGAAGAGCTTGAGTATTAGTGATATAACCAGCTTAAAAGTTTTGTCGAATTCAGCTGTGAATACTTCAGCTCCTGGACATTTTTTAGTTGGTACATTTTTTATTATTGTCTCAGTTTCATTGCTTGTTATTGGATTGTTCAAATTTTTATATCTTCTTGGGCTAGCTTTGGTAATTTGTATTGGTATAGGAATTTGTCCATTTCTTCAAGATTTTCTAATTTATTGGAATACAATTTGTATAATAGTAAACAAATATCATCTGGATTTTGATGGTGTGTGTTGTGATTTTGCATTTTTCATTTGTAATTGCATTGATGTGAGTTTTTTCTCCTTCTCTTGATGAGTTTTCCTAGGAAGTCTATTTTGTTTATTCTTTCAAATAATCACATTTTTTTTTTTTTTGGTGCCGGGTATCAAACTTGGGTCCTTGAGCTTGTGCAGCAGATGGCAAAACCACTGAGCTAAATCCCCGGCCCAACATTTTTTATTCATTGAGTCTTTGTACTGTTTTTTAGACTCAGTTTCATTGATTTCTGTTCAAACTTTATTATTTCCTTCCTAATTTCGATTTGTGCTTTTATTATTGTTCTTCCCAAAGTGTATATATATATATTTTATTTTATTTTATTTTATTTTATTTTATTTTATTTTATTTTTTGTACCAGGGATCAAACTCGGGTCTTTGTGCTTGTGCAGCAGGCAGAGAAACCACTGAGCTAAATCCCCAGCCCTACCAAAGAATTTTAAAGTTCCACATTACTGTATTTACTTGAACTGGCTCTATTTTCCTAATGTGAACTTTGGTTGCAATGAACTTGCCTCTGAGAACTGCTTTCATTGTGTACCATAGTGTCTTAATTACTTTTCTCATTGTGGAGACCAAATACCCAACACCCAAAGATAAAAGAGGAAAGGTTTATTTGGAAAGGTCTCAGTTTGTAAAGGTCTCAGTCCATAGTCAACTGGGTCCAAGGCTGGGTGGCATGGCAGAGGGGCACTGCAGAGGAGAAATAGTACATGTCACTCAGTTGGGAGCACATTAGCACTCTTTGGTCCCTTATATTTTAAGCAGGCTACCCAACCTAGGGTGGGTATAGCTTTCACATCCTTATAGCCAGAACTATATGCCAAACTAATCAGTGAACTGATTAAGTAATTACACACCCTTGGTCCCAGCACCACACACTCTAGATCCAGCCAACTCTGAAAGGCTCCTTCTCATGACTGCATGATGATTTGGGGAGACATCTAGACACAAGTCATAACATTCCACCCTTGACCCCCAGAGACTCATACACACCCATTTATGCAAAAAGCATTTAGTCCATCTCTAAGAGCTTCTAAAGTCCTAACATTTTCAGCATTGCTGAAATGACCAAGTCCAAAGTATCCTCTTAGATTTAAGGCAAACTCTTTGCTGCAAGCCCCTGTACAAATGAAAAGAAAGTTAAATATTTTCAACATTCAATAGTACAAGATAGATATTTCCATTCCAAAACATACTAATACAAAGCAATGAGACCAAACCAAGTCCAAAATCCAGTGGGGGTACACATTAATTCCTGGAGTTCCATGTCCAGAATTTGAGTCAATCCATGGCAAGATGCAAACTCTAAAGGGCTTGGGTGACTCTGCTTGTATGTCATTGCCAGTGGTTGTAGCTCCCATGGGTTTTCTCTTGGACTGGCTCTGCTCCCTCCTTGCAATTTTCCTCAGACTGTCCTTGTTCCTGGCTTCTCCAAACTTCTAGGGTCTCCACAGCACCTTCAGCTTCACACTCATAGCTTCATACACTGCTCTCTCAGGGGCACACTGCCTAGCCTCTCAGGACTTTTTTTGAAATCTGGATGGAAGCCTTCCTGACCCAACAACTCTTGTATTCTACATGCATCTAATACCAGCATCACATGGATGATGCTAATGCTTTCTTCTGTTTTGGCTGTAGGGTTTGAGTGCCTGTGAACCAAATCCTGAGGAAAAACTACCATTGGCTGCCACCATTCTGGACTATGGTGCTCTTGAGGCTCTCTTCTCAAAGCAAAATCTTTCACCTTTGCAACTGAGGCTGCAAAGGCTGGAGTGCTGCTGGTGCTTGTGATGTCCTCAGGTTATTTTTTCTACGGTCTTCTGCTGAAATAATTGGCATTTTTTACTAGTCTTTTCAGTGACCAATTTCTCCTTTATTTCATCTTTGTAGGCTGCAACTTTATCGGATCTTCTTTTCTGTCCAAACTCAAAACATTTTAAATCATTCTGATGGGCTCTTTGTTCTTGATTCTCAATATAAATCTGGCTAAAAGCCCCCAACAGTAGCCATGCCACTGCATCAACATTACACTGCTTTCAAATTTCTTCTGTTAGATTAATTAGTCTGCCACCCTTAATCTTAGTCTCAGGCAGTCTCTGGAAAGGAGCAGAATGCAGACAAACTTTCTTCCAAGGCATAACACACATCATCTGCAGTACAACAGCCAGTGTGGTCCTTCTTCCCTCAGAAACCTCCTGAGCCTGGTCTTTACCAGCAAAATTTCTATCAGCATTCTTGCCTTCTGATCTCTGAATATAATCTCACATAAAGTATAGTTTAAGGTGTCCCAGTCTTACTTTTTCAGCCAGTATCTCCAAATCTTTCCTAACTCTTCCCCTTTCCACAAGCTGACTCCAAGAGTTCTCAAGCCACATGGTCAGGTACAGTCACACCAAAGAGCCCGCTTTTCTTGACCAGATTCTGTCTAAGTTACTTTTCTTATTGCTGAGAGAAAATACCCAAAACCCAAAGTTAAAGTAGGAAACATTTTTTGGCTCACAGTTTGTACAGGTTTTAGTGCATAGTCAGCTGGCTCCAAGGCAGAGTGGCATGGCAGATAGGAATCCCAGAGTAAAAACAGTTCATGGTGGGCAGAAGATAGCAAAGCAAGCAAGGAAGGACCACAGCTCTTTGTGTCCTTTATAGCTTATTCAGGCTACTTAGGGAAAGTAGCACTCACATCCTTATTACTAATGTCCTTGATCCTAGCATTGTACCATGAATTAATCCCAGTGTCACACACTCTAGATCTAGCGAACTCTGAAAAGGGCTTACCTATGACCTCATGAGGCTTTGGGGAGACATCCAGACACAAACCATAGCACATAGGTCTCAATGTGTTGTACCAGCATTGTCCTTAACTTGCAGAAATTGTGTAACTTCTTCCTTCATTTCTTTTATGACCCATTGGGTATTCAAGGGTGTTTCATTAAGTTTCTAAGTGCCTCTAAACTTCCCATGGCTTCTTCTGTGGTTGATTTATATTTTCATTATTGGATAGTAAGCATGTGGTGAATTCAATTCTTTTATATTTATTTAAATAAGATTTATGGACTAGTTTGTGATCTACTTTGGAGAAAGTATCAAGTGCTGCAGAAAATGCATACTCCCCTTTAGTAGGATGTAATACTCTGTAGATATCTATTAGGTCCATATGTTCAAGGGTTGGTTCATCTCTGATATTTCTTCACTGATTCTTTTCTTAAATTGATCTATGATTTTGTAAAGGTGGAGTACTAAGATCCCCCATTATGATTGTGTTAGTGTTTATTTGATCTTTTATGGTCAGTAGTATTTGTTTATGAAGATAAATGTTCCAGTATTTAGTGAATATTTATAAATGTTAATTGTTCTTGTTGTATTATTCCCCTAACTAGTATGTAGTGGCCTTCTTTGTCACTTCTAATCAGTTTTATCTTCAAGTTTTCACTGTCTGTGATTAAAACTGCTATCCCATCTTATTTTCAGGGGACTGGTTCATGAAATATGTTTTCAGTCCTTTGAATATTAGTCTATAAATGTATTGTGAGATTAGGTAAGGTTTTGAATGCAATTGAAGCTGGATTATGATTTTTGATACAGTCTGCCAATCCATGTCTTTTAATTGGAGATTTGAAGATATTAACATTGAGAGATATTATTGACAGATGTTGACTAATTACCATTGTTGCACTCATTGTTGGGGCTCCTTTTCTTTTTCTTTTTCTTTTCCTGACATTTTTCTTCCTGTTGTTTATTCTTTGACATTGCTTGGCCTTTTCATTCCATCTAGATTTTTGGCTTTAGTACTTCACTGTTTCTGATTAGGATATTTTAAATATTTTCTAGAGTGCTGAATTAATGTTCATAAATCTCTTGAATTGTTCTTTTTCATGAACTGTCTTGATTCCATCAGTTTTGAAGGAAAGTTTTGCTGGGATATGTTAATCTGGTTTGGAAATTGTTTGATGTTAAGAGTTGGACTACTTTAATCTATTTTGGTCTTCAACATTTGTGTTAAGAAATCTTCTCTAATTCTAATGGTTTACCTTTATATGTGGTTTTACCATTATTTTTGTTTTTCTCTGACTTTTAAAATTCTGGTGGTTTTGTTGCTTTTGGACACTTGGTAATTTAAATGTGATATGTCCTTGTGAGCTTCTTTTTTTATCATAGTTATATGGTGTTCTGGAAGCCTTGTCTACTTGTATTTTGAACTCTTTCTTCATATTTATAAAACTTTCTTTAATGATTTCTGTAAATAAATTAATAATTACATCTATGTTATTTCTAGTTTTCCTATAATTCCAGTTTCCTTCAGTTGGTATTCTTGGTGTCGTCTAGTAGCTGTTGGATGATTTTTTTCTTATTCTCTTGTCTTTTTGTGACTTTTCTCAGTATTTTATCATAATTTACTATTTTGTCCTCAATTTTAGGCACTTCATCTTCACATTGGTCATTTCTTCATTTTATAGACTTTATACAGTTTTTTTTTCTGGTATTTCTGTATAATATGTATTTGTGGATTCCATACCTTTGGTGAATTTGTCATTCATATTTGGAACTGTTTTGGTAAACACTTTTAATTTTTTATTTGTTTCCCCCATATACACATTGGGCATTTTGAATGATAATTCCATAAACAGTTTGGTCAGGTCCTCTTTAAACTCACCAAATTTATTTATCTCTTCTTTAAACATTTTTGTAGTGTTCTACAACCTGGATTGTTCTTTCCTCTTAATTTGTGTCCCCTTGATCTGCCTTAGGAGAGTAGGGAAAACTTGAGAGTCTTCTGTTGACTTCTTTTCCTATGATCATGGGTATGTATAACTGTTATTTTAAAAATATTTCCCCCATTTTTTGTTTTTGGTAATGTAGGTTGAGATCTCTTAGGTTAGGGAGAGCTTATAGTTTATATGAAGATAATTAGTAAGATACTATATTTTTATTATGTGTTTTCTGATTTATATGTCCAGAGATAGTATTTACCCCTTCAGTTATTTAATTTAAGTGATTTAGACTTTGTACTTATATTTTGAGGCTCAGATTATTTTTGTCTATAACAGCATCAACATCATAATATTTTTTATTATAAAATATACATTGCACTTACATCTTTATTCTTCACCAATAATCTACATAGCCTGTGTTCAATTATTATTAGCAAGTATTCTGCAATTTGTCGGGAGAATGGGAGATAAGAGATTAACTGATGTATAAAAGAGGAGTTTAAATCAGTAAGTAGGGGGAGCTGGTGGAAGGATAGTTATAAGTTAAAAAAAAAGAAAATTTGACATGGGGTCAGATTCTGTTGAGTACATTTGGTTGGGTTGAATGGTTAATGTTGAGCATTTAAAAAATCTGTGGGGTAAAAATGTTATATAGGAGGAGAGGGTGTACTTTGCAATTAAGAAAATCTATTATACATTTAGTCCTTATTTACACTTTCAGTTTCTCACACCACAGAAACTATTTGGAATTTATTGATGTGTTTCCTATTGATTTCACTTGATAGGAAGAAAAGGGGCAAAGGGGAAGGAAGAGGGAGGGCTAGAGGAAAGGATAGAAGGGAATAAGATTAATATGAGAAAATGGAAAAATAGGAACAAAATCTTTGTAAATAGGGAGGAATGGAGGGGTTGAAGGGAGGGCTGGGCAAGGGTGAAAAATAAGAACCAAGAAGATTATGTAAAGGTGCAAATTTCCAATGATGAATGTCATTATATTGTATACCTAAAATGTACCAATGATTAGAATGAATAATCGAAAATGTAAAATAGGAAGAAAAGGTCCAAAGGGGTAGGGGTAGTGAGAGGGTCAGGGGAAAGGAAAGAAAAGAAAGGAAAAATGCTGAGAAATGGAAAAAATGGAAATAAAGTCTTTGTAAATAGGGAAGGGTGGAGGGCATGAAGGGAGGGCTAGGAATGGGGAAAAAATAAGAACCAAGATACATTATGTAAAGGTACAGTTCCCAATGAGAAATGTAATTGTGTTGTATACCTACAATGTACCAATAAAAGAATTTAATTTAAAAAAAAGAAAATCTATGTGGTAGTTGGAACATTTTGGTACATTGATATGCCTGTAAGGTAGAAAAGAAATATGAGAGGATAGGGATCTAGTTAAGAAACAGAAACGGAAAAGGAATATGATGAGAAGGATAGAAGGTTAATATAGGAGAAGATAGGAGTGACTGGGAGAGAGCAGAATATAGCAAATTAAGAACATGAGAGGAGGAGTTTAAAAAGTGGAAAAAAGAAATAAGAAATGGGACATTAATATGGCTATGGGAGCTTGAGTTCACATGTAGGTGGGGAGATGAGAAGAGAGAACATAAAAACCAATGAAATCAAAGCAAATAGAAGAAAAAATAACCAAAACCAAACCAAACCACCACCACCACCACCACCACCACCACCACCAACAACAACAACAACAACAACAAAACCCACAAGATATCCAATATGAACTCAGTTCAAATATTCCAAGAGAATGTATATGTGATTCACACAAGACTACTTTGCCAAAAAGCCTGGGTATTTACACAATTCCTTTCTTGTATTGATTGTAGCATGATTATCTTCAGCCTAACCAATATCACCTCTGATATTTCTACAGCAAAACTAGTTAATCCAGTCCCAGGACTTCATTTTTCTGGCTTGCAGGCATACAAGTAGAGTCTGACACTGACCTAGTTCTTGGATTAGAAACTCTTCCCTCCCTATCCCCTAGGCATGATGGCAAATTTGGCAGTTGGGTTTAGTGGCAACTGAGGGATCACCAAGTCAGGGCTAGGCTCACTCTCTGGTCAGTGTTCTCAGGGGTCTGCAATTGCTTTCACACAGCCACTTGGAATTCTCCAGGTAATGTCAATCCCTGGAATGCAACCACTTAGCTCTTTGCTTAAAGTAGAAGTCTGAAGATTTGTTAGGGCATGTGTGTCCAACCTCTGAAAGCTGCAGTCCCTGCCATTTCATGCAAGGTGTAGGTGATATTCCTTTACCCTTAATGAATACTGGTGGAGATTCTGCAAGGGATGGCACAAAGCACAATTTCTTCTTGGCTGCTATGTCATAACACCTATGTGTCTGCACAATTCCCTTCTTGTCTTAGTTGCAGTCTGGTTGTATGTGGCCACCTGTGTTCTCCATAGATAGTCATATGCTCTGGTGACTGCGGTGGCACAGTAGCATACAAAGCAGGAACAGAGGTGAGTCAGCCTGTGGTTGGGTGTGGTTGCCTGTGACTTGGTGGTGCAGCAGACATACAAGATTCCTTCTAGGTGGTTCAGATGCACTGCCTATGACTCTGCTGAATAGTAGTTGTGCAGAGCTAGCACCAGGTGGCCTGGGTGTGCTTTCCTGTGACTCAGCAGTCAATGTGAACAACAGGTCTATTTAGGTGAGTTCTGGGCCTGTACATGCACATGCTGGTGAATCAACTAGTGATCTGGACAGGTAAGCTCCTGGACTTCATTTTCAGAGAGGATACCCTTTGCTTGTGTATCCTCTCTTTGAGCTGAATTTGGTAGAGGAAGGGATCCCCAGCCTGAAGTACATGTTGGAGTGGAGAACAAAGGAATTCAACATTTCTCAGAGTTTAAGAGGGGGCTATGTGCTGGAGGGGCATGGTGAATGCAAAGTCTGTCCCAAGAACATGATCCCTGCAGCACTAGACCAGTGCCTCAGGCTTTTACCCTTATTATCAAAATGTCTGCTCCGTGGTGCAGTGGCGTGTGAGGTGGGCATAAGTGCTGCAGCCACCAATTCTTTTTCAGTTGTATGTTTGATTTGATCTATATACATAAGAATTCTTATTAATTTTCTCTTTCAGTATGAAAGCCTCTCCACCCTTCAGAATACATACTTTCTTTTCAGTTAATCTTCTCTGAGGTTCTCTGATGTGACTTCTCCTTTAGTTAGCCAGTCTGAATCTCCCCACAGCTGAGTAATTTCAAAAGTTTTCAGTTTCACCAAGAAGGAAGCTCGTTTAGAGTTTAATACTCTAAAGTTTAGGCCAGGTAAATCTTGGTTGCTGAAAAGATTAGCATTTAAAAGAAGCCCAGTACCTTGTATTGTGACAATAGGTAATCTTCTTGGAAAGCATCCAGGGAATCAGAAAGACCCCTAACTACCAGACACAGGTTCCAATATTGAAAGCCTTTGTTTTGAGAAGAGATTTCCATAGAATTCAACTCATTAATGGCCAGGTAGGAAAGAATTTCCTGGAGTTCAACAATTGAGGCACTCAGAGGCCTTTGCAGCCATGATCAAATAGAGCTTGGTTACACATTGAGCTGGTTGGAGACCTTGGAATCATCTACATTTTGCTGGTTTAACAGGCATACAGAATACAAGAGTTGTGGTGCTGTGAAGGCTTCATTTGTGATTTCAGAAGAGGGCCTGGGAGATCAGGTAGTGTGGCTCTGAGGGGATAGTGTAAAGCAGTAAGAGTAAATCTGGAAGTACAGTGGAGACCCCAGGATTTTGGAAATTTTAGGAATATGGAACACTGACTGAGCAGCAGAGGGTGAGCATATGTCTTGCAACCATCAATTCTATAAAGGTTTGGCCACCCAAGACATTTGGAGTTAATATCTTTCCCTCAGATTCTGGACACAAAACCACATAATTTAATGTTTGTCCTGTTTCATTTCAGTATTACTTTAGTCACATTGTTTTCTACCCCCTTATTTTTCTCCTTTGGAATGAAAATCTTTACATTGTGCCATTTTATATTAGCAATGTTTAACTTTCTGTGTTAGTTACTTTTCTATTATTGCTGAGACAAAATACCCAACACCCAAAGTTAGAGGAGGAGGGGTTTATTAGGTTTACAATTCATGGATGTATTTACAATTCAGTCCATAATCGGCTAGCTATGAGGCAGAGATGGCAAAGCGTTATCACAGAGGAGAAACAACATGGTTTGCACAAGGTAGTAAGGCAATAAGAGAGCTTCACTGCATCTTTCTGCCTCTTTTAGTCCAAACTACCCCAATTAGGGTGGTGCTAAACCACCCACTCATGTGTAGTGGTTTAGTAATCAGATGTCCTTAATCCCAGCATTGCACATTCCAGATTCATCTACCTTTGACCAAATGAGGCTTTGGGGGAACATCAAGACCCAAACAATAGCATTCTGACCCTGGCCACCAAAAGACTCATGCATATACCTTGATGCAAAAGGCATTTAGTCCATCTTTAAGAGTTGTCAAAGTCCTAACAGTTTCAGCATTGCTGAAAAGTCCAAGTCCCAAGTCTCCTCTGAGATGTAAGGCAAATGTTTAGCTGCAAGCCCCTGTAAAAATGAAAAGAAAGTTAAACACTTCCAAATTTCAATGGCCCGAGATAGACATTTCCATTCCAAAAGGTACAAATAGGGGGATACAAAGGAATGGGAGCAAAATCCAAAATCAAGCAAGATGTCTCTCATTTGAGGTAGTCTGTGGCAAGTGGTGAACTCCAAAGGGCTTGGGTGGCTCTGTCCCCAAGGCACTTCTGGTAGTTGTAGCTACCATGGCTTCTCTCTTGCAGTAGCTCTGCTCCCTCCTTGCAGTTTTCCTCAGGCAATCCATGCTTCTGGCTACTCCAAACTTCTGTGGTCTTCATTGCACCTTTGGCTTCACCCTCACATTTTTACAGACTTCCGTCTCAGGGACAGACTGCCTGGTCTCCCAGGCCTTCTTCTGAAGTCTGGGTGGAAGCCTTCCTAACCCCACAATTCTTTCATTCTGCATGTACCTAAAACCAGCACCATGTGGATGATACCAAGGTCTGCTGGGAGCTGGAGCAGTAGTATCCAAGCTTCCTTCTCTCCTGGCTGTATGGGTTCAGTGCCTGGATCACTGAACACTCGGAACCCAATCGTGAGGAACAAATTCTCTAGGCTGCCACCATTCTGGAACATGGTGCTCTGAGGCTTTCTTCTCAAAGCAAAATCTTTCACCTTTGCAACTCTTAAGACCGCAAAAGGTGGAGTCCTGGTGCTTCCTGTGATGTCCTCAGGCCATCTTTTCTAATCTCCTGTTCCTTCTCAGCAATCAAGATCTCCTCTGTTCTATCTTTGCAGTCCACAGATTCACTGGAGCTTCCTTTCTGGCCAAACTCAAAATATTTTCAATCATTCTGTGGGGTTCCTCACTCTGGATTCTCCATATAGATCTGGCTAAAAGCCCCCAGCAGTAGCTACACCACTGCCTCAATATTCGACTGCCTTGAAATTTCTTCTACAAGATTAAGTAGTTCACTGCCCCTAATCTCAGTCTCAGGCAAAGTCTCTGAACACTAACAAAATGCAGACAAACTTTCTTCCAAACCATAACACGCATCATCTGGAGTTCAACTGCCAATGCAGTCCTTCTTTCCAGCAGAAATTTCCTGAGCCTGGTCTTTACTGGCTTTCTGGTCTTCTGAGCTCTGAGCAGAATCTCCCATACAGAACAGCCTAAGGCATTCCAGCTCTACATTTGTAGCTAATATCTCTAAATCTTTCCTAACTCTTCCTCTTCCCACAAGCCAGTTCCAAAGGCTGTTGAGCCACATGGCCAGGTAATGTCACAGCAGCAACTCCACTTGTCTGGTACCAAAATTCTGTGTTAGTTACTTTTCTCTCATTGTTGAGACAAAATACCTGACATGCAAAGCTGAAGGGGAAAGGGTTTGTTTGGCTTACAGCTCATAGAAGTTTCAGTCCATAATTGTATGGCTCCAAGGCTGGGATGGCAAACAAGCATCATAGAGGAGGAAAAAAATGGCATGCACAGGCAGCAAAAATAACAAGAGAGAATCACCATATCTTTCTGTCACTTTTATCCCATCCAGACTCCCGGTATTGGGACAATGCTAAACCACTCACTCATGTGTAGTGATTTAGTAATCACATGCCCTTAATCCCAGCATCTTACATTTCAGATTCAGCTACCTCTGATCAAATGAGGTTTTGGGGGTGACACCGAGACCCAAACCATAGCACTTTCTTTTGATATTTATAGGTCCTCACTGCTAAAAGTTGCCTTAAATCTTTGGACTTGGACTTTTCAGCAAAGCTGGTATTGTTAAGACTTTGGCGACTCTTAGAGATGGAGGAAATACATTTTGCATAAAGACATGTAAGTGAGTCTTCTGGGGTTCATGGATAGAATATTATGGCTTATATCAAGAATGTCCTGCAAAAGCCTCGTGTGCTTATAGGCAGTTCTTTTGGAAAAAGATTGAACCATTAAGGTGCTATAGGCGACATGTTAAAAGGTGGGTCTTCCAAAAAACTCTGCCAAAATACTTCTAGACTTAATTGACAGCTGCAGTAGAGTACCTGGATACAAGGTATCACTCAAAAACAACACTCAAAAAACAACAGCCTTCTTGTACACAAATAACAGATTCACTGAGAGAGAAATTAGGGAAATAATTCCTTTTACAATAGCATCACCCAAAAATAAAATATGTAGGAATCAATCTAACAAAGGAAGCAAAAGACCTCTACACTGAAAACTGGAGCACTCTGACAAAAAAGATCGAAGAGAATATAAGAAAATGGAAAGACATCCCTTGTTCCTGGGTAGGAAGAACCAATATAGTGAAAATGGCCATACTTCCAAAACTGATATATAGATTTAGTGCAATGCCAACTGGAATTACAACAATATATTTCACAGAACTAGAGAAAACAATCCAAAAATACCTTTGGAACCAGAAGAGACCTAGAATAGCAAACACAATTCTAGGCAACAGAGACATGGCAAGGGATGTCACAACTCCCAACTTGAAGCTATACTACAAAGCTACTGTGATAAAAACAGCATGGTGTTGGCAAAGAAATAGACCTGAGGATCAGTGGAATAAATTAAAAGATGCAGAAACAACTCCAGACATACTCAGCCACCTCATCAATGACAAAGGAGCCAGCCACCCTCATTAGAGGAAAGATAGCCTATTTAATAAATGGTGCTGGAAAAACTGGATTTCAACCTGCCAAAGGTTAAAACTAGACCCATACCTATTATCATGCAGTAAGCTAAGATCGAAGTGGATTAAAGATATAAGTATTAAAACAGAAACCCTAAACTTGCAGGAAGATAAGTTAGGTAGAACTCTTGAAGACACTTGCATAGGAAAAGACTTTATGAACAAAAGCTTAGTAGCATAGGAAGTAGCACAAAGAATCAACAGCTGGGATCTGATCTTATTAAAAAGCTTCTGTACTGCAAGAGAAACCATGAACAGAGCTAAGAGACAACCTACAATGTGGGAAAAAAAAATTAGCAGCTGTAACTCTGACAAAGGACTACTATCTACACTATATAAAGAATTAAAAAATCAGAACTCCCAAATGTAAAGATCCAATCCCAAAATGGCCATCTGAAATGAACAGATATTTCTCAGACAAAGAAGTAAAAGCAGCAAATAAACATTTGAAAAAATGTTCAACATGACTGGTCATGCTAAAGATGCAGATGAAAACAACCCTGAGATTCCAACTCACCCCAGAAAGAATGGCTGCTATCAAGAAATCAACCAATAACAAATGCTGGCATGGCTGTGGGGAGAAAGGAACACTTCTCTGTTGCTGGTAGGAGTGCAGGCTGGTGCAACCACTGTGGAAATCAGTATGGAGATACCTCAAAGAACTAGGACTAGAGGTCCCATTTGACCCAGCTATTCCCCTGCTGGGTATTTTCCCCAAAGAATTAAAAGAATCATACCACAGTGATATATGTCCACCCATGTTGTAGTGGCACAGTTTGTAATAGCTAAAGCTTGGAAACAGCCCAAGTACCCATCAACTGGAAACTGGATAAAGAAGATGTGTTTTTATTTTTTTATAAAATGGAGTACTACTCAGCCATAAAGAACGAGAAACTAGAGTCATTTATAGCTAAATGGATGCACATTGAGGCCATCCTCTTAAGTGAAACAAATAGGACACACATGTGTAAATACTGAATAGTTTCTCTAGTGTGAGAAACTGAAAGTGTAAATAAGGATTAAAATGATTAAAATGAATAATTGATAATTTGAAATAGGAAGAAAAGTCCAATGGGGTAGGGGTGATGGGATGGGAAGGGGAAAGGAAAGAAGGGAAAGAAAAGTTATGAGAAAAGAAAAAAATGGAAATGAAATCTATGTAAATATGGAAGGGTGGAGGCGGTGAAGGGCGCACAGGTAATGGGTAGAAAATAAGAACCAAGATACATCATGTACAGGTAAAAGCACTCAATGACAAATGTAAACATATTCTATGTCTAAAATGTACCAATGTACCAAAGAATTTAAGAATAAAAAAAAGTTTTTGCATTTATAACCATTAGGTATGTCAGGCTATAATTTTTGTTCTTCTTGTGCACTTGACAAGTGTCGATGACTGGTTTATAATGAGGATGAATAGTATATAGGATGAGTATGAAAAATGTCTCACACATTCAGCTCTACAAAATAGCTTGAGATGCATAGATATTAGTTCATATTTTAAAGTACAGAAAAATTTAGCAATGAAATCCTTAACTGCATAGGACTTTTTTATTGGAAAATATTTTATCACTAAACTTTTCTTTACTTGTAATTGGCATGTATAGTTACATTAATATCTTTGTAGCTCAGTTTTGTTATGTCATATGTTATACAAAATTTTGTCCATTTGTAGGTATTCTATTTATTATATAATTTTTCAACATATTCTCTGTTGATCTTTCAAATTTCTGTGATACCAATTGTTATGGGTCCTTTTTATCTCTTATTTTATTTTCATCTTTTCCTAGTTGGTTAGTCTAGGTAAAACCTTGTACATTTTATCTTTTGAAAGAGCAACTTTTTGTTTTATTGATTCTTTGTATTGCACTCTTAGTCTTTATTTCACGTAATTTCATTCTGATGTTCATTATTTCTTTCCTTCTACAGAGGTGTTCTTTATATTCTATAAGACATTGTGATGCATGATTAGGTTTTTGTTTTAAATATTTCATTTTAAAATGTAAACACTTATTGCTGTAATTTCCCTCTTAGTTTTCCTTTAAACCACAGGTTTTGGCATTATATATGTTTATTTTCTTCTTCTTTTGTGTCATTGTGTTACTGGGGATTTGGCCTTTACACTAATTTCTTTTGAGATAAGATTTCCTAAAGTCACTAAGTTGCCCACGCTCAGCTCAAACTCTTCCAGAGTACTAGAATTGTATGCATGCAACATCATTACCAGGTTCCATTTTCATTTTATTCATGGGATTTTTATTTTTAATTTCATTTTAATTTAATTCATTTTATTTTATGTTAACAATACATGCATTTTACAATTATCTTAGGAAGTTAGTACAGGTACATAATACAGCTTGTTTCTTTTTAAAATTTTTTCCCTCCCTCCTTTCTCCCTCCTCCTCTAGTTCTCTCCCCCTTTTCATTCTTGTTTGTATTGTTAATCTTAGTTCATGTTTATGGCATATAATATTTACATTCATTGAAGTTACTAGGACTGTATGACTATCTGAAAGAGATCCATCCCCTTGTGTCATTCTATCATTCCTTTATTTTTGTCTCATATTTAAATATTGCATTGTTTCTCTGATGTGAGAAACTGAAAATGTAAAGAAGGACCAAAATGTATAATAGATATTGGGAAATAAGAAGAAGAGGTTTAAACAGGAAGCAGAACAAGGGAGAGGGAGGGGGAAAGTAAAAGGAAAAAAGAGAATAGAAGGAAAGATGGAAACAATGCTTTTCTAAATAAATAGGGGAAGAGGGATTGAATGGAGTGCAGAGGATTGGGGAAAAAAGAATCAAGATACATTATGTACAGTTACAAATTCACAGTGATGAACGTGATCTTTATGTATATCTAAAATGTACTAATGAAATTAATTTTAAAAAGAAAGAGAAGCCTTGGGCACTACAAACACTAGAAGTGCCATAGGGGCAGAGCCTCCCAATCACTTTGGAGTTCAAAGCTTGCCACAGATTGCTGGGGATGCTGAATGTGCCACTACAGTATTTAGTGTTGGGTCTGCTAGAATTTGGTGCCAATTTATTGCCATTCCTTTCCATCTCCCTATTTGTACCTTCTGGAATGGTAATGTCTGTCTTGTGCCATTGTATGTTAGAGGTGTTTAACTAACTTTCATTTAATTTGTACAGGGGCTCACAGGTGAGATTGCCTTAAATCTCAGAGACTTGATTTAGACTTTTTAGTAATGCTGAAACTGGCAGGACTTTGGAAACTCTTAGAGCTAGAGTACCCAGCATAATGGTGCATGCCTGTAATCCCAGCACTTGGGAGGCTGAGGCAGGAGGATTGCCATGAGTTTGAGGCCAGCCTTGGCTACATAATTCAAGACTAGCCTGAATTTTAGAGCAAGATTCTGTCTCAAAAAAAAGGAGCTAGACTAAATGCCTTTTGCATAAAGGGATGTTCATGAGTCTTTAGGGGGCAAAGGGTAGAAAGTTATGCCTTGTGTGAAGATGTTCCCCCAAAGTCTCCTGCGGTCCTAGATGGTGTTTTTCAGAGATGGTTAGATCTAGAATTTGTGCTTCTGGGGTCAGGGAGTGTGATTACTAAATTAGTCCATGGATTGGTTTGGCATAATTCTGGGAATGGATAGTGTGAAGGCCCTCCCTGTGTGTGAGTGCTACCAACCCTTAAGGTGGATAGCACAGATAAAACATAAGGGACAGAAAGAGGGCTGCTGTTGTACGCTTGCTGCTTGCTACTTCTATGCTTTGCTGCCTTCTGCCTGCCATAAACAGTTTGTTCTCCATGACGTCCTTCTGCCTTGATACCCTGTCTTAGACCTAACCAACTATAGACTGAATCTTCTACAAACTGAGTTATAATAAAACTTTTCTCCTTTAACTTTGGGTATCAGATGTTTTATCTCAGCAATGATAAAATTAACTAAGAGATTTAGTCTGCTTTTGAAGCTTTCAATTGATTTTTTGACAATTATAACACTGTGTAGTTCAGGCTGGCCTTGAACTCACTATGTAACCTCAAACTCATGGTCAAACTCATGGCAATCCTTCTACTTCAGCCTCCAGAGTGCTGGGACTACAAGTATCAGCCACCATGCCCAGCTTTCAACTGATTTTTATTGTCTGACTTCTTGAGCTCTTTATTTATGAAATTTCTGATAGGTTCTTTCTCAAAATCTCTCACTATGCTAAATTTCTTATTCATATCTTTCATTGCCTTCCTAATTTCATTTACTTGTTTATCTGCATTCTATTGGGATTATTAAGCTATTAAGTATTATTCTGTTGTATTCTCTAGCTGGTCTTGCATCTGCTTCAACATATTTAATATTTGTTATTAAAGTAATGATCATTAAAAGATATCACATTAGTTTTTCATAATTCTTGTGATTCTATGCTGAAATTTGTGTATCTGGTGAAATGGATATCTCTAACATTTTTATGGTATGGCCTTCTGAGTAAGTGGTTTTCTCCTAAAAGTGTGCATGTTGTTGATCTTTTTTGTTAACACCTGGGAAATTAGTAAAGCACACTTCTGGGTTTTTGTCTGTGAGGATGTTTCTAGGGATGAATGGCTGTAGGATAAATAGCAAACTGTTGGTAGAGGCGATTTGTCTTGAAGCCAGATGACACCACCCAATGTCTCACAGACTGGGGTCCCAGATAGAAGAAAATCACAAGAGAAATGCCCACCAGCAGCACAAGAAATATCTCTTTCTCTCTCTCTCTGTCTGTCTCTGTCTCTCTCTTTCTCTCTTTCCATGTCTCTTTCATTCTCTCTGTCCTTTTGCCTACATCTATATCTATGTTTGTATCCTTTTTCTCTCTTTTTCTGACTGTTTTTCTACCTGTCTCTCTGTCTCTGTCTTTCTCTCTCTCTCTCTCCTCGCCTTCCTGGTTGCCATGGAGTGAGCATGCTTATACTGCCATGCATTTTTAAGTGATATATTGCCACACCACAGGCCCAGTAACAATGGAACCAGCAGATCATGAATGGAAATTGTAGAAACTATGAGCCAAAATAAGTCTTTTTTTTTACAATTATTATTCCCAGATATTTTGTCACAGTGATGGAAAGCTGAATAATACAGTGTATTTTACAATATTAATTTGTTATGTAATGTTGAGTTTATTTCCAACTGGGCAACATATTGTAATCTTGGTGTAGCTTCTATAGCTGTAATCAGTGAGTTTGGGCACACTGCACACTGCATTAGAGTTAGAGAGACTTACTGTTTCTGTGGGTAACAAAAGAGAGGAGACATTCTAGCAGAACAGGGAAGTGTGGTGAAGCCAACAGTGTGGTGTTCACCTTGTGTGTTTACTCTTACAATGAGAGTCATGACCCAAAATCAAGTAATAGGCATTTCCTATGATACTGTTGATTTTAGTTCTGTTACTTGAAGGGATCTCTGACTCTGGTTTCTCCCTCTAGTAGTGGTAAGGGAAATGTTGTACTTGTCTTCTGATTAAACACTGGTGTAGGTGCAAATGTTTCATAGGGAGAAGGGCTCCAAGCACCTCTAGTGTGGCATTCACATCACATCTTGTCAGCAGTGCATGATCACTCAAGGTGCAGGAGTGAATTATGCAAGAGACTTACATACATGTAGCTGTGATTAAAACTGTGTGCTTCCTCTCTGCTGTTACTATGGGAATGCCTTCACAGAAATAATACTTCAGACTCCCAATCCAGCTGTGCACATCTAAGGATGAGGCTACAGCTATGGGTTTCCCCCATTTCTTCCAGTTCATGGCTGAACCTGGACAATATTCTTCTCAGTTGAGATGTTCACAGGAAACAAGTCAGAGCAGATTAGAGATGGCATGGAGTCAATTTTCTTGATGGATCTTATTCTGTTAACTCCAGTGATTGGCTAACAGCCAAAGTTTTGGTAGTATTACTTCTGTCCATCCCAGCACAATTCTGAGGTGAAGGATCAGTGGAACTGCAGAGTTCTGTCTTCACAATGTTAACAAGTGCCCATGTGTAGTGCTTCAAGAGGAATGACAGGAACATTGTGGGTATCTACCTTGAGTCCTGGCACCCAGGCAAAGCTGGAAACTGTTGGCAAATCATTCAGTCCTGGAGAGAAAACCCCTCAATCCTGTGGTTCTTGAGGATTGTACCCTCCACTCTCCTCCATTTCACAACACCTATTTCCCACATTGTAGTACTTTGAGCCAGGATTTTTTCAGTTACTCTAGTGAGACAAATTTGTTTTGTGAAGCCGCTATCGACTGAGACAGTGCAATGGAATGTGTACAGGGTCTATGGCATGTGAACATGCAGGGATTTCTGGCTTCTAGAGCAGTCAAATTCAAATAGTAGGTTTCTTCTGAAGATGACATCTGGCTATAACAGCTTGGTGATTCACTGAGAGATGAAGTAAATTTTTTTCCAAAGCCAGGCTACCGTGTAGATTTCAAGCCTCTTATCTATTTAGGCTATAAGCCTATAAAAGTTGTGAAACTTCGCAATAGCTAGGATTGCCAGTTCTGAGAATTTTGGGGCCTCTCTTTCTTTTACCTTTACCCCTGCAGAAGGGAGACACCCTCTCTCCCAGCAATGTAGCTGACACAACAGGTATTAGGATAATTTGTTTCTCTGGCTATGCTGCTGCTCCAGATCTCTGTATTTTAGGTAATATCTATTTCTTGCTGTTGAATTTCAATGTTGTCCTGAAGTCTCTATTCTCAATATGTAGCTATAAAACATTGTTTTGTTTCTTTTTAAAATAAACAGGTGAGAGGTAGACACCTATATTCAGCCATATTGGTGATCTTTCCCTCTTATTTATTTCTGTTGCTTAATTACTTACCTAGAATATCCAGTACTACTCTAAATGGAAGTACTGAATGTGCATATCATAGTCTTGTTACTGACCAAAAAGCAACAGTATCTAGTTTTTCATCATAAAATAAGTTACCTGTGAACTTTTCATAGTTATCCATATCAGATTGAGGAAGTTCCCTTCTCTTCCTATGTTTTAAAGTTTTTGTCATGAAATAGTGTTAATTTTTTCCAAAAGCTTTCTCAGAAACTACTGGGATGATCATATAATTTTTGGTTTTTATTCTATTTTAGTCTATTGAAATAATGTACTACAGTTTTTAGATGGTAAGACAACTTTGCTGAAATAAATCCCATTTGATTATGACATATAATACTTTATATGTTCTTGGATTCCATTTGCTAGTGAAATTGCGAGTAAATTTTATTTTTATAATCATAGTTTTGAATTTCCATTTCAAACTCTTTTTATTTTTTTGTCTTTAAATTTGGGAGGTCTGATCTTTTTAAGTTCTTTATGGATTGGAGATAGTAGGCCTTTGTCTGAGGAAGAGCAAGTGAAGATATTTTACCACATTGTGGGTTGTCTCTTCACACTGCTGCTGGTTTCTCTTGCTGTGCAGAAGCCTTTTAATAAGAAGAGATCCCACATGTTGATTGTTTGTGCTAGTTCACAGGCAACTGAGGTTTTGTTCATAAAACCTTTTCCTACACTGATGTCTTCAAGGGTTCTACCTAACCTCTGTTCCAACTGGTTCAGAGTTTCTATTTTAATATTTAGATCTTTAATCCATTTTGATTTTAGTTTAGTGCATGGTGAGAGATATAGGTCTAGTTTTAATGTTTGGCAAGTTGAAGCCCAATTTTTCCAGCACCATTTATTAAAGAGGCTATCTTTCCTCCAGTGAGGGTGTTTGGCTCCTTTATAGAAGATGAGATGGCTGAGTGTGTCTGGCGTTGTTTCTGCATCTTCTAATTTGTTCCCCTGGTCCTCAGGTCTATTTCTTTGCCAGTACCATGCTGTTTTTATCACAGTAGCTTTGTAGTAGAGTTGCAGGTTGGGGATTGTGATACCCCCTGCCATGTCTCTGTTACCTGGAATTGCTTTCGCTCTTCTGGGTCTCTTCTTGTTCCAAATGAATTTTTGGATTGTTTTCTCGAGGTCTATGAAGTATGCTGCTGGGATCTCAATTGAAATTCCATTAACTCTATATAGCAGTTTTGGAAGTATGGCCATTTTCACTATTAATCCTTACCCAGGAGCAGGGGATATCTGTCCATTTTCTCATATATCTTCAGTCTCTCTTTTCAGAGTGCCATAGTTTTCAGAGAAGAGGTCTTTGATTTCTTTCATTAGGTTGTTTCCGAGGTATTTCAGTTTTTTGGATGCTATTGTGAAAGGAATTATTTGCCCTATTTCTCTCTCAGTGAGTCTGTCATTCGTGTAGAGGAAAGCTATTGATTTTTGTGTGTTGCCCTTGTAACCAGCTACTTGACTGAATTTGATTATTAAGTCTAGAAGACTTTTGGTGAGTTCTTGGGGTCTTCTATATAGAGTATCATGTCATCTGCAAATAATGACAATTTGACTTCTTCATTTCCTATCATTATTCCTTTTATTTATTTCTCTTTTCTAATTGTCGTGGCTAATGTTTCCAGAACTATATTGAACAAGAGTGGCAAGAGTGGACATCCTTGTCTTGTTCCTGATTTTAGTGTGAAGGATTTCGGTTTTTGACCATTAAGTATGATATTGACTGTTGGTTTTTCATAGATGGCTTCTATCAGTTTAAGGTAGAGATCATCTATTCCAATTTTTTGTAGGGTTTTTATCATAAATGCATGTTGGATTTTGTCAAATGCATTTTTGTGTCTATGGAGATAATTATATGGTTTTTGTCCTTGGCTCTATTGATATAGTGTATTACATTGATTGATTTGCATATATTGAACCATCCCTGCATCCCTGGGGTGAATCCCACTTGATCAGGGTGTATGATCTTCTTGATGATCTTCTGTGTTCTGTTTGCCATTATCTTATTAAGGATTTTTGCATCTATGTTCATTAGTCAGATTGGCCTATAGTTCTCTTTTTCAGTTGGGTCTTTCTCTGCTTTGGGGATCAAGGTGATGTTTGCTTCCAGGAATGAATTTGGGAGTACTGCTTCCCTTTCAATTTCATTGAAGACTTTAAACAGTAGTGGCAGTGGTTCCTCTCTAAATGTCTTGTAGAATTCAGCAGTGAAGCCATCAGGGCCTGGGCTTTTCTTAGTTGATAAGATTTTAATTACATTTTCAATTTCATTGGTTGATATTGGGTTGTTCAGAATTTTTAGGCCTTCTTCGTTCAACTTTGGTAATTCCTATATATCTAGGAATCTGTCCATTTCTTCTGTGTTGTCCTTCTTATTGGCGTATAGGTTCTGGAAATAAGTATTGGTGATCCTCTGGATTTCTGCTGGGTCTGTTGTCATTTCACCCTTTTCATTCCTAATTGCATGGATTTGGGCCTTTTCTTTCCTTTTTCTGACAAGTTTGGCTAAAGGTTTGTCAATTTTGTTGATTCTTTCGAAGAACCAACTCTTGGCTTCATTGATTTTTTTGTATTGTTCTCTTAGTCTCCATTGCATTGATTTCTCCTCTGATCTTTATAATTTCCTCCCTTGTATGAGCTTTGGGGTTGTCTTGCTCTTCTTTCTCTAGAAGCTTGAGGTTCAGCATCAGGTTGTTTAATTGGGCTCTTTCTGTTTTCCTAATATGCATATTCACTGCTGTGAGTTTCCCTCGTAAGACTGCTTTCATTGTGTCCCACTGATTCCGATATGTTGTATTGTCATTGTCATTTAATTGAAGGAACTGTCTGATTTCTTCTTTAATTTCCTCTGTGACCCATTGGTTATTCAGAAGTGTGTTGTTCAATTTCCACGTGTTTATGAAATTTTTTGAGTTTCTTTTGCTATGGATCTCCAATTTCATCACACTATGGTCTGATAATATACAGGGGATAACTTCAATTTCTTTGCACTTACTTAAACATGTTCTATGTGTGAGTATGTGGTCTATTTTGGAGAATGTCCCATGTGCAGCTGAGAAGAATGTGTATTCTGATTTTGTGGGGTGGAAAACTCTGTAAACATCTGTTAAGTTCATTTGTTCAAGACTTCGATTAAGTTCTAGTATTTCATTATTATTTTTGTCTAGTTGATCTATCTATTTGTGACAGTGGGTTGTTGACGGCCCCCACTACAATTCTCTTTGTGCATATATGAATTTTCATATCCATTAGTATTTGTTTTATATAGTTTTGTGCAGTAGTGTTTGGTGCATAGATATTTATGATCGTCATCTCTTCCTCTTGGATTCTTCCCTTTACAAGGATGTAGTGTCCTTGTTCATCCCCCTTAATCAGTGTTGGTTTGAAATCTACTTGATCTGCCAAGACGATAGCCACTCCTGCTTTTTTTTGGGTTCCCGTCACATGGAGTATTGTTTTCCAACCTTTAACTTTCAGTCTATGAGTTCCTTTTTGATTTAAGTGTGTTTCTTGTGTGCAGCATATTGTTGGATTTTTCTTCTTGACCCATTCTGCCAGTCTATTTCTTTTGATTGGTGAATTGAGACCATTAATGCTGATGGTTATAACTGAAACGTATTGACTTGTCATTGCCATGACTTTTTCTTTTTGTTGGGTTCTCCCCCTTTACATTTAATTTCTTGTCATGCCAGATGGGTTCATTCTGCTTTGCTTCTTGGGGTTGTGATCCTCAATGTCTGTTCCTAGGATTTTGTGTAAAATTCTTTGGAGTGTTAGTCTGGTGTTCACGGAGTTCCTAAGGTGCTCTTTGTCAAGGAAGTATCTTATTTCTCCATCCATTTTGAAAGATAGTTTTGCAGGGTACATCCATCTGGGTTGGAGGCTGTTTTCTTTTAGGGCTTGGAATATGTCACTCCAAGCTCTTCTTGCCTTGATGGTTTGTGTTGAGAAGTCTGTTGTGATTTTGATGGGCTTTCCTTTGTATGTGATTTGTTTCTTTTCTCTAACTGTTTGTAGAACTTTGTTCTTCTGGTGAGTTTCTGGAATCTTAACAATTGTATGCCTATGTGTAGATTTTTTTGATCAAGGCTATTTGGAGTCCTACATGCCTCACTTATCTGTATGTCAACTCTTTTCCCCTGCTTGGGAAGTTTTCTGCCATTATTTCTGTGAAGAGATTTTTTATGTCATCTGCACTCTTTCTTGTTTCTTCATTGAGCCCAATCAGTCTTATGTTATTCTTCCTTGCATCATCTAGCAGCTGCTGGATTGATTTCTCATGTTCCCTTATAATATTGAAGCAATTTTTCTTTTCCTGGTCACTACTTGCAATCTTCTCTTCTATATCTGAAATTCTGTCCTCACATTGGCTCATTCTGCTGTGTAGACTTTCAATGGAGTTTTTCATCTCCTGGAAATCTATTTCCATCTGTTTTATGGATTCCATTTGTTTCTTATGTTAAGATTCTATCATGTTCCTGAGCTCCTTTCTAGATTTATTAATCATTTCTTGCACTAGGGTCACAATTTCTCCTGTTATCTGAGAAATTATTTCTGATTTCATTTTTTCCAGATCCCCTTTTGTTGCCAGTTCAGTGGGTCCAGGTGGTTGAGTATCAGAGTGTTCCATCTCATTTCCCTTTGGGGTTGCTGTAGGTGATCTGGAAGTCTGGTTTTGAGACTTATTTATGTGTTTTCTCATTTCAACTGGGGCAGGGGTTCTGTTAGCGCCTGCACGGATTACCTCCTCTGAGCTGGGAGAGGTGGGCCAGGGGCCAGGAGCAGCAGTAGGGATGGTGGCTCAAAAGCCCTTTCCTGTGGGCTGGGAGCAGTGGGAGTGATGGTGGCCAGGAAGCCCCTTCCTCTGGACCAGAAGCAGTGGGATGGCAGCTCAGAAGCCCCTACCTCTGGGCTGGGAGCGGTGGCAGGGATGGTGGCCTGGAAGCCCCTTCCTCTGGGCCAGGAGCAGCAGGACTGAAGGTGGCCCAAAAGCCCTTTCCTCTGGGCTGGGAGCAGTGGGAGTGATGGTGACCGGGAAGCCCCTTCCTCTGGACCAGGAGCAGTGGGACGATGGCTCAGAAGCCCCTACCTCTGGGTCAGGAGCAGCGGGAGTCACTACCGTGGTCTGGTGGTCTGGTGGTCTGGTGTCCTCTGTGTCTTTGTAGTGTGGAACCAGGTGGTTGTCCGGAGGAGCCGGGGCGGGGTGGGGGTGGGGCTGCTTCCAGTGGATTGTTGTGAGGGTGTGGGCTGATTCCGAAAGTTAGTTTCTTTGGTCTGAATTTTTTTCCTTTGTGTATGGACATACTAACTCTACTTCTTTGTCAGACATTGCTGGCTGAGGAATTAGATGTGACTGGTTAATTAAAATATCCTATGGCACATGGAAAGAACAGTTCCCAAAGGCTTGCCCATGGACTTCTCATGAAAGCTTTTCAATAGATTGTCCCTGACCTGATGTTAGCCTGAGGAGTGGGTGATACAAAAATGAAAGTTCAATTTGAGATTTTGCCACTGTGTCCAATCTTGCACTGTGGCCCACCTTTGCACGGTAGGGTCTACATTTTTTCCTACTTTTATTTGGCCCAAAGTGGCTCTGCAGAGCCTGCTTTTTTCCCTACCTTTAATAAAAGTTTACTACTATTTATGCTTATCTTGACCAATTCTTTTCACAGGACAAAAAGAATCTAGAAACTACCTCCAGAAGGAGACTCCAATATCTCAAAACCCAGTAATATAATTCATGAGCCAGCCAGAAAATCAGGTAAGGACCTTTGGAAACATTTCTTTGTTTCTCTTTCAGCTATTAAGAGGCCTACAGGTCTGCCTCAAGTTTCTTTCCCCTTTCCTTTCTTTTTCTCCTTTGTGGCTACTTTGTGAGTATGAGTTAAATAGCCAGAGACCCTGTTATTATGCCCTTTTGTCCTCATATTTTTAAATAGACTTGTTCTTTGTGATACTTTGCTCAGCTTTCACATTCTTTGGGGGAAAATAGTTGTTGGTAACTTGGTACTCTGCCTGAATAGCCACTTATGCCAAAGGTTTGTCTGTGCTTTTCCCTTAGACGGAGTTTTCTTTCTCAGGGCATTATTGTATCTCAATTCCATTTTGGTTTGTTGCATGAATCAGCCAGGTGGTTTCAACCATCTTTGTTTTCAAGTGGCCTGATGGTCACCAGAAAATCTCACCCATACAGATAAGAGTTAAACCTCTGATTTAAATGAACATGTGGGCTTCCCCCTTCTTTTCTTTTGAGTTAGGCTCGATCTTTCCCTTACTTCATCTAACAAAATGCAGGTAGTTGAGTAATGTATACCTGACAGCATGTGTAGAACCAAAGAATAGCCAGTAAAGCTTAATTCAAGTGACAGTGAATCAAAGGTAGAATAATCCTTGTTTTTAAGATTTTTACTTCATTTTTTTTAATGAAAAGAGACTTTTCTGTCTTCATTGCCTTAAACAAAACACCAAAGTTTTTACTATTGGGGTAAATGCAAGAGATACTGTTTCTTGAATGGCTCCACCTTGCTTAAGTAGAGCCATCAAGTGGCTCAAAGTGCCCAAGGCAGTCACAAAATACTGTTTCTCAAGTGGCTCCACCCTGCTTTA
Organism: Heterocephalus glaber; assembly: GCF_053883595.1. Classification (NCBI taxonomy): domain Eukaryota; kingdom Metazoa; phylum Chordata; class Mammalia; order Rodentia; family Bathyergidae; genus Heterocephalus; species Heterocephalus glaber. The sequence continues at coordinate 3,967,914 of NW_028258473.1, read as the reverse complement.
GTAAACCATAAAGTAGCTCTACAGTTGCTAAAGGAATCCCAGTTGTGAGGGATTCCACCTTGATCTCATGGCAGTTTAAAGGACTAGATAGAACATTAATTGGCTCAACCCCCATCACTAAGGAGGCAGAGGGCTCTACATAGAGGCAAAAAAAAAACCCTCAGTAGGGCTTTCTTTATGCTTCTATGCAAGATTCTGTTTTCATTCTAACTTCAATGAGAGACATCTGTCTAGTGAATACTTAAGTCTCAGATGAAATGCTTTGTGGGCTCCCAAGGTCTCCTTCTGCATGGGACACCATATTTACCACCTGAATCCTAGTTGTGTCTCTCTATAGGCCTCAAAACAACCTCATTAACCATGCCATGCAGATTTCACTAACTTCACTACTTGATCAGTGGGAAAGGTTTGACCCTGCCAATTTAAAAAGGAATGGCTTATCTAATAATGCAACACAGTTTGGGTTCAGTATTAACTAGGAAATAGGTTGAGATGAGTACACAGGTTAGCAGTTTAATTTATGATACCACTTTTCATTAAAATGTTTCTGCTTTAAGCATAGAAGTTGAAATGAAATCCATTATATTAAGGCTTTTGCGACTCTTTATCTCAGGAAAAGCCAAGAAATTATGCTATTTAGAGTGGGGCTCAAGGAAGAGAGAGATATCATTGATGATCCTGTCCTCAGACCCACATCTGTCTCTCCGGGCTATATGGTTCTCTCCTATCTGTTTAATGAAACTTCAGATGTGATCCCAGGCAAGTATGACTCAATTGCTCTACATGGCCTTTTCCATGCTCAACAATTGATATCTGTAGGAGGATTATAAAAGCTAGAATTATAGCTGTTGCAACTGGCAATGCTTTAAACTCACCCAGATCATCTAAGAGAAAACCTAATGATGATCAAGGACAAAAAGACTGAACACTGGGCATGTGATTTCATCAAGCCACTGCCTGGGTCGTGCTCTGTGTGTGAGGCAGCCAATGTGCCTGACTCATGACAATAGATGTTTGACTGTCCCTGCCCTGAAAGAGGGGCTAATCCAACCAAAACCCTCATTTTCTCCTCTGATGAGTCCCAAGGGAACTTACAGTGCCTTGCCTATGGATATTACCATCCCTTACATGGAACACTTGGTAGTACTGGATGTCTTGGATGAGCCGATTCAATTACTTCATTCTAGTTTGACTTACTTCTCTGGAAAACCTGTCTCTAGGTTTCTAGCCATAGTTGGATTTGAGAGAATCCATAGTAAGAAATTCTTTACTCCTGCTCTGACATGTCACTTTAAAGGTCAAATGTTTAACCATGTGTTTCTAATTGTTCTACAGTGTCCTAATCTTTTGTTAGAAAGACATTTACTAGAAAAATTGGGGGTAATTCTCAAATTAAGGCAAAAGCCAAAATGGATATTACCTGTTGGGACTACACCAGGTCTCTCTGCCCAAATTAACCAAGAGGTGGATCCTGCTGCATGGTGTAATAAAATACCTGATTTAAGAAAATCTTTCTTCCTCTACATATAAAAAAAGAGAAGAATTGTTTTGGTTGCTTTTACCCAGAGGCTAGGCCAGGAGTTCTGCACAGTGGCATACTTTTTAAAAGTTAGATGGAGTGGCTGCTACATGAACACCCTGCCTGAGAGCAGTAGCAAATATAGCTATGTTTACAGTGAAAGCTGCAAAACTAATTTTAGGACAGAAACTAGAGGTCCTAACTCCCCATCAGGTCACAGCATTTCTTGAGACCCAAAGGTTACTTGTGGTTAACAGAGGAATGGGTTTCCAAGTATCAGGCTATTCCCCGAGATACCCCAAGAATATTTTTAAATGAACTACTCTTAATGCTGCCTATCTGACTGCTACAGGCACAGAAGTTGGCCACTCTTGTGAACAAATGATTTCCAAGACCTAAGCAAGCATGAAAGACATCAGTGATATGCCCCTCCAAGACTCTGAGGATGTGTGGTTCACTAATGGAGAAGCTTTGTTCAAGAAGGACATCAAAAGGCAAGTTATGCAGTTGTCAATTCACAACAGGTCATTGAGGCTAGTTTTTCCAAAGGTTCTTCTCTCAAAAAGGCAGAGCTCATAGCTTTTACTCAGGCATTGATACTTAGAAAAGGCAAGAAGATATATATCTATACAGACACAAAATATGCCTTTCTGGTGCTACATGTTCATGAGGCAATCTGAAAAGAAGAAGCTTGCTGAATAATAAGCACTACAACCCTTAGAAATAGTCTATCTTCCCAAGCTGGTTGCGGTCATTTATTGCAAGGGATCCCAAAGAGACATATCTAAAGTCTCCTTGGAAAATGAAATGGCTGATAGGGTTGCAAGAAGGGCAGCTCTACAGGCTCTAAAGACCCTAGCCTTATTCCCATTTCCTGAGGAACCATTATGGTCCTCCCTTCAAGAGACATCCTGACACCTTAAAAATTCTACATGAAAAATAGTCACCAGAATTTTCAAAAGAATAGGAATAAAGCTATTTCTGAGGACCTCTGGAAGACCTGAGGATTCTCTTTAGAAAGCAAGACTCCAGTATTTCTATAGGTAAAGATAAGTGGAGTCCAGTATGTGGGTAATCTTGCAAAGGCTATGATTCTCAGGGTCTACATAATTTATCTAACCATACTCTCTGGCATACTTTGTTCTCCAATAGATACATGAAAATCTGGCCTCCTCCTCAGATTTTGGTTCTACATCCCCAACACAATAGTAAAGTTGCTTTCTTTCTCTCAATAGTCACTAACTTATTCCATTGTCTTCTCTTTCTTTTTCACTTTCTTAAATTCTTTTATTGGTACATTGTAGGTATACAACACAATTACATTTCTCATTGGGAATTGTACCTTTACATAATGCATCTTGGTTCTTATTTTTTCCCCATTCCTAGCCCTCCCTTCACCCCCGCCACCCTTCCCTATTTACAAAGACTTTATTTCCATTTTTTCCTGATAGGTTTATTTTCTTCAACCCAGTCAGTGAGCCACAATACCACAAAGTAGATGGAGACCACATGATCCCCAGTAGATAGTGTCTACCTTCCCTTCCATCCAGAATAATCTATTGAAGACAGAGACCTCTATTCTCTCAGCACTCCATCAAGTATTATGGGGCTATATGTCTCTCAGGGGGAAATGAGACAGTGTGGCAAACCTGGCTGGGGTAGTAGGCATGACGAGCTATTTACAAAATCCCAGGACATATGCAGAGAATAGTTCCCAAAGCCTTGCACATGAAATTTTCATGAGAACTTGAGCAAGTTTTCAACAGAATGACCTCAACCTGATGTCTGGCTGAGGAGTGACTGATACAAAAATGAAAGTCCACATTGAGTTTTTGTCACTGTGTTCAAACTTGCATGGTGCCACACTCTCACACTGTAAAGTGTACTTCTTTTACTACTTTTATGTGGCCCAAACTCACTCTGCAGAACTTGTTTCTTTTCCAAACTCTAGTAGAACTTTGCTACCATTTGCACATTTCTTGACCAATTCTTTGCTCAGGACAGAATGAGACTCTAGCACACTGAAACTCAGTACATTTGCATATAACTTTTATTCTTTTTGCTTAAATTTGGGGATAATAGTATATTAACTAACTCTAAATACTGACCTTAGCCAATATACCCACCCTGGTTATTGATTATTTATTTTTTGTCATTTAGTTGGTAGTCAGTTGAATCACTACCCTTTAACATTAGATCTGTGTTTGTTGACTGGGGGTTTCTATCATAATTCAGAACATTTATGTGAATATTTGTTGTTTCTCTTTTTGCCCCTCATTCAACCAGGAGATTATAGCTAGAAGGTTTTATTTCTAGTGTCTCCAGATGGAGTGCAGTCTTGGACTTGCATATAGTTTTTCATACTGCCAGTGATAAATGTTATGTCATTTTCAGCCTTAATTCTTAGGAGTCCTTTCTAAAGAGTAATTTCTTGTTCATTAAATACTTTTTCAGAAGTTTCATTTGTGACAATGAAGCATTTTCCCTGTATTGCCAAGAAATGAATATAAGTTGGGCAAGTTAGTCTCATGTCCTGCTCTGATTGCTCTTATATGTTGTAGCATAGAGTATGCACATAGTCTTTTTAACAGAGTTGACTAGTCTTTGAGAAGCATAGTTCTTAATGACTTCTTTCTCTCATTCTGCTATTCTTCTGGCTCTGTTATTTTTCTTTTAGTAAAGGAGCTTCCAGCCAGGTTCCTTTTAATTGTTCATCAAATACGTATTGAAAGTATTATTTATCGTTTGACCTTTAGATGACTTTGAGAATGATTGGTATTAGTTATGTAAATGTGTTGTAGAATAGAGCAGTGAATCCATCTGATCCTGGGATTTTCTTCGAGGGAAACTAAATCATGTATCAGTCTCCTTATTCTTTATTGGTCTGTTTAGATGTTGTTTCTTTATTATTCAGCCTTAGTAGCTTGTATATATATATATATATATATATATATATATATATATATATATATATAAAATTATATATTATATATTTTATATATTACTATATAGTATAAATTATATATATATATATTATCCATTCTTCTAGGCCATTCAATTTGGTGATGTATAATTGTTCATAATATTCACTTATGCATCTTTGTATTTTTGTTGTATCTGTTGTAATATTTCCTAACAAATTCTAATTTTAATGAATTGAACCTTTTTTCATTTTTAAATTAATCTAGCTGAAGGATGGTTAATGTTTTTTTATCTTTTAAATAAAATAAATTTGCATTTTATCACTTTTTTTCTAGTCTTCATTTCATTTATTACTGTTCTGATACTTTTATTTCCTTTTTTTTGCCTAGTTTTTCTTCAGTTGTTCTTCTTTTGCAATTTTGCAAGTTCCTTGAGTTATCAGAAATAGGTTGTTTATCTGAGCTCTCTCTCTCTCCATATATACGTATATATATAATATATATATGTTTTTTACCCAGTACTGAATATGTGTATATATATATGTGTGTGTGTGTGTGTGTATGTATTGTTACAGAAATCATAATAGAAAACATTGTAAATATGAGAAAAGTGTTCAAAATACAAGCAAATCTTACACACCAACTAAATACAATGAAAAAAAGAATCATCCAAGAACACATTAAAATTAATATTCCAGGTGTTCAACAGAGGAAATAAAATTATAAAAGTGGCCAGAGAAAAGCAAAAAAGCAGAGATAAAGGTAGATAGATAAAAATTACTGTGAATTTCTCAACACAAAATTTACAGGCCAGAATAGCTTGGAGTAAAGTATTTTAACCTTAAAAGCAAACAATATCCAACACTAATTAAGATATCTAGCAAAATTTTCCTTCAAAAACAGATGGAGAAATAAGGACATTCTATGAGAAGGAACAATTGAAGAAATTTATAAATAGCAAACAAGAACTCCAGAAAATACTCAAGAATATCCTAGACAGATATAATGAAATCAACAAAACCAAAAATTCAGATGGAATGAGTAAACTAAGCAATCAGATAAACAAGAAAGGAATAGAAAAACAAATGTATAAAGAGAGAAATAGTGCAATGTTAGGGATAAATTAACACCTCTCAGTAATAGCTCTCAATGTTAATGCCCTTGATTCCCCAATTAAAAGACACACACTGGTAGACTGGATCAAAAAATACAATCCAACAATCTGTTGCATTCAAGAAACACATCTAATCCAGAAAGATATTCATACTTGTCCACAAAGCCTCATTAAATAAATATAAAACAATCAGATCACCCATGTTTACTATCAGACTATTGTGCAATGAAACTAGAAATCAATCACAGAAGAAAACACAGAAAATTTGGAAACACACAAAAACTTAAACATCAAATAAGAAATTAAATAATTTCTGGAAGCAAAGAAAAATGTCAGTGCAATACACCAGAACTCATGGGACCCAATGAAAGCATTCTTAAAATGAAAGCTCATTGAGATCAATATTTACATTAGAAAATAAAAGAGTGGCCAGACACCAGCACCTTGGGTGCACAGGACCCAGACAAAGGCCAACCTGGAAAACAGCTGAGCAGGTGTGTAGGACCCAGCCAGAAGCCCACCCAGACAACAGCCCAGTGAGGAGATCCAGAAGGCCATCCTTCTGAACCCAGGAATTGATGCAGTGGTGAGCAGTGGAGAGAAGGCCCCTCTGAGGCTTGTTGAGATTTAAGCCTGCTGGGAGAGCAAAAAGTCACCTCAATAAAGGCACAGCAGACTTCATTGGTTCAGATGAGAAGACACCTAAACAAGACTCAAAACCAGAATTCCAGATCACCAAAGGCAACTGAGGAGACAGTGAGATGGAACAATCTGAAATTCAACCAGCTGGACACACTGACCTGGCAACGAAAGAGAATCTGGAAAAAATAAAATCAGGAAAATTTCTCAGATAACAACAGAGATTCTGTTCATAGTGAAAGACATGATTAGAAAAAAAGAGTGAGCTCAAATAAATAACCTAATGAAGAATCTCAATAAACTTAAGAAATAACACTAATCCTAGCCCAAACTGCAATTAAGCTCAAACTGAACTCACAAATATTGAGGGAAAATTAATGAAGTTGAGACCACAAAAGCAATACAAAGTACAAATAAAATGAAGAGGTTATTCTCTGAAAGAATATACAAATAGATAAACCCTTATTCCATTTACCAAAAGAGACAAAAGTCTTACATCAATGCATTTAGAAATGAAAAAGGTAAATCAAAGAAAACACCATCAAAATCCAGAAGATAGTTACTACAAGAAAAATTATATTTCAACAAACTGGAAAAACTTAAAGAAATGGACATATTTCTACACTCATACAGATTACTCAAACTAATTCAAGAAAATGTAAAATACTGAATAATTCCGTAACAAGCAGTGAAGTTGAGAAAGTAATAAAACAGTGTATCAGCTAAAAAAAGCCAAGGACCTGGTTGATTCACTACTGAAATCTACAAAATATTTAAGAATGTTATATCACCAATACTGCTCAAGCTACTCAATGACATTGAAAGGCAAGGAGATTTTCCAAACATTTCTGAAAGCCAGCATCACTCTGATCCCCAAACCAGACAAACACCAAACTAAAAAAAGAAAACTACAGGCCATGCTCCTTAATGAACATATACATGCAAAAATCTTTAAAAAGATATTAATGAATAGAACACAACATATCATCTAAAGGATCCTATATCATGACCAAGTAAGTTTTATTCCAGAGTTGCAAGGATGGTTCAGCATACACTAATCAATAAATGTAATATTCCACATAAACAGAAACAAGGTTAAAACCCACATCATCATTCAATTAGATGCAGAAGAAACTTTTGACAAAATTAAAAAACCTGTCATTTTAAAAACCCTGAAGAAAGGAGGTGTAGAAGAAATTTACCTGACTCTGATACAAACTGTTTATGACAATAGCATCATACTAAGTTTCAAAAAACTGAAAGCTTTCCCTCTAAAATCAAGAACAAGATAAAGATTTCCACTGTCTCCACTTCTGTTCAACATACTACTTGAAACATTAACAGAAATCAGGCAAGGGAAAGAAATAAAAGAGATTCATATAGGCAAGGAAGAACTCAAATTATCATTATTTGCAGATGACATGAAGAACCAAATACATAGAAAAACCAAAGAATTCCATTGAAAACTCTTAGAAGTAATCAAGATACAAAATCAACACACAAAAATCAATAGCATTTCTTCATACGAATGATGAACTTAATGATAAAGGAATTAGGAAAAAATACCACTCATAATAGAATCAAGAAAAATGTAATACCTCGGAATTAACCATATGAAGAAAATGAAATACCTCTATAATGAAAAATGCTGTGCTCTGAAAAAGGAAATTGAAGAGGACATTAGAAAATGAAAATATGTCCCCTGTTACTGGATAAGCAGAACAAATATTGTCAAAATGGCCATGTTCCCAAAACTGATATATAGAATCAATACAGTCCCAGTCAAAATACCAACAGCATTTCTCACACAGTAAGAGAAAAAAACCTTCACATTCATATGGAGCCAGAGAAGACTAGAACAGAAAAAAAGAGTCTTTGCAAAAAGAGCAAAGAAGGAAGCATTAAAATATCAATAGAACAGAATAGAGGATACATAAATATCCCTAGACACATTCAGTTACTTGATCTTTGACAACAGGCTCCAAAAATACATTGGAGGAAGAATAGCCTATTCAACAAAAGGTGCTAGGAAAATTGTCTATTTATATGCAGAAGATTAAAACTGGACTCATATCTTTCACTATGCACTAAACAAAAATCACAATGAATCAAAGATCTTAACATTAAAATAGAAATATTAAACCTAAGGGAAGGTAAATTGGTAAAATATTTGAATTTATATGTGTAGGCAAGTACTTTCTAAAGAGAACTACAATTGCACAAGAAATAAATGCAAGAATTAATAAGTGGAATTATATAAAGGTAAAATGCTTCTGTATGGCAAAGGGATCTATTAGTAGAGTGAGGAGACAACATACCCAACAGGAAAATTCTTTACCAGCTATTTCTCAGAGGACTAATATATAAATCATGTAAAGAACTATAAAACTCAGACCACTCAAAATAAAGAACAATCAAAAATTGGGCAAGTGAAATGAATAGGCACTTCTCAGAAGAATTGAAAATGACTGACAACATGAAAAAATTTTCAATATCTCTGGCCATTACAGAAATGCAAACTAAAACAATGCTACTCTTTCATTTTAAACCAGAAAGAATTTAAATCATTAAATCAAATAGTAAAATGCTGGCTTGACTGCTTTGAAAAAGGACACCTCCTACATTGTTGGTGGGAATGTATACCAGTACAACTATTATGGAAATCAATATGGAGATTTCTCAAAGAACTAACTTTAGAAATTCCATTTTACTCAGTTATTCCCCTTCATGGTATCTTCCCAAAAGAGCTGAAGACATTGTATTACAATGACATCAACATGTGCCAATATTTATAGCAGCACAATTCATAATAGCTAGAAACAGCCTACACGACCATCAACAGACATATTGAGAAAGAAAACGTGGTATCTATGCACAATGGAATTTTACTTAGCTATAAAGAATAAGTTTGAGACATTTGTAAAAAAATGGGTGAACCTGGAAAATATAAATTTGAAATAAATCAAACATACTAGTTTAAATATCATATGGTATCTCTCATTTGAATAAGGCAAATTACAGATGATTAGCAAAATAAAGGATTTATTGAAAAAAAACAGAGAGATAGAACTTTTCTCAAATGTAAAGGGGTCCAAGAGAGTGAAGGCAAGAGGAGGGAGGTCAGGGAAGTTGAAGTAAAAATATTTAAGATGTGTCATGTGCATGTACCAAATATCTACAGTGAATGCAAGCTTTATATATCATAACCATGAACTACAAATAATACTAGCAACAATGAAAATAAAAATAAAAAGGGAGATTTAGAGATAGAGGGTGGGAGGTGGGTGGGTAGAATTAAGGGATTAAAGAAGAAGACATATCATGGGCATGTACTTACTCCTTCAAATGAATGTAAACTTTATGTACAGAGAACACATACTAATAAATTACAAGTTTAAAAAATATTAACATTATTTTAAACTTCTAAAATTTGTTAAGACTTACTTATTGTCTTAACAAATATAGTCTGCTTTAGATAACATTTTGTATGGACTGGAGAAGAATGTGCATTCTGCTGTGGGTATATTGTTATTTATGTCTGTTAAGGCCATTTTTTCTAAAGTATATCACAAGTTCAATGTGTCTTTATTGATTTTCTTTCTCAATTATCTGTTCATTGTTGACAATACAATAATGAAATTCATGAATACTATGATATTTCAATCTGTTTCTCCCTTCAAACTCATTTTAGTACATTTATCTGCTTCAGTGTTGTGTACACATGTTGTTATAATTGTTATTTCCTCTTGAAAAATTGATCTTTTAATCATTTCACAGTTTTTGACTTAAGATCTATTTTATCTAAATTTAGTTACTCCTGCTCTTTTTTGGTTTCCACTTACAGAGCGTATACTTTTCAAATGTCCTTATTTTTAGTCTATGCCTTCTCTGACAGGTAAAATCAGTCTCTTATTAATGGCATACTCTATATGGTTTAGTATTCTTGTTTATCCAGGGTCACACTATGCCTTTTGATTGAATAATTCAATCTATTTACATTCTATGCAATTGTTGATATTTAAGAATTTACTACTGCTAGTTTGTTAGTTTCTTTTATGTTTAATTGAGCCTTTGTTCATTTATTCCTCTCTTTTTGTCTTATTTGGAAATTAACTGATTATCAATATGTCTTGATTATTTTGTAACCTTTTGTATTTACTATCGCTTTTTCTTTGATTAATATGAGGCATACAGAAAATATCTTAATTTTAGCACTGTATTTTAAGCTAGTAATGGAATTTTAATCACATACACACCCTCTGTACTGTTACTATACCATTAAGCTGCAAATTTAAGTGTCAGTTATAGCTATTATTATTTTTCATATTTTGTTTTTAAAATTTCATACTAAAGATATTATTATAATATTAGAGCATTTTGAATTTGACTGTGTGCTTATGTTTGTCAGTAAGTTTTACGCTTTTATATGTTTTAGTGTTATCAATTACCATCTTTTTTTTCTCAGCTTGAAAACTGTAACACTTCTCATAGGATAGTTCTGGTGGTTTTGAATTCTCTTGCTATTTCCTCATCTTGGAAAACATTTAAAATATTTTTCTATCATTTCTGAAGGACAGGTTTTCAGGAAGTATACTTGGTTGGAAATTTCTCCTCAAACATTTTGAATATCATCCCATTCTCCCCTTGCTTATATGATCTCTGGTGAGAAATCCATTGCTAGCCTCATTGCAACTACTTAAATATTATTGACATCCGTATATTTACCGATTTATGAATACTCTTTGTTCGTGAGTTTTGACAATTTGATTTATTATGTCTTCATGTAGTCATGTTTGAATTGAATCTGATGGAAGAATATTTGACCCCTTTGTACCTAAATATTTATAGCTTTCTCCAAATTTGGAAAGTTTTGTACTACTATTTTTTTAAATGAACTTTTTTCTCCTTTGTCTTTCTCCTTTCCTTTATGAACTCTTACAACTTAAAAATTCTTTTTATACTGTCCCAGAAACTTCACAAACATTCTTCAGTTCTTCTCATTCTTTTTTCTTTTCTTCTCCTCTCTCCATATATTTTCAAATAACCTGTCTTTGAGTGCACAGATTCTACATTCTGCTTGATTTATCCTGTTGTAAAGGTACTATATTGCATTTTAAATTTCATTTATAATTTACCTCCATCTGAATTCCCACTTCCAGTGGGGCTATATCTGGAGTAAGGAAATAATTAAGGTTTTGTGAGGTCATAGAGATAAGGCTTTCAGTTGATAAAATTAGTTTTCATAAACAAAGACATCAGAGAGCTCACTCCTCCCAAAACTCCCTGTTTTAGCTGCTGTCTGGTACTGTAGCAGAATATTCCAGATTGGGTAACATAAATATACAAAATTTATTTCTCATAGTTCTGGAGGCTAATAAGTCCAAGAGTACATTGATGCCATCTGGAGGAGAGTCTTCTTACAGTATCTTCAAATGCCAGATGAAAGAAGAGAGAACGAGAGAGAGAGAGAGAGAGAGAGAGAGAGAAAGAAAAGAGGTTGAATTCATCCTTTTATAGGGAAATAACTCCTGTGATAATTGACCTTCTTCTGCAATAATCATCTTCCTCCTTTCATCAAGGCAGTGCCCTCCTTACCTATTCTTCTCTGAAAGGAACCAATTACTAGTATTACAGTGCCTATTAAATTTCAACATGAGTTTTCAGAGGACAAACCGTAGAACCTCCCCATCTCTCCCATGTGTTTATACTCTGAGGAAAGTCCATAAGAGGACATTATGAGAGGATGCCAATCTGAAGGCTAGGAAAAAAGCCCTTGTCAGATGTGAAAAACCCCGGCACCCTGATTATGAATATATAGCCTAAGAGAAAATAAACTTCTATTGTTTAATTTACTCATTCTGTAGAATTTTGTTAATGGCAACTTGAATACACTAATATACCACCTTATTCAATTTCTTCTGTGTGGGCCTCAGCTTGTGTCTCTCTTAATATGTGAGATCTACAACTATTCCTATGTTGTGGATCTGGTGAAGAGAAAAGAGAGTCAGATTATCCGTTTTGGTAATTAAATATTTTTGATATTTTATTGGTACTTAATTCACAGTCAGCTTTCCTGACACATTTCAACATGTCTATCCTAAATGGCCACCACTTTTCCCTTTTCTAATTCAAAGATAGCTATGCCACTCCCTTCTGTGTTCTACTCCTACTCCAGTAGTTTAAGAAATATTTTAAAAATATTTTTGCAATAAATATTATTATATGCCAGGCAGTACTCTGGGCACTTGAGATAGGATCCTGAATAAGGCAGACATTTTGCTGTTCTGCTGGACATATACACTAGTGGAAGGAAATAGATAATGAAAAGCTATTTTCTTGCCTACTGACAAGGAACAAACTAATACTTGGCTGAACATAGTCTCAAACAGAAGGCGCAATACTCCTACCTCAGAACCCACCCTAAAAAAGAGTTCTTCCCAGATTTGTAGGAGCCAAGGTTTTCCCTGCCCCCAAATAACTTTGAATTTTCAACGGGGCTACAAAGTAAGGGATAGAAGCCAGAGTTCTGCAGGAGCCACAAAAACTTTGTAGAGCTTAAGGTTTGGGGAAAACCAGGCTAATAAAGTGAGCATGAGCCTCGTAGGAGTTTCTCATAAAAGGCTCCAAGTCTTCTGGGATGGAAGCTCCAAAGCAAAATGTTGCTATTGTTTTCATTAATAAAACAGTACAATAAATTAATTAGAGACATTCCTGGCCAGCTCTGGTGTTTATGGAAAATTTTGACCTATTTTCCAAATGTTTGGGGTTCAATGTAAGCCAATCTCTTATCCTCAGTATTTTACTCTGTATTTGTAAGTGGAAAGCAATGCTTATGTATTTTTGCAAAATGCAACACACATGATGTTGAATTCATCTGCATTTAAATAATGGAGACTAGTTTATAAGACTATTTTGGTTCCAGAATCCTTTGAGCAATTTAAACAAGGTTTTTGAATATCTTTTCCTTTTCTTTATATACAAGATCTGTCCTCAACTGGGGACCAGTACTGGGATAGTGTGAGTGGGAATGAGAAATGTTACTATATTTTGAAACTTGACCCTGAAGGAAAATAGGAACTCTTCTTCCTGTTAAACTTCGAGGAGCCCAGGGCTGCCCACACCCTACTGAGGTCCCCAGTCACTCAGAACACACGCCAAATCAGCCCACTGCAGACAGGCAGGTCTGTGCATGCCCTACCAAGGTCCTGAGTCATGCGGAAGACACCAAATCACCCCGTTGCAGACAGGCAGCCACCTGATTCCACACTACAAAGACGCAGAGGACACCAGACCACCAGACCAAGGTACTGAGTCCCTCTGTTCCCGGCCCAGAGGTAGGGGCTTCTGAGCCATTGTCCCACTGCTCCTGGTCCAGAGGAAGGGGCTTCCCGGTCACCATCCCTCCCGCTGCTCCCAGCCCAGAGGAAAGGGCTTTTGGGCCACCTTCTGTCCCGCTGCTCCTGACCCAGAGGAAGGGGCTTCCAGGCCACCTTCCCTCCCACTGCTCCTGGACCAGAGGGAGGGGCTTCTGAGCCACCATCCCACTGCTCCTGGTCCAGAGGAAGGGCTTTCCTGGCCACCACCCCTCCCTCTGCTCACAGCCCACAGGAAAGGGCTTTTGAGCCACCATCCCTACTGCTGCTCCTGGCCCCTGTCCCACCTCACCCAGCTCAGAGGAGGTAATCCGTGCAGGCGCTAACAGCCCCCTGCCCCAGTTGAAATGAGAAAATAGGTAAATAAGTCTCAAAACCAGACTTCCAGATCACCTACAGCAGCCCCAAAGGGAAATGAGATGGAACACTCTGATACTCAACAACCTGGACCCACTGAACTGGCAACAAAAGGGGATCTGGAAAAAATGAAATCAGAAATAATTTCTCAGATAACAGGACAAATTGTGACCCTAGTGCAAGACATGATTAAGAAATCTAGAGAGGAGCTCAGGAACATGATGGAATCCCAACATAGGAAACAAATGAAATCCATAAAACAGATGCAAATAGATTTCCAGGACATGAAAAACTCCATTGAAAGTCTACACAGCAGAATGAGTCAATGTGAGGACAGAATTTCAGATATAGAAGAGAAGATTGCAAGTAGTGACCAGGAAAAGAAAAATTGCTTCAAAATTAGAAGGGAACATGAGAAATCAATCCAGCAGCTGCTAGATGATGCAAAAAAGAATAATATAAGACTGATTGGGCTCAATGAAGAAACAGGAGAGAGTGCAGATGACATAAAAAAATCTCTTCACAGAAATAATGGCAGAAAACTTCCCAAGCAGGGGAAAAGAGCTTGACATACAGATAAGTGAGGCAAATAGGACTCCAAATAGCCTTGATCAAAAAAAAAATCTACACATAGGCATATAATTGTTAAGATTCCAGAAACACAACAGAAGAACAAAGTTCTCCAAGCAGTCAGAGAAAAGAAACAAATCACATACAAAGGAAAGCCCATCAGAATCACAGCAGACTTCTCAACACAAACCATCAAGGCAAGAAGAGCTTGGAGTGACATATTCCAAGCCCTAAAAGAAAACAGCCTCCAACCCAGATTGAAGTACCCTGCAAAACTATCTTTCAAAATTGGTGGAGAAATAAGATACTTTCATGACAAAGAGCACCTTAGGAACTTCGTGAATACCAAACCAGCACTCCAAAGTATTTTACACAATAGCCTAGGAACAGACATTGAGGATCACAACCCCAGGAAGCAAAGCAGAATGAACCCATCTAGAATGACAAGAAATTAAATGCAAAGGGGGAGAACCCAACAAAAAGAAAAAGTCATGGCAATGACAAGTCAATATGTTTCAGTTATAACCATCAGCATTAATGGTCTCAATTCACCAATCAAAAGAAATAGACTGGCAGAATGGGTCAAGAAGCAAATTCCAACAATATGCTGCATACAAGAAACACACTTAATTCAAAAGGAAACTCATAGACTGAAAGTTAAAGGGTGGAAAACAATACTGCATGTGACAGGAACCCGAAAAAAAGCAGGAGTAGCTATCCTCTTGGCAGATCAAGTAGTTTTCAAACCAACACTGATTAAGAGAGAGGAAGAAGGACACTACATCCTTGCAAAGGGAAGAATCCAAGAGGAAGAGATGACAATCGTAAATATCTATGCACCAAACACTAGTGCACCCAACTATATAAAACAAATACTAATGGACATGAAAAGTCATATATGCACTAATAAAATTGTAGTGGGGGACCTCAACACCCCACTGTCACAAATAGATAGATAAACTAGACAAAAAATAAGTAATGAAATACTAGAACTCAATCGAACTCTTGAACAAATGAACTTAACAGATGTTTACAGAGTCTTCCACCCCACAAAATCAGAATACACATTCTTCTCAGCTGCACATGGGACATTCTCCAAAATAGACCACATACTCATACATAGAACATGTTTAAGTAAGTGCAAAAGAATTGAAGTTATCCCCTGTATATTATCAGACCATAGTGTGATGAAATTGGAGATCCATAGCAAAAGAAACTCAAAAAAATTTCATAAACATGTGGAAATTGAGCAACACACTTCTGAATAACCAATGGCTCACAGAGGAAATTGAAGAGAAAATCAGACAGTTCCTTCAATTAAATGACAATGACAATACAACATATCGGAATCTATGGGACACAATGAAAGCTGTCTTATGAAGGAAATTCATAGCAGTGAATACGCATATTAGGAAAACAGAACATGCCCAATTAAACAACCTGATGCTGAACCTCAAGCTTCTAGAAAAAGAAGAGCAGGACAACCCCAAAACTCATACAAGGGAGGAAATTATAAAGATCAGAGGAGAAATCAATGCAATGTAGACTAAGAGAATGATACAAAAAATCAATGAAGCCAAGAGTGGACATCCTTGTCTTGCTCCTAATTTTAGGGTGAAGTTTTTTTTTTTGACCATTTAGTATGATTTTGGCTGTTGGTTTTACATAGATAGCCTTTATCAAGTTGAGATAAAGATCATCTCTTCCAATTTTCTCCAGAGTTTTTATCATGAATGGGTGTTGAATTTTGTCCAATGCTTTTTGTGCATCTAGTGAGACGACCCTATGGTTTTTGTCCTTGACTCTGTTAATATAGTGTATTACATTTATTGATTTACTTATGTTGAATGATACTTGCATCACTGGGATAAATCCAACTTGCTCAGGATGTATGATCTTCTTGATAACCCTCTGTACTCTGTTTGCCAGTATCTTGTTGAGGAATTTTGCATCTATGTTCATTAGGGAGATTGGCCTCTAGTTCTCTTTTTTGGTTGAGTCTTTCTCTACTTTTGGAATCAATGTAATACTTGATTCCAGAATTGAATATGGATACATTGCTTCCCTTTCAATTTCATTGAAAGTTTAAAGAGTAGTGGTGACAGTTCATCTGTAAATATCTTGTAGAATTCAGCAGTGAAGCTATCAGGACCTGAGTTTTTCTTTGTTAGTAAATTTTGAATTATGTTTTCAGTCTCCTTGATTGTAATTGGGCTATTTATAATTTCTGTATCTTCTTCATTCAACTTTGGTAATTCATATATATCTAGAACTCTGTCCATTTCTTCTGGGTTTTTGATTTTATTAAAGTACAGGTTCTCAAAGTAGGTTTTGATGATCCTCTGGATTTCTGCTGGATCTGTTGTGACTTCACCTTTTACATTCGTGATTGCATGGATTTGAGCCTTTTCTTTCCTTTTTTTGATAAGGTTGGCTAAGGGTTTATTGATTTTATTTATTCTTTTGAAGAACCAACTCTATGATTTATTGATTTTTTGTATCATTCTCTTAGTCTTCACTGCATTGATTTCTGCTCCGATCTTTATAATTTCCTCCCTTGTATGAGCTTTGGGTTTGTCTTGCTCTTCTTCCTCTAGGAGCTTAAAATTCAGAATTAGGTTGTTTATTTGAGCTTGCTCTGTTTCCTTCGTGTGGGTATTCATTCTTATGAATTCCCTCATAGAACAGTTTCATTGTGTCCTATAGATTCCTCTGCATTATACTAGCATTATCATTTAATTGTATAAATTGTCTAATTTCTTCTTTAATTTCCTCTGTGACCCATTTGTTATTCTGGAGATTGTTGTTCAATTTCCAGATTTTTGTGATGTTCTTGCAGTTTCTTATGGTATTGATCTCTAGTTTAACTGCACTATGATCTGATAATTTGCACGGGATAATTTCAATTCCTTTACATTTACTTAGACATGTTCTATGAGCTAGTATACAGTCTATTTTGGAGAATGACCCATGTGCAGCTGAAAAAAATGTATATTCTGATATTGTGGGGTGGAACACTCTGTAGACATCTATTAAGTCCACTTGTTCAAAAATTTGGTTCAGTTCTAGTATGTCATTGCTTTTTGTCTAGATGATCAGTCTATTTATGACAGTGGGGTATTGAGGTCCCCTACTACAATTGTATTAGGGCTTATTTGGTTTTTCATGTCCATTAATATTTGTTTTGTATACTTTGAGACATTATTATTTAGGGCATATATAATTATGATTGTCATGTCTTCCTCTTGGATTGTTACCTTTGCAAGGTACTGGTGATCTTTTTGTCACTCTTTATTAGTTTTGGTTTGAAATCTAATTTGTCTGCAAATAAGTTTTCTACCCCTGCTTTTTTGTGGGTTTCTGTTGCAGGGAAAACTGTTCTTAATCCTTTTACTTTCAGTCTGTTAGTTTCTTTTTGAACTAGGTGTGTTTCTTGTATACAGGATATTATTGGATTTTGTTTCTTAATCCATTCTGCTTAGTCTATTTCTTTTGATTGGTGAATTGAGGCCATTAACATTGATGGTCATAACTGATATGTATTGACTTATCCTTGTCTTGTTATTTTTCATTCTGTTGTCTCTATTTTTTATTTTTTCCCCTGTCTAATTTCTTGCATTGCTTGATTGGTTTGTTCTCTTGAGCCTCATGGAGTTGTGACCTTCACTGTCTTTTTCTAAGGTACTGTTTAGAATTGCTTAGAGTGCTTGTTTGTTATTTGTGAAGTTCCTCAGGTGTTCTTTGTTATGGAAGTATCTTATTTCCCCATCAACTTTGAAAGATAATTTTGCAGGATACATCAGTCTAGGCTGGAGTGTTTTTTTTTTTTTTCTTTTAGAGCATGAAATACCCCCTCCAGGCTCTCATTGACTTGAGGGTTTGTGTTGAAAAGTCTGCTGTAATTCATATGGGCTTTCCTTTGTATGTGATTTGTTTCTTTTCTCTAACTCCTTGTAATATTTTGTTCTTCTGTTGGGTTTCTGGGATCTTCTTTATTATATGTCTAGGTGTAGATGTTTTTATCATGGCTAGTTGTAGTCCTACATGCCTCACTTATCTGTGTGTCAAATTCTTTTGCTCCGTTTGGGAAGTTTTCTGTAGTTCATTCTGTGGAGAGTTTTTTATGTCATTTGTACTTTCACCTGCTTTTTAATGGACTCCTACCAGTCTTATATTATTCTTCTTTGCAACATCTAGGAGCTGTTGAATTGATTTTTCCTGGTCCCTTACTATTTTTAAGACACCTCTTTCTTCACGGTCACTGATCGCCATCCTGTCTTCTATATAGGATATTCTATCTTCAGATTGGCTCAGTCTGCTGTGTATACTTTCAGTAGAGTTTCTAATCTCCTGGATATCTGTTTGAATCTGTTTCATGGTTTCCATTTCTTTCCTATGCTGGGCATTCATGGCTTCCAACATGGTCTTGAACACATCTGTTTTTTTTTGTTTTTTTTTTATCTGTTTCTGTTCTAGAGTCTCTAATCATGTCTTTCAGTCTGCTCACCATCTCTGTAGTTATCTGGGAAATTATTTCTGTTTTGAATTTTTGTAGAGCCTCATCCATCTGTTTTGTTACTTCCTGTGCTATCAGTTCAAGGTGTCCAGGTGGTTGATTATCACTTTTCCACCTCATTTACCCCAGAAGTTTCCTTTGGTAAGCTGGAAGTCTGGGTTTGTGCCTTGTTTAAATGTCTTCTCACTTCTATTTTTGTTTTTGATACTGTCCTTGGTTTAATTCCTGGGTTGATACTTTGATATTGATTATTGTAAATATCTTTGTTGCTTGTATTTAGAACCCTTATGGAATGATTGCTTCTCCATGGTGTCTTCCAGATATAGCTGTTCTTTAGGTTTTGAGTATCTAATAACTCTGGGGCAATCTCATTTTCATTATACTGGGAAGGGTAACTGGTTAGATCAATCACAACACCTTAGCCCAAGTGATGCAATCAGCACCAACATTAGCATCAAGCACAGCTTAGAAAATGACAATTTGTGGTAGTTATTAATCTATTACCTTTAACTGTGTGAATTAAATCAAAATCTAGGACCAGCCCTAAATATGTTTAGAGTGAATAAACTCTTCAATATAGCAACTTTACCCCATTGGATGGGGACTTAGAAGGAGTTGGGGAAGGAGGGATAGATAGGTATAAGGATAAGGAAAGGTTAGTAGTGAGGCCAGAGGACACTGGAAGATCACACAAACTCTAGGGAACTGTTGAAGACAAGTTGAAAAGATAGAATGAAAGAACAAGGACAAGAACAGAACAACCTAACAGAAATTGGGAAGCTGGAAACTATATTCACTTTCTTTTGAAACTAAAGACAATTGAGAGAAGGAAAAAGAGAAGAAAAGATAAAGAAAGAAGAAATCCAAATTACAGCAGGAACAGGCACAAAAAGGGAGATGAACAATGTGGGAGAGCAAGAGAGTGAGAGAGAGAAAGAAAGAAAAGAAAAAAAAGACATACAAGGATAAAAACATTTTAAAAGAGTTAAAAAAATAAAAAATAAGAGAAAAAATAATTTTGAAAATGAAAATTAAGACCCTTCTTCAGGGTATTTCTCTGCTGTCAAATGGACAACATGGACTGCCATGTGCAGATCTAAGTCAATTATTCTCAGCAACGCAGTAGAAGACCCCTGAGATTCAGGCTGATTTCTGGTTGCAAAGCCCAAGTTGAGCTCCCTGACCCCCTGCAGCATTGAACTCTGTAAGGTTCTACTGGAGGTTCCAGCTGCCATTCCCCTGAAGATAATCCAGGTTCTAATGGGAGGTGGTGATCCCTCCAACTACGGTGGTCTGTTATGCCTTTATTGTAGAATTCTCTTTACTTTTCCAGTGGGCTTCAATTTTCATCAAGGAGCCTGAAAGAGGCCCTCTTTCTGTTGTTCACTTCTGCTCTATCTTTTGGAGTTCAGGACAATGCCCTTTATGACCCCTTGTGCCTCTGTGGTGTAGATCCACTTACCAGGGTAGCCAGTAGGTCAGAAGTGAGGGGGGGCACTGGGGTGGTTCTGCAGGCACCCATGCTGCTCTATTCCTGGCTGGGAGGCCCAGGTGCAGAAACCATGTGATTTTTAACTTTCTGTATCTGACATTTTTTTTTAACATATGGTCACAAGATCTATGAATTTTGCTACAAATGACTCAAATTCATCCTTCTTTATGACTGAATAAAATTTCATTATGTACCACAATTTCTTTATTCATCCACTGATGAACATGAGCTTAGCTATTGTAAATTGTGCTGCTATAGACATAGACATGGATGTGTAACTGAGCATATCTTTAACTCTGAGTATATCAGAGTATATCTTTAACTCTTTTGAGAATACACCCAGGAGAGATATAATTGGATCAAATGGCAATTTAACATTTAGATTTTTTGGAAATTTCCATACTGATTTTCATAGCAGTCCCCATCAACAATGTAGAGTATTCAATTATTGCCCACATCCTCATCATCCTTTGTTGTTTTTTGCCTTTTAAATAACACTCATTCTGGCTAGTGTAAGATGCATTTTGATTTGTTTTAATCTCCATTTCCCTTATGACTAAAGATAATGAACATTTTTTCATGAACTTATTAGAGATCTGTATCTTTTCCTTTGGTAACTATTCCATTCATTTTGTCATTTTTTTTGCTTAAATTCTTTTATTGGTACATTTTAACTATACAATACATTTACATTTACCATTGAGGATTTGTACCTGTACATGATGTATCTTGGTTCTTATTTTTTCCCCATTACCTGTACGCCCTTCACCTCTCCAAAACTAGAAACTAGAGTCATTTATAGCTAAATGGATGCATATTGAGGCCATATTCTTAAGTGAAATAAATAAGACACACGTGTAAATACCGAATAGTTTCTCTAGTGTGAGAAACAGAGTGTAAATAAGGATTAGAAGGATTAATAATAATAATTGATACTTTGAAATGGTCATTTCTTATTGGGTTGTTAATTTTAGGGGATTTACTTGTTTTGAGTTCCTGATTTCTTTCTTGTTTGATTCATTATTGGTATACAAGAATTTCATTTATAATTTTGCATTGACTTTGTTTCCTATCACTTTCATGAATTTGTGCATAAGTTCTAAAGATCTTCAGATGGGGATTTTTTAGTCTTCTTATAAAGGATCATATTATCTGTAAAGTCAGTTTATTTATTTTTTTTCTGTTCTATTGATATCTGTGCTATTCTCTTGCTTGATTTCTTTGGCTAATGTGTCATGTCATTTGAACAGGAGTGATGAGAGTGGACACTGTTTCCTCATTCCAGACTTTTGATGGAATTCTTTCCATTTTTTATCATCAGTTTGATAGATATTGGCTGTGGATACAGCACAGTGGTACCCCTGTTCATGAACACTTTTGTTTAAAGACAATTTGTTTCACAAATAGAAGCATTTGACAAAATTTTGTTTTCATTTGTGAACTCTGCATTGTGGTGCCAAACACAACCATGGCCATCTTTCCCACATGAACAGAAATGTGGCCATCTTTTTTGCATAAACACAAATGTGGTCATTCTCCCCAGAATAGGAAGAAATGCAGTTCATGAAGCAAGATACCAGTGTATATGGATTTTATCATTTTGAGACAAAGAGCTTCTATACCGACTTTCTTCAGAGTTTTTATCATGAAGGGGTATTAGATATTGTGATATGCTATTACTACATCTTTTGAGATAATTATGGAATTTTTATCCTTGATTCTTTTTATATGGTATATTACATTTTTTAAATTAAATTTGCTGGGCTGAGGATTTAGCTCAGTGGTTTCGCCACCTGCTGCACAAACACAAGGACCAGAGTTCCATCCCTGGTAGCAAAAAAACAAAAATTAAATTTGCTGATCCCACCTTGCATTTCTGGTATGATATGCAGCTAAATTAGGAAGAAATTACTATATAGTCAGAAAGGGACTGGACTCTCAAAGAAGTCAGTGAAAATACAGATATCATAATTGTGGCTGGAGGCACATCTGAAAAAGGCAGAGCCTCAAGATAGTCACAATGACCAGATTTGCACACTTTCCTAAGGGATAAGCGAAACTTGAGACTGCACTATATATACTTATAGACCACCCAGTCTATAAGTCCAGATATGCATCAGACATCCAGGTGGGTGACCAGAGCATCCAGACTAATCCCTTCCCCAAAATGCCTTTATTATTTCCATGTACCATCACTATGTGACCCATTTTCATTTTGGATTAACATTAGCTAAGCAGGTATGCTTGTAATCCTGTAGGTTAATTATAGTTTGACTCAGGTTGTACCCACATTTTGGCTTTGCCGTATAAATTACCCCCCAAAAAGGATCTTGGTGACAATCCACTTCTACACCTCTTATCTCTCAGGAGGTATTTCTCAGTAAACCTTTCCTACTCTTAACCTCCTTTAACTTCTGTAATTCATAATTTGATTTCAGGGGGCATGAACTTAGCACATCTGACATCTAGCAGGTTGGGGGTTACATTTATCCTATAGCACTGTGATGATGCTATCTTGGTCATTGTATTTTCCATTACTGGAACAAAATACTGACACCCAGAACTTAAAAGATGAGAGTATTATTTGGCTCACAGTTTCGAGTAGATTCAGTCCAAAATTGGCTGACTCCAAGACAGAAACTGCATGTTGGAAGGGCCTGGTGGAGGACAACTGCTCACTTCATGGTAGCCAGAAATCATAGAGAGAGAAAGAGCTGGAGGAAAGAATACATCCTTCCAGGTCACACCCTGAATGACTACTCTTCAAATAGGCCCCACCTTCTAAAAACACATTTAGATACTGACTTGATCAATGAGTAAATTTACTGATGAGTATAGGGCAACCATGCTCAAATTGGTTTCCCAACACATGAGGCTTTGGAGTATATTTTATGTCTAAACCATAATTATCATGGTGTGATATCTTTATAATGATTTGTTGAATGCTGTTTGGTAGTATCTTATTGAGGATTTTTGCATCTATGTTCATCAAGGATATTGACCTGTAGTTTTATTTTCCTTCTTTTGAGTCTTTATCCATTTTTATTATCAGTATAATTCTTTTTTTCATAGAAATATTTTGGCAGCATTCTTTTCCTTTCAATTTTATGGAAAAGTTTAAGGATTATTATCATCAGCTCCAAGTTTAATGGCAGAAAGTCCTGGTAGTTATGGACTGGATGTAATTCAAAGGAAGAAAACCAAAGGAGTTGCAGAGTATAACAAAATAATGCTGAAAGTTAAACTAGGAAACAACCATTCTAGCAATTCTTATGCAACTTTTGAAAAGAATGAATCAAATTTATATATGTGCAGACATGACAAAAGTTAAAAAATATAATTTTGTTAATGAATTATGTCACAGAACAATGCATAAAATGACTCCAAATATAGATTAGATTTATATAGTACTATAAACAAAATGCACAAAATGCTGCAAAAGAGTACTTGTTAAGTTTAACACTGTTAAAATTAAAATACAATAAAACTTAAAATACACCTCAAAATACAATAGTTGATTAGGATGGAATTTGTAAGGAAATAATGGACTGGGAATTAGAATTGTCTGGATATTAATCTTAGATCCCCTGATAATTCAGTGTGATTTAAAGCAATTCCTACCTTCCTTCTAGAGTCAGTTTTCCTGACCTGTAAAAAGAGGGGTTAAGCATATTTCAATGTAAACTTCTTTCCCACTCCATTATTCTTACTCTATCCTGGAGTTTTCTACTTCTTTAACTTGTATAAGTAAATATATAGGCTAAATTTGAAAGTTAACATGCATGACTTAAATTTCCATATTTCTTAATTTCTTATCATTCTGGTCTATTATTTGAGATAATTTTAAAATCATGAGTATTTATTTTATGGCATTAGCTTTGGGTTATCTGGAAAATATATATGCATTTCTTCTTTGACATTATTTTCTATTTAAAAACACTAAACAAAACACGACTTAGTCGATTCTTCCACATTGAATAAAACTAGCACTCAGTACAGCTTTGGACAGCCCAGTTCTCTAAAAACTTACCACAAAATACTCTCATTGTGTGCTTCTTTCAATATTGTACCCAGTGAAAATAGTATAGTAGGAGAATTTGACAGGCATATGGTTGAAATCGAGATGACAAATCCCTTGATATATTGAATACATTTGTAAATCAGACAATTAAAAAACTAACAACAGATATTATAGCAGCACATTTCAGAATGGCATGGCAAAGGATGCTAAGACAAATCCTCCAGCTACCCTTGAATAATTTCAGTTGCTTTCAAAATCCATAGTTACTTGGAAGCATTCCCTTTGTCACAAAATAACTCTTATAATCCCTAAGAGCAAATGCTCCAACTGTTAGGGAATGAATTGTGATGTACCTCCCTCTCATATGGGCAATTCTATATAGCATGTTCTAGGAACTTCAGAGATTTGAAATAGAATGAAAAAAGTGATCTATAAAGAACTTTGTATCAAAGTTAAAAATTATAGTTCCTTATTAATCATTATAAATGAAAGCAATAATATAAATCTGGAAATGATTATTTTATTGGTTCTATTAAAAATTTTAACAAGGTTCTTAATATCTCAGCAACACCAGTTAAAACAGTAATAAATATAAAAGTTAGACACAATGCATCAAAAACTCAGCAAAAGCACATAAACTATTCACTATAGAATATTTTCTATATGGTACATATTTTTTCTGATATTGCTCATCTGGCAATCTTGGTGGCTCATTTAAGTAAACACATGCAGACTAACTTCAAAACAGACAAGAGTGAAACTACCACCTTATTGAATACTGACACCTTTAGAAGAAGGTTAAATATGAAGTGCAATCATGACGGGCTTTATTCCAATGTCTACATGAAAAAACGTGTTAACCTCACATTCCAAATTAATACATAACTATTGTGGAAGACTCCAAATTTAGTATGTTACATATTTACATACTTTTGTATAAATTCTATTTTTATTATAGTTATTTGAAACACTGTATTAGTCAGCCTACTCATCACTAAGACAGAATACTCAACACACAAAGCTTGAAAGAAGAAAGCTCATGCTTTCATGAGATTCAGTACATGGTAACCAGGCTACAAAGCAGAAACTTTATGGAAGATTGGAATGATGAAGCAGAGCTTCTTAGCACGTGGTGGCTGGAAAGTAGACCAGGGGAACAGTACCAGGAGAAATGGGGAAGGGACTACATATAGTACCGAAGATCATGCCTCTATGTTCCACCCAGACACTAATTGCATGCTTTAGGGGTCTGCTAAGCATTTCTTAATCCAATGAGATTGACATAATAGGATTTATAGTCACAATACATCTGTTGTCATTTTAACAGCAAAATATAGCTCCTTAAACCATACTTAATCTCCCAATAAAGACAATAACAAGTTCAACATTTCATTGAACATAATTAATGTATCCTACATGCAACTGGAAATGCAATAATCCCTTCCCCCAAAGCCTCAACAGTTTCAGCATTTCTCAAAGGTCCAAATACCTTCTTATACTCAAGGCAAACCTTGGTGCAAACCAAAAGCAAGCCACATAATCTCATTGTACAATACATCAGAGTGAACATTCCCATTGTAAAAAGGGAGAGATGAGGGATAAAAAAAAATCAGATCAAATCAAGACCAAAATGCAGCAGCAAAAACATTAAATTCTGCAGCTCCACTCTTGGTTTCAGCTTTCCTTGGCAAACACTCCATTTTCCAGGCATCTCTGACTTCCTAGGATCCTTGCTGCACAGCTTCATTCACTATCCTCTCAGGGGCTCCTTGCTTGGTATTCCAAGCCAAATTCCAAGGCAGTCCTTGTCCCAAAATGAAATGTCCTAATTTTAGCTTTTACTGTCCACATTCCTATCAGAATTCTGGTCTTCTGAGGACTAAGCAAAATCACTCATCAGGTTCTGTTTAATGCTTTCCAAAGCATTTTTAGCTCACATCTCCAAACTCTTTCAAACTCCTCCAGCAACCCAGTTCGAGTAGCTTCCAATGAAGTGAGCAGGTTCAGTTACAGCAATGTCTCTACTCCCTATAGCAATTTTCCATGTTAGTTAACTTTACTGTTTCTCAGGTACAATACTTTCCAGCCATAGATTAATCCAAGAAAGGTGTAATTTAGCTGACAAAATTAAGAGATTCATTATGTGGTAGCCTGTCTCTAATGCACAAACCTCATGGAGGAAGGCCATGGCATAGCAAATTTGCTTAGTTCGTGACTCTGGGAAGCAGAGCAAGGAAACAGTGCCAAAGAAGAATGGGCAAGGGACCATATATAGCACTCAAGTTCATGCCTCCATGATCCACCCGGACACAGTCAGGAGCATGATTTAATAATCTTCTAGATTTTTTTAATGCAATGAAGTTGATATACAAAGATTAATGGTTCAAAACACCCTTAAGATATACTTTTAGCATGAAACTAATATCTGTGGATTTTTAAAAATAGTTCCTTATAAGCTTAAAAAGTAAACAGTGATGGCAGAAATGATCTCACATCCTTTAAATGAGTGCTTCTCAAATTGTGGTTAATCATTCAGGAGAGATGAAATTAACTTAATGAATATATTCACACCAATAGTGTGACACATATACATAATCAACAGTATGTATATATTCCTATATAAGTATATAACTATTTGTTATATGTAAATATATTAAATATACATATATATGTCATTTATACCCATCTATCTATGTCCTATGTATCAGATTACATCACACCATTAAATCTTTAAAGTAAAATGTTTTGGGACCGGGGTATAGAATAGTGATTATGCACTTTCCTAGAATGTGTAAAAGTTCTGGGTTTCAGCCCCACCACTGTTAAAATTTTTGTTTTGAAAAATTTTGGCTTGGATCATACAAACACACACATCACTCCAAATACTTTACTGTGGGCCTCAGACAAAATGACTTGAAAAAATTTACCTGAGCTTCCCCTTTTTTTGGTATGCAGAAGAACTTCAAAAGTCCTCATTTGTTTCTTAATCTTTTTCCTTCTGTGTTGAATTCATTAGCCACTTTATTTTGATCTTTTTAAAACTAAAACTATCTCAAAATTTTTGCTTGAAAGACATTGACTGGGTTCATTGTCTTTGGGCTGCTGATCAGACCCAACCCCACACAAAACATAATACTTTCTACTTTTAAGGCTTTTGCTTCTCCAAGTTCTCTTGTTTTTAGTATCATTTACTTTTTCTGTACCTATCCAATTCCAATTCCTATTTGAAGATACAGAATAAGTGAGACTGCTCCTATGAAGGTATCTCAGATCCTCCATTCCTATTGGCATTAACATTTCTTTCCTGTCTTTCTGCTTTGACCAAAATACTTATATTTCATGCCTTATATGTCTATACTTGAAGAACAGTGGGAATCTCAGAACTAAGAGTGATTTGAAAAGATTTTAATTGTTCACTAAAGGTGATGCAAGCCCAAACTATCTGCCAAAACCCTCTCAAGAGTGTATTCCAGGAAGTGAACCTTCAAGCTGCCATACCAATGCCCCAAGTGCAGAGGAGCAGAGCTGCCCCCAGTCCAGAGGAGGTGAACCTTCGGAGCCCCCATACCATTGCCCTGAGCACAGAGGAGCAGAGCTGCCCCTAGTACAGAGGAGGTGAACCTTCCAGGGCATCATACCACCACCACAAGTGATGTGGAGGTGAGCCACATGAGCGCCAGCAGCACACATTCTCCCTGCCAGTGAAATGAGAAGACACATAAACAAGGCTCAAAAACAGACTTTCAGATCACCTAAAACAACCCCGAAGGGATACAAGATAGAACAATCTGATACTCAACCACATGGACTCCCTGAACAGGCAACAAAAAAGGATTTGGAAAAAATGAAATCAGAAATAATTTCTCAGGTATCACCAGAGATTGTGTCCATAGTGCAAGACATGATTACGAAATATAGAGAGGACACAGATAAAAAAATAGAGGAACTCAGGAACATGATGGAATCCCAAAATAGGAAGCAAATGGAATCCAAAAAACAGATGCAAATAGATATCCAGGAGAATAAAAACTCCATTGAAAGTTTATGCAGCAGAATGAGCCATTGTGAGGACAGAATTTCAGATACAGAAGATAAGATTGCAATTAGAGACCCAAAAAGAAAAATTTCTTTAAAGTAGTAAGAGACCATGAGAAATCAATCCAGAAGCTGCTAGATGATGCAAAGAAGAATAACATAAGACTGATCAGAGTCAATGAAGAAACAGGAGAGAGTGCAGATGACATAAAAAACTGTTCACAGAAGTGATGGCAGAAAGCCTCCAAAGCAGGGGAAAAGAACTTGACATACAGATAAGTGAGGCATATAGGATTCCAAATAGCCATGATCCCCAAAAAATCTGCACATAGGCATATAATAGTTAAGATTCCAGAAACCCAACAGAAGAAGAAAATTCTACAAGCAGTTAGAAAAAAGAAACATATCATATACAAAGGAAGCCCATCAGAATCACAGCAGACTTCTCAAAGCAAACCTTCAAAGCAAGAAGTGTTTGGAGTGACATATTTCAAGCCCTAAAAGAAAAGAACCTCCAACCCAGATTGATGTACCCTGCAAAATTATTTTCAAAATTGATGGGGAATTAAGATACTTTCATGACAAAAAGCACCTTAGGAACTTCATGAATACCAAACAAGCACTCCAAAAAAATTTGGAAAATATCCTAGGAAAAGTCAAGGAGAGTCACAGCCCCAGAAAACCAGAAGAATGAATCCATCAGGCACAACAAGAAATTAAAAGCAAAGGGGAGAATCCAAATAAAAGAAAATGTCATGACAAGGATAAGTCAATACATATCAGTTAAAACCATCAATGTTAATGGTCTCAATTCATCAATCAAAAGAAATAGACTGGAAGAATGGGTCAAGAAGCAAGATCAAACAATATGCTGCATACAGTAAAAGCACTTAATTCAGAAAGAAACCCATAGACTGAAAGTTAATGGGTGGAAAACAATACTCCATGTGACAGGAAAACAAAAAAAAAAGCAGGAGTAGCTATCTTCTTTTCAGATCAAGCGAATTTCAAACCAACACTGATTAAGAGAGACAAAGAAGGACACTACATCCTTGTAAAGAGAACAATCCAAGAGGAAGACATGACAATCATAAACAAATATGAACTAAACACTAGTGCACCCAACAATGTAAAATAAATACTAATGGACACAAAAAGTCAAATAAGCACTAATACAAAAGTAGTGGGGGGAAAAGCTGGCTACCAGTGACTGGCCCTGGTGAGACAAGGCAAGCAGCTTGAGGTTCCTGCGGCCGTCCAGGTCCAGGGCCACGCCCACAGCACAGTGAGGTCTGCTTAGCTGTGCAGGCGCCTCCAACGCTCAGTGTCCCCCCCCCCGCCCCCGCGTGCACCGCCTATCTTCTGGCTTTACTGGTACCTGGTCCCACACTACAGAGGCACAGGAGATTTTAAAGACCCTTCTCCTGAGCTCCACAAGATAGAGCAGAAGTTAGTAACAGAAAGAGGGCTTCTCAGGCT
Organism: Heterocephalus glaber; assembly: GCF_053883595.1. Classification (NCBI taxonomy): domain Eukaryota; kingdom Metazoa; phylum Chordata; class Mammalia; order Rodentia; family Bathyergidae; genus Heterocephalus; species Heterocephalus glaber. The sequence continues at coordinate 3,937,878 of NW_028258473.1, read as the reverse complement.
TCTGGAAGAAAACTGAAGTTCAGCAGAAAGTAAAGAGAACCTCTACAATAAAGGCACATCAGACCACTCTACTTGGTCTGCTGCTGGCTTGCTGAGACTCATTGACTTGTGTATGTACAGGGATTCCTACGTTGCCTACTGTGACAGCAGAGACATACCCTGAAGGAGGCCCATAATTTCTATTGCTATTTGCAAAAAAGAAAAAAAAATTCTTATTTTTAATTCTTAATTTTTACTTTTTTTCTACTCTTCAAAGTTTTACTTTTCTTTCTTTTCTTTCTTTTGTCTTTTCTTTCTCTCTCTCTGTCATTCTCTCACTGTCCCAAATTGCCCCTCATCTCCTCATTTGTTCCTTTCTGCACTGAATTCGGATTTCTCCCTTATTGTTCTTTTCTTCTGTTTTTCCTTCTCTTGATTATCATTAGGTTTAAAGGAAAGTAAATTTGGTATCTAGCCTCCCTGTTGCTGTTAGGTGGTTCTATTCACATCTTTGTTCTTTCATTCTGCCATTTTCTCTTGCCTTTACCAACTTCTTAGAGTTTGTGTGATCTTTCTCTGTCTTCGGGCCTCACCACTAATCTTACCTGTTCTTTCTACCTGTCCCTCCCTCCCCAACTCCTTTTAGTGCCCCACCCCAAAGGGGATAGATGCTATATTGAAGAGTTTATTCATTATAAACTTATGCTGGGTTGGTCCTTGGTTTTAATTTAACTCACATAGTTAAAAGTGATAAATTGATAACTACCACAAATTGTCATTTTCTAAGCTGTGCTTGATGCTATGTAATTTGGGCTAACATGTTGTGATTGATCTAATTAGTTCTCCTTCCTGGTATAAGAAAAAATATAATAGCTTCAGAGTGATTAGAGTCTCAAAACCCAAACACAAGCCATATCTAGAACACATCTGAAAAACAATCATTCCACAAGGGTTTTAAACACAAGCAACAAAGATAGCTACATTAAGCAATCTTGAAATATCAACCCAGGAATTAAACCAAGGACAGTACCAAAAACAAAAATGAGAAGACACTTAAGCAAGGCACAAGTGCCAGCTTCCATGAAACAAAAAAGAAATTCTGGGGGAAATGAGGTGGAAAAGTCTGATAAGCAACCACTTGGACACCCTGAACTGATAGCACAGGAAGTAACAAAGCAGATGCATGAGGCTCTAGAAAATTTCAAAACAGAAATAATCTCCCAGATAAATTCAGACATGGTGAGCAGAGTGAAAGACATGATTAGAAGCTCTAGAGCAGAAACAGATAAGAAAATAGATGAGATCAGAAACATGCTGGAAGCCATGAATGCCCAGCATAAGAAAGAAATGGAATCCATGAAACAGATTCAAACAGATATTCAGGAGATTAAAAACTCCACTGAAAGCATGCAGAGCAGACTAAGAGAATCTGAAGACAGAATATCAGACATACAAGACAGGTTTGCAGTTAAGGACCATGAAAACAGAGATTTCATAAAGATATTAAGGGACCATGAGAAATCAATCCAACAGCTGCTAGATGATGCAAAGAAGAATAACATAAGACTCATAGGAGTCCATGAAAAAACAGGAGAAAGTACAACAGACATAAAAAACTGTTCACAGAAATAATAGTAAATAACTTCCCAGACAGAGGTAGAGAGTTGGACGTACAGATAAGTGAGGCATGTAGAACTCCATCCAACCATGACAAAAAAAAAAAATCTACACCTGGACATATAATAGTCAAGATCCCAGAAACCCAACAGAAGAACAAAATTTTACAGGCAGTTAGAGAAAAGAAACAAATCACCTATAAAGGAAAGCCCATCAGAATCATGGCAGATTTCTCAACACAAACCCTCAAATCAAGGAGAGCCTGGAGTGAAGTATTTCAAGCCCTAAAAGAAAAAATTTCCAACCTAGACTGTTGTATCTGGCAAAATTTTCTTTCAAAATCAATGGGGAAATTAGATACTTCCATGACAAAGAACACCTTAGAAATTTCATGAACACCAAACCAGCACTACAAACAATTTTAAGCAATATCCTACAAAAAGACAATGAAGGTCCCAACTCCATGAGGCCGAGCAGAAAGAAGGTACCACACAAGGTAAGACACTAAAACAAAAGGGGGGAAAATAAGAAAAGAGCCAACAACAGTAAAACATCATGACAAGGGTGAGTCAATATCTCCCAATTATAACTATCCATGTTAATGGCATCAATCCACCAATCAAAAAACATAGACTGACAGAATGGAGTAAGAAGCAAAATCCAACAATATGCTGTATACAAGAAACACACCTAACTCAAAAGGAAATCCATAGACTGAAAGTAAGAGGATGGAAAACAGTTCTCCATGCAACGGGAAGCCAGAAAAAAGCAGGCGTAGCAATCTTATTTGCAGACAAAGTAGATTTCAAACCAAAACTAATTAAGAGAGACAAAGATGGTCACTACATACTTGTGAAAGGAATAATCCAAGAGGAAGAGATGACAATCCTAAATATGTATGCACCAAATACAAATGCCCCCAACTATACAAAACAAATATTAATGGACATGAAAAACCAAATAAGCACTAAAACAATTATAGTGGGGGACCTCAACACCCCCCATCACAAATATACAGATCAATTAGGAAAAAAGTTAACAATGAATTTCTAGAACTAAATGAAGCTATTGAACAAATGGACTTAATAGATGTTTACAGAGTGTTACACCCCACAAAATCAGGAAACACATTCTTTTCAGCTGCACATGGGTCATTCTCTAAAATAGATCATATGCTGGCTCATAGGGCATGTCCAAGTAAATGTAAAAGAATCAAAGTTATCCCCTGTATATTATCAGACCATAGTGCAATACAATTGGAGATCAGTAACATAAGAAACTGCAAAACTCCCACAAACACATGGAAATTGAACACCCTCCTGAATAACTAATGGGTCACAGAGGAAATTAAAGAAGAAATTAGACAGTTTCTACAAGTAAATGAAAATGCCAGTACAATATACAGGAATCTGTGGGACACAATGAAAGCAGTTCTATGCGGGAAATTCATAGCAGTGAATGCCCATATTAGGACAACAGAGAGAATTCAGTTAAATAAGTTCATGTAGAACCTCAAGCTCCTAGAAAAAGAACAGCATAACAAACCCAAAGCTCACAAGAAAGGAAATGATAAAGATCTGAGCAGAAATCAATGCAATGGAGGCTAAGAGAACAATACAAAAAACTCAATGAATCAAAGAGTTGGTTTTCTGAAAGAATAAATAAAATTGATAAACCTTTAGCCAATCTTATCCAAAAAAAAAGGAAAGAAAAGGCTCAAATACATGCATTAAGAATGAAAAAGGTGAAGCCATAACAAATCCAGCAGAAATCCAGAGAATCATCAGTACCTACTTTGAGAACCTACACTCTAATAAAATGGAAAACACAGAAGAAATGGACAGATTCCTAGATACATATGAATTGCCAAAAATAAATGAAGAAGATATAGAAATACTAAACACCCCAATTACAATAAATGAAATTGAACATGTAATAAAAATCTTACCAACCAAAAAAAGCCCAGGTCCTGATGGCTTCACTACTGAATTTTACAAGACATTTAAAGAAGAACTATCACCATTACTATTTAAACTCATTAAGGAAATTGAAAGGGAAGCAAGGCTTCCAAATTCATTCCTGGAAGCAAGTGTTACTTTGACTCCAAAACCAGGGAAAGACTCAACACAAAAAAAGAACTACAGGCCAATCTCCCTAATGAACCTAGATGCAAAAAATCCTCAACAAGACACTGGCAAACAGAATAGAGTGTCATCAAGAAGATCATACACCCTGACCAAGTCAGATTTATCCCAGGGATGCAAGAATGGTTCAACATCCATAAATCAATAAATGTAATACACTATATTAACAGAGTCAAGGACAAAAAACACATGATCATCTCAATAGATGCAGAAAAAGCATTTGACAAAATCCAACACCCATTCATGATAAAAATGCTACAGAAAATTGGAATAGGAAGTCTTTATCTCCACATGATTAAGGCTATCTACGAAAAGCCAACAGCCAACATCACACTAAATGGTCAAAAACTGAAAACTTTCACGCTAAAGTCAGGAACAAGACAAGGATGTCTACTATCACTACTCCTGTTCAATATTGTTCTGGAAACATTAGCCATAGCAATTAGAGAAGAGAAAGAAATACAAGGAATAAAGATAGGAAAGGAAGAAGTGAAACTGTCATTATTTGCTGATGATATGATACCTTACACAGAAGACCCAAAAAACTCAGTCTAAAGTCTTCTAGACCTAATTGACAGATTCAGTAGAGTAGCTGGATACAAGGTTAACACTCAAAAAAACAATAGCCTTTTTATATGCAAATAGCAGACCCACTGAGAGAGAAATTCGGGAAATAATTCCTCTTACAATAGCATCTAAAAGAATGAAATATCTAGGAATCAACCTAACAAAGGAAGCAAAAGACCTCTACACTGGAAACTACAGCACTCTGAAGAAGGAGATTGAAGAGGATATAAGAAAATGGAAAGATATACCTTGTTCCTGGGTAGGAAGAACCAATATAGTGAAAATGGCCATACTTCCAAAACTACTATATAGATTCAATGCAATGCCAATTGAAATCCCAACAATATACTTCACAGAACTAGAGAAAACAATCCAAAAATTCATTTGGAAACAGAAGAAACCTGAAATAGCAAAAGCAATTCTAGGCAACAGAGACATGGCTGGGGGCATCACAATCCCAAACTTGAAAGTGTACTACAAAGCTACTGTGATAAAAACAGCATGGTACTGGCAAAGAAACAGACCCAAAGATCAGTAGAATAGATTAGAAGATGCAGAAACAACTCTAAACATACTCAGTCACCTCATCTTTGACAAAGGTGCCAACCACCCTCATTGGAGGAAAGATAGCCTATTTAATATATGGTGATGCAAAACTGGATTTCTACCTGTCAGAGATTAAAACTAGACCCATACCTATCACCGCACACTAAACTAAGATCAAAGTGGATTAAAGATCTAAATATTAAGTCAGAAACACTAAACTTGCTGGAAGATAAGTTACGTAGAACTCTTGATGACACTGGCATAGGAAAAGACTTTATGAACAAATCTTCAGTAGCACAGGAGCTAGCACAAAGAATCAACAACTGGGATCTCATCGTATTAAAAAGCTTCTGCACTGCAAGAGAAACTATCAACAGAACTAACAGACAACCTACAATGTGGGAAGAAATACTTAGCAGCTGTAGCTCAGACAAAGGTCTACTATCAAGAATATATAAAGAACTGAAAAAAATCAGACTTCCCAAATTTAAAGACCCAATTCAAAAATGGGCATGTGAAATGAACAGACATTTCTCAGACAAAGAAGTAAAAACAGCAAGTAAATATATGAAAAAATGTTCAACATCACTGGTCATTCGAGAGATGCAGATGAAAACAACACTGAGATTCCACCTCACCCCACAAAGAATGGTTGCTATCAAGAAATCAACCAAGAACAAATGCTGGCATAGGTGTGGCGAGAAAGGAACCTTTCTCCATTGTTGGTGGGAATGTAGATTGGGGCAACCACTGTGGAAATCAGTATGGTGATACCTCAAAGAACTAGGACTACAGGTCCCATTAGACCCAGCTATTCCCCTATTGGGAATCTTCCCCAAAGAATTAAAAGAATCATACCACAGCGATATATGTGCACCTATGTTTATAGCGGCACAGTTTGTAATAGCTAAAGCTTGGAAACAACCCAAATGCCCATCGACTGGCAACTGGATAAAGAAGATGTGTTTTTTTTATAAAATGGAGTACTACTCAGCCATAAAGAATTAGAAACTAGAGACATTTATGGCTAAATGGATGCATATTGAGGCCATACTCTTAAGTGAAATAAATAGGACACACATGTGTAAATATTGAATTGTTTCTCTAGTGTGAGAAATTGAAAGTGTAAATAAGGATGAAAATGATTAAAATGAATAATTGATAATTTGAAATAAGAAAAGTTCCAAGGGTTTGGGGATGGTGGAAGGGAAAGGGGAAAGGGAAAAAGGGAAAGAAAAATATTATGAGAAAAAAAAATGGAATCAAATTCTATGTAGATAGGGAAGGGTGGAGGAGGTGAAGGGTGCACAGGTAATGGGAATAAAAATAAATCTAAGATGCATCATATTCTGGTACAAAGACTAAATGTAAATGTATTTTATACCTAAAATGCACCAATAAATATATATATTTTTTTAAAAAAGTAGTGGGGGACTTCAAGACCCCAGTGTCACAAATAGATACATCAACTAGACAAAAAATAAGCAACAAAATACTAGAACTTAATTAAACTCTTGAAGAAATGAACTTAGCAGATGTTACATAGTGACCCATCCCACAAAAACAGAATGCACATTCTTTTCAGATGCACATGAGTCATTCTCCAAAATGGACTACATACTCACTTATAGAACATGTTTAAGTAAGTGCAAAGGAATTGAAGTTATCCCCTGAATATTTTCAGACCATAGTGTGATGAAATTGGAGATCAATAGCAAAAGAAACCACAAGAATTTCATAAACACGTGGAAATTGAACAACACACTTCTGAATAACCAATGGGTCACAGAGGAAATTGAAGAAGAAATCAGACAGTTCCTACAATTAAATGACAATGTCAGTACAACATATAAGAATCTATCAGAAACACTGAAAGCAGTCTTACGAGGGAAATTCATAGCAGTGAATACTCATATTAGAAAAATAGAGTGAGCCCAATTAAACAATGTGATACTGAACCTCAAGCTTCTAGAAAAAGAAGTGCAGGCCAAACCCAAAACTCATACAAGGGAGGAAATTATAAAGATCAGAGGAGAAATCAGTGCAATGGAGACTAAGGAAACAATACAAAAAATCAATGAAGCTAAGAGTTGTTTCTTCGAAAGAATAAACAAAATTGACAAACCCTTTGCCATCCTTATCAGAAAAAGGAAAGAAAAGGCCCAAATCCATGCAATTAGGAATAAAAAGGATGAAATTACAATGGACTCAACAGAAAACCAGAGGATCATCAATAAACTACTGTGAGGACATATATGCCAATAAGATGGAAAACACAGAAGAAATGGACAGATTCCTAGACACCCATAAATTACCAAAGTTGAATGACAAAGATCTAAAAATTCTGAATGACTCAATATCAATCAATGAAATTGAAAACATAAATAAAAAATTACCAACTAGGAAACTCCTGGGTCTGTATGGCTTCACCAGTTAATTTTAAAAGACATTTAGAGAGGAATTACTGCCACTACTCTTTAAATTCTTCAATGAAATTGATAGTGAAGCCATACTCCCCAGTTCATTCCTAGAAGTAAGCATCATCTTGATCCCCAAAGCAGAGAAAGACCCAACCAAAAAAGAGAGCTATAGGCCAATCTCACTAATGAACATAGATGCAAAAATCCTTAATAAGACTGGCCAAGCCCATGACACAGTGGTGATCCTCTTAGCCCAAGAGAGAGAGAGAGGTCCTGAGTTGTTGGGACCCCCACTCCATCCAGCCAGTGCAACACACACTGGAGGGGACCAGCCAGAAAGTTAGGACCCCTCGCCACTGGCCACACCCAGGGCAGTGATCCACTTAGCTGCTCAGGCACCTGCAGGACACCTCCCCACACTTCTCACCTCTGGTCTCCTGGCTGTACTGTTACCTGGTTCCACACAACAAAGACATAGGGGACACCAGACCACCTTACTTGGTAAATTGGAGGGATCATCACTTCCCACCAGAGCCTGGACTATCTTTAGGGGAAGGGCAGCTGGAACCTGCAGTACAGCCTTCCAGGGTTCAACCCTACAGGAGGACAGGGAGCTCAACTTGGGACTTGGTGCCAGAAATCTGCCAGAATCCCACAAGCCTGCTACTGGCTTCGTGAGACTCACTGACTTATATCTGCAAACTGCCACCCACATTGTCTATTGTGATGGCAGACACATACCCTGAAGGAGGCCCTTCATTTTCATTTTTATTTTTTATTTCCAAGATTAACATTATTGGGGATTTTTATCTTATGTTCAATTTTTTTCATACTATTTTCAAATAATTATTTTTCTCTTGTTTTTTTCTTTTCTCTCTGTCTCTCTCTCTCACACACTCACTCTCTTTCTGTACCCCATTGTTCTTCATCTCCCTTTTTGTTACTGTTGTGGCCCTTATTCATATTTCTTCTTTATTTTTTATTATCTTTTTGATTCTCTCATCTGTGTCCTCTGGCCTCACTGTGAACCTTCCCCTATCCTTCTATCTATCCCTCCCTCCCCAAATCCTTCTAACTTCCCATCCCAAAGGGAAAAGTTGCTATATTGAAGAGTTTATCGCTATAAACATGTGTTGGGTAGGTCCTCTATTTTGATTTAATTCACACAGTTAAAGGTGATAGATTAATATCTTTCACAAATTGTCATTTTCTAAAATGTACTAGATGCTATGGGGTTGCTGATTGTATCACTTGGGCTAAGGTGTTGTGATTGATCTAATCAGTTGTCCTTCCTGGTATAAGGAAAATCAGATAGCCACAGAGTAATTAGAGACATAAAACCTAAAGACCAGCTATATCTGAAAGGCACTTCTGAGAAGCAATCATTCCATAAGGGTTCTAATTACAAGCAGCAAAGATACTTACAATAAGAAATTTCAAAGTATCCACCCAGGAATTAAACCAAGGACAGTACCAAAAACAAAAATAAGAAGACATTTAAGCAAGGCACAAACTCAGACTGCCACCCCACCAAGAGTAAATTCTGGGGGAAAAGAGGTGGAAAAGTCTGATTATCAACCACCTGGAAACCCTGGACTAATAGCATAGGAAGTAACAAAATATATGAATGAGGCTCTAGAAAAATTCAAAGCAGAAATAATCTCCAGATAAGTACAGAGATGGTGAGCAGAGTGAAAGACATGATGAGAGGCTTTAGAACAGAAACTGATTTAAAAAAAAAGATGAGCTCAGAAACATGCTAGAAGGCATGAATGTCCAGCATAAGAAAGAAATGGAAACCATGATCACCCAACATAAGAAAGAAATGGAATCCATGAAACAGATTCAAACAGATATTCAGGAGATTAAAAACTGCATTGAAAGTATGCACAGCACATTAAGGGAATCTGAATATAGAATATCAGATATAGAGGACAGGATGGTGGATAAGGACCATGAAAACAGAGATTTCTTAAAATAGTAAGGGATCATGAGAAATCAGTCCAACAGCTGCTAGATGATGCACAGAAGAATAGCATAAGACTAATAGGAAGCCACAAAAAACAGGAGGAAGTACAATTGACATAAAAAACTGTTCACAGAAATAATAGTTGAAAACTTCCCAGACAGAGGTAGAGAATTGGACATACAGATAAGTGAATCATATAGGACTCCAACTAGCCATGATCAAAAAATATCTACACCTAGACATATAATAGTCAAGATCCCAGAAATCCAGCAGAAGAACAAAATCCTACAAGCAGTTAGAGAAGAAAAAAAAACCAAATCACTTACAAGGAAAGTCCATCAGAATCACATCAAACTTCTCAACCCAAACTCGCAAGTCAAGGGGAGCCTGAAGTGAAGTATTTCAAGTACTGAAAGAAAATAACTTCCAACCTAGAGTGTTGTATCCTGCAAAATCATCTTTGAAAATCGATGGGAAAATTAGATAATTCCACAATAAAGAACACCTGAGAAATGTCATGAACACCAAACCAGCACTCCAAGCAATTCTAAACAATATCCTAAAAAAAAAAAACAATGAAGATCACAACTCCATGAGGCCCAAGAGAGGGAAGCCATCAGGCAAGGGAAAAAACTAAAGGGAAAAGGGGGAAATAAGAAATAAAAGAGCCAACAAAAGTAAAACATCATGATAAGGATGAATCAATATCTATCAATTATAACTACCAATGTTAATGGTTTCAATTCACCAATCGAAAAGAAATAGACTAGCAGAAAAGATTAAGAAGCAAAATCTAACAATATGCTGCATACAAGAAACATACCTAATTCAAAAAGAAATTCATAGTCTGAAAGTAAAAGGGTGGAAAACAGTTCTCCATGTGACAGGAACCCAGTAAAAAACAGGGGTAGCAATGTTATTGCAGACAAAGTAGATTTCAAACTAAAACTAATTAAGAGAGAAAAGATGGTCAGTACATCCTTGCGAAGGGAACAATCCAAGAGGAAGAGCTGACAATCATAAATATTTATTAACCAAATATGAAGGCCCCCAACTGCACAAAACAAATACTAATGGACATGAAAAAGCAAATGAGCACTAATACAATTTCAGTTGGGGTCCTCAATATTCCACTATCAAAAATAAACAGATCATCTAGACAAAAAATTGACAATGAAATTCTAAAACTGAATCAAGCTATTGAACAAATGGACTTAATAGATGTTTACAGAGTGTTCCATCCCACAAAATCAGAATACACATTTTTTTGGCTGCACATGGGTCATTCTCCAAAATAGACCACATGCTAGCTCATAGAACATGCCTAAGTAAATGTAAAAGAATTGAAGTTACCCCCTGTATATTATCAGACCATAGTGAAATAAAATTAGAGATCAATAACATAAGAAACTTCAAAATCCCAACAAACACATGGAAACTGAATAACACCCTACTGAACAACCAGTGGATCATAGAGGAAATTAAAGAAGAAATTAGACAGTTTCTACAAGTAAATGATAATGCCAGTAAAACATAGAGGAATCTATGGGACATAATGAAATCAGTTCTACACAGGAAATTCATAGCAGTGAATGCCCATATTAAGAAAACAGAGAGAACTCAAATATATAACCTAATGCAGAACCTCAAGCTCCTAGAAAAAGAAGAGTACAACAAACCCAAAGCTTGCACAAGAGAGGGAATTATAAACATTTCAGCAGAAATCAATGCAAGGGAGAATAGGAGAATGATACAAAAAATCAATGAATCAAAGAGTTGGTTTTCCAAAAGAATAAATAAAATTGATAAATCTTTAGTCAACCTTATCAAAAAAAAGGAAAGGAAAGGCTCAATTCCATGCAATTGAGAATTAAAATAGTGAACTCACAATAGATCCAGGAGAAATCCAGAGCATCATCAATACCTACTTTGAGAACCAGTACTCTAATAAAATGGAAAACACAGAAGAAATGGAGAGATTCCTAGATACATACGAATTCCTAAAGTTAAATAAGAAAGATATAGAAATTCTAAACACCCCAATTACAATAAGTGAAATTGAAAATGTAATAAAAAATTTACCAAGAAAGAAAAGCCCAGGTCCTGATGGCTTCACTGCTAAATTCTACAAGACATTTAAAGAAGAACTATTGCCATTACACTTTGAAATTATCAAGAAAATTGAAAGGGAAGCAATGCATCCAAATTCCTTCCTGGAAGCAAGTGTTACTTTGATTCCAAAACCAGAGAAAGACCCAACCCCCAAAAAGAACTACAGGTAAATCTCTCTAAAGAACATAGATGCAAAAATCCTCAACAATATACTAGCAAACAGAATACAGCAGGTCATCAAGAAGATCATACACCCTGACCAAGTCAGACCTATCCCAGGAATGCAAGGATGGTTCAACATACATTAATCAATAAATGTAATACACTATATGAACAGAGTCAAGGACAAAAACCATATGATATTCTAATAGATGCAGAAAAGGTATTCAACAAAATCCAGTGCCATTCATGATAAAAAAAAAAAAGCCGTACAGAAAATTGGAATACAAGGTCTTTATCTCAACCTCTTTAAGGCTATCTATGAAAAACCAACAGCCAATATCATAGTAAATGGTCAAAAACTGAAAACATTCATTCTTAATTGAGGAGCAAGACAAGGATGCTCACTGTCACTACACATGTTCACTTTAATTCTGGAAACATTAGCCACAGCAATTAGAAAAGGGAAAGAAATAAAAGGAATAAAGATAGGAAAGAAAGAAGTCAAACTGTCACTATTTGCTAATGATATGATACTTTACAAAGAAGACCCAAAAAACTCGGCCAGAAGACATCTAGACTTAATAGACAGATTCAGTACAGTAGCTGGATATAGGGTCAACAATCAAAAAGCAATAGCCTTCTTATACACAAATAGCAGACTCACCGAGAGAATAATTAGGGAAACAATTCCTTTTAAAATACCATGCCAAAAAATGAAATATCTAGGAATCAATCTAACAAAGGAAGCAAAAGACCTCTACACTGAAAACTGCAGCACTCTAAAATATGAGACTAAGCAGGACATAGGAAAATGGAAAGACATCCCTTTCCTGGATAAGAAGAAATAAGATAGTGAAAATGGCCATACTTCTGAAACTACTATATAGATTTAATGCAACGTGGATTGAAATTTCAACAATATACTTCACAGAAGTAGAGAAAACAATCCAAAAATTCATTTGGAACCAGAAGAGACGTAGAATAGCAAAAGCAATTCTAGGCAATGGAGACATGGCTCAGAATATCAAAATACTCAACTTGAAGCTATACTTCAAAGCTACTGTAATAAAAACAGCATTGTAGTGGCAAAGAAACAAACCTAAGCATCAGCGGAATAGATTAGAAGATGCAGAAATAATTCCAGACATAATCATCCACATTGACTTTGATAAAGGATCCAAAAACCCTCATTGGAGGAAAGATAGCCTATTTAATAAATGGTGTTGGAAAAACTGGATTTCAACCTGCCAAAGATTAAAACTAGACCCATACCTATCACCATGCAATAAACTAAGATCGAAGTGGATTAAAGATCTAAATATTAAGAGAGAAATACTAAAGTTGCTGGAATATTAGTTAAGCAGAACTCTTGAAGATGTTGCCATAGGAAGAGACTTTATGAACAAAACCTGAGTAGCATGGGAACTAGCACAAAAAATCAACAACTGGGATTTCATCTTATTAAATAGATTCTGCACTGCAACTGAAACCACCAACAGAGCTAAGTGATAACCTACAATGTGGGGAAAGTTTTTTAGCAGCTGTACTTTAGACAAAGGACTACTATCTAGAATATATAAAGTACTGAAAAAAATTAGACCACCCAAATTCACCAACACAATTCAAAAATGATCATCTGAAATGAACAGACATTTCTCAAAGAACTAAAAGCAGCAAATAAATATATGAAAAAATGTACAACATCAATGTTTATTCGAGAGATGCAGATGAAAACAACACTGAAATTCTACCTCAAGCCAGAAAGAATCGCTTCTATCGAGGAATCAACCTATAACAGATGCTGGCAGAGGTCTGGGGAGAAAGGAACCCTTCTCCATTGTTGTTGGGGGTGCACACTGATGCAATCACTGTTGAAATCAGTATTGAGATACCTCAACGAACTAGAGTCAGAGCTCCCATTTGACCCAGCTATTCCTCTGCTGGGTATCTTCCCAAAAGAATCATACCACAGCAATATATGTGCACCCATGTTTATAGCAGCAGAGATTGTAATATCTAAAGCTTGGAAACAGCCCAAGTGCACATCAAATGGAAACTGGATAAAGAAGATGTTGGGGTTTTTTTATAAAATGGAGTACTACTCAGGCATAAGAATGAGAAACTTGAGACATTTATAGCTAAATGGATGCATATTAACATCATATTCTTAAGTGAAATAAATAGGAGAAACGTGTAAAACTGAAAGTTTAAACAAGATTCAAAATGATTAAAACAAACAATTGATAATTTGAAATAGGAAGAAAAAGTTCAAAGTGGTAGGGACGGTGGTAGGGGAAGGGGAAAGGAAAGAAAGGAAAGGAAAAATTATGAGAAAAGAAAAAAATGGAAATGAAGCCTATGTAAATAGGGAAGGGTGGAGTGTGTGAAGGGCACACAGGTAATGGGTAAAAATAAGAACCAACATACATCATATACAGGTACAAGCACCCTATGATAAATGTAAAGGTATTGCATACCTGAAATGTACCAATATAAGAATTTAAGGAAAAAAATCCTTAAAAAGATACTGGCAAATAGAATGCAGAAGATCATCAAGAATGCAAGAAGATCATCACCCTGACCAAGTGGGATTCATCTCAGGGATGCAGGGATGGTTCAACATAGGCAAATCAATAAATGTAATACACTATATCAATAGAGCCAAGGATAAAATCCATATGATCATCTCAATAGATGCAGAAAACACTATTGACAAAATTCAAAGTGCATTTATGATAAAAAAAACTCTACAAAAATTGGAATAGATGGTCTCTACCTCAATCTGATGAAAGCCATCTATGAAAAACCAACAGCCAATAATATAGTAAATGGTCAGAAACTGAAATCCTTCACACTAAAATCAGGAACAAGACAAGGATGTTCACTCTCACCATTCCTGTTCAATATAGTTTTGGAAACATTAGCCACACCAATTAGACAAGAGAAAGAAATAAAAGTAATAAAGATAGGAAATGAAGAAGTCAAATTGTCATTATTTGCAGATGACATGATACTCTATATAGAAGACCCCAAGAACTCCACCAAAAGTCTTCTAGACTTAATAACCAAATTCAAACAAGTAGCTGGATACAAGGTCAACACATAAAAATCAATAACTTTCCTCTACATGAACAATAGACTCACTGAGAGAGAAACAGGTCAAATAGTTCTTTTTGCAATAGCATCCATGAATCTGAAAAACCTAGGAAACAACTTAACAAAAGCAATCAAAGACCTCTTCTCTGAAAACTATAGCACTTTGAAAAGAGAGATTAAAGCCTATATCAGAAAATGGAAATGTATCCCTTGCTCCTGTGTAGGAAGAATTAACATAGTGAAAATGGCTATACTTCCAAAACTGCTATATAGATTCAATGAAATCCCAATTGAAATTCCAACAGCATACTTCACAGACCTTTAAAAAACAATCCAAAAATTCATTTGGAACAAGAAGAGACCCAGAATAGCAAAAGCAATCCTAGGCAACAGAGACATGGCAGGGGGTATCACAACCCCAAAATTGAAACTACACTACAAAGCTACTGTGATCAAACAGCAAGGAACTGGCAAATAAGCAGACTTGAGGACCAGTGGAACAGATTAGAAGATGCAGAAACAACTCCAGATGCACTTAGCCACCTCATCTTCAACAATAGACCCAAACACCCTCACTGGAGTAAAGATAGCCTCTTTAATAAATGGTGCTGGGGGGCCGGAATTTTGGCTCAGTGGTTCTGCCACCAGCCTTTCAAGCCCAAGGTCCGAGTGTGATCCCCAGTATGAAAAAAAATGGTGCTGGAAAAATTGGTTTTCAACTTGCCAAAGATTATATCAAGATCTATATCTCTCAACATGCACTAAACTAAAATCAAAATGGATGAATGATTTAAATATTGAAACAGAAATGCTGAACTGGCTGGAACAGAGGTTAGGTAGAACACTTGAAGACATTAGGGTATGAAAGATTTTATGAACAAAACCTCAGTTGCCCATGAACTAACACAAACAATCAACAAGTGTTATCTCTTCTTATTAAAAAGCTTCTGCACAGGAAGATTAACCACCAGCAGTGTGAAGAGACAACCCACAATGTGGGAAAAAATTTTCACCAGCTGTTCCTCAGACAAAGGTCTACTATCTAGAATCTATAAAGAACTTAAAAAAATCAGACCTCCCAAATTTAAAGACCTAATCCCAAAATGGGCATCTGAAATGAACAGACATTTCTCAGACAAAGAAGTAGAAATAACAAATAAACATATGAAAATGTGTTCAATATCACTGGTTGTTCAAGAGAGGCAAATGAAAACAATGTTGACATTCCACCTCACCCCAGAAAGAATGGCTGCTATCATGAAATACACCAATAACAAATGCTGGCAAGGCTGTGGGGAAAGAGGAACCCTGCTCCACTGCTGGTGGGAGTGTAGACTGATGCAACCACTGTGGAAATCAGTATGGTGATACCTCAAAGAACTAGGACTGGAAGTCCCATTTGACCCCGCTATTCCACTGCTGAGTATCTTCCCCAGAGAATTAAAAGAATCATACCACAGTGGTATATGGGCACCCATGTTGATAGCAGCACAATTTGTAATAGCTAAAACTTGCAAACAGTCCAAGTGCCCATCACCTGGAGACTGGATCAAGAAAATATATTTTTTTAATAAAATGGAGTACTACTCAGCTATCATAAATGAAAAATTAGAGACATTTATTGTTAAATGGATGGACATTGAGGCAATTCTTTTAAGTAAAATACTAAGGACACACGTGCAAATGCCAAATAGTTTCTCTAGTGTGAGAAACTGAAAGTGTAAATAAGTACTAAATGGTATAATAGATAATGTGAAATAGGAAGAAAAGTGACAATGGGGAAGGGGAAGTGGGAAGAGTAGGGGAAAGGTAAGAAGGGAATGGAATTAATATGAGAAAATGAAAAAATGGAAGCAGTCTTTGTAAATATGGAAGGATGGAATGTTTGAAAGGAGGTCAGGGGAATGGGGGAAAAAGAAGAACCTAGAGGGATTATGTAAAGGTGCAAATTTGCAATGATGAATGTCATTATATTGTATATCTAAAAATGTACAAATAAAATTAATTTAAAATGAAATGTGGTGTAGCTCAGCCCAAAGGGCCTGCAAAAATGAAAGCATGTATTCCAAATGGAGGTGTCTCAAATATTTTGAAACAGAATCTTGGGGTTAACTTTAGGGTTTACATATTCACAATTGCTGTTTGAGGAATATGATGCGCTCAAGTTTGAGATCTGAGGGTCTAATTTGATCTTCCACTTAGTCAGGCACTGTTGCTTTTCCCATTTTCCTGGAAGAAGCCCAAGGTCACTATTTTCATTAGTATTCATTCCTTTCTTTCCTGGCATTGTGTAGCCGAGTAATAGGGGTTGCCATCTTTCAGATTTATAGACTAAGAACAGAACTGTGCCCACTAGGAAGGAGGATTGAATGAAAACACTTATTCTCTTACTTTCTTGTTGCTGGAACACAATACCCAAACACTGATAATTTAGGGGTGATGATGTTTATTTTGTTTAATGCTCGAGAAGTTTCAGTCCATGTTCTGTAGACTCAAACAAATACATTGCATGGAGGAAGGTCATGTGAGGAAACCTGCTCACATCATGGTGGTCAAGAAGGGAGAGAGCCAGGAGGAGCCATGGAAGTAGACATATTCTTCCAGGTCATGATTCCAGTAACCTGAATCTTCTGAGCAGACTCAGCAAGACTAGGTCCCCTAACAGCAAATCATGTATATCATCCCCATGATTTAATATCCTTTCAAAAGTCCCACCTATGAGTTCATGAAGCCTTTGGGGACATTCTTGATCTAAACCATAACACCTCCATAAGACCACAGGGAGATAGCTATTAGGATCCCCAGTCCCCACACACAGGACTTTGTGCCTGATTCTTTAAAATGACAGGGTAATTTCTATTGCTGTGTATCAAGAGGTTTAAAATATTGTCTCCATGAACTCATCAGTATAGACATAAGTAAAGTTTCTCAACATTTTAAGTGCTTTAACCTGAGTTTTCACATCCGAAAATGGAGTATTGACTTCACAGGTAATGTGAAAATTAAAGCAATGAAATAGAAATTGGTAGTCATAGAGGAGAGGCCCAATAAATGATGATGGTTGTTATTATTCTCATGATCTCTGTGGTTGTAAATGGACTTCAACCATTATTTTATCATCCAGGATCAGCATATAATTAATTCTAAGGCATAAGGAAATCTTTACTGGGGTCTATGAAGGTTGAATGGCTCCAACCACTATACACCAGTTCTCAGAAAGCAACAAAACTTGATTCCCCAATGAGGCTGAATATAAGGCTACAGATATGAACAGGGTCTGATCACCAAAAGCTCATATGACAGACTTGAAAATCACAGTTGGGAAAACAAGTTGATGTCGGAGAAGTTGGTGATGCACTCTGAAGCCTTTTTCAAACATATTTATGGCTCCCACTATGCCTTGGCCCCAGGTAGCTGGTTGAGACAGGGATGTATTGGAGACTAGGGAATGAAATTGGCTTGGACTGTGGATACCTCCAGGGAGAAGTGGTAGCCTGGCAAGAGAGAGGAGAGAGCCTTGTTCAGGGAGAGCATGGAGCTTACTTGCTTGTAGTGGGGACAGAAGAGAGGGAGAATCAGGGCAGGGAACAGGTACCAGTTTGGTGACAGGTGTGGGGGTTTAGGCAGGAGTGTCACAAGAATCATGTTAATTCAGCCTTTAGAACCCAGGCACCCAGAAGACCCCAGAGCAACAACTTTCGAATCCCACAATTGAACTTCTGTGACTTTGGTTTGGGGTATGGTGAGTGAACAAGGGACTCTTCTCCCAGCAAACAACCACAACCTTACATTTCATTGTATGGTTCTAATATTTGGGTGCTATGGTTTTGTCTGAAGGAACAGTTTTACTGGCTTAAAATGAAGGGAAAAGAACACCATGCTGAGGGACCATAGGAAAAGGGTGTTGTAAAAGTTTCATGGGGCCAGGTCCAGAGCCAGAAAAGGAACTCAGTCTTTGTAACTACCAGTCCAGTTTTCTATAACCCCCTCACTTCTAACCTCAGTATTAATCAGCCAACTCTCAACATGCTGTTGCCCAAAGTAAAGTTAGAATCATTTGTGGTCACTTGCTAGAAATTCACATTTGAAGTCCCACATCTCCTAAATTTGAACCTGGAAGTGAAGGCCTGGGAACCTGTGATTCTAAATTATGATATGTTAACTTGACTTGAATAAGAACCACCTAGCAGATTAGTACGGTTCTGGAAATATCTGTGGATGATTGACATGCAGGCCAGCAAACTGAGGGAGAATTCACACCTCAGATGTTGGTGACAGGAAGAATAGGTTTATAGCCTGAATGGAATGAAAAAGGAAAGAAGAAAAGAATGTTTCTTTTTGTAGAAAAAAAGATTTTTCTTGATCTTCACCATTACCTTTGGATATTAGTCTCCATTTTCTTCAGCATTCTAGCACAGGCTATTCAGACTCACACTGGTAATGCTACAGTGAGCTTCCAGGTATTCAAACTTAAACTGCTGCTAGACTCTCTAGCTCTTCAGCTGCTGATGGCAATTTTGCATTCTTCTTCCCCTGATTCCACAGATAGCAACTGTGACTATTATGCTTTGTCTACCTAATGAATCCTTTCTATAAATATAAATATATTTTATATGGTTTCTGTTCCTCTAGCTAACTAATACAGATTTGAATATTAGAGAATCATTTGAACTAACTTACATAAGGAATTTGGAAAGGTTTGAAGATTCCAGCTAGAAATGACCTAGAATGCTATAAACCAAACTTGGTGGGAGATTCTAGTCAGAACTAAGAAGAGAAGAATGGTGGTAGAAATCCAGACAGTACAGATCAGGCTCAGGAAGTTTGAATTGGGAACCATGACTCCATAGACATTGAATGAGAAACTATATGTGCTATGATCTGGTAGAAAATTTGTTTACATTTTGCTCAAGACTTGATAATTTGCAGAAGACTGAAATTAAGGACAGTGGACTAATTAATGCAGTAAAGGAAATTTCAAGGCTGTGGCATGGGAATGGCTGGGAGCTTTCTGTCAGATATATAATGAAAAGCAGGAGCAAAAACCAGAACGGAATGATGTGAAGCTTGGCCAGAAAGGAGAAACATCAAAAATTGGTGTCCTCAAGAGCAAGGATGTTGAGAATATTGCTATTAAAAAGAAGCCATGTACTTTATATCAGGGAAATAGAAAAGATGACTCAAAATTATCTCAGGAATCAGCAAAACCCCACCCTTTCCAGGCTCAGGGATGTAAAAGTGAAAGGCTTTGCTTTGAGAAGAGAATCCTAGGGTACCCTGCCCCAAAAAGGCTGCCTTGGTAATTGATTCCCTAGGATTCTGTTTACAGTGCTTACTCATTGAGGCACTCAGAGGCTACTGCAGCCATGATGCAATGGGGCCTGGCTAATGCTCTAGCTGGCTGCATACTTAAGCATCATCCATGTGATACTGGTTTTACAGGCATATGAGATAAAAGAGATGTGTGTTCATGAAGACTTCTACTTAGATTTCAGAATAATGCCTGGGAACTCAGGTAGTGTGTCCCTGGAAGGTAGTGCATAAAGCTGTGAGAGTGAAATTGAAGTACAATGGATACTCCAGTGAGTTAGAAATGCTAGAAATATGGAGCATCAGTTGAAGGACATCGCAAACAGTGAGTAAAGCTATGCCAAGAGAGAAGCCAACATGCCTTTGACTAGCAATTCCATTGGGTTGGAAATGCCCAAACCCTTTGGAGCTTGCACTTGGTCACAATTTGCCCTGGGTGCTGGACATTCACTATAGTATTTAATGTTTGCTGTGCTGAATTTTTGTCTTGCTTTGGTCCCATTCTTTTGTATCCATTTATTTCTCCCTTTTGGCATGGGAGATTTCACCTTGTGCCATTGTATGTTGGCAATGTTTAACTTTCTTTTGAATTTTACAATAGCACCAGCTAAAAGCTTGCCTTGAGTCTTAGAGGAGATTGGACTTGGATCTTTCAGTAATGCTGAAACTGTTAAGACTTTAGTGACTCTTAAACATGGACTAAATGCATTTTTCATGAGATAAACGTACCTTTTGGGTTCTTGGAATAGTATGAATTAGATGTAATTATCTCCAAAATTATCAAATATAGGGAAGATTATTGGATTATGGGGGTGCTATACTTATCAGTGGATTCATCCACTGATCAATGCATAGCTGAATATGCTGTTAGGAGTTGAGGAATCATCAGAAGAGTTGAGTCACTTTGGGTGTGACCTGCAAGGGTATATATCCCTTTCTTCTCTTAGTTCTGTCAAAGAACCAAGAATAATATTAATCACTTTTCTATAACTTTCATTTATTTGCATTACTTGCATTCACCACTAAAAATTTAAAAAAACTTCCCACAATTGCAGTAAAAACTATAAAAGTGTAAAACAATATTTTACCTTTACTAAAAATTCACCATTTTGGGAGTCTGTGTAAACCAGAGCTCAGCAGGTTTGTGTAGGTCCCAGCCAGGACCCTGGCTAGACTCCAGGAGCTTGGGTCCACAGGCCCCAGCCAAAAGCTCACAAGGAAAAGAGCTATGTAGGTGGGCAAGCAACAGGCAGAAGCCCACCCAGATACCATTGCTAAGTGTGTGCAGACCCCAGCCAGAAGCCTGCTCAGACACTAGCATCTCCTGTGCACAACCCCAGCTAAAGGCCCTCCCAGACAAGAGCTACACAGTAAGGCAGGCCCCAGCAAGAGGCATGCCCAGATACCAAATGAAGGATGCACAGGACTAAAGCAGAACCCTGCCCAGAAAACAGGGAAGCTCAGGAATCCAGAAGGCTACCTCTCTACACTCAGGAATTGGCACACTGGTGAGCAGCAGAGAAAAGGTATCTCAGTGGCTTGGTGAAAACTGAAGACCATTGGGTGAGCAAAAAGCCACCTTAAAAGGTGCAGCAGACTGCATATACTTAAATGAGAGGACACGTAAACAAGTACCAAAACCAGACTTCCAGATCACCTAAGGCAACCCCAAAGAGCAAGGAGATGGAACAATATGACACTCTACCACCTGTACTGCTTGAACTGGCAACAAAAGAGGATCTGGAAAAAGGAAATGAGAAATAATTTATGAGACAATAACAGAGATTGTGTGTATAGGGCAAGACATGATTAATAACTTTAGAGCAGACACAGATAAAAAATAAAGGAGCTGAGGAACATGATACAATCCCAGTATAGGAAACAAAGGCAACCCATAAAACAGATGCACACAGATATTCAGGAGATGAAAAACTCCATTGATTGTTTACACAGCAAAATGAGCTAATGTGAGAACAGAATATCAAATACAGAAGAGAGGAATGTAATTAGTGGCCCAATAAAGAACAATTTCTTAAAAATAGAAAGGGACCATGAGAAATCAATCCAGCAGCTGCTAGATGATGCAAAGAAGAACACCATAAGACTGATCAGAGTCAATGAAGAAACAAGAGAGAGTGCAGAGGACATAAAAATAAACTGTTCACAGAAGTAATGGCAGAAAACTTCCCAAGCAAGGGAAAAGAACTTGACATACAGATAAGTAAGTCATATAGGACTCCAAATAACCATGATAAAAAAATCTATTCCTAGGCATATAGGAGTTAATATTCCAGGAACCCAAAGGAAGAACAAAATTCTACAAGCAGTTAGAAAAAAGAAACAAATCACATACAAAGGAAAGCCCATCAGAATCACAGCAGACTTCTCAACACAAAGCCTCAAGGTAAGAAAAGCATGGAGTGAAGTATTTCAAGCCCTAAAGGAAAACAAAATCCAGTCCTGATTCATGTACTCTGCAAAATTATCTTTTAAAAATTGATGGAGAAATGAGATACTTTCATGACAAAGAGCACCTGAGGAACTTCATAAATACCAAAACAGCACTCAAAAATATTTTAAACAATATCCTAGGAAAAGACAATAAGGATCACAACCCAAGAAGCCCAGCAGAATAAATCCATCAGTCATGGCAAGAAATTAAATGCAAAGGGGGAGAATCACACAAAACAAAAGGTCATAACAAGGATAAGTCAATACATATCAGTTCTAACCATCAATGTTAATGGTTTCAATTCACTAATCAAGAGAAATACACTGGTAGAATGGGTCGAGAAGCAACATCCACCAATATGCTGCATACACGAAACACACTTAATTCAAAATGAAACTCATAGACTGAAAGTTAAAGGGGGAAAACAATACTCCATGGGAAAGGAACCTGAAAAAAAGCAGAAGTAGCTATCCTCTTTGCAGATCAAGTGGATTTCAAACCAACACTGATTAAGAGAGACAAAGAAGGACAGTACATCCTTATAAAGGGAAAAATCTAAGAGGAAGAGATGGCAATCATAAATATCTATGCACTAAATACTAGTGTGGCCAACTGTATAAAACAAATATTAACGGATATGAAAAATCAAATAAGCACTAATACAATAGTAGTGGGGGACCTCAATACCCCACTGTCACAAATAGATAGATCAACTAGACAAAAAATAAACAACAAAATACTAGAATTCAATCAAACACTTGAACAAATGGAATTAACAGATGTTTACAGAGTGTTCCACCCCACAAAATCAGAACACATTCTTTTCAGCTGCACATGGCTCTTTCTCCAAAATAAACCACATACTAGCTCATAGAAAATTTTTAAGTAAGGGAAAATGAATTGAATTTATCCCCTGTATATTGTCAGACCATAGTGTGATGAACAGGAGATCAATAGCAAAAGAAACAGCAAGAATTCCTTAAACATATGGAAATTGAACAACACACTTCTGAATAACAAATGTAATAACAGGAAATTAAAGAAGAAATCAAACAGTTTCTATAATTAAATAACAATGAAAATACAAAATATCAGAAAATATGGGACCCAATGAAAGCAGTATTACGAGTGAAATTTGTAGCATTGAATATTCATATTAGGAAAACAGAGCAAGTTGAAATAAACAACCTAATGCTAAACCTCAAGCTTCTTGAAAAATATGAGCAGGAGAAACTCAAACCTCACACAAGGTGGGAGATTTTAAAGATCAGAGCAGAAATGCAATGCAATGGACACTAAGAGAATGACACAAAAAATCCATGAAGAAAGAGTCGATTCTTCAAAAGAATAAACAAAATTGACAAAGCCTTAGGCAACCTTATCAAAAGAAGTAAAGGCCCAAGTCCATGCAATTAGGAATGAAAAGGGTGAAATTACAAGGGACTCGGCAGAATACCAGGCAATCATCAACACCTACTTTGAGAACCTATAGCCAAGAACGTGGAAAACACAGAAGAAATTGACAGATTCCTAAATACATATGAATTACCAATGCTGAACAAAGAAAACTTAAAAATTCCAAACAACCCAATATCAAACAATGAAATTGAAAATATAATTAAAAACTTACCAATGAAGAAAAGCCCAGGTTCCAATGGCTTCACTGCTGAACCCTACAGGACATTTAGAGAGGCAGAATTGCCAATATTGTTTAAACTCTTCAATGAAATTGAAAGGGAAGCAGTACTCCCAAATTCATTCCTGGAAGCAAGCATCACTTTGATCCCCAACGCAGAGAAAGATCCAACCAAAAAAGAACTATAGGTTAATCTCACTAATGAACATAGACATAAAAATCCTTAATAAGATACTGGCAAATAGAATGAAGAAGATCATCAAGAAAATCATACACCCTGACCAAGTGGGATTCATCCCAGAGATGCAGGGATGGTTCAACAGATAAATATCAACAAATGTGATACACTATATTAATAGAGCCAAGGACAAAAACCATATGATCATCTCAATAGATGCAGAAAAAGCATTTGACAAAATCCAACAGATATTCATGATAAAACCCTGTAGAAAGTTAGAGTAAATGATCTCTATTTCAACCTCATAAAATCTGTGGAAAACCAACAGCCAATATCATACTAAATGGTCAAAAACTGAAATCTTTTACAGTACAATCAGGAACAAGTCAAAGATGTCCACTCTCACCACTCCTGCTGGAAATATAAGCCACAGCAATAAGACAAGAGAAAAAAAGAAAAGGAATAAAGACAGGAAATGAAGAAGTCAAATTGTCATTATTTGCAGATGACATGATACTCTATATAGAAGACCCCAAGAACTCCACCAAAAGTCTTCTAGACTTAATAACTTAATTCAATTAAGTAGCTGGATACAATGTCAACACACAAAAATCAGTAATTTTCCTGTACATGAACAACAGACTCACAGAGAGAGAAGAACTGGAGAAGCAACTCCTTTCACAATAGCGTCCAAAAAATTGAAATACCTAGGAATCAACCTAACAAAGACCTCTACTCTGAAAACTATAGCACTCTGAAAAGAGAGATCAAAAAGTATATCAGAAAATAGAAAGACATACCTTGCTCCTAGGTAGGAAGAACGAATATAGTGAAAATGGACATACTTCCAAAACTGCTTAATAGATTCAATGCAATCCCAAATAAAATTCCAACAGCATATTTCACAGATCTTGAGAAAAAGAACCAAAATTTCATTTGGAACAAGACAAGACCGAGGATAGATAAAGTAATTCTAGACAACAAAGACAAGGTAGTGGGTATCACAATCCACAACTTGAAAATATTCTACAAAGCTACTGTGGTAAAAAACACATGATACTGGCAAATAAACAGACCCCAGGACCCAAGGAACTAATTAGAAGACACAGGAACAACTCGCAACACAATCAGCCACGTCATGTTCAACAATGAGCCCTATAATCTTACTGGAGGAAAGATAGCCTATTAAATAAACGGTGCTGGAAAAATTGGGTTTCAACTTGCCAAAGATTAAAACTATAACTATACTTGTCACCATGCACTAAATTAAAATCAAAATGGATTAAAGATCTATATATTAAAATAGAAACACTAAACCAGCTGGAGGAGAGGTTAGGTAGAACTCTTGAAGATATTGGCATAGGAAAAGATTTCATGATCAAAACCTCAGTTGCCTGTGAACTAGCACAAGCAATCAACGAGTGGGATCTCTTCTTATTAAAAAGCTTCTGCACAGCAAGTGAAACCACCAGCAGCATGAAGAGACAACCCACACTGTGGGAAAAAAATTTTACCATCTCTTCCTCAGACAAAGGTCTACTATCTAGAATATATAAAGAATTTTAAAAAATCAGACCTCACAAATTTAAAGACTCAATCTCAAAATGAGCATCTGAAATGAACAGACATTACTCAGACAAAGAAGTAGAAATAGTAAATAAACAAATGAAAAAAATGTTCAACATCACTGGTCATTCGAGAGATATAAATGAACAAAATGCAGAGATTTCACCTCATTCCTGAAAGAATGGCTGCTATCATGACATCAACCAATAAAAATGCTGCTGGAGCTGTGGGGCAAAAGGTACCCTTCTCCACTTTTGGTGGGAATGTAGAGTGGTGCAACTACTGTGGAAATCAGGATGGAGATTCCTCAGCGAACTAGGATTAGAGGTCCCATTTGACCCAGCTATTCCTGTACTGGGCATCTTCACAAAAGAATGAAAAGAATCATACCACAGCAATATATGTGGACCCATGTTCATAGCAGCACAATTCGTGATAGTTAAAAGTTGGAAACTGCCCAATTGCCCATCAACTGGAAACTATACAAAGGAAATGTGTTTTTTTTTAATTAAATGGAGTAACAATCACCCATAAAGAATGAGAAATTAAAGACATTTATATCTAAATGAATGCACATTGAGGCAATACTCTTAAGTGAAAAAAATAGGACAGAAATGTGTATATACTGAATAGTTTCTCTGGTGTGAGAAACTGAAAATGTAAATAATAATCAAAAGACTTAATAGATAATGTGAAATAGGAAGAAAAGGTGCAAAGGGGAATGGGAAGTGGGAGGGGTTTGGGAAAGCCAAGAAGAGAGTGGAATTAATGTAAGAAAATGATAAAATGGAAGCAAAGTCTTTATAAAAGGAGGGGTGGAGGAGTTGAAAGGAGGGGATGAGAATGGGGAAAAATAATACCAAGATATGTTATGTAAAGGTTTAAATTTCCAATGATGAATGTCATTACATTGTATGACTGAAATGTCCCAATAAAATAAATTTTTTTAAATATCATTATTTGTATACAGATTTTTGAGTTCCTATACTCATATATATTCATGTAAGCATCATGATAATCATGACACGGTATAGATCCAGTGGCCCAAAGAATTTTGTTGCATTACCCTTTTTATTACATTCTCTCCCATTTCTAACCTTTGGTGTGATGGTTAAACTGGATTATTGATTTAATTGGCTTATGAGCTACCTGGAGGATTAGTAAAGCACAGTGGTAAATGTGTCTACCTTGATCATGGAGGCATGCATTGTCTTAGGTTCTGTGTCTGCTCCCTGACCCCTTTGCTCTGGCACTGTTGCCCCACCCTGTTTCATGGCCTCTATGAAGGAAGAAGCAACTTTCTTCTGCCATACCTTTTGAAGATGTTTTTTCAGTCTTGGAGCCAGCCCACCATTGAATGAACCCTCTGAAAACATCAAAATAATCCTCTACACTTTTCAATTGTAGGTGTCAGGTATTTTGCCCAAGCAATGGGAAAGCTGACTAATACACTCTGGCAAAATTTATTCTGTTATTATAGTTTTGCCTTTACTAAAATATCATGTAAATGCAATTGTATTATGTGTCATTTTTTGCCCCTGGTCTCTTTTATGTAGCATAATAGTTTTGGAAATTAATTTACACTGTTACATGTGTGAGTACATAGTTCTTTTCCATTGGCTGTATCAGTTTTTATCCATTCAACTGTTGGTGGACATTTGATGTTATCCACTTTTTGTGATTTTTGAAAAGGGCTGTTTTAAACATTCATATGGAGATTTTTGTGTGAATATAACTTCAATTATTTGGGTCTAATACTTTGAAGTGTGACTTTAAGTCACATGACAAGTGCAATTTTAACACTTGGAGGAGAGTACTAATTATTGAATTCAGGGCCTTCACACTGAGCTACATCCCTATCCCTTTTTATTTTTTAAATTTTGAGAAAGGGCCTGGCTAAGTTGCCCAAGCTAGGCACAAACTTGTTATTCTTCTGCCTCAGCCTCCCAGAGTGGTGGAATCACAGACATACACCAGCATCCCTAGCCTAAGAAAGTGCCAAACTTCCCTCCAAAGTGGTTGTATCATTTTACACTCATACTAGTGAACTTGTTTTTGTAAATGAGGATTGAGGCATTTCACTCCTACTAGTTAGTATCCAGGGGCTTTGTCTCTATATACTTCCTAGTAAGTACCTCGGGAGCAGGCATAAAGCAGGTATTTGTTGGATGCCATTTATGGCATTGTGTTTTCCTTCCACCTTTCACACATGTACTTACAAATTTATTCTGCTTAACAGGTCCCTTGTAACTTGTAAAATAAAAACCAAATGTTTCATAGTCTCATTCAAAGTCTTTCATAAGCTGATTTTCACATTGGGTTTTTAACTCCATCACCATATTATATAATACTTATCCTAGTGATATCAGAAAATTCAGTTCATTTCTCTCACCTGCAATATCCCCTCCATCTCATTCTAATTCTATTGTGAATAATAGCAGCTATATATATTAAGTATTTCAAGCTAATCTATGTACTAGCTGTGTTTATTATATTGTTATATTAATTGTATTATATTCCCCCACAGTAGTTTATTTTCATTTCCATTTTACAAGTAGGCAAACAAGAGTTCAGATAAATTCAGTAATTTGCCCAGGGTCATTCAGCTAGTGAGTTCCAGAAGCAGTAATCAAAAAAGATAGAGCCCCAAATACTTACTATGGTATTGAAGGTTCTTAATAATCTTCTTTCTGACTTTGTTGAAAAGTAAGGTACTGTAGAGGTTAAGAGCATGGATTTTGTCTGGATCCAAACTTTCTGAGTTGAAACCTTGACTCTGCCACTTACTGAGTGTGGCATCTTGAGCAAATTATTTGACTTTCATAGGCCTCACTTTCCAAACTGTCAAATGGAGATGATCATGAAAATAATATGAACGGATATTGTAGGTTTAATATATTAAATAATGTTCAACTCAAAATTTTTTCTGACTTATGATAACTGATCCTAAAATATTAAGTATTAATATAACTTTATATTATCATCTTTCTCTCTCTCATCAATACATATTCTGTATTCTTCATTATCCTGCCTTCATTCATATATCCATGCTCTTCTCTGAATATCGTCTATCTGTGTGTTAACCCAATTCATTTTTTTTCGGGCCTAGGTCAAATATTTCCTACTATGTATAAATGTATTGGACTCCTCCAGCTAGAAGCTACCCCTCCCTCCTCATTACTCTCAGAATAGTTTCTTTGTGCCTCTGTCATTATAGTGCTTATGAGTTGCTGCCTTTGATTAAGTTTGGAAGGAGCCTGTTTCTTCCATGACTCCCTATGTTCAAGAATGTCAACTTATTCCTTTTTTCTGTTGCTTAGATTACTCTATTCAGCATGATATATGGAACAAGACCTGAAATGCAGTAAATTGCTATTGAATTGCATTCATCTTTTTCTTGTTACTTTCAGCAATGCCAGCTGCTGCCTAGAACCAACTGATGGGAGATTCACTCTGAAATTAACCCAGCCATGACTTTCATCTCCTCTTTGCAACCATTTTATTTTGTGTTAATATTTTCCATGTGAGTATCTTTGAACCAAATCCTTACAGGTGGGGGTGGCTAGAATAGGCCAACCCAGGCAAGTTACCCTGTAGTTAATAGTAGTTGTGCTACATTTTGGGGTTTTCTCTTTCAGTAGAGGTGAGGGTAATGTGTACTTCTCAATTCTTGACATTGGTATAGACATTGATTCTGAAGGCACCAAATGTGCCCCCAAAATTATATAGAGCTGTGGCTCTCCATATCCCCAGGATCCATGATAGCTTCCAAATTGGACTTGTTTTTATCCGGGCTCAGACACACATATTTCCAAACCTAATTTCATGTAATTTTCAATCTTCTTTCTTTGTGAGGAATCAGGTAGGAGATGTACCTCCCAGAATGGCCAGTCTTCTAATTTCTGATGGTATGAGAATAAAGAATCAGGAAATAGGCAAGGTTGGGAATGAAAAGAAACCAAGACTTCGAAGAATCATATATCTAATACTTCTATCCCAAAACACCCAGAATGACCTCAGCAGAACCATTGTTTACTGACCCAGTTGCTCTCCTTTTCTCCTTTGGACTCATTTTAAAAAAAGAGAAAACTAATAGGTTTGAATTCAAGTCACCTAAGTATGTTGTCCTCTAACTTTTTTGTTCACTATCAACTTCAAATTTCCTGATCAGTCTCTATCATCTGGTATAGACATTGTCTTCTTTCCTTCCATCATCCTGAATAGTTCATCTAACATTTGGACTCTTGGTCCTTTGACTATTTTTTCTGAAGTAAATATGTTTATTAAATTTTTTCAGACACCTGGTTATTGAAATCACCCAGAACCACTCCACTCTTGAATTATTACACTCAAACATCCAGTCACTATCACACATCTGTCCAGTTATATCTTCAGCTACTCTTCAGCAACCTCCTGTATCCTCCCTCTTTTAATCAGACTCTTCATGTCACACAATCTCATTTATGATGTCTCCAAAAAGCAGAGACCAGGTCTTCAGTCCTTCCTTCTTGCCCATCTCCATCCTTAGTATACTCTAGTAGAAGCGCATAATAAAATACAGTGGACACTCAAGTTACAACCAGCCTGACACACCAACAACTTGGGTTAATTAGGTTAATGGAAGATTGATCTGCCTTTTGTTATGTATAGTATGTGGCCCTGTAAATATCCAAATCTCAGCTGTATTGACATAACCGACTCTCTCTCAGGACTTGATCAAGTTCATAAGTCAAGGGTCCACTGTATACTTCCTCCTCAGACTTAGAAAAGATTCACAGACTAAATCACCATGCCCATATACTGCCATCCATTGTCTTACTAAGATTTGAAGAGTTGTTCTGCTTAAAATTAAAATTAACAGCACTAATCTCTCAGCACTATAGGTAGAATTTGGCATATGGCTGTAGTCATCTTATTTTTTGAAAGGGATAAATCATTATAATAACTTGTAGAAAGTCATCTTTGGGGACTTTAGAATCACAAACAAATGACTTTTCCAAATAAGAATTTCTGTCCTTTGTCATCACAGATTTCCTTTAATGATGTGAAGCTTGTAGGCTGTAAACAAAAAGAAGACCAAAAAAATACTATTTGATTAAAACACAGAAATTTGGGGCAAAAACACTATATTTCAAGTCTAAGAGTGGCTTTTAGCAATGCGATTAAAAAGAGATGGTGAATTACTAGACCCTTGGGAACATAGGTCCTGAATATCTGGATACACTTCGTAAGAGTTGTGACTCTGGTTGATTTCTTGATAGCAGCCATTCTTTCTGGGGTGAGGTGGAATTTCAATGTTGTTTTCATCTGCATCTCTCAAATAACCAGTGATTTTGAACATTTTTTCATATGTTTATTTGCTGCTTTTACTTCTTTGTCTGAGAAATGCTGTTCATTTCAGATGCCCATTTTTGAATTGAGTCTTTTAATTTGGGGGGTCTGATTTTTTTCCATTCTTTATATATTCTAGATAGTAGTCCTTTGTGTGAGGTACAGTTGCTTAAAAATTTTTCCCACATTATAGGTTGTCTCTTAGCTCTGTTGGTAGTTTCTTTTGCAGTGCAGAAGCTTTTTAGTAAGATGAGATCCCAGTTGTTGATTCTTTGTTCTAGTTCCAATGCAACTGAGGTTTTGTTCATAAAGTCTTTTCCTATAACAAATGCTGGCCGGGGTGTGAGGAGAAAGGAACCCTTCTCCATTGTTGGTGGGAGTGCAGGCTGTTGCAACCACTGTAGAAATCATTATGAAGATACCTCAAAAAACTAGGACTAGAAGTCCCATTTGACCCAGCTATTTCTCTGCTGGGTATCTTCCCAAAAGAATTAAAACACAAACTCCAATTTTTATAATTAATTTTTCTCTTCTTACTCTAAGTACTATAAATGTTGAAGATGGGGGGGGAGATACAGACAAAGGCAGCAGTAAGGGAAGAGGAAATCAAACTGATTAACTTTTCTAGAGAACACAATGTCGAATTTCATAGAGGAATTTAATTCCTACAGTAGAAGGATGTCATTCATTTAGATTTGAGTTCTTTTTATTTGACAGT
Organism: Heterocephalus glaber; assembly: GCF_053883595.1. Classification (NCBI taxonomy): domain Eukaryota; kingdom Metazoa; phylum Chordata; class Mammalia; order Rodentia; family Bathyergidae; genus Heterocephalus; species Heterocephalus glaber. The sequence continues at coordinate 3,906,075 of NW_028258473.1, read as the reverse complement.
ACAAAATACTAGAGACTTCAAAATTAAAAGTACAAGGCAATTATGTAGCATAAATTGTTACATATCTTTGTTATCTGTGTTTACTAACTTATACTTAATACAAAAATAATGATATTAAAAGGTCAAAACAGCAAGCAGTAACCAAAAATCCTGACAGCATTGAGAGGCTTTATCCTTTATAATATTACTAATATATATATGAAACTTGAACTTAATTTTTTTTGAACTTAATTTTTTAACATGTTTAATCAAATTTCACCTTTGCTACCAAAGATCTGTTAAGTTCCCAGACCTCTCCAAATGTTCAGGTCTCAGGAAGGCATCAAATTCTAAAACCATCTGCTATTTCTCAAATTTATTTTGTAGAAAGCATGTAAACTGCATCCTTATTGTTTAAATTACAATGATTAAGTAAAAAAAACAATTTATTTAGCACCCTATGAATTAAAGTTATACATAAAAGCACCTACAAAATTTTAAAAAACAAGATTCACAGTGATATATGCCCACCCATGTTTATAGCAGCACAGTTTGTAATAGCTAAAGCTTGGAAACAGCCCAAGTGCCGATCAGCTGGAGGCTGGATAAAGATGTGGGTTTTTTTTATAAAATGGGATATTACTCAGCCATAAAGAATGAGAAACTAGAGACATTTATGGTTAAATGTATGCATATTGAGTCCATACTTTTAAGTGAAATAAATAGGACACACGTGTAAATACCGAATAGTTTCTCTAGCGTGAGAAACTGAAAGTGTAAATATGGATTAAAATGATTAAAATGAATAATTGATAACTTGAAATAGGAAGAAAAGATCCAAAGGGGTAGGGGAAGTTGGGAGGGGAAGGGGAAGGAAAGAAGGGAAAGGAAAAATTATGACAAGAGGAAAAAATGGAAAGAAAGTCTTTGTAAATAGGGAAGGGAGCACAGGGAATAGGGAAAAAGGAAGAACCAAGATACATCATGTACAGGCACAAGCACCCAATGATAAATGTAAATGTATTGCATACCTAAAATGTACCAATAAAAGAATTTAAGCAAAAAAAAAGAAAAAAAAAAGAAGAGTTGTGACTCTATCCAGGATTTTCTGTCTAGTAAACTCTTAAATAACAAGATAAATATCCAGCATCAGACATTTTTAAAATTCTTCATAGAGCCTTCCATTTGAATTCTTTCTATAAACAAAGAAGGCAGACCCAGGTGTTTGCAGATCTGCAGAATATTAAAAATTATGTTTACCACCATTTTCTATAGTCTGCTTGAGATAATCTTTGTTTTCTCTCCTATGGTCTAGAGAAGTCACTGCAAAACTTACCTTTGTTTTATTCACTTGTTTGCAACCTGTGCTTTCTGAATAAAGGCCCACTCATTTAGAAGAGGGAAAAGTTCTACTCTTATTACTACCAGTAGAAGTAAAAACTTGGTCATATCTGGATGAGGATAGATGTAGGAGGGGCAGAATTAGGAGGACAAGTGTAACTGGTTCATAGTAAGAGGTACCTGGACAATCATTGGCATGATGGGAAGAGATCTAGGGGCTCAATTCACTGTTTCAGTCAGAAAATCTTTTTCAAAATATCATAATGTAGTAGAATAGAAATTTCTCTATCATCATAACACTTAGGTTTAAAAACCTTAATTCTATCACTTCCTAGTTGTGGAAACTTGGTCAAAACACTACCTTTTACATTTCTCCACAGAATCTCCATCTGCAAAATGGAGATAGTATCTTCCAGTTTAAAGTGAATTGTAAATGAAATGATAGAATGGAAATATTTGAGTTGTTCATTCATCCAAGATATCTGTAGAGTGCAACAACTTTTTCTCTTGGTAGCAATGTATCTAGAGACCCAAAAGTAGTAGAAGAAACAGGTGGAGATGAGTCCTCTAGGGCACTATGCCATGTGGTCTGATCTCCAAGGATAGATCAAGTAGTACTTACACAAGAAACCATACATTTTATATCCCCAGGCTGGAGTAAGCTTTTCCTTCTCAAGATCTAGAAGTAAAGAGAGTGGACTTAGGAATTATAAGCATTGGATTCAAATTTTACTCCATCACTTTCTAACTTATCCAGATAAATTTCTTGGTCCTCAGTTGGTAAAATGGAGATTAGAATGGAGTCAATATATTGATAGTACTTAAAACAGTAACTTACACATTATAATTAGTAAAGAAGTTATTTATTTTATTACCATGATCCCACTGCTAGTCAAAAATGCACTGACATTTTCTGTTATAATTTCATGACTTACACACCAATATCTCTAGGAACTCTTCCAATAAAAATAACACATACTCATTGTAAAAATTTCAAAAATTAGTACATATTTCACCCTAGAGATAACCAGTTAAGTTTTGTTTTGGTTTGGTTTGATTTCTTGAGACAGGATCTCACTATATAGTTCAGGCTGGCCATGAATTCATGGCAATCTTCCTGCCTCAGCCTCAGCCTCCTGAGTGCTGGGATTATAGGCATGCGCTACCATGCTACCATAGGCATGCGCTACCATGCTAGATGATAACCAGTTACCTTGCATGAATATATATATATATATATATATATATATATATATATATATCATGCAGAGAGAGAGGGATTGAGAGAAAAGAGAAAGAGAAACATCTCTTGCTTACCGTTTTTACATAAAAAAGAACAAAAAACATGAAAATTTTTCTCATACACTCTCCTTTTTTAGTTTCAAAACCTCTGAATCACTCATAATATCATTGTTAATATTTTATCATGGAGTGATTGAAAAAATACTTAAATACTATGTCATACTGAATGAATTACAGTCATATCTATTTTTTTAAAAGTATAGCTTCTTTATATGTGAGAAAAACTGTTCAGACTAGAAGTGTACCTAAGCATTAAAAGATCTCAACAATATACCTAGGGTGCAACAGGGATTGATGACTCTCATGAGAGAAGTGTGTAAGGAGCTTTACAGATCTTGCAGTATCTTACTTTAAGTAGGACTGTATATATTGGTGGGTCCCAGAACTTCATCTTTTGCTAATAAACCTCTTGAACTGACCTTGGGTGCCAAGTAAAACTGTTATAATTTCAGGAAGAAGTGTTCTATCTGGGCCAAAGACTTGGGAGAAAGAGAGCAAGGCAGTAAAGGAAGGGATGGAGAATACAATCACCCCAGTAGTTCGCTAGAACCATCAAAGCAAATCTGTTGTCAAAGAAATAATGGAGGAGTTAGAGATGGGGAGGAGGTATTTGAACCCTAAAAATTTTGTGGTTCCAGCTGAGGCATGCAGAGATCATTGTTAAAAGATTATGCAATGTTGCTTTTTTTTCTTTCATATTTAATGAAAAAGTAATAAAATAAAAATTTACAAATCAAGATATTCTTAGATATCATAGACATGTGTTGTTAACAAAGCAAAAGAAGCTGTGATTCATACTTATTCTGTTTTCAGGTCCAAGGAAGAAATCAAAAGGTCCTGGATACTAAAAGTCCCATCAAGCTCTCTAGTTCAGAAAAACTCAACATGGAAATCCCTGCCAGGGTGACAGCCTTTCCCAATGAAATATATTTTCTTGAAAGAAGAAAATATTCAAAAGGTTATCACCTAATCACTTACTTCTTTTGACAAGTAAGGACATTAAAATAACAATAAGGTTACTCCCACTGATTCTCCATTTCTTAAAATAATGGACATTTTGACATCAAAAATTTACATATGTATAACTCCAGTACAGTCAGGTTTTTTTGGTTTTTTTGTTTTTTTTCTTTTGGTACCGAGGATCGAACTTGGGACTTTGCGCTTGTAAGGCAGGTGGCAGAACCACTAAGCTAAATGCCGGGCCCCAAGTACAGTCAGATTTGTAACAAGATAAGGTTAGCATTTTTATTTTTATTTATTTATTTATTTATTTTTAAATCCCTGGCCCAGGCTTTATTCTTTTTTTTTCAATTTTTTGGGTACATTTTATTGGTACATTTTAGGTATACAATTCGTTTACATTTATCATTGGGTGTTTGTACCTGTACATGATATATCTTGGTTCTTATTTTTTTCCCCATTACCTGTGTGCCCTTCACCCCCTCCACCCTTCCCTATTTACATAGATTTCATTTCCATTTTTTTTCTTTTCTCATAGTTTTTCCTTACCCTCTTTTCCTTTCCCCTTCCCTTCCCTTCACTCCTTTGTCTTTGGACCTTTTTTCCTATTTCAAATTATCAATCATTCATTTTAATCATTTTAACTTTTGTTTACACTATCATTTTCTCACACTAGAGAAACTATTCGATATTTACACATGTGTGTCCCATTTATTTCACGCATATGAAATGAACAGACATTTCGCAGACAAAGAAGTAAAAGCAGCAAACAAATATATGAAAAAATGTTCAGCATCACTTGTCATTCGAGACATGCAGATGAAAACAACACTGAGATTTCACCTCACCCCAGAAAGAATGGCTGCTATCAAGAAATCAACAAATAATAAATGCTGGCGGGGTTGTGGGGAGAAAGGAACCCTTCTCCATTGTTGGTGGGAGTGCAGACTGGTGCAACCACTGTGGAAGTCAGTGTGGAGATACCTCAAAGAACTAGGACTAGAGGTCCCATTTGACCCAGCTATTCCCCTGCTGAGTATCTTCCCAAAAGAATTAAAAGAATCATACCACAGTGATATATGTGCACCCATGTTCATAGCGGCACAGTTTGTAATAGCTAAAGCTTGGAAGCAGTCCAAGTGCCCATCAACTGGAAACTGGATAAAGAAAATGTGTTTTGTTTATAAAATGGAGTACTACTCAGCCATAAAGTTTAGCATTTTAAAAACTTACTGAGTAATTATATTTTCTCACTTCACTATGGGCTAGTACAAATATAATCATATATGCCTTGGGTTCAAGCTTTTGGAGATATCAGTTTAAATTGTGTCCTTAAAAATCCTACAAATCAAGTCAGACAGATCACTTTTCTCCCTACAATAATGATCTTCTATAACAGGCTCTGGCTTTTACTCCTTTTTCTAACCTCAACGGAGATAAATATTTGGCCTTTGCCATCCTCAGGGTAAATTTTCAGATTCAAAGTATTGTGAATTTAATATAAAAGCTATTTATAGAAGATGGAAACTAGGAAACATAGAACATTATGACTAAAACAGTAGGGTGTACATCCACTCCCCTAGGCTTGAAAAAGTGAAAAGGGTCACAGTGAGGATGCAGCTCAGCTATGGAAAAATTCTTTTGTCCAAGGGAATAATGGGGGAAATAAATGTCCTAATGTCACTATTTTCTCTAATATTGCCTTCCAGGATGCTCCATTGGCCAATCTAACCAGGAACTCCATTCTGGTATGGGTCCGCATTACAAATGAGGGTGGAGCCTATCTCTGGAGAAGCAAACAGAAGGTATCTACTCCATTACATGCTAAATTTCATTTTAATTCTTAGAAAATAAGAGTTAGAGGAGGTTTGAGGCCAGAAATTTTTCTATGGAGAAACTAAGAAACACAGCAGGAATATTACTGGCCCAGTGTTATACAAAATCAAGTGACAGACCTAGGGAATTGTTTCATCTTATCTAATAGATTCCATTTCAACCTTTTTGGGTCATGTTAGAATTGCTATTTTTTTTCAACAATTGCATATCATTTTCAAAATAAATACACCAAAAGAATAGTACAGAGACAAAAAACAGATCTTAAAGACATGGTTCACTTTAAGGAAAGGAGTGTTAGAGACAAAAACTCATAAATCAAATTTTATTTACAATTGAATTCTACCAAATAATTGAAGTTATACTTTTATTTGCAATTACTTTGCATATCAACTTTGTAGCAAAGATAAATATCATGTTACAAAAGATATGCAAAAATATAATTTTAAAAGACTAATAAATATAATCATACCATAATTAAAATTCAAAATGCAGTAATAGAAAGTATAAACCATAATGACAATAAATACTATGTTTAAAATAGGTTAATATTTACAAACACAGAAAACTTTTTCTAATGACATATTTAAAGGAAAATTCAACTTTCTTTAAGCATTCATTTTCAAAATATTAAAAAGAACAAATATCAAAATGAAAATATAATGGAAATTGAACTCCTTCAGAATGATAGGCATGATGGCTTCACCAGTGAATTCTAGAAGACATGTAGAGAAGAAGGACTGCCACTACTGTTTAAACACTTCAATGAAATTGAAAGGTAGCCAATACTCCCAAATTCATTCCTGGAAGCAAGCATCACCTTGATCCCCAAAGCAGGGAAAGACACAACCAAAAAAGAGAACTATGGGCCAATCTCACTAATGAGCATAGTTGCAAAAATTCTTAATAAGATACTAGCAAACAGAATGCAAAAATCATCAAGAATATCATACACCTTGACCAAGTGGGATTCATCCGAGGGATGCAGGGATGGTTTAACATACACAAGTCAATCAATGTCATACACTATATCATAGAGCCAAGGACAAAAACCACATGATCATCTCCATAGATGCAGAAAAAGCATTTGACAAAACCCAACGCACAATTATGATAAAAACCCTACAAAAAATTGGAATGGATTGTCTCTACCTCAATCTGATGAAAGCCATCTATGAAAAACCAACAGCCAATATCATACTAAATGGTCAAAAACTTAAATTCTTCCCACTAAAATCAGGAACAAAAGAAGGATGTCCACTATCACCACTCCTGTTCAATATAGTTTTGGAAACATTAGCCACGGCAATTAGACAAGAGAAAGAAATAAAAGGAATAAAGATAGGAAATGAAGAAGTCAAATTGTCCTTATTTGCAGATGACATGATATGCTATATAGAAGACCCCAAGAACTCCACCAAAAGTCTCCTAGACTTAAAAACCAAATTCAACAAGGTAGCTAGATACAAGGTCGACACAAAAATCAATAGCTTTCCTCTACATGAATAACAGACTCACTGAGAGAGAAATAGGGCAAACAATTCCTTTCACAATAGCATCCAAAAAACTGAAATACCTAGAAATCAACCTAACAAAAGAAATCAAAGACCTCTTCTCTGAAAACTATAGCACTCTGAAAATAGAGATTGAAAATGACATCATAAAATGGAAAGACATCCCCTGCTCCTGGGTAGGAAGGATCAACATAGTGAAAATGGCCATACTTCCAAAACTGCTGTATGGATTCAATACAATCCCAATTGAAATCCCAGCAGCATACTTCATGGACCTTGAGAAAACAATCCAAAAATTCATTTGGAACAAGAAGAGACCTAGAATAACAAAAGTGATTCTAGGTAACAGAGACTTGGGAGGGGATATCACAACCCCCAACTTGAAACTATACTACAAAGCTACTGTGATAAAACAGCATGGTACTGGCAAAGAAACAGACCTGAGGACCACTGTAACAGATTAGAAGATGCAGAAACAACTCCAGGCACACTCAGCCACCTCAACTTTGACAAAGGAGCCAAACACCCTCACTGGAGGAAAGATAGCCTGTTTAATAAATGGTGCTGGAATAATTGGGTTTCAACTTGCCAAAGATTAAAACTAGACCTATATGTCTCACCATGCATTAAACTAAAATTGAAATGGATTTCAGATCAAAATATTAAAGCAGAAACACTAAACTGGCTGGAACAGAAGTTAGGTAGAACTCTTCAAGACATTGGTGTAGGAAAATATTTTGTGAACAAAACCTCAGTTGCCAGTGAACTAGCACAAATAATCAATACATGGGATCTCTTCTCATTAAAAAGCTTCTGCACAGAAAGAGAAATGACCAACAGTGTGAAGATACAACCCACAATGTGGTCAAAAAATTTCACCTGCTGTTCCTCAGGCAAAGGTCTACTATGTAGAATCTATAAAGAACTTAAAAAAAATCAGACCTCCCAAATTTAAAGACCCAATCCCAGAATTGGAATCTGAAATGAACAGACATTTCTCAGACAAAGAAGTAGAAATAGCAAATAAACATAAGAAAAAATTTTCAGCATCACTGTTGAATCTAGAGATGCAAATGAAAACTATGCTGAGATTCCACCTCACTCCAGAAAGAACGGCTCCTATTTCGAAATCCACCAATAACAAATGCTGGGGAGGCTATGGGGAAAGAGGAACCCTGCTCCACTGCTGGTGGAAGTGTGTACTGGTGCATCCACTGTGGAAATCATTATGGAGATACCTGAAAAATAATAGACCTGGAATTACCATTTGACCCAGGTATTCCCCTCCTGAGTATCTTCCTCAAAGAATTAAAAGAATCATACCACAGCGATATATGTGCACCCATGTTCATAGCAGCACAGTTTGTAATAGCTAAAACATGGAAACAACCCACATGCTCATCAACTGGAGACTGGATAAAGAAAATGCGTTTTTTTTCTTTTATAAAATGCAGTACTACTCAGCCATAAAAAAATAAGAAATTAGAAACATTTGTAGCTAAATGGGTACACATTTAGGCGATAATCTTAAGTGAAATAAATAGGACACACATGTGTAAATACTGAATAGTTTCTCTAGTGTGAGAAACTGAAAGTGTAAATAAGGACTAAAAGGTATAATAGATATTATGAAATAGGAAGAAAAGGGGCAAAGGGGAAGGGGAAGTGGTAGGGTAGGGAAAGGAAAGAAGGGAAAGGAATAAATATGAGAAAAGCAAATAATGAAAACAAAGTATTTGTACATAGGGAGGGATGGAGGGGTTGAAGGCGGGGCAGGGCAATGGGGAAAAAGTAAGAACCAAGAGAGATTATGTAAAGCAGTGAATTTCCAATGATGAATGTCATTATATTGTATATCTAAAATGTACCAATAAAATTAAATTTTAAAAAAAGAATGATGGGCATGTATTGTGCATGCTATCCAGACTTTTACAATTTGACAATTATTCCCCTATCACCAGATAAATATCCCATCTCAAAACAACAGGCATTTTCTCATTCTTTTTGAAAAAGATTATATTCTAGGAAATTTTTAAATTCCTGGTATTTTTCATTTTACATAAGAACAGTCAATTCTCCATGTGTTTAGGTAGTGTACTTTGCAGAATTCCATGGTGATATTATCACAGTTCATTGTACTTACCATTAAATAGATAATTCCCAGGTTAATTTGTGTTCCTCTAGGTCACACTGAACTTGAATTATACATAATAAGCCATTTCTCCAGTATTCTTCCTTGCCTACTCTTTAAGGGCATCACGTTCTTTTCATATTTGTTATTGATTTTTTAAACTTTATTCATTTATTTTTATGCATTACAGAATTTATAAATGAGTGTAGTGCAATTGAGAAGGGCCTGGGTTAAATCTTGGCTTAACTACCTGCTGGCTCTTGACCTTGACCAAGTTACTTTTAATTTCTCTGAGCTTCAATTTCCTAACTGTTAATAAATGAACTATTTTCTGCAATTGTTTCGTTTATTGAATGAGTTAATATATATATATATATATATATATATATATATATACAAGCTTCCAATACAGTTCTTGGTATGTGAGAAGTGCTTGGTAAACTTTCTATTATAATTTTGCTATCATATGTTTTTTGTACACAATGTTCATATTCCTTTTAGGCATTTGGTACATGTACATAATACATTTTTATTCCTTTTTTACTTTCTTTTCTTTTTTTCTGATACCAGGGATCAAACTCATGACCTTGCACTTGTGAGGCAGGCGCAGTGCCACTGAACTAAATTCCCAGCCCTCCTTTTGATTTTTCTTCATTAAAAGAGTTAAAGAGCAAGATCAAATGTTTGAGCCTCTATGGGATAACGAAGTTTCCACTTTCTATGATAGAATACATCAGACGTGCTGAAGTCAAGCTATATATGTTGCCAGCCAGTAAAGTCTTCTATTGTTGAATCTGAATGGAGATTGTCAATCAGAAAACCACAGTTCTTTTAGCAACTCCAGACTGTAGAGCTGGTGACACTCCACAACCACTATTGGCTCTTCAGCAGCTGAAGCTAACCCTTGGCTACTATCCAGAGTACTTCTGATCAACCTCCGCTTTTCTCCATTGATCTCTGTCAGACATTGTTGGTTTCTGCCAGTTAATATCACTTTCCAACACTGGTAGTTGGTGCTAGTCATCACTGCTGATAGACTCCAGTTAATGCCAGTTGCCCTAGCTATTCCAAGATGATGGTTTCTGGTAATTTTTGATGGTTCAAGAAGATACTTGTCTCTGGAACTCTTCAAAGTTCTCAATCCCTAGGGTTTATTCTCTCTCTCTCTCTCTCTCTCTCTCTCTCTCTCTCTCTCTCTCTCTCTGTCTCTGCCTTCACACTGACCTATATCCCCAGCCATTTTAAAATTTTTTCTCTTGAGATATAGTCTTGGAAAGTCGCAAATTTGCCCAGGCCAGGCTCAAACTTAAGGTCCTCTTGTCTCAGCCTCTCAGAGTGCTGAGATTATAGGCATGTGCTACAACAACTGGCTAGTTCTTATCCTTTTTCTAAAGCAACTCACGCACTTCACCCTCCATACTCATAGTAAGAATCACAAGTATATTTACAGGACCTTTCCAGCTCACACGACCTGAGAAATTAATAACAAGCAGATTTACAGGACTACCAAAGCAAAGCTATATTTCAACTTAATATGTGCTGCAGCAAAGGAGGGTAAGTACAAGTACTGTATACCAGAGTAATCCTAGACTAGTCTGAGGATTGTGAGGAGAGTGCTGCTGATACAGAGCAGCAAAGGAGCAGAATCTTCTTGCAATGGTCGCAATTTAAAGCTACTGATTTATTCAAATTCAATCCTGTAGAGGTAAACTCAGACATCTCCTGAAGTGGATGTGATGTATCAAGGACTGTTGCAGCTGTAGCTATCAATCAAAGAATACTCTCTTCTGTTTGTCAGTGGGAAAAGGGAAGAATCAGGCCATTTTCTATCTCATATGTAAGCAGAAAAGAGCATATATTTTCACTCTTTTGTGTTACTCTTTATCATATTTGGCATTGTCTTTTCTTCAGAGATTTCTGTTAAAACATTTATTTCATCATTGTTTTCACAGTTTCCTGTCATAGGGACTTAGAAATGAGTGCATGAATTTCTGGAGCATGTGACAAATACAAATTACATTTATCATCCTGTATTTAATATTATTCCTTCTCTCCAGTTGAGATATTGTTATTAAGCCAATTTTTCTCAACCCTCTCTTCTTTTTACTTATTTTCCAAGAGCAATCATTTGTTGTTTATATGCAAAACAAATGTTTCTGGTAGGCTTATCCTATTTTCAGTAATGACTGAACCTCAATGATGAACTCACAATTGAAACTTAAATCTATGCTATTGGATAGAATGCTAACCTAACCCCCATTATCTATTCTTCCTTCTTTGCTTTTAGAAATAGTATCATGTCTATTTTTCTCAGTATGTTGGCATCCCTGTAGAGGTTACACTTCCACCCTAACTTTCAGCTAAGTATAGCAATGAAATTAAATTTTAACCAATAGACTGGAAGTGAACATGCTATAGGCAACTTTCTGATCATATTATTAGATGAAACTATTTTTCATACACTTTCTCTTACTCTCCAATCCACTTGAAATAGATGTCGATAAGTTATTTAAGCCACTTAGATGAAGAAAATATTCCAGGAGATAGTGGAACTAGAAAGAATGCTCCAAGTCTGTCCCCAGAAACTGGCTCACAGTTTATGTTCATCCTATTCATTTCACCACTTTAGAAAATTTCCTGTAGTTAAATTTATGGACAAAATCTTCTTCATTAGCCTTGAACACTCACCTCTGGATGGTTACTGGGGAAAAGCTTCTGTCTTAAGCCTCTACACTGTGACATCTCTTTGTTATAGTAGCTACTTATGTACCTGATCTTTTCTAATACATGGCTATACTTTCAATTTTATGTGAGCCACATAGTGGTTTGCTTTAGTTCGGAGCATATTTGTGATTTATATTTTTATACCTAGACAAAGCTTATATTGTTATCTCAAACACAACACTTAGCAAGGGTCAGGGACATGAGGGAAGCCTTCTTCAGAGGTCAGTGTTGTGGTGCATATACTACCCGCCCCTCTGGGCCATTTCCTGGGTATAGATCAAGTTGGACCTGAACTCATGATTTATTCACTGTAGCCTAGACCTTTAAAAATCAGCAGTGTGAGCTAAAATTCTCTATCCCCTGTTTTACTTTAGACATTATATAATAGGATGGATTTCCAAGTTCTCTGAGACACAAAGAATGAAGTTAAATTTGTCCTTTCACCAAACCTAGTGGCTCAGTACACAACAGGCAGTAGATGCCAGACTGCCTGGGTTTGATTCATTTTTGATCCTTGGACATACCAGCTCTGTGACCTTGGATAATTAACTGGTTTTGCCTGAGTTTCTTTCTATATAAAATGGACATAATTATGGTACATTATTATAGATTTATTTTGTTAGTCCACTAAAAGAATTTCAAGTAGTACCGTTAATATCATTCTACTATGGCAAGTGAAGTAGTCTTGGGGCTTACAGTTTACAAGCTCATTCCCTATCCCCTGAAATATCATTTGTCTACTCTACATACACACCACTGTTTTACCTCCCTCCAGGTTCATAAAAATATGAAAAGAATCAGGAGTTTTCCAAACAAATGTGCACCAAGAGTAAGGAGCACATTTTATATCTTAGTAATGATGCATATTGGAGCAATATTTCAAGAAGCAAAAGCACTTAACTACAGGTCAATCTCTTTCTTAATCTGTTAACAATTAAAGCTTGTTTATAAGGTGAAACCTCCTTTTCTCTTATTATAAAGACAATGTTTGTTCATTGTAGAAAAATGCTAAATGACATAGACATGTATAAAATACAAAGTGAATATCTTCTACAAGTCTCATAGTCACTGCAAAGACAATAATATTAACTATTATATATTCTTTTAGAAATTTTCTACTGATATAAAATGTATATGCAAAAAATACATGTCTTTCTTTTTAAAAATATGCACCACTTAGTACATACAGTTTTCTGTGGGAACAATGAAATGAAACTTAATTAGTCTTAAATCATTCACCAGGCATTTAGGAGCTCCTATTTTTGCATCAGTAATGCCTGGCATGTAATAAATCTTCCATAGCATTAACCAGTTTAAAGATCAAAAGGATCTCTGCAAGTAAAAATAAATTAACAAAAATAATTGTTTTTAAAAGCATATGTTTTTAAAAGACCAGAGACAATATAGAAAAAGTCATAATCTAATGTCATAATATCTTTGAAAAATGGTTCTGGAGAAAGAATCACAACATACTCGAGGCAGCTATTGATTGAGAAAGAGGAGGTAAGCAGATAACCTAAAAAAATCTCAATTGTCAGGGCTGGGGATTTAGCTCAGTGGTTTCGCTGTCTGCTGCGCAAGTACAAGCACCCAAGTTTGATACCCGGTACCAAGAGAAAAAAAAAAACTCAATTGTCAATTTCAACATGAAAAATTAGGTAAATATATGTAGGTACATGTCCAAAACTTTTAAAAATCGAGATACCTCCTTGTATCATTCTGTTTCAGTAGCTCAGCAAAGTTCTGCCATTATCATTTTTCCTAGGTAGAAGGAAACATAAGGATAGAAAGAACAATGATTACAGTCACAAAGAGATAATTAATTCCAACAATGTTTGAAGATTTATCAATCCAGAAGAGAAAATAAATAAATAAATAATACAAGATTATCCAAAGAAAGGAACAGGTCAGGGATAGGATTCACAGGAATAACGCTCCCTCCATAGATCAAAATGATCTAATACTGTCTAGGCCCAAACTATGGCTTTTACTTATCTTTCCCTCTACTTTTTAGAAGGACAGTGAATATGGTTATTAGGGAGAAGAGGAAGGAGTACAGGAAGTAAGAAATGTGACCTACTGTCTTTGTTGGAGTCAAAGGTTCCAATGCTCTATAATGAATTGAAACAATGATTTAGAGTCAAGTGTTACCCTACACATATAGCAATAGGGTACTTCTTGCCTTGGTGGAGTGAGTTTGAGAAGAAAATAGATATCAAATGTACATAAAAGAGAGCAAGGTCCAGGCTCTTGAATTAAAATTGTTCACAATTTCAACTGAACCACTGCACTTAAAACTTAAAGCCACAGAAAAGCAGATGTAATAAACAATAGCCAATGCTTAAATAAAAGTTCTGAGGAAAAATAGACCCAGATGCTGTGGGGCAAAAATGAATGATTTACCCATATTGTGTCTTAGCAAATATAATACTTGATTAGACTACTCAATGTGAATATCTAAACAATCTAAAGAAATATTTAGACAAGTATGTAAACATACTGCATCCATACAAGAAAAAGAAGAACAAAGGGAAGATACTACTAGATATGAAGAATCTACTCTTGAAGGAACAAAAACTGGAATAAAATTTATAACAATATATTAAACTGCAGAAATATTTACAGAGAGAAATGACCCAATAAGAAAAAAACAGTATGACTAGATGATAAAATGTGTGATGAAAATAAAGATTTCAGACCTAATTGAAAGATTAAAGCAATAACTTTGTAGAAGAAATAAAGTTAGAAACACTACCCAAAACAAAACTCAAAAAAACCCACAACATACATGGCTGATGACTTAGAGGAAAGAAAATAATGGTGCTTAAAATATGTGTGATAAAAATATTCAGTGAATATTTCAATTAAAACTTTTATTACTATAAAAACAGATTGCAATTAATCTGTCTCAAAATACTTCCTTTCACTTCAAGCAAACTAATTCCATCATTCTTGCCAGTTTATGTTTATCTTTATACCAATTCATCTGCAAAGTATGATTTTAATAAATCCTTTTTATTTTTAGTATATGTATTTGAAAATATTAACATTCATCTTGGGCAAATGGTACAAATCCTTATCATATCTTGGTCTTTTCTACTCTCTTTTCCCTTTTATCTTAACCACTTTCTGGGGCCTGAGGCAAAATACTGAACACCTGTAACTTAAATGAGGAGAGATTTATATTGGCTCTCAATTTCAGAAGTCATAGTCCAGGTATGGTCAGCTGGCTCCAAGGGAAAAAAATGGCACAGTGAAAGAGTCTGGCAGAGGAAAGCTGCTCACACCATGGCAGATAGGAACCAGAGGAAGAAATCAGGATGTAGGGAGGGAGATCATATTCAACATAGGGAATTTGTACCTGTACACGATATATGTTCGTTGTTGTTTTTTCCCATTCCCCTTCCCTCCCTTCAACCCCTCCACCCCTCTCTATTTAAATAAACTTTATTTTCATTTTTTTCATTTTTTCTCCACTTCCCTTCCCCCCCACCCCAGTTCCCTTTCTCCTTTGAACATTTTCTTCCTATTTCACAATATCTATTATACACTTTGGTCCTCATTTACATTTTCAGTTTCTCACACCAGAGAAACAATGTGTCCAATTTATTTCACTTAAGAGTTTGGTCTCAAGGTACATCCATTTAACTATAAATGTCTCAAGCATATTTTTCTTTATGGCTGAATAGTGCTCCATGGTATGAATAAAAACCACATCTTCCTTATCCAGTCACTAGTTGATGGACATTTGGGCTGTTTCCAAGATTTAGCTATTACAAACTGTGGCGCTATAAACATGGGTTTACAAATATCACTATGGTATGATGCTTTTAATTCTTTTGGGAAGATACCAAGAAGGGGAATTGCCCAGTCAAATGGAACTTCTAGTTTTAGTTTTCTGAGGAATCTCTACACTGATTTCCACACCAGTTGCAGCAGTCTACACTCCCACCAACAGTGGAGAAGGGTTCCTTTTCCCCCTTAGCCTCACCATCATTTGTTATTGGTTGATTTCTTGATAGCAGCCTTCCTTTCTGACGTGAGATGGAATCTCAGTGTTGTTTTAATTTGCATCTCATGAATGTCCAGTGATGTTGACCATTTTTTCATGTATTTATTTGCTGTTTCTTCTTCTTCATCCGAGAAATGTCTATTCAATTCATATGCCCATTTTTTGATTGGGTCTTTAAATTTGTGTGTCTGACTTTTTTTGAGTTCTTTATATATAAATTTTTTTCCCACAGAATGGGTTGTCTCCATTCTGTTGGTGGTTTTCCTTGCTGTGAAAAAGCTTTTTAATAAGATAAGATCCCAGTTGTTGATTTTTGTGATAGTTCCCATGCAACTGAGGTTTTATTCATAAAGTCTTTGTTTATGCCAATGTCTTCAAGGGTTCTATTTAACCTATCATCTAGCAGTGTTAGTGTTTCTGTTTTAATATTTAGATCTTTGATCCATTTTTATTTTAGTTTAGTGCATGGTGAAAGATATGGACCTAGTTTTAATCTTTGGCAAGTTGAAACCCAGTTTTTCTGGCTCCATTTATTAAAGAGGCTATTGGACATGTGGCATTTAGCCTAGGATTAAAGAGAAGAGCTCAAGCCAAGACATGTCTCTGCTGATGCTGGAAGTCTAAGATGGCATTCTACCCCTAGAATACTGCTGGGTGGAGACATCTGCGTACACTGGGAACAGTGTGCCACTATGACCATCCATACCTGTGTAACTCATACTGAACCTGACCTCTGCCTACGCAAGCTGGATTCATCTTCACCAGCTTCAGCCCTTCAGTGGGACTCCTTCCAGCCTGTTTCTCCAACTGCTGGCTGATTCCCATGGCTGTCCTTCCCTCATCCACTTTGGGTACTTGACAGTGGTGTGTGGCTTTGAGCTAGGGGCTGTTCTGGGATCCAAGTTCAAACACTGAGCCCTTCTCTACAATGGTATCCCTGCCAGCTCTCATTTTGCAATTGTGGTGGTGGGTGCTGGACCAAGGTCACTCACAAACTCTTGATTGTGGAAGGCCACTTTGGAAACAGTATCTCACATTTCCCTTACAGGTTCCAACTGTTGCTGATTCTCTTGGTCCCAATGTATTTCTCTGTGAGTGAAAGTTTTAGTTTCACTTTATCTCCTGGATGGCAGCTTACCATTTCTCAGCTGCACACCATTTGCAGAAGTTTCCCCTCTCTCTTTGTGTTCTATTTCTTCTGTATCATTTATTCCATTTGTTCCTATTTGTCAGTTTCCTCCCGGATCCCTGGTAACCTCTTTTCACTTTTATTCCTCTCCAAAACACTGTCTTCTAGAATCTAGACACTTTGTCTGGAAGAAGCTGAGTCTGGCACCCAGTGCTCCACCATATTTTCTTTTACATTACACATTTTCTTTACCCATTTATCTGATGATGGACCTATAGGTTAGTTCTATCTTTTTATACTATAAATTGTGCTGCTATAAATATGTGTATGCATATATCACCCTAAAATGATGTGTTTAACACTTTTGTGAAGATACTAGAGGAGGTATAGATGAGTCACACTAAATTTCTAGTTTTAGTCTTTTGACCAATTTCAATACTGATTTCCATAATGATTGTACTAATTTACTTTCCAGCCAACAGTGCAGAAGTGTTCCTCTTTCCTTGCAACATTGCCAGCATTTGTTGTTTTTGAGTCTTTGATGATAGCCATTTTTACTGGAGTAAAATGGAATCCTAGAGAGCAAGGCCAACATCACCAAAGACCCCAAAGTAAAGAATACATCTCACTGGAAAAGTAGTAAAAATAAGAGGAATGAAAAGAATTGTCATCAGAAATATAATACAATGAAAGGATTCGAGAGATACCTTTCGACAATAGCACTCTATGTCAATTGTCCTGAATACTCAATTAAAAACACAAACTGGCTAGTTTGTAATAGCTGAATCTTGAAAACAACCCAAATCCCCATCAACCAAAAAAATGGATAAAAATGATGTGTTTTTTTATACAATAGAGTACTACTCAGTCATAAAGAAAGATAAAGTTGCCACATTTATAGCTAAGTGAATGCAACAAAATTTCTTAAGTGAAGTAAATCAGACACACATGTGAATATTGGATTGTCTCTCCAGTGTAAGAAACTGAAAGGGTAAATAAGGACAAAAATGTATAATAAATAATATGAAATAGGAAGAAACTGTTGAAAAGAAAAGGAAAACTGAAGGAGAGGGGGAAAAGAAAAAAATGATAAAAGAAGGTAAAAATGGATGCAGAGCTTTTGTAAATAAGAAGGGGTAGGGAAATTGAAAGGAGGGGAGGGGATTAGGAGAAAAAGAGGAATCAAGATGTATCTGTACAGGTACAAATTCCCTGTGATGAAAGTGATTACTATGTGTATTTAAATTGTACCAATGTAATTAATTTTTTTAAAAAGACACAAACTGGCTAAATAGATCAGCAAACAAAACTCAGTCTTGTGTTGTCTGCCAGAGACACACTTCATCCTTAAAGAAACATATTTAAATCAATATGGTGTAAATTCATACTCAATATAACTGGAAACTGAAAGCAAGCTGAAGCAGTTACTGCATTTTCACACAAAGTGGACTTCAAGCTAAAACTCATCAGAAGAGAAAAAAATGTAATCACATATGATAAAGAAAAAATTCAACTGGAAGAGTTAACAATTGTTCCATATATGCACTCAGTGTCAGCCCACTCAATTTCACCACAAAATCCGCTGGGCATAAAAGAATAGATCAACATAGGGCCGGGGATTTAGCTCAGTGGTTCCGGCACCTGCCTCCAAGCACAAGGTCCCGAGTTCGATCCCCTGTACCAAAAAAAAAAAAAAAAAAAAAGAATAGATCAACATTCCAATCATTGGGAGAGGACTTCAATACTGCACTTGCACCAACAGACAGGTCAACCATATCAGAAAAATCAATAAGTATCAAAGTTGAACCACTTCACTGAACAAATAGCATTAACAAATATCTACAGAGTGTTTCACCCACCTACAGCAGAATTCACATTTTATGAAGCATTACATAGAATTTTCTCTGAAATCAACCATATTTTGAGCCATAAATAGAGTATAAATAAATTTAAAAATTGAAATAACATATATCTTCCATCATATTGGATCAAAATGGCACAAAACTAGAAAGCAATAGCAAAAGAAACCACAGAAAATTCAGAAATACATGAACATTTATGCATTCAAATAATCAATGGGTCACAGATAAAATCAGGGCAGAAATTTGAAAAGTTCCAAGAATCAAATGAAACTGGAAGCACAACATACAAAAATCCAATGAGACACAATGAAAGCAGTTACCAGAGGTAAATTTATAGCTCTGGTTGACCACATTAACAAGTAAACATTCACAAGCAAATATCCTGGTGATGCATCTAAAAGTTCTAGAAAAACAAGAGCAATCCAATCAAAAACTCATAGAAAGGAAGACATGAAAACGATCAGACTGGAAATTAAAAAGTATATTAAGGATCAATGAATCAAAGTGTTGATTCTTTGAATGAATAAAATGATTGATAAGAACTTAGCCAAAGTTAGCAAAAATGGAAAGAAAAGGCTTACATTAATGAATTACAAGTGAAAAAATATAATATTAAAATGGAAACCACTAAAATCCAGTGAATTATAAGAAGCTAATTTTGAAAACTTATGTTCCAATAAATTGGTGAATCTAGAAAGAATGGACAATTTCCTGGACAAAATTAAATTATTAAACTTGATCAAGAAGTTATACAAACCCACAATATACCAGTAACAGACAATAAAATTGAGGCAGCAATAAAGTCCCTACAAAGTAAGAAAAGCCAAGGACCTGATGGACCTGATGGATTCACAGCAGAATTTTATCAGAACTTTAGGAGAGATCTAATGTGAATAATTCTCACTATCTTCCATGAAATTGAAGGGGAAGAAACACTGACAAAATGAGTTGCTGAAGCTTACATGACCCTGATATCAAAACAG
Source organism: Heterocephalus glaber (assembly GCF_053883595.1). Lineage (NCBI taxonomy): Eukaryota > Metazoa > Chordata > Mammalia > Rodentia > Bathyergidae > Heterocephalus > Heterocephalus glaber. Next base: position 3,886,305 of record NW_028258473.1, on the reverse strand, counting down.
GAGGATTTAACAAAACAAAACAGAAAACAAAGCAAAACCAAAAACCAACAAAAAAAAGAAAAGAAAAATGAGTCCAAAGATTTCTTCCATGTGTTGGTTATTTGGGTATCCTTGTGCATCATTAAACTAGATATTTAATTCTCTCCCTAGATTTGGAAAGATTTTTGCTATATTTGTTGTATTTTCTGTAATTTCTTTACAGAGCCTGTAGTATTTGGCATCCACCAGGTATGGGGAAGGGTAGTGAGTCACAACTAGGGCCTATTTTGTTGCCATACCACGTGCGTGTGTGTGTGTGTGTGTGTGTGTGTGTGAATGTTGAGTCCTGCCTCATCTCTCTTGCTGAGGAAAGTTAATTAATGGAGTAGTTTCTGCCCTAGGATTGTATTCACTCCAGTGATTCTGTGTCATATCGTGCCCCTACTTGTAACAGAAGTCCTTTGCCCCTTGCTCTGGAGGCCCTACTGTCAATACACTCCAGGGTATGGTAACCATGCAAAATGAGGCATATTTTTTTCACCGTGGCATATGGGAAGAACAAACATACCACCAAGCTCTGTGCTGGACAGTGGCAGTGAGAGGATCACGGAGTCCTCTGGGCTTAATGCCACAATTTCAGACCCATTCCCCTCAGAAAACCACTGATTAGTCTAGCTTCTCACCCTGGAGGAAGAGACCATTGTGTTCTTACTGTACTAAGATAACCACAGGAGGTCTGTGGTTATACTGCACTTTTTCTGCTTTTTAAATTTTCTCTTGTGCAGTATTTCTGGGACTTTGACTATGATGTCTAGTGGAGAAGTTGGGGTTTTTTTTAGAAGTTGGGTTTTTTAATGGTTATTTGGGGTTCTTTGTGCATCATTTATCTAGATATTGAATTCTTTCCCTAGATTTGGAAAGTTTTTTGCTGTTCTTTCTGTGAATTTTTTAAATATATTGAGTTTCATTATCTTTTGATCTTCTCTAACTTTTATAATTCTTAGGTTAGTTCTTCTGTTGTTTTTGAGTCAAAAAGCAATTGTAGGATCCATCTTCCATGACATTTTGTTCTTTTTATGGTAACATCAATTACATGATCTACTATGCCAACTTTATCTTCAAGTTTTGATAGACTCCTTTATATTGGTCATTCTTATTTCTTATAATTCAATTGAGTTATTCATATTGAGAATTTATGATTTATTATCACAATCTCTAATACTTAAGCAAGGTGTGGTGTTGCATGCCTGTAATTCCAGATCTCAGAGGGCTAAGGTAGGAGAATTGCTGCCCATTCAATGCCAGCCTGAACTATATAGTGAGTTCAAAGCCAGCCTCAATTACATAGTTAGATTCTGTCTAAAAAATAACTTAAAAAAATCTCTAATTTTCTTCCTTAATTTTTATTTTAACATAATACATGTAGATAATAAAAAAGAAAACAAAAATACTCTTCTTACTTCTATGAAAAAATTCATAACAAAACAATGACAACATTTAAAATACTATGTACTACAATCTTAAAAGGATGACCAGAGTGTTGTACAGAGTACAAGTCATAGACAAAAAAGGCTCTCTTACAAAAAAGAGACTTAGCAGAAATATTTCTTTCCAAAGAGCTAAGAGAAACTAGCAGTATAAATGAAAAGAATTAGCATATATATTGAAATAATTTTGAAACAATAGAATAAGAATTTGTGAAATTATTTGAATTTCTTCCTGCTTCCTGTGTTTTTTTTCTTTTGCTCTTTACTTTTATACACATATATGTTGAGCTTCCCATATAAGAGAAACTATGTGATATGTAAGCTTGTGCTTCTGATTTATTTCACTTAACATCATGTTCTCAAGTTGCATCCATTTGCCTTCAAATGTCTCAAGTTTATCTTTCTTTATTGCATAGCAGTAATCCATTGTGTAAAAATACCAATTTTCTTTGTCCATTCACCTGTTGATGGGCACATTCATTGCCTGCAAGATATAGCTATTACAAATTGTGTTGATATAATCATAGTTATGCATGTATTCCTGTGATATGATGACTTTAACTCTTTTGGGAACATAACTAGAAGGAAGAGAGCTGAATCAAATGAAATTTCTTTTGCAAGATTACTTTAGCTGTGACATTTTTTATTTTATGAAATCATAAAACAAAACATCATAATATTTTAAATTTTTGAGAAACCTCCACCCTTATTTCCATAGTGGTTGTACTAGATTACATTCCCAACAATTTATAACAGTTCCTTTTCCCCCAGTCTCACCAGCATTTGTTATTAGATTTTTTGATGATAGCCATTCTTTCTAGAGTAATATGGTATCTCCATTTGCATTTCATTTATAGCCAGCAATGTTGAACATTTTTTCATGTATTTATTAGCCATCTGTATTTCTTCAAACAAGTGTGTATTCATTTTGGTTGCCCATTTTTATTGAGTGTTTTATTTTGGAGGATATATATATATTAGATATTAGTGTTCTGTCTATGGAATAGCTAGCAATAATTTTTCCCATTTTGCAGGTTGTCTGTTAATTCTGTTGGTTATTTCCTTTGATGTGAAGAAGTTAATTTGATATGATTCTATTTGTTGATTCTTGGTATTATTTCTTGTGGCATTGGAGTTCTGCTCAAAAATTTCTTGCCTAACTTATGTCTTCAAGAGTTTTACCAATTTTACCTTTCAGTAGATTAAGTGTTTGTAACATTTATATTTTTGATCCATTTTTATTATAGTTTAGTACATGGTGAGGTATATGGGTAGTGTGGATACTAACTTTCTCAGCACGACTTAATAAAAAGACCATCTTTTCTCCAGTGTATTTTTAGCCCTTTTCAAAGATCAAAATTTGAATGTGTGTGAGATTGTATCTGCCTCTTCTAGTCTGTTCCATTGACCCACATTTATGTTGATGTACCAGTACCGTGCTGTTTTTTCTTTTATCACTGTAGCTTTATAACATAACTTCAAATCAGGGATTGTGAATGCTCCTGCTTTGCTATTCTTACCTAGAATTGCTTTTTTTCTATATTGGGTCTTTCTGATATTATTCAAATTTTAGGATTGTGTTCTATTGATTTGTGAAGAATGCTGTTGGTATTTTCAATGAGATTGCAGAAAATCTATATATCAGTTTTGGAAGTATAGCTATTTTGATTGTTAGTACTTCTTATCCAGGAACATGGGACATTCTTCCATATTCTGATGTCCTCTTCAATCTCCTTTTTCAAAGAGATGTAAATTTTGTTGTGGAGGTCTTTCACTTCTTCCATTTGGAAATTCCTAAGTATTTAATTTTTAATGCTGGTATGAATGATATTGTTTTCACAATTTATTTCTGTGAGTTCATAATTTATGTATAAAATGTTATTAATTTTTGTGTGTTTATTTTGTATCCTGCTACATTACTGAATTTGTTTATTAATTCTACAAGTCCTAAGGTAACATATTTTCTGTCTTATTGGTATAGGATCTTGTTATTTGCAAGAACTGATACTTTGACTTAGTCTTTTCCTGTATATATCCCTTTTGTTTCTTTTGTGCGATTGTTCTGGCTAATGATTTGAGGACTATATTAAACAGGATTGGTTATAGTGGACATCCTTGTCCTTGATTTTCAGGGTAAAGCTGTCAGCTTTTCTCTCATTTAATATGATTTTGGCAGTATGTTGGTCAAAAATGGCTTTTGTTAGATTGAGATAAGGTCCTTCTATACATATTTTCTTCAGGCATTTTACCATGAATGGATATATGCTTTTGTGAAATACTTTTTCTGTTTCTATTGAGATGATCATGTGATTTTTGTCTTTGCTTCTGTTCATGTGATGAATTACATTAATTGATTTGCATATATTGACTCATCCTTACATTCCTGAGATGAAGCCTACCTGGTCGTGGTGTATGATCTTTCCAATGCTTTGTTGCATTCTATTTGCCAATACCTTGTTGAGAACTTTTGGATATGTTCTTCAGAGAGGTTGCCTTGTAGTTTTCTTTTTTCACTGGATCATTGTCTGGCTTTGGGATCAGGGTAATGCTAGCTTCCAAGAATGATTTTGGGAGTACTACTTTCTTCTCCATTTCATTAAAGAGCTTGAAAAAGAGGATGTTAGATCTTCCATGAAATTCTTGTAGAATACAGCAGTGACTACATTGAGTCTTATATTTTTCTTAATTAGTAGGTATTTATTATCACTTCAATTTCATTGCCTGTTTTTAAATGGTTCAGGGAAAACTGGGTTTCAACTTGCCAAAGATTTAAACTAGACTCATATCTTTCACCATGCACTAAATTAAATCAAAATGAATCTAAGATCTAAATATTAAAACAGAAACCATAAACCTGCTGGCAAATAGGTTGGGTAAAACTCTTGAAGACATTGGTGTAGAAAAAGACTTTACAGGGGCTGGAGATTTAGCTCAGTGGTGCTGCCTCCTGCCTCACAAGTGCAATGTCTTGAGTTTGATCCCTGGTACCGGAGGGGGAAAAAAAAAAAGACTTTAGGAACAAAACCTCAGCTGCACGGGAACTAGCACAAAGAATCTACAACTGGGATCTTATCTTATTAAAAAACCTTCTGCACTTCAATATTTTAACTCTTCTCAGTTCAGTATTGGTAATGTATCTAGCAATCTCTCCTTTTCTTCTCAGTTCTCCAAATTTGGGGGATCTAGGTCTGTGAAGTAGTTAGCAATAATTTTCTGGATTTTGGTAGTGTCCATTGTGATTTCAAATTTTAAATTTGTAATTGCATTGATTTTTGTCTTTTCTTTCCTCTTTTTTGTTCATATTGACTAAGGGTTTGTCTATTTTGTTTATTCTTTCAAAGAACCAGTTCTTTAATTCATTGATTCACTGTATTTTTTTTTATTCTCCATTTCATTGATTTTGGTTCTAAGCTTTATAATTTCCTTGTATAAGATCTAGATTTGGATTTTTCTTTTTCTTTCTAGGACCTCAAGAAGCATCATTATATTATTGGTTTGGGCTCACCTTTTTTTCTGATGTGAACATTCACATCATATCAACTTCCCTATTAGGACTGCTTTTGTTGTGTCCCATAAGTCATGGTATGTTGTACTGACCCTATTACTTAGTTCTAGGAACTTTCTATATTGTCCTTAATGTCTTCTGTGACCCATTGATTATTGAGGGATGTGTTTTATAATTTCCACACATTTGCATAGTTTCTGTGGTTTCCTTAGCTATTAATTTCTAGTTTCATTGAACTGTGGTATGATAATATGCAAGGGGCAATTTTAATTATTTTCCATTTATTTGAGCATGCTTTATTAGCTCATGTGTGGTATATTTTGTAGAAAGTACCATGTGCTGCTGAAGAGAATGTGTATTCTGTTGTGTGGTACACTCTGTATACCTCTATTAAGTCCATTTATTCAAAGGTTTGGTTACAATCTAATATTTCTTTATAGATTTTTTTTATTTAGTTCATTGGTCTATTTGCAATAGTGAGGTATTGATGTCCCCCAATATAATTGTATTGATATTTATCTGATCTTTTATCTCCATTAGTGTTTGTTTTAAGAAGTTGTGTGCACCATAGTTTGGGGCATATATATTCATAGTTGTTATCTCTTTTTAAATAGTGTCATTTACCAATATAAAAGGTCTTTTTTAGCCTCTTTGGGTCAGCATGGGCTTAAAGTCCACTTTGTCTGAAAATAAGATAGCTACTCTTGCTTGCCTTCAGGTTTCCATTACATGGAACATTTTTTTACATACTTTGAATTTTAGTCTGTGGATTTCTTTTGTGTTAAATGTTTCTTGTATACAGCATATCACTAAATTGTTTTCCTCATTCATTGGGTAGATCTGTGTCTTTTTATTGAGTACATTCACATTGGTAGTTTTCCTCTCTCAATGCCCCCTGGATCATCTTTAGCAATTTTGAAGTTTTTGGAGGCATTTTGTTGCCTTCTTGTCTCATGCTTCTTTTTTGTTTGTTTATTTATTGTTTTCTGTGCAGGGCTTTGCAACTTCTTTAACCATATGCATAGTTCTTCAAGAATGGATCACAGTGTTATTTATAAACCCCAGGTAGTCCAGACATAGACATACAAAAGGAACCAATCAAAATCAACAATGATGTCAGTTTGGCTATAATAGTAAAAACAGCAACAACAATAGCATCAAATATAAACTTGATATTGACAAACCCTAAGAACAACCCATGAACAACCCTTCACCAAACAAAAGGTCTATGATTTTAGTATAGGCACTTAGGCACCCCAGATATTGAACTTTAGTATCTTAGAGTACAAATTTTGGCTGGATGTATACAGTAGTACAGGAGTTGAGACAAAACCACTGGACTGAATTATGCCTCCTTCAGATCCACCTCCTCTGAAGGGGGTGGACAAAGCCTGTCCTCTTGCCACTGAGTATAGGCCCTATGATTCCTGAGGTCTTAGCTTCAGCTTCTCAAGGAATCTCAGATCTCTGCCTAGCTCCCACCCTCTCCATGCTTATCTCCCAAGGCTGTCTCTCACTCAATCTCTGTAGAATGTTACCACTTCATTCTTAGAATGCAACTGTCATTCAGAGTGTGTTCTCATCCTCAATCATGTCTGTCTTTTGGTTTTCACTTCACTTGCCCTGTGCTGAAGAGAAACAAGGTGTACACCTGCCCAGGATTTGGTAATTTGTCCTTTCTCCTCCTCTACTACTCAGTTTGAGGCACAAGGCACCTGGAATCAGTGGCAATAATATTAATGGAACTGAAAGACATTAAGTGAAATAAGATAGATGCACAAAGAGAAATATCACATGTTCTTTATCATCTAGAATCTTAAAAAGTTGATCATGAGAGTAGAATAGTGATCACTGGAACCTGAGATATCAAGAGGTGAAGTTTTGTAAACAGATATGTTGTTACAGTTAGATAGAAGAAATAATTTTGTTGTTTTACAGCACAGTAAGGTGACAACAGTTTACAATTTACTATATATTTCATAAAGAGCTATAAATGAGGTGTTTTATTAAAAATGATGTAATTTGATGGAATGCTAACTAATCAGATTTGATTATTGTATCATTTATACCTTTATCAAATTATCACATTGTACTCAGAAATCTATTTGTATATGTCAATGAAATTTTTTCATATGAGAATTATATCTTTAATTTTCTGATAAATTTTCATTTGTTTTCCATAATGACAGCAGCAACTTACATTCCCATCAATAATGCAAAAATGTTTCTCCATGTAATTGCCAACACTTATATTTTGTATTTTTTATTTAAAAAGTCATTCTAACAGGTGTGAGGTGATACTTCATTGTAATTTTGACTTTCATTTACATTATTTTGTTATTGTTTTCTGGTACCAGGGATTGAACTCAGGACCTTGCATTTGCAAGGCAGGTGCAGAGCCATTGAGCCAAATCCCTAGCCCCACATATACACATGATTAATGATTTTAAGCACCTTTTCATATACCCATTTTACATTTGCATATCTTCTTTGGAGAACATTTTTAAATTTTCACTTTTTTGTTTTCTATTGAGTTGCAACAATTGCTTATATATTTTGGTAGTAACCTTTTATGTATTTTGTTTTCACATATGTTTTACCATTTCATAAGTTGTCTTTTCATTCTATTGATTATTTTCTTTACCATTCAGAGCTCTTCAATTTGCATTATCCCCTTTGTCCATTTTTTCTTTTGTAACCTATGTTTTGGTGACATGTCATAGCCAAGAAATCATTGGCAAGACCAATGTCAAGAAAAGTTTCCCATTTGGTTTCTCCTATGAGTTTTATAACGTCTGGTCTTACATTTGAGTCTTTAATCCACCTTGAGTTACTTTTTGTGTATGATGTAATTAAGGGTCCAATGTCATTCTTTCCCATGTGGATATATGAATTCCCCAACACCATTAATTACAGAAGCTGTCCTTTCCCCATTGTGTGTTCTTCACACGTTGTCTAGAATGAATTACTGTACATATTCACATTTTCATTTCTCTGGGCTATTTTGTTCCTTTGACCTATGTGCCTGTGTTTATATATCAATACCTTATTGTTTTGCTCACTATATGTTTGAATCAGTATCTCAAAGAGATATCTGTACTTTCATGTTCATTATAGCATTATTCAAAATAAAGAAAAAATTGAAGAAATTTGAATGTCCATAGATGGAAAAGTTGATAAAGAAACTGGATGTATATACATACAATGGAATATTAGCCTTAAAAATTCAAGAAATATGTTATTTGTAATATAGATGTACCTAGAAGGCATTATGTTAAACAAAATAAGACAGACATGGAAAAACAAATACTACTTAATACCCTTTATATAAGAAATTCAAAATAATCAAACTTGTAATAGAAGAGAGTAGGCAGTAGTTATGCAGTGCTAGAGGAAGGAGGGAGTGGAGAACTATTTATTAGTCTAAGGGTACAAAATTTCAGTTATGCAAGATAAATAAGTCCTACAGATCGCCTATATACTAGGGCAGATGGAAACTTTTGGAAGAGATGGATATACTTATGGCATAGAATTTAATGACTTCACAAACGTAAAATTATCTCTATACTCACTAAGCTGTATACATTAAATACATATAGCTTTTGATATGCCAATCATACTTCAACAAAAGCAATACTGTTGTTCTTATTTAAACCAGAAACTTCTCGGTCTCTAATTGACAATTTAAAGTATGTGTTCTTCCCCAAATTAAAATTAAATAATATCACTAATTTATTCATCAGACTGTCTTTCTTTTTTCTTCTTCATTCCTTCCTTTTTGGGGGTAACAATGGGGAGCAAACCCAGGGACTTCTATAAACAAGTCAAGTGTTCTATGACTGGACTACATCTCCAGCAATTTCCTTGTCCCAGTTCACATTTCTGATAGCAATATATTGCTAAGAGAGTAAACCATGCTGTACAAAAGCAAATACAAATGCCTTTTGGTTGTAGGTTATGTTTTGCTGTATATAGAGAAGAAAAACTTACTGGAAAATAGCAAGATAGACCTTTTGCAAATGGGAAAGAGACTAAGAGATGGAGGGAAGGAGGGGAGGGTAAAGTAGTGAAAAAAGAATTATGATGTGTTATGTACATGTACCACCCCCCCGCAAGCAATGTAATTATTATGTACTGGAAACGTACTAATAAAAAATAAAAATTGAAAAAATACATAAAAACAAGACTGTCTCTTATGGGAAAGAAGTTAGGCAGCTGCTAGTTCAATAGTATCACTCTGTCATCAGGTTTTCTCTCTCTCTCTCTCTCTCTCTCTCTCTCTCTCTCTCTCTCCTGCCATTCTGAATTTCATTCCATCCAAGATGGCTGTTGGAGCTCTAGCCATCATTTTCTTACTCCAAGAAGTAAGCAAAAGGATTCAGGTGAGAAAAAAAATAGGATTCTGAGTCTTTCCCTTTTAAGAATCCTTCCATGATTTTTACCCAAAACTTTTGTTTAACTCTCATTAGCTAGAACTTAATTATCTGGAAAATTTTAGCTATAAGAAGAGGCTAGGAAATGTATCATTTTGGTTAGCATGCTATCCAAGATTTGATATTAATAAAGAATGTGGAAATAGATATTGAGAAGCAGTTTTCAATTCTTCCAAAATACTGTTGATAGTTTTTTGGAAAATCACAAATATATTGTGAATAAAGTAACATGGAATTGGCTTTTACTCTTTATAAATAAGTATTTGAAAACACATCACTACCCAAAATCATCCTTCTCTGTGAGTATGTATACATTGGACAACTTACAATCTGGAGAGTTTGTATGTACGTTGTCCACCTGGTTTTCTTAGCTTTTCAAAATTTTTACTTATATATATTTGTAATACATACTACATATATATTTATCTTGGAGTATTGGTACGTGTTCACATTGAATTTTGATCCTTTATATTTTGTTTGCTTCTTGTCTCCCCCATTTCCAATCCTCTTCCCTAGCTGATAAAAAAAATTTGCAAAAGGTATATACTGAGTTTGCAAACTCTTTCTAAAAGTAGTTATCATAATAATTAAAGTAATAATAAAGTTTAAAATGTGAGAAAACAAAGTAAAAAGTGTGCTAATAAGCTCATTTGAACAAAAATGATCAAGAAATAATGTCTATAGTTGATAAATCAATAAAATAGTCATATATTGTCTAAAATTATAGCTGTAGAAGAATAAATAAAGCTGAAATATGAACTTTCCAAATGGCTGGAAAGAAAACACACCAAAAGCCCAAGAAAAGATAATCTATAATACAAAAGATAACAAACAAAATGAAGCATTAAAAAGCAAAAACAAATTGAGTTTTATTGTTATTTCAAAATGAAAAATAAGTAAATAAATCTTTATCAAAATCTAGTCTTTCTACTTCACTGATACATGCTGGCTTGTGTTTGTAGCAGCACAACTCAAACATCGAAGTCATGGAAGCATTCTATATGTCATCAACAAATGAGTGGAGTGGAGAAAAAATGGGGTATTCATACACAATGGAGTACTACTCAGACATAACACTGGATAAATTTGAGACATTGTAGGAAAATGAATGGATCTTGAGACCATAATGCTAAATGAAATGTTAGTCACAAAGGTTAAATACCCAATAGTATCTTTAATATGAGAGGCTCAAAATAAAAATAACTGAAAGAGCAAAATAAAGAACCACATTAAACATCCAGGAAGCAGAAGTTGTAGAGATGGAAAGAGGTTCTGAGGAAGGAGGGAGAGGGGAAAGGAGGGAGGCAGGGAGAGTAAAAATGACCCAGATGCAATATATATATATATATATATATATATATATATATATATATATATATGTCAAACTCCCAAGGTGAATGTAAACACTATGTATCACAAATATATACTAATAAAAACAATTAAATGAAAATGAAAAAACTACATACAATAGCCTATAGGTATATGAAAAATTCTGTTTCACTGATCATCAAGGAAATGCAAATCAACACAACAATGAGATATCACTTCACTTAAGTAATAATGTCTATAATCAAAAACTAAAGTTAATAAAAGTTGAAAATGTAGAGAAAAGGGAACCCTGGGAAACTTTTGAGGGGGATGTATATTATCATAGCCATTATGGAAAATAGTATGGAGGTTCCTAATAAAACTAAATATAGAACTACCCTAAAATCTACCAAGCCTTCTGCTGGGTACATATCCAAGAAAAATAAAATAGATATGTTGAAGAGGCATGTACACTTCCATGTTTGCTGCACATTATTTACAATAGTCAAGAAATGCAAGCAACATAAGTGTCCATCACAGGTGAATGGATAATGAAAGTGTTTTAAATATACACGATGAAATACTATTCAGCTACAAAAGTGAATGAGTTCTTGTCATTTCTGAGAATATATATGAAACTGTACATCAATATGTTAAGTCAAATAAGCCCAGTACAGAATGACAAATACTACAAGATCTCACTCATATATGGAATCTAAAAGAGTTTGTCTCATATAAGCATAAAAAGAATGGTGGCTACCAGACTCTGAGGAGATTAAGGGTTACTAAAGAATGGAGAAATGTTGGTCAATTGGTATTAAGTTATAGGTAAATAGAAGCAAGAAGTTCTACTATGTTATTAATCATTAAATTGAGTATAGGTAATGATAATATACTCTGTATTTCAAAAAGCTAGCAGAAAGGATATTAAATGTTTTCATACTGAAAATTAGATGTTTAGACACACATATTTATCCTGATTTAAACACTACATGGCATATAAATATATATCATTAATCATTATATAAATATAACTAACCATCATATGGTAACCTATAAAAATGTATAATTTTATATTTTATGGATCAAATAAAATGAACATAAATAAAACTTACAATAGTGAAACAAAATATAATCATTGAAATAAAACAAAAATATGTTCCATCAAAATATACAAGTGGAAAAAAATCCACATAACAGAATGACTACTATAACATAGATATCAGTTTATATTATTATCAAGAAATACATCAAAAGAAAAATGCAAAGTGTCAAAGTAAAAAAATGGCAATGGTATTCCAAAAACTACAGCTAATGTTACATTATTAATACTAGGCTAGTTCGAATTGAAGACAAAATGTTATTAAAAACATAAAAGGGGAAGATTATGATAACAAAGGTAGAATCTACAGTACAGGTATATATGTAGTATATATAGCTATATACATATATGTGTGTATTATATCATAACATATAAACTACAAACCTTAGAAAGTTCAAGGACAAATTAGCAGAAGACATAAGTATTAGAAGACTTTAAATAAACTTATTTGGCCTATGCTCAAGCAAGTAAACTAAAAAGAGTCAATAAACACTGTCAGATTCTAAACAATATTAATTAAGTTTACCTAATGAAGATATACAGCACATTACTATGAGTGCAAAATAATATGTCGTTTTCAGGTTCTATGGAGCAATTAAAAGAATTGCTCATAGATTAGGTCACAAGGAAAAGAATATATTTTGTATAGCTCACATTCTCTAATCAAAATGTAAGCTAAAATTATTTTTTAATTAATTTTATTGATACATTTTAGGCATACAATATAATGACTTTCATCTCTGGAAATTCACACCTTTACATAATCTCTCTTAGTTCTTATTTTTTCCCCATTCCCCTGCCCTTCCTTCAACCCCTAAATCCCTCCCTACTTACAAAAACTTTGTTTCCATTTTTTCATTTTCTCATATTAATCCCATTCCCTTTTTCCTTTTTTCTACCCCTCCCACTTCCCCTTCCCCTTTGCCACTTTTCTTCCTATTTCACATTATCTATTTTACCTTTTAGTCCTTATTTACACTTTCAGTTTCTCACACCAGAGAAACTATTCAGTATTTACATGTGTGTCCTATTTTTTTCACTCAAGAGTATCACCTCAATGTGCATCCATTTAGCTACAAATGTCTCTAATTTCTCATTTTTATGGCTGAGTATTACTCCATTTTATAAAAAAACACATTTTCTTTATTCAGTCTCCAGTAGTTGAGTTCCAACCACTGTGGAAATCAGTATGGAGATACCTCAAAGAACCAAAATTGGAAGTCTCATTTGACCCAGCTACTCCCCTGCTGGGTATCTTCCCCAAAGAATTAAAAGAATCATACCACAGTGATATATGTGCACCCATGTTCATAGCAGCACAATTTGTAATAGCTGAAACTTTGAAGCAGCCTAATTGCCCACCAACTGGAAACTGGATAAAATTATTTTTAAGTAGAATAAAATACATAAATTAATGAAAACACAAATGTGTTTTCATGTAATCAAACAAATGTGTGTGTGATATCATGGTATTAACCTAAACTTTGTACATAGTAGGCAAGCATTGTACCATTGAGCTACACCCCAGCCATTTGAAAACAGATGCCTGAAAAATTTAGTAAAATGCATACTTTCTAAATCAATATCAGAAAATAAAAGGAAAATTTGAAAAGTAAGGCTAAAATTAGGTAAAGTTTACATATAAAATACTTGTATATGAATACTTTGATAATTCTCTGCCAATTAATTTGATTAATCAGAAGGAAATTGATGAGGTCTTTCTATGAAAATATAAGTCAAAATAATGATCACTTGAAAATATTACAAATTTATGTAGACTGAGTATCGAAGAAATTGAGAAAGTTATAAGTAGGCTTTTCCTAAATGAGGACAACCTCCAAATTTTTATAGAACAGTTATAAATGATGCAAGCATTTAAATAATACCATTGGTTAATAGAATGAAATAGTATTAAAAGAATACAAAAATGTTAAATCTGTTAGAATAACGTATTATGTTAAGTGATCAAAGAGAAAATAAGGTCTTCTTAATTAATTTCAAACAGGCACTTCAAAAAATGCAATATCCATTACTGATTTGAGGCTTTTTACCATTTCTTTTCACTGCATAGCAGAATACATTGGTAGTTCTTTAAAATGTTAAAGTTTCTTAAACTAAAGGAAAGATTTTAAGACTGAAAGAAAAGTGCATTTTTATGAAAGTTAGTGATAATAATCAAATTTCTATCATATGTTTTTCTTAACAATATTTTGTAAATAGCCAATTATATTTGACAAAAGAAAAATAGAAGCTCATTATTTTTTTTTTTTTTTATTTTTGGTACCATGGATCAAACTCAGGTCCTTGAGCTTGAGAGGCAGGCGGCAGAACCACTGAGCTAAATCCCCAGCCCTGAGGCTCATTATTTAAAAGGAGGCAAAAATTGGACTAATTGTAAATTAATGGTTCTATACTTAAAATATCCACTAAGAAACTAAAAAGAAAAAAACTGTAGAAACAAAGTGAATTTGGCTATTTATAGCATTAATATACAAAATAACAGGCTCTCTCTTCTTGGGAAAGCATAGTAGTGAGACTTAGAACAGGAAAGGGAAATTATGAAGCAGAACAGTAAGATATATAAATCTTGTTGCCACAGCTGAGCACAAAACATTGGAGTCTGAACCTCTGCTTTGAGCAGACACCCACACATTTGGAATAGAAAAGAGAAAAGCAATGGCCACTCATTTTGCACATATACAAGTCCTCTACATCCTTTCCAGCTTCACTTCATCAGGTCACTTAGGGCTGACAGCCTGGAGTCTCACAGAGGGAGAGTTGTCATTCTGGATCACACTTCTCTGCATGAATTACCTAGATCAACATCAGTGTCCAATCACAGAACAAGATTTTCGGGCTTTTGAACAACTATAGCAAACATCATTCTTACGAGACCTGCAAATCTGAGTCTGATGTGTTCTCTGTGCCCAAACTATGAATTACAACTAAAGAACTTAGAGTGAGATTACACTATATTCTCCAATTAGAAATGACCTCAACATTATACACACTAAAAATGACATGCCAGGACACATCACCAGAAAAGACCTAATAACAAAATGGCAATCATCATAAGTGAAAATTATATCTATCCAAACAGATGGACAAATATCAGCAAAGAAACACAGCAAACATGAAAATTAAGGCAATATGATACTTCCTACTGTTTATAGTTCTCTTGAAACAGATTACAAAAACATCAAAGTGGATGGCATGTGATACAAAACTCAAGATGATACGGAAAAGTTTTAGGTAACTTAATAGATTGAATATTAAGATAGTTGTAGAAGCAAAATAAGTAATGTGTTCTTTTAAGATTTGCTTTTCCTGTAACTCCTTGTTTAAGGTGAGGATAATCTGACTCTAACCAGTAACTTCATTAACCTAACAAAGTTACCATGCCAGGGTAAATTTACAATGTATATGGCCTATCTTGTGTCTGTAACTTGTAAAGAGGAACTGGAATTGTGTTTACATATCAAAGACCACTAGGGATGAGATAATGGCTAAAAAGGATATAAAAAGGGAAATGTTGAACAAAGGGGGCATGGATATTGACCAGACTGGTTTCTGGCATTCCCATTTGCTCACCAGAAGAAATTTTATTATTTTATCTGAATTCTGTGTCTCTGTGTATTTCTTTCTGATATTTCTGCAACAAAGATAATTATTTTTTCTTGAGCATAATGCAATTGAAGAGAATGCAGATAATAGTTGAATTAATAATTTTTTTGTATTAAATTCTTTTATTGGTACATTGTAGGTATACAACACAATTACATTTCTCATTCGGAATTCTACCTTTACATAATGCATCTTGGTTCTTATTTTTTCCCCATTCCTAGCCCTCCCTTCACGCACTCCACCCTTCCCTATTTACAAAGACTTTGTTTCCATTTTTTCCATTTCTCATCATTTTTTCCTTTCCCTTCTTTCCTTTCCCCTGTGCCTCCCACTATCCCTACCCCTTTGGACCTTCTATTCCTATTTTACATTATCGATTATTCATTCTAATAATTGGTACATTTTAGGTATACAATATAATGACATTCATCATTGGAAATTTGCACCTTTACACAGTCTCTCTTGGTTCTTGTTTTTTACCCTTGCCCAGCCCTCCCTTCAACCCCTCCAGCCCTCCTTATTTACAAAAATTTTGTTCCTATTTTTCCATTTTCTCGTATTAATCCCATTCCCTTCTATCCTTTCCCTTAGCCCTCCCACTTCCTTCCCCTTTGCCCTTTTTCTTCCTATTTCACATGACCTATTATACATTTAGTCCTTATTTACACTTTCAGTTTCTCACACCAGAGAAACTATTCGGTATTTACACATCCATGTCCTATTTATTTCACTTAAGAGTATTGCCTCAATGTGCATCCACTTAGCTATAAATGTCTCTAATTTCTCATTTTTTATGGCTGAGTAGTACTCCATTTTATAAAAAAGGAACCAAACGCCCTCACTGGAGGAAAGATAACCTCTTTAATAAATGGTGCTGGAAAAATTGGGCTTCAACTTGCCAAAGGTTAAAACTAGACCTGTATCTCTCACCATGCACTAAACTAAAATCAAAATGGATTAAAGATCTAAATATTAAAATAGAAACTCTGAACCAGTTGGAACAGAGGTTCGGTAGAACCCTTGAAGACATCGGTGTAGGAAAAGATTTTATGAACAAAACATCAGTTGCCAGTGAAGTAGCACAAACAATCAACAAATGGGATCTCTTCTTATTAAAAAGCTTCTGCACAGCAAGAGAAACCACCAGCAGTGTGAAGAGACAATCCACAATGTGGGAAAAAATCTTCACCTGCTCTTCCTCAGACAAAGGTCTACTATCTCAAATCTATAAAGAACTTAAAAAGATCAGACCTCCCAAATTTAAAGACCCAATCCAAAAATGGGCATCTGAAATGAACAGACATTTCTCAGACAAAGAAGTAGAAATAGCAAATAAATACATGAAAAAATGTTCAACTTCACTGGTCATTTGAGAGATGCAAATGAAAACAATGCTGAGATTCCACTTCACTCCAGAAAGAATGGCTGCTATCATGAAATCAACCAATAACAAATGCTGGCAAGGCTGTGGGGAAAGAGGAACCCTGCTCCACTGCTGGTGGGAGTGTAGACTGGTGCAAGCACTGTGGAAATCAGTATGGACATACCTCAAAGGACTAGGACTGGAAATCCCATTTGACCCTGCTATTCCAGTGCTGGGGATCTTCCCCAAAGAATTAAAAGAATCATGCCACAGTGATATATGTGTTCATATATATATATATATATATATATATATATATATATATATGTTCATATATATATATATGTTCATAGCAGCACAGTTTGTGATAGCTAAAACTTGGAAACAGCCCAAATGCCCATCAACTGGAGACTGGATATTGAATTAATAATTGAATACAATGAAGTACATTAAAGAAAGACAAAAGAAAAAAAAGAAAATGGAAGAAAAATGGAAACAAAACTGATTTAAATGGGGAGGGCAAGAAGGGGTGAAGGGAAAGGAGAATTGAAATAAAAGAATTACAATATATTTGGTACAGGTATAGATTCCCTATGATGAATGTGTTCAATATGTATAATAAACATGGAATAATAAAAAATGAAGTAAAAAAAGAAATTCAGCACATAGAAATTTTGAAAAAAACATAAATATTGAACATTAAAAGCTCAATATATCAGTTTTTTAAAACTCAGTTGAAAGGCTCAAAAACAGACTACATCAAGCAGAATAACTCTCAGACCTTGAAGACAAGTTGTTCAAAACATTATATTTAGAAAAAAATAAAGTAATAAGAAGGAATGAAGAGATACACAATATATCTGGGAGACCATTAAATATCAAACATCCAGATCATTGGCATATGTGAGAGATAAGAACTATAGGTTGAAGGCATAAAAACATCTTTAATGAAATAATAGCAGAAAACTTATAAATACTGAGAATTATGTATCTATCCACGTAGCAAAGGCTAAATAACCCTAAATTGACATAACCATAACAATCTCTTCATGACATATTATAATTAAAGTCCCAAAATATAGGTCAAAAATTGAAGAAATTCCAAGTAACATCAAAAGGTAAACTAGCAGATTTAGTTACAGAAATTCTAAGGGCCAGGTGAGAAAATAGTGTTGTATTTTGAATCCTGAATGAAAATAACAGCCAAGCAAGATTAATATATCCAGCAAGACTATCATTCCAAAAAATAAAAATCTGCTGAAAGAAGCACAAACTAAAAGAATCCATGATCAATACATGATCACTACATCCAGAAAGACTTTCTTCCCCCAGAAATAAAAATCTAAAGAAGCATAAACTAAAAGAATCCATGATCACTACAGAAATTATTTCAGGGAAATGTCTACCTAGAAAAAAAGGAATGGTTAACACAATTGTGAGAGCACAGGAAAGAATTAATTTTATTAGAAACCTAGATATATGAGTGAAAAAAAGGGAAAGAGTCAAACATTGTTAACACCATAAACCATCAAACTTCAAAGTTGAATAAGGAGAAAAAAAAAATTTCAAAACAATCGGAAGAAAATCATCAAGAAACTAGTTCATACATTTTAACTGTAATCATGAATGTAAATTATCTTAATTCTCCATTTAAAATATGCAGACTCATTTAATGGATTATAAAACAAGATGCAAAAGTACACTACATACAAGAAACTCTCCGTATTAGTAAAGACACACCCAGACTAAAAATGAAATAATTGAAAATGATACTCCAAGCAAATGGAATATAAAAGCAAGCAGAAGCAGCTGTACTTGTAAATAACAAAATATAGTTTAAGATAAAATCAGTCAGAAGGGACAAAGAATGTAACTATACATTAAGCAAGGGAGTAGTTCATCAAAAAGATATAGTGATTACAAATTTATATACTCCAAATATAAGACCATCCAATTTATATAACAAAATACTTGATATAAAGAGGGAGGTAGTCAAACACTGGCTAACTTCAGTAGCTCACTTCCATCAAAGATAGATGATCTGAGAAAAAGAATCAATAAATAAATGGAATTAAATTACACTAATGTTCAAATGGACTTAAAAATATTTGCAAAATACATATCTTTCCTCAAAGTAGCCACATTTTCTAAAATAGATCAACTAATAGCTCACAAAAAGTCTTTAAATTTCAAAAATATTGAAATAATATCCTGCATCTTCTTTGATCACAACAAAATGAAACTAGAAGTGAAAAAGAGAAACTAAAGAAATTCTATCAACCCATAGAAATTGAACAGCACATTTTTGAGTAAACAGCGGGTTACTGAACAGGTTAGAAAGAAAAATTTTAAATTCTCTGAATCAAGCAAAAGTGAAAACAGTGCATAACAAATCTTGTGGGATACAACAAAAATAGTAGCAATAGGGAAGGCTATAAATATGAGTGCCTAGATCAAGGGAAAAAAAAGAGACAGACAGACAGACAGAGAGACAAAGAGATCTCAAAATAAAAACCTAATAATGGATCTCAAGATCTTCAAAAAACAAGGACAAATTACTAGAAGGAAATAAATAATAAAGAGTGGCAATAAATGAAATAGCAATTAAAGGAACAATATAAAGGGTCAATGAAATAATTAGTTGGTTTCATGAAAAGATAAACAAAACTGAAAAACTTTTAGATAAATTAATGAAAAGAAAAAGAAAATACACAAATAAATAAAATTAGAGATTGAAAGAGACAGATTATACTTTACACAATAGAAATATAAAGAATATGTAGGAAAAAATTAAAGTGTATGCCAATAAGCAGGAAAATCTAGAAAAAAATTAGAAAGATTTCTAGACAAATGTGACAATAAAATTGAAACAAGATGATGTAAAATTCCTAAATAAAGAAATAACAAGATTTGATCAGTAATAAAGCATCTCAAAAAGAAGAGACCAGGCTTGGAGAAGCCCATGAGGACCAGAAAGGCCCAGTTGCAGGCAGGTCCAAGCCAGAGCCCAGCCCTGACCCCTGCAGCTGGGACTCACAGGCACAGCCAAAGGCCCACCTGGAAAAGAGCTGCACAGGTGCACAAACAACAGCCAGAGGCCCACATATCATTGGTAAGAACTTGCAGACCTGAGCCAGAAGCCTGCTCAGACACCAGCAACTGGGGTGCACAGTCCAGAACCAAAGGCCCTCCCAGATAACAGATATGTACCAGGGGAGACTTCAGATAGAGGCATGCCCAGATATGATCCCAAGTGTGCATAGGCCCCAGCCAGAAACACTCCTGGAGAATAGGGCAGCACAGGGATTCAAAAGGCCACCATCCTGAGCCTAGGAATTGGCACAGGGGTGAGCAGTAAAGAAAAGGCCACACAGTGGCTTGCTCAGAATTGAACACCACTGGGTGAGCAAAAAGTTGCCTCAACAAAGGCACACAAGGCTGCATCTATAGAAATAAGATGTGTAAACCAGTCTCAAAACTAGGCTTCCAGATCACCTAAGGCAATCCCAAAGGGCAATGAGATAGAACAATCTGGCACTCAAACATCTTGACTCCCTGAACTAGCAATGAAAGAGGAGCTGGAAAAAATGAAATCAGAAATAATTTCTCAGATAACAACAAAGATTGTGTCCATAGTACAAGACATGATTAATAAATCTAGAACATAGATTAAAAAAACTGAGCAGCTGGGGAACATGATGGAATTCTAACTTAAGGAACAAATGGAATCCATAAAAAGATGCACACAGGTATCCATGAGATTAAAAACTCCCGTGAAACTTTACACAACAGAATGAGTCAATGTGAGGACAGAATTTCAGATACAGAAGACAAAATTGCAATTAGTGGCCAAAAAAAAAAGTTTCTTAACAATAGTAAGGGATGAAGAAAAATCAATCCATCAGCTGCTAGATGATTCAAAGAAGAATAACATAAGGCTGATTGAAGTCATTGAAGAAACAGGAGAGTGTACAAATGACATAAAAAATGTTAAGAGGAGTAAGGCCAGAAAACTTCCCAAGCAGGGGAAAAGAACTTGACCTACAGATAAGTGAGGCATATAGGACTCCAACAAGCTGTGATAAAAAAAATCCACACATGGCTGCAGACAGGCAGGTCTGCCCATGCCCTACTGAGGTCCCAAGTGGCACAGAACACGCCGAATCAGCCTGCTGCAGACAGGCAGGTCTGTGCACACCCTGCAGAAGTCCCCAGTCCTGCTGGAGACGATGAGTCACCCCACTGCAGAGAGGCAGGTCTGCCCACGCCCTACCGATGTCCCCAGTGGCACAGAACAGGCGGAATCAGCCTGCTGCAGACAGGCAAGTCTGTGAGCACTGTACTGAGGTCCCGAGTCATGTGGAAGATGCCGAATCACCACGCTGCAGACAGGCAGCCACCTGCTTCCACACTACAAAGACGCAGAGGACACCAGACCAACAGACCAAAGTAGTGAGTCCCACTGCTCCCAGCCCAGAGATAGGGGCTTCTGAGCCACCATCCCATTGCTCCTGCTCCAGAGGAAGGGGCTTCCCGGTCACCATATCTCCCGCTGTTCCCAGCCCCAAGGAAAGGGCTTTTGGGCCACCTTCTGTCCCACTGCTCCTGGCCCAGAGGAAGGGGCTCCCGGGCCACCATCCCTCCCGCTGCTCCCAACCCACAGGAAAGGGCTTTTGGGGCACCATCCCTACCACTGCTCCCGGCCCATGTCCCACCTCTCCCAGCTCAAAGGAGGTAATCTGCGCAGACACTAACAGCCCCCCGCACCAGTCGAAATGAGAAAACATGTAAATAAGTCTCAAAACCAGACTTCCAGATCACCTAGAGCAACCTCAAAGGGAAATGAGATGGAACACTCTGATACTCAACCACCTGGACCCACTGAACTGGCAACAAAAGGGGATCTGGAAAAAAAGAAATCAGAAGTAATTTCTCAGATAACAGGAGAAATTGTGCCCCTAGTGCAAGACATGATTCATAAATCTAGAAAGGAGCTCAGGAACATGATAGAATCCCAACATAAGAAAAAAATGGAATCCATAAAACAGATGCAGATAGATTTCCAGGACATGGAAAACTCCATTGAAAGTCTACACAGCAGAATGAGCCAATGTGAGGACAGAATTTCAGATATAGAAGATAAGATTGCAAGTACTGACCAGGAAAAGAAAAATTGCTTCAAAATTTTAAGGGAACATGAGAAATCAATCCAGCAGCTGCTAGATGATGCAAAGAAGAATAACATAAGACTGATTGGAGTCAGTGAAGAAACAGGAGAGAGTGCACATGACATAAAAAATCTCTTCACAGAAATACTGGCAGAAAACTTCCCAAGCAGGGGAAAAGAACTTGACATACACATAAGTGAGGCATATAGGACTCCAAATAGCCTTGATCAATAAAAATCTACATAGAGGCATATAATTGCTAAGATTCCAGAAACACAACAGAAGAACAAAGTTCTCCAAGCAGTCAGAGAAAAGAAACAAATCACATACAAAGGAAAGCCCATCAGAATCACAGCAGACTTCTCAACACAAACCATCAAGGCAAGAAGAGCTTGGAGTGACATATTCCAAGCCCTAAAAGAAAACAGCCTCCAACCCAGATTGATGTACCCTGCAAAACTATCTTTCAAAATGGATGGAGAAATAAGATACTTTCATGGCAAAGAGCACCTTAGGAACTTCATGAATACCAAACCAGCATTCAAAAGAATTTGACACAATATCCTAGGAACAGACATTGAGGATCACAACCCCAGGAAGCAAAGCAGAAGGAACCCATCTGGCACAACAAGAAATTATATGTAAAGGGGGAGAACCCAACAAAAAGAAAAAGTCATGGCCATGACAAGTCAATACATTTCAGTTATAACAATCAATGTTAATGGTCTCAATTCACCAATCAAAAGAAATAGACTGGCAGAATGGGTCAAGAAGCAAAATCCAACAATATGCTGCATACAAGAAACACATTTAATTCAAAATGAAACACATAGACTGAAAGTTAATGGGTGGAAAACAATACTCCATGCTACAGAAACCCGAAAAAAAGCGGGAGTAGCTATCCTCTTTGCAGATCAAGTAGATTTCAAACCAACACTGATTAAGAGAGACGAAGAAAGACACTACATCCTTGTAAAGGGAAGAATGCAAGAGGAAGAGATGACAATCATAAATATCTATGCACCAAACACTAGTGCACCAAACTATATAAAACAAATGCTAATGGACATGAAAAGTCATACATGTCCTAATAAAATTCTAGTGGGGGACCTCAACGCCCCACTGTCACAAATAGATAGATCAACCAGACTAAAAATATGCAATGAAATACTAAAACTCAATCGAACTCTTGAACAAAACTTAACAGATGTTTACAGAGTCTTCCATCCCACAAAATGAGAATACACATTCTTCTCAGCTGCACATGGGTCATTCTCCAAAAGAGACCACATACTCACACATAGAACATGTTTAAGTAAGTGCAAAGGAATTGAAGTTATCCCCTGTATATTATCAGACCATAGTGCAATGAAATTGGAGATCCATAGCAAAAGAAAACTGGAAAAATTTCATAAACATGTGGAAATTGAACAACACACTTCTGAATAACCAATGGGTCACAGAGGAAATTAAAGAAGACATCAGACAGTTCCTTCAATTAAATGACAATGACAATACAACATATCGGAATCTATGGGACACAATGAAAGCAGTCTTACGAGGGAAATTCATAGCAGTGAATACACATATTAGGAAAACAGAACGAGCACAATTAAACAACCTGATGCTGAACCTCAAGCTTCTAGAGAAAGAAGAGCAAGACAACCCCAAAGCTTATACAAGGGAGGAAATTATAAAGATCAGATGAGAAATCAATACAATGGAGACTAAGAGAATGATACAAAAAATCAATGAAGCCAAGAGTTGGTTCTTCAAAAGAATCAACAAAATTGACAAATCCTTAGCCAACCTTGTCAGAAAAAGGAAAGAAAAGGCCCAAATCCATGCAATTAGGAATGAAAAGGGTGAAATGACAACAGACCCAGCAGAAATCCAGAGGATCATCAATACCTACTTCCAGAACCTATACCCCAATAAGATGGACAACACAGAAGAAATGGACAGATTCCTAGATACATAGGAATTACCAAAGTTGAACGAAGAAGACCTAAAAACTCTGAACAACCCAATATCAGCCAATGAAATTGAAAATGTAACTAAAAACTTATCAGCTAAGAAAAGCCCGGGCCCTGATGGCTTCACTGCTGAATTCTACAAGAAATTTAGAGAGGAACTGCTGCAACTACTGTTTAAACTCTTCAATGAAATTGAAAGGGAAGCAATACTCCCAAATTCATTCCTGGAAGCAAGCATCACCTTGACCCCAAAGCAGAGAAAGACCCAACTGAAAAAGAGAACTATAGGCCAACCTCACTAATGAACAAAGATGCAAAAATCCTTAATAAGATAATGGCAAACAGAATGCAGAAGATCATCAAGAAGATCATACACCCTGATCAAGTGGGATTCATCCCAGGGATGTAGGGATGATTCAACACACACAAATCAATTAATGTAATACACTATATCAATAGAGCCAAGGACAAAAACCATATCATTATCTCCATAGACGCCCAAATGCATTTGACAAAATGCAACATGCATTTATGATAAAAACCCTACAAAAAATTGGAATAGGTGGTCTCTACCTCAAACTGATGAAAGCCATCTTTGAAAAACCAACAGCCAATATCACACTAAATGGTCAAAAACTGAAATCCTTCACACTAAAATCAGGAAAAAGACAAGGATGTCCACTATCACCACTCTTGTTCAATATAGTTCTGGAAACATTAGCTACAGCAATTAGACAAGAGAAAGAAATAAAAGGAATAAAGATAGCAAATGAAGAAGTCAAATTGTCATTATTTGCAGATGACATGATACTCTATATAGAAGACCCCAAGAACTCCACCAAAAGTCTTCTAGACTTAATAACCAAATTCAGTCAAGTAGCTGGTTACAAGGGCAACACACAAAAATCAATAGCTTTCCTCTACACCAATGACAGCCTCACTGAGAGAGAAATAGGGCAAATAATTCCTTTCACCATAGCATCCAAAGAACTGAAATACCTAGGAATCAATCTAACGAAAGAAATCAAAGACCTATTCTCTGAAAACTATGGCACTCTGAAAAGAGAGATTGAAGATGATATCAGAAAATGGACAGACATCCCCTGCTCCTGGTTAGGAAGGGTTAATATAGTGAGAATGGGCATACTTCCAAAACTTCTATATAGATTTAATGCAATTTCTATTGAGATCCCAGCACATACTTCATGGACCTTGAGAAAACAATCCAAAAATTCATTTGGAACAAGAAGAGACCCAGAATAGCAAAAGCAATTCCAGGTAACAGAGACATGGCAGGGGGTATCACAATCCCCAACCTGCAACTCTACTACAAAGCTACTGTGATAAAAAAACAGCATGGTACTGGCAAAGAAACAGACTTGAGGACCAGTGGAACTGATTAGAAGTTGCAGAAACAACGTCAGACACACTCAGCCATCTCTTCTTCGATAAAGGAGCCAAACACCCTCACTGGAGGAAAGATAGCCTCTTTAATAAATGGTGATGGAAAAATTCGGTTTCAACTTGCCAAAGATTAAAATTAGACCTGTATCTCTCACCATGCACTAAACTAAAATCAAAATGGATTAAAGATCTAAATATTAAAATAGAAATTCTGAACCAGTTGGAACAGAGCTTAGGTAGAACCCTTGAAGACATTGGTGCAGGAAAAGAGTTTATGAACAAAATCTCAGTTGCCCGTGAACTAGCACAAACAATCAACAAGTGGTATCTCTTCTCATTAAAAGCCTTCTGCACAGCAAGAGAAACCACCAGCAGTGTGAAGAGACAACCCACAATGTGGGAAAAAATCTTCACCTGCTTTTCCTCAGACAAAGGTCTACTATCTCGAATCTATAAAGAACTTAAAAAGATCAGACCTCCCAAATTTAAAGACCCAATCCAAAAATGGGCATCTGAAATGAACAGACATTTCTCAGACAAAGAAGTAGAAATAGCAAATAAATACATGAAAAAATGTTCAACTTCAGTGGTCATTTGAGAAATGCAAATGAAAACAACACTGATATTCCACTTCACTCCAGAAAGAATGGCTGCTATCATGAAATCAACCAATAACAAATGCTGGCGGGGCTATGGGGAAAGAGGAACCCTGCTCCACTGCTGGTGGGAGTGTAGATTGGTGCAAGCACTCTGGAAATCAGTATGGAGATACCTCAAAGAACTAGGACTATAAGTCCCATTTGTCCCTGCTATTCCACTGCTGGCAATCTTCCCCAAAGAATTAAAAGAATCATACTACAGTGATATATGTGCACCCATGTTCATAGCAGCACAGTTTGTAATAGCTAAAACTTGGAAACAGCCCAAATGCCCATCAACTGGAGACTGGATCAAGAAAATGTGTGTTTTTGCTAAAATGGAGTACTACTCAGGCATAAAAAATGAGAAATTAGAGACATTTATAGCTAAGTGGATGCATATTGAGGCAATACTCTCAAGTGAAATAAATAGGACACACATGAAAAAATACTAAATAGTTTGTCTGATGTGAGAAACTGAAAGTGTAAATAAGGACTAAATATATAATATTTAATGTGAAATAGGAAGAAAAGGGGCAAAGAGGAAGGAAGTGGGAGGGCTAGGGGAAAGGATAGAAGGAAATGGGATTAATATGAGAAAATGGAAAAATAGGAACAAAATCTTTGTAAATAGGGAGGAATGGAGGGGTTGAAGAGAGGGCTGGGCAAGCGTGAAAAATGAGAACCAAGAGAGATTATGTAAAGGTGCAAATTTCCAATGATGAATGTCATTATATTGTATACCTAAAATGTACCAATTATTAGAATGAATTATCAATAATATAAAATAGGAAGGAAAGGCCCAAAGGGGTAGGGTTAGTGGGAGTGGTAGGGGAAAGGAAAGAAGGGAAAGGAAAAATGATGAGAAATGGAAAAAATGGAAATAAAGCCTTTGTAAATAGGGAAGGGTGGAGGGGGTGAAAGGAGGGCTAGGAATGGGGAAAAAATAAGAACCAAGATGCATTATGTAAAGGTAGAATTCCCAATGAGAAATGTAATTGTGTTGTATACCTACAATGTACCAATAAAAGAATTTAATAAAAAAAAAAAGAAAAGAAAGAGGAAGCTCTCATTTTAGTCAATCAGCAATTATTTGACTACTTGGAGACCTGCCTTGTGCTAGTGGTATCCATTTAGCACTAGCTAGGCAGATCTCACGTGTGATCTTACAGAGCTTATTTTCTACTGGAAAAGAGGAACATAAATTTCATTGCAATTGTTGGGAATTCTTTGAAGAAAAAATATACAGTGTAAGAGCATTTATTAAGTGGATTGGATTGAGAACTAGGTTAACACTGAGCCTCAGAAGAGTGAACAGAATTTGGTCAGGCCCAATTGACAGAAAGGTGTTGTGAGACCTGGGCTTGGGTGGGAGAGGAAAGAGAGGGAAGATGAGAGGATGGGTAGTCCAGGCAGTGTGAACAATGATCCTGTACAGAGGTGCTGCTGGAGATTGGAGGTGGGATAAAGCCTCAGAACAAAAAAGAAATGAGGTTGGTATTGAGATGGAAGCCGGGTAGGCTGAGGGGAGAGTAGCAGGTTTACCTGGCTCACATTTTGTAGAGGTTTCAGTCCATAGCTGGCTCCAAGGCAGAACAGTATGGCATGGTGGGCAGAAAGCAACAAAGCAGTGAAGAAGTGAGGAAGCAGCAAGCAATAACAGGAGCCCTCTTTCTGTCCCTTATATTCTATCCAGCTACATGCCCACAGAGCAGGTAGTATTCACACCCAGGGTGGGCCTTCTCCATCTTCACTCAGAACTGTGCCAAATCAGTCAATAGATTTTTTTGGGGGGGTACCGGGGATTGAACTCAGGACCTTGCACTTGCTAGATAGGTGCAGTGCCACTGAGCTACATCCCAATCTCCCAATCAATGGATTAATTTAGTGACCATACACTCTTAATTCAGCATCACACACTTAATTCTAGCATTAGACACTCTAGATCCAGCCACCTCTGAAAACCCCCACCTACAACCACATGAGGCTTTGGGAAGACATCTAGACACAAGCTATAACAACCTGTGAAATATTTTCAGTGATTAGCTTGTGATTGGTTGGATGAACAACTATTATATCTTCTTACAGCTAAAACTAGAGTGACTTGTGACAAAGAAATATTGGATTTATAGAAAACTTCCATCTATAGAGAGATCTAGGAGCCAGCTGATTGACTGTGGTCTGCTCTACACCAACCCTTATCAGCTTGAAGCAGCTAGATTGAAACTATGTCCATTATCCCTAACCATAGTTAGGGTTAGCTGTTTGGTGGGGGTGGGGGTGTTACAGGCAGCTAAGTTAGATAGAAATTAATATACAGTCAGAGAGGTACTGGACTCTCAAGGAAGTCAGTGAAAAATAAAGACATCAGATTTGTGGTTGGAGGGCACATCTGAAGAAGGCCGGGGCTCAAGATAGAGATACAAAGGCCAGGCCCACATGCCTGCCTAAGGATAGACAGTAACTTGAGATTATACTGTAATTAGCACAACTTGGTCCAGAAAGTCTATATAAGCATCAGTTTCCCAGGTGGGTGATCCACCAGGGCATCCAGACTCATCCCTTCTCAAAAATGTCTTTGTTCTTTCCATGTATTATGTGCTATGTGACTTGTTTCCCTATTGGAACAATATTAGTTTAACAGCTATATTTGTCTTCTGATATGTTGATTGTAGCTTGACCCATGTTGTACCCACATTGTGACTTTGCTGTATCAACTATCCTTGACAAAGGGCCTCAGTGGCAACCCACTCTTGAGGGCCCTCCAGTCTCTCAGGAGCTATCAATAAACCTTTCCCACTCAATAAAAAAAAAATCCACACGTAGTTATATAATAGTTAAGATTCCAGAAACCCAACAGAAGAACCAAAGTCTATGGCAGTTAGAGAAAAGAAACAAATCACAGAGGAAAGCCCATCAGAATCACAGCAGACTTCTCAACACAAACCATCAAGGCAAGAAGAGCCTGGTGTGAAGTATTTTAAGCCCTAAAGGAAAACAACATCTAACCCAGAGTGACATACCCAGCAAAAGTATCTTCCAATAATGATAGAGAAAAAAGATACTTTCATGACAAAGAGCACCTGAGGAACTTCATGAATACAAAATTAGCACTACAAAAACATTTAAACAATTTTTCTAGGAAAAGACAATGAGGATCACAACACCATGAAGCCCAGCACAATGAACCCATCAGGCACAATAAGAAATTAAATGCAAATGGGGAGAATCCAACAAAAAGAAACAGTTATGACAAGGATAAGTCAATACATATCAGTTATAACCATCAATGTTAATGGTCTCAATACACCAGTCAAAAGAAATATACTGGCAGAAGGGTCAAGAGGGAACATCCAACAATATGCTGCATACAAGAAACACAATTCATTCAAAAAGAAACTCATAGACTGAAACTTAAAGGGTGGAAAACAATACTCCATGCAACAGGAAACTGAAAAAACAGCAGGAGTAGCTATCCTCTTTGCCGATCAAATGGATTTCAAACCAACACTGATTAAGAGAAACAAAAAAAGGATACTATATTTTTGTAAAGAGAAAAACCCAAGAGGGAGTCATGACAATAATAAATCTATATGCACCAAATACTAGTGCACCCACCTATATAAATCAAATACTAATGGACAAGCAAAATCAAATAAGCACTAATATAAAAGTAGTGGGGGACCTCAATACCCCACTCTCAGAAATAGATTGACCCACTAGACAGAAAATGAACAAAGAAATACTAGAACTCAATCTAACTCTTGAACAAATGAACTTAACAGATGTTTGCAGAGTGTTCCACCCAACAAAATCAGAATAAATATTCTTTTCAGCTGTACACAGGTTGTTCTCCAAAATAGATTACATAATTGCTCATAGACCCTGTTTAAGTAATTGTAAAGGAATTGAAGTTATGCCCTATGTATTAACAGACGATAGTTAAGTGAAATTGGAGATCAATAGCAAAGAAACCCCAAGAATTTCATAAACATATGGAAATAGAACAACAAATTCTGAATAATCAGTGGATTACAATGGAAATTAAAAAGAAATCAAACAATTCCTATAATTAAATGACAATATCAATACAACATTCAGAATGTATGGGACACTATGAAAGCAGTCTTATAAGAAAAATTCATACCAGTGAATACTCATATTAGGAAAATAAAGCAAGCTCAAATAAACAACCTGAAGCTGAACCTCAAGCTTCTAGAAAAAGAAGAGCAGGACAAACCCAAAGCTCATACAATGGAGGAAATTATAAAGATCAGAGCAGAAATTGATGTAATGCAGACCAAGAAAACAATACAGAAAAAATGAAGAAAGAGTTGCTTCTTTGAAAGAATAAGCAATATTGAAAAACCCATAGCCAACCTTATCCAAAAAAAGAAAGAAAAGAACCAAATCCATGCAAATAGGAATGAAAACAGTTAAATTACAACAGACCCAGCAGAAATCTATAGGATTATCAATACCTACTTCAAGATCCTATACACAAATAAGATGGAAAACAGAAAAGAAATGGACAGATTCCTAAATATGTATGAATTACCAAAGTTGAACAAAGAAGACCTGAAAATTCTAAACAGCCCAATATCAATCAGTGAAATTGAAAATATAATTAAAGACTTACCTACTAAGAAAAGCCCAGGCCCTGATGTATTCACTGCTGAATTCTACAAGACTTTTAGAGAAGAACTATTGCTGCTACTGTTTAAATTCTTCAATGAAATGGAAAGGGAAGAAATACCCCCAAATTCATTCCTGGAAGCAAGCAACACCTTGATCCCCAAATCAGAGAAAGACCCAACCAAAAAAGACAACCATAGGCCAATCTCACTAATGAACATAGATGCAAAATTCCTGAACAAGACACTGGCAAACAGAATACAGAGGATCATCAAGAAAATCATACACCCTGACCAAGTGAGATTCATCCCAGCAATGCAGAGATGGTACAACATACACAAGTCAACCTGATAAAAGCCATCTATGCAAAACCAATAGCCAATATCATACTAAATGGTCAAAAACTGAAATCCTTCACACTAAAATCAGGAACAAGACAAGGATGTCCACTATCACCACTCTTGTTCAATATAGTTCTGGAAACATTAGCCATGGCAATTAGACAAGAGAAAGAAATAAAAGGAATAAAGATAGGAAATGAAGAAGTCAAATTGTCATTATTTGCAGATGACATGATACTCTATAGAGAAGACCCCAAGAACTCCACCAGAAGTCTTCTATACTTAATAGATGAATTCAGTAGAGTAGCTGGATACAAGGTCAACACACAAAAATAAAAAGCTTTCATGTACACAAACAACAGACTCACTTAAAAAGAAACTGGAAAAGCAACTCCCTTCATAATAGCATGCAAAAAATGAAATATCTAGGATCAATCTAATCAAGTAAGTAAAAGATTTCTATTTTGAAAGCTACAGCACTCTAAAAAAAGTGATCAAAGAGGATATCAGAAAATGGAAAGACATCCCTTGCTCCTGGGTAGGAAGAATGAATATAGTGAAAATGGCCATACTTCCAAAACTGCTATATAGATTCAATGCAATCCCAATTGGAATTTCAACGGCATACTTCAGAGAACTTGAGAAACTATTCAAAAATTCATTTGGAACCTAGAGTAGCAAAAACAATTCTAGGCAACAAAGACAACGGGGTGTCAACCACCAACTTGAAACTACACTACAAAGTTACTGTGATAAAAAAGAAAACAGCATGGTATTGGCAAAAAGTAGACCCCAGGACCAATAGAACAGACTGTAAGATGCAGAAACAAGTCCAGACACACTCAGCCAACTCATCTTCAGAGGAGCCCTACAAGCTTCACCAGATAGCCTCTTTAATAATTGGTGCTCAAAAAATTGGGCTTCAACTTACCAAAGATTAAAACTAGACTTGTATTTCTCACCATGCCTGAAACTATAATCAAAATGGATTAAAGATCTAAGTATTAAAACAGAAACACTAAACCAGCTGGAAGAGAGGTTAGGTAGAACTGTTGAAGACATTGGCATAGGAAAAGATTTCTCAAACAAAACCTCAGTTGCATGTGAACTAGCACAAATAACTTTCATATTAAAAAGCTTCTGCACAGTAAGACAAACCACCAACAGTGTGAAGAGACAACCCACAATTTGGTAACAAATTTTTACCAGCTGTTCCTCAGACAAAGGTCTACTATCTAGAATATATAAAGAATATTAAAAAATCAGAACTCTCAAATTCAAAGATCCAATATGAAAATGGAAATCTGAAATGAACAGCCATTTCTCAGACAAAGAAGTAGAAATACAGCCTGCGACCAGCAGGCTCCTCTCTGGACACAGAGGGAAGTTCCTGCCAGTGCTCAACTTGCCCATCCAGCCTGCACCCTGGCAGCAATCCATTGGATCACCCTCCCCGCTCCTCTGGTCTCTTACATCTGGTTCCACACTACAAAGACACAGAGGACACCGGAGCACCAGTCCACTGTACTGGGTAAGTCGGAGTGATCATCACTTCCCATCAGAATCGGGACTATCTTCAGGGGAAGGGCAGCTGGAACCTGCAGTACAACCCTGCAGAGTTTAACCCTACAGGAGGACATGGAGCTCAACTTGGGACTTGCAGCCAGAAATCTGCTGGAATCTCATGGGTCTGTGACTGGCTTACTGAGACCCATTGATTTGTATCTGCACACTGCTACCCACGTTGTCTATTGTGACAACAGAGACATACCCTGAAAGAGGCCCTTCATTTTTATTTTTATTTTTTTTCTAAAATTAGTATTATTGGTTTTTTTCTTTTTCCCCTTTTCTTTTTTTCCCTCTTATTTTTAATTATTTTTCTCTGCTACTATTTACAAATTTTAGTTTTTCTCTTCTTTTTTTCTTCTTTCTTTTCTCTTTCCTTACTCTCTCTCTTACACTTACTCACTTGCTGTCCCTTATTGTCATCTCCCTTTGTGTCCCTGTTCTGGCCCTCATTCTGAGTTCTTTATTTTTCTATTATTCTCTTTTTCATTCTCCCCTGTGTCCTCTGGCCTCACTGCTAACCTTCTCCGATCCTTCTACCTATCTTTCCCTCCCTCCCCAACTCCTTCTAACTCCCCATCTCAAAGGGTAAAGTGTTATATTGAAGAATTTACTCACCATAATCATATGTTGGGTTGGTCCTCGACCTTGATTTAATTCACACAGTTAAAGGTGATAGATTAATAACTACCACAAAATGTCATTTTCTAAGAAATACTTTATGCAATGGTGTTGCTGATTGTATCACTTGGGCTAAGGTGTTGTTATTGATCTAGTCAGTGATCCTTCCTAGTATAATGATAATGAGATAGTTTCAGAGTCATTAGAGATGCAAAACTTAAAGACCAGCTATATTTGGAACTCACCTCTGAGAAGTAATCATTCCATGTGTTCTAATTATAAGTAACAAAGATACTTACAATAAGCAATTCCAAAGTATCAATCCAGGAGTGAAACCAAGGACAGTATCAAAAACAAATGTGAGAAGACACTTAAGCAAGGCACAAAATCAGACTTCCATCCCACCAAGGGTCCTGGGGAAAACGAGGTGGAAAAGTCTGATAACCAACCACATGGTCACCCTGAACTGATAGCACAGGAAGTAACAAAAGAGGTGAATGTGGCTCTTGAAAAATTCAAAGCAGAAATAATCTCCCAGATATCTGCAGAGATGGTGAGTAGAGTGAAAGACATGATTAGAAGTTGTACAACAGAAACAGATAAAAAAAAAATAGATGAGCTCCGAAACATGCTGGAAGCCAAGAATACGCAGCATAAGAAAGAAATAGAAATGATGATCACCCAACATAAGAAAGAAATGGAATTCATGAAACAGATTCAAACAGATATCCAGGAGATTAAAAACTCTACTGAAAGTATCCACAGGAGATTAAGGGAATCTGAAGATAGAATATCAGATATAGAAGACAGGATTGCAGTTAAAGACCATGAAAATAGAAATTTCTTAAAAATAGTAAGGGACCATGAGAAATCAACCCAACAGCTGCTAGATGATGTGAAGAAGAATAACATAAGACTGATAGGAGTCCATAAAAACAACAGAAGAAAGCACAATTGACATAAAAAACTGTTCACAGAAATAATAGTGGAAAACTTCCCAGACAGAGGTAGAGAATTGGACATACCGATAAGTGAGGCATATAGAACTCCAACTAGCCATGACCAAAAAAAGTCTATATCTAGACATATAATAATCAAGATCCCAGAAACCCAACAGAAAAACAAAATCCAACAAGCAGTTAGAGAAAAGAAACAAATCACCTACAAACAGAATCACAGCAGACTTATCAACACAAACCGTCAAGTCAAGGAGAGCCTAGACTAAAGTACTTCAAGCCCTAAAAGAAAATAACTTCCAACCTAGACTATTGTATCCTGCAAAATTATCTTTCAAAATTGATGGGGAAATTAGATACTTCCATGACAAAGAACACCTGAGAAATTTCATGAACACCAAACCAGCACTACAAGCAATTTTAAACAATATCCTAGAAAAAAACAATGAAGATCACAACTCCATGAGGCCCAACAGAAGGAAACCACCAGTCAAGGTAAGAAACTAAAGGGAAAGGGCAGAAAAAAAAAAGAAAAAGCCAAGAAAAGTAAAACATCATGACAAGGATAAATCAATATCTATCAATTATAACCATCAAAGTTAATGGCCTCAATTCACCAATCAAAGGAAACAGACTGGCAGAATGGATTAAGAAGAAAAATCCAACACTATGCTGTGTACAAGAAACACACCTAACTCAAAGAGAAACTCATAGACTGAAAGTAAAAGGATGGAAAACAGTTCTCCATGCCACAGGAACCCAGAAAAAAAGCAGGGGTAGCAATCTTTTTTGCAAACAAAGTAGATTTCAAACCAAAACTAATCAAGAGAGACAAAGATGGCCACTACATCCTTGTGAAGGGACCAATCCAAGAGGAAGAGATGACAATCCTAAATATATATGCACCAAATACAAATGCCCCCAACTATACAAAACAAATATTAATGGAAAGGAAAAAACAAATAAACACTAACACAATTGTAGTGGGGGACCTTAATACCTCACTATCACAAATAGACAGATCATCTAGACAAAAAATTAACAACAAAATTCTAGAACTGAACGAAGCTATTGAACAAATGGACTTAGTAGATGTTTACAGAGTGTTCAACTTAAAAAATTGGAATACACATTCTTTTTGGCTGCACATGGGTCATTCTCCAGAATAGACCACGTGCTATCACATAGGTCATATCTAAGTAAATGTAAAAGAATTAAAGTTACACCCTGTATTATATCAGACCATAGTGCAATAAAATTAGAGATCAATAACATAAGAAACCGCAAAACACCCACAAAAACATGGATATTGAATAACACCCTCTTGACGAACCAATGGGTCACAGAAAAAAATTAAAGAAGAAAGTAAACAATTTCTACAAATAAATGAAAATGCCACTACAACATACAGGAATCTATGGGACACAATGAAAGCAGTTCTACTTGGGAAATTCATAGCAGTGAATGCCCATATAAGGAAAACAGAGAAAACTCAGATAAATAACCTAATGCAAAACATCAAGGTGGTAAAAAAAGAAGATTATAACAAATCCAAAGCTTGTACATGAGAGGAAATTATAAAGATCAGGGTAGAAATCAATGCAATGGAGACTAAGAGAACAATACAAAAAAATCAATGAATCAAAGAGTTGGTTTTTGAAAGAATAAATAAAATCAATAAACCTTTAGCCAACCTTATCAAAAAAGGAAAGAAAAGGCACAAATACATGTGATTAAGAATGACAAAAGGTGAAGCCACAACACACCCAACGCAAATCCAAAGGATCATCAATACCTACTTTGAGAACCAGTACTCCAATAAAATGGAAAACACAGAAGAAATTGGCAGATTACTAGATACATATGAATTGGCAAAGTTAAATGACAAAGATATAGAAATTCTAAACACCCCAAATACAATGAGGGAAATTGAAAATGTAATAAAACTTACCAACGAAGAAAAGCCCAGGTCCTGATGGATTCACTGCTAAATTCTACAAGACATTTAAAGACAAACTATTGCCATTACTCTTTAAACTCATCAACAAAATTGAAAGGGAAACAATACTTTCAAATTCATTCCTGGAAGCAAGTGTTACTTTGATTCCAAAACCAGGGAAAGACACAACCTAAAAAGAGTACTACAGGCTGATCTCCCTAATGAACATAGATGCAAAAATTCTCAACAAGATACTGGCAAACAGAATACAGAGGGTCATCAAGAAGATCATAAACCCTGACCAAGTTGGATTTATCCAAGGGATGCAAGGTTGGTTCAACATTCATAAATCAATAAATGTAATACAATATATAAACAGAGTCAAACACAAAAACTATATGATCGTCTCAATAGATGCAGAAAATGTCCACAGAAAGGGGCATAATGGCCACCATCCCTCCCACTGCTCCTAGCCCAGAAGAAAAGGCTTTGGGACCACTGTCTATACTGCCACTCCTGGCCCAGAGGAAGGTGCTTCTGAATCACTGTCCCACTGCTCCTGGTCCAGAGGAAGGAGCTTCCTGGCCACCATACCTCCTGCCGCTCAAGGCCCAGAGGAAGGGGATTCTGGGCCGCCATCCATCCTGCCACTCCCGGCCCAGAGGTAGGGGCTTCTGAGCTGCTGTCCCATGGCTCCTGGTCCAGAGGAAGGGGCTTTGCGGGCACCATCCCTCCCACTTCTCCCAGCCAAGAGGAAAGGGCTTTTGGGCCACCTTCTGTCCTACCTCTCCCAGCCCAGAGGAAGGGGCTTCTGGGCCACCATCCCTCCCGCCACTCCTGGCCCAGAGGTAGGGGCTTCTGAGTCACCATCCCACTGCTCCTGGTCCAGAAAAAGGGGCTTCCTGGCCACCATCCTTCCCGCTTCTCCCAGCTCAGAGAAAAGGGCTTTGGGGTGGCCTTCTGTCCTGCCTCTCCCAGCTCAGAGGAAAGAGCTTCAGGGCCACCATCCCTACTGCTGCTACTTGCCCCTGTTCCACCTGTTCCAACACAGAGGACGTGAGCCGCATGAGCAGCAACAGCACCAGATGTGCTCCCACCCCAGTCAAAATGAGAAAACACATAAATAAGGCTCAAAACCAGACTTCCAGATCACCTACAGGAACCCCAAAGGGAAATGAGATGGAACACTCTGATACTCAACCACCTGGACCCACTGAACTGGCAACAAAAGGGAATCTGGAAAAAATGAAATCAGAAATAATTTCTCAGATAACAGGAGAAATTGTGCTCCTGGTGCAAGACATGACTAATAAATCTAGACAGGAGCTGAGGAACATGATGGAATACCAACAGAGGAAACAAATGGAAACCATGAAACAGATGCAAACAGATTTCCAGGAGAGGAAAAACTCCACGGAAAAACTTCACAGCTGAATGAGCCAGTGTGAGGACAGAATTTCAGATATAGAAGATAAGATTGCAATTAATGACCAGGAAAAGAAAAATTGCTTAAAAATTATAAGGGAACAAGAGAAATCAATTTAGCAGCTATAAGACGATGCTAAGAAAAATTACATAAAACTGATTGGAGACAATGAAGGAACAGGAGAGAGTGCAGATGACATAAAAAAAATCTCTTCACAGAAGTAATGACAGAAAACTTCTCAAGCAAGGGAAAAGTACTTGACGTACAGATAAGTGAAGCATATAGGACTCCAAATAGCCTTGATTAAAAAAAATTTACACATAGGCATATAATTATTAAGATTCCAGAAACTCAACAGAAGAACAAAGTTCTACAAACAGTTAGAGAAAAGAAACAAATCACATACGAAGGAAAGCCCATCAGAATCACAGCAGACTTCTCAACACAAACCATCAAGGCAAGAAAAGCTTGGAGTGACATATTCCAAGCCCTAAAAGAAAACAGCCTCCAACCCAGATTGATGTACCCTGCAAAACTATCTTTCAAAATTGATGGAGAAATAAGATACTTTCATGACAAAGAGCACCTTAGGAACTTCGTGAATACCAAACCAGCAATCCAAAAAATTTTACACAATATCCTAGGAAAAGACATTGAGGATCACATCCTCAGGAAAGAAAGCAGAACGAACCCATCTAGCACAACAAGAAATTAAATGTAAAGGGGCAGAATCCAACAAAAGAAAAAGTCATGGCGAAGACAAGTCAATATGTTTCAGTTAGAACCATCAACGTTAATGGTCTCAATTCACCAATCAAAAGAAATAGACTGGCAGAATGGGTCAAGAAGCAAAATCCAACAATGTGCTGCATACAAGAAACACTTAATTCAAAAGGAAATTCATAGACTGAAAGTTAAAGAGTGGAAAACAATACTCCATGCATATGGAACCCCATAAAAAGCAGGAGTAGCTATCCTCCTGGCAGATCAAGTAGATTTCAAACCAACACTAATTAAGAGAGATGAAGGACACTACATCCTTGTAAAGGGAAGAATCCAAGAGGAAGAGATGACAATCGTAAATATCTATGCACCAAACACTAGTGCAACAAACTATATAAAACAAATACTAATGGACATGAAAAGTCATATATGCACTAATACAATTGTAGTGGGGGACCTCAACACCCCACTGTCACAAATAGATGGATCAACTAGACAGAAAATAACTAATGAAATACTAGAACTCAATCGAACTCTTGAACAAATGAACTTAACAGATGTTTACAGAGTCTTCCATCTCACAAAATCAGAATACACATTCTTCTCAGCTGCACTGGGTCATTCTCCAAAATAGACCACATACTCACACATAGAACGTGTTTAAGTAAGTGCAAAGGAATTGAAGTTATCCCCTGTATATTATCAGACCATAGTGCAATGAAATTGGAGATCCATAGCAAAAGAAACTCAAAAAATTTCATAAACACGTGGAAATTGAAGAACACACTTCTGAATAACCAATGGGTCACAGAGGAAACTAAAGAAGAAATCAGACAGTTCCTTCAATTAAATGACAATGACAATACAACATATCGGAATCTATGGGAAACAATGAAAGCAGTCTTACAAGGGAAATTCATAGCAGTGAATACACATATTAGGAAAACAGAACGAGCCCAATTAAACAACCTGATGCTGCACCTCAAGCTTCTAGAAAAAGAAGAACAGGACAATCCCAGAGCTCATACAAGGGAGGAAATTATGAAGATTGAGGAGAAATCAAGGGAATGGAGACTAAGAGAATGATACAAAAAAATCAATGAAGCCAGGAGTTGGTTCTTTGAAAGAATCAACAAAATTGATAAACCCTTAGCCAACCTTATCAGAAAAAGGAAAGAAAAGGCCCAAATCCATGCAATTAGGAATGAAAAGGGTGAAATTACAGCAGACCTAGCAGAAATCCAGAGGATCATCAATACCTACTTCCAGAAAATATATACCAATAAGATGGACAACACAGAAGAAATGGACAGATTCCTAGATACATAGGAATTACCAAAGTTGAACGAAGAAGACCTAAATGTCAACCAATGAAATTGAAAATGTAATTAAAAACTTATCAACTAAGAAAAGCCCAGACCCTGATGGCTTCACTGCTGAATTCTACAAGACATTTAGAGAGGAACTATTGCCACTACTGTTTAAACTCTTCAATGAAATTGAAAGGGAAGCAATACTCCCAAATTCATTCCTGGAAGCAAGCATCACCTTGATCCCCAAAGCAGAGAAAGACCCAACCGAAAAGGAGAACTATAGGCCAATCTCACTAATGAACATAGATGCAAAAATCCTAAATAAGATACTGGCAAATAGAATGCAGAAGATCATCAAGAAGGTCATACACCCTGATCAAGTGGGATTCATCCTAGGGATGCAGGGATGGTTCAACACACACAAATCAATCAATGTTATACACTATATCAATAGAACCAAGGACAAAACCCATATGATTATCTCCATAGATGCAGAAAAACCATTTGACAAAATCCAACATGCATTTATGATAAAAACTCTACAAAAAATTGGAATAGATGGTCTCTACCTCAAAATGATAAAAGCCGTCTATGAAAAACCAACAGCCAATATCACACTAAATGGTCAAAAACTGAAATCCTTCACACTAAAATCAGGATCAAGACCAGGATGTCCACTATCACCACTCTTGTTCAATATAGTTCTGGAAACATTAGCCACTGCAATCAGACAAGAGAAAGAAATAAGAGGAATAATGATAGGAAATGAAGAAGTCAAATTGTCATTATTTGCAGATGACATGATACTCTATATAGAAGACCCCAAGAACTCCACCAAAAGACTTCTAAACTTAATAACCAAATTCAGTCAAGTAGCTGGTTACAAGGGCAACACACAAAAATCAATAGCTTTCCTCCACATGAATGACAGTCTCACTGAGAGAGAAATAGGGCAAATAATTCCTTTCACAATAGCATCCAAAAAACTGAAATACGTAGGAATCAACCTGACGAAAGAAATCAAAGACCTCTTCTCCGAAAACTATAGCACTCTAAACAGAGAGCTTGAAGATGATATCAGAAAATGGACAGACATCCCCTGCTCCTGGGTAAGAAGGATTAATATAGTGAAAATGCCTAATATGGGCATTCACTGCTATGAATTTCCCATGTAGATCTGCTTTCATTGTGTCCCATAGATTCTTGTATGTTGTAGTGGCATTTTCATTTATTTGTAGAAATTGTTTAATTTCTTCTTTAATTTTTTTCTGTGACCCTTTGGTTCATCAAGAGGGTGTTATTCAATATCCATGTTTTTGTGGGTGTTTTTTGGTTTCTTATGTTATTGATCTCCAATTTTATTGCATTATGGTCTGATATAATACAGGGTGTAACTTTAATACTTTTACATTTACTTAGATATGACCTATGTGATAGCATGTGGTCTCTTCTGGAGAATGACCCGTGTGCAGC
This sequence comes from Heterocephalus glaber, assembly GCF_053883595.1. Classification (NCBI taxonomy): domain Eukaryota; kingdom Metazoa; phylum Chordata; class Mammalia; order Rodentia; family Bathyergidae; genus Heterocephalus; species Heterocephalus glaber. The sequence goes on along the minus strand of NW_028258473.1, from coordinate 3,845,325 downwards.
CAAAAAGGATGTGTATATCGATTTTTTAGGTTGAACACTCTGTAAACATCTACTAAGTCCATTTGTTCAATAGCTTGGTTTAGTTCTAGAATTCCCAAAACTGCTATATAGATTTAATGCAATTCCAATTGAGATCCCAGCAGCATACTTCATGGACCTTGAGAAAGCAACACAGAAATTCATTTGGAAGAAGAAGAGACCCAGAATAGAAAAAACAATTCTAGGTAACAGAGACATGGCAGGAGGTATCACAATCCTCAACCTGCAAATATACTACAAAGCTACTGTGATAAAAACAGCATGTTACTGGCAAAGAAACAGACCTGAGGACCAGTGGAACAGATTAGAAGATGCAGAAACAACATCAGACACACTCAGCCATCTCATCTTAGATAAGGGAGCCAAACACCCTCACTGGAGGAAAGATAGCCTGTCTGATAAATGGTGCTGGAAAAATTTGGTTAATGTGCCAAAGATTAAAAGTAGACCTATATCTCTCACCATGCACTAAACTAAAATCAAAATGGATTAAACATCTACATATTAAAATAGAAACTCTGAACCAGTTGGAACAGAGGTTAGGTAGAACTCTTGAAGACATCAGTGCAGGAAAAGATTTTATGAACAAAACCTCAGTTGCCCGTGAACTAACACAAACAATCAACAAGTGGGATGTCTTCTTATTAAAAAGCTTCTGCACAGCAAGAGAAACCACCAGCAGTGTGAAGAGACAATCCACAATGTGGGAAAAAATATTCAACTGCTTTTCTTCAGACAAAGGTCTACTATCTCGAATCTATAAAGAACTTAAAAAGATCAGACCTCCCAAATTTAAAGACCCAATCCAAAAATGGGCGTCTGAAATGAATAGACATTTCTCAGACAAAGAAGTAGAAATAGCAAATAAATACATGAAAAAATGTTCAACATCACTGGTCATTTGAGAGATGCAAATGAAAACAACGCTGAGATTCCACCTCACTCCAGAAAGAAAGGCAGCTATCATGAAATCAACAAACACCAAATGCTGATGGGTCAGTGGGGAAAGAGGAACCCTGCTCCACTGCTGGTGGGAGTGTAGAATGGTGCAACCACTGTTGAAATCAGTATGGAGATACCTCAAAGAACTAGGACTGGAAGTCCCATTTGACCCTGCTATTCCACTGCTGGGGCTCTTCCCCAAAGAATTAAAAGTATAGTACCACAGTGGTATATGTGTGCCCATGTTCATAACAGCACAGTTTGTAATAGCTAAAACTTGGAAATAGCCCAAATGCCCATCAACTGGAGCCTGGATAAAGAAAATGTGGGTTTTTTTTTTTAAATGGAGTGCTACTCAACCATAAAAAATGAGAAATTAGAGATATATCTATAGCTAATTGGATGCACATTGAGGCAATACTCTTAAGTGAAATAAATAGAACACACATGAATAAATACCGAATAGTTTCTCTATTGTGAGAAACTGAAAGTGTAAAGAAGTACTAAAATGTATAATAGGTAATGTGAAATAGGGAGAAAAGGGGCAAAGGGGAAGGAAGTGGGAGGGATAGGGGAAAGGATAAAAGGGAATAGGATTAATATGAGAAAATGGAAAAGTAGGAACAAAATCTTTGTAAATAGGGAGGAATGGAGGGGTTGAAGGGAGGGCTGGGCAAGGGTGAAAAATGAGAACCAAGAGAGATTATGTAAAGGTGCAAATTTCCAATGATGAATGTCCTTATATTGTATACCTCAAATGTACCAATGATTAGAATGAATAATCAATAATGCAAAATAGGAAGAAAAGGTCCAAAGGGGTAGGGGTAGTGGGGGTCAGGGCAAATGAAAAAAGGGAAAGGAAAAATGCTGAGAAATGGAAAAAATGGAAATAAAGTCTTTGTAAATAGGGAAGGGTGGAGGGGGTGAACGGAGGGCTAGGAATCGGGAAAAATAGTAACCAAGATGCATTATGTCAAGGTACAATTCCCAATGAGAAAAGTAATTGTGTTGTGTACCTAAAATGTACCAATACAAGAATTTAACAACAACAAAAAATATAGATGCATAAAAGGAATTCAACAATATCCAACACCCATTAATGATAAAAACCCTACATAAAATTGTAATAGAAGGTCTTTACCTCACCCTGATTAAGGCTCTCTATGAAAAACCAACAGCTAACATCATACTAAAGGGACAAAAACTGAAAACTTTCATGTTAAAATCAGGAACTAGATGAGGATGCCTACTATCACCACTCCTGTTCAATACAGTTTTGGGAACATTAGTTAAAGCAATTAGAACATAGAAAGATATAAAAGGAATAAAGTAAGGAAACGAAGAAGTGAAACTGTCATTATTTGATGACGATATGATACTTTACATAGAAGACCCAAAAAACTCTACCAAAAGACTTCTAGACCTAATTGACAGATTCAGTAAAGTTGCTGGATACAAAATCAGCACTCAAAAAACAACTGCCTTTTTGTACACAAATAACAGACTCACTGAGAGAGAAATTAGGGAAACAATTCTTTTTACAATAGCATCCAAAAAAATGAAATATCTAGGAATCAGTCTAACAAAGGAATCAAAAGACCTCTACACTGAAAACTACAGCACTGTGAAAAAGGCGATTGAGGAGGATATAAGAAAATGGAAAGATATCCCTTGTTCCTGGGTAGGAGGAACCAATATAGTGAAAATGACCATACTTCTAAAACTACTATATAGATTCAATGCAATGCCAATTGAAATTCCAACAATATACTTCACAGAACTAGAGAAAACAATCCAAACATGCATTTGGAACCAGAAGAGACCTAGAATAGCTAAAGCAATTCTAAGTAATGGAGACATGGCTGGGGGAATCACTATTCCCAACTTGAAACTATACTACAAAGCTACTGCAAAAAAAATAGCATGGTACTGGCAAAGGAACATACCTGAGGATCAGTGGAATAGATCAGAAAATACAGAAACAACTCCAGACATACTCAGCCACCTCATCTTTGACAAAGGAGCCAACCACTATCATTGGAAGAAGGACAGCCTATTTAATAAATGATGTTGGAAAAATTGGATTTCAACCTGCCAAAGATTAAAACTGACCCATACCTATCACCATGCACTAAACTAAGATTGAAATGGATTAAAGATCTAAATATTAAAACAGAAACACTAAACTTGCTGGAAGATAAGTTAGTTAGAACTCTGGAAGACATTGGCATAGAAAAAGACTTCATGAACAAAACTTCAGTAGTGCAACCACTGTGGAAGTCAGTGTGGAAATATCTCAAAGAACTAGTACTAGAGTTCCCATATGACCCAGCTATTCTCCTTCTCTGTATCTTCCCTAAAGAATTTAAAGAATCATACCGCAGTGATATATGTATACCCATGTTCATAGAGGCAAAAAAAAAAAAAAAAAGCTTGGAAGCAACTCACGTGCCCATCAACTGGAAACTGGATAATGAAAATGTGGTTTTTTTTAATCAAATGGAGTACTACTCAGCCATAAAGAATGAAAAACTAGAGTCATTTATAGCTAAATGGATGCATATCAAGGCCATACTCTTAAGTGAAATAAATAGGACACACATGTGTAAATACCAAATAGTTTCACTAGTGTGAGAAACTGATAGTGTAAACAAGGATTAAAATGATTAAAATGAATGCTTGACAATTTGAAGTAGGAAAAAAGGTCCAAAGACGAAGGAATGAAGGGAGGGGAAGGGGAAAGGAAAAGAGGGAAAGGAAAAACCATGAGAAAAGAAAAAAAAATGGAAATGAAATCTATGTAAATAGGTAATGGTGGAGGGGGTGAAGGGAGCACAGGTAATGGGGAAAAAATAAGAACCAAGATATATCATGTACAAGTACAAACACACAATGATAAATGTAAATGAATTGTATACCTAAAATGTACCAATAAAATGTACCAATAAATTAATTTTTTAAAAAAAGAATATTTAATGTCAATGTTCCTAAAACAATTTCATCAAGTAAAATGGAAGTAACCCTTCCAAACTCATTCTACAAAACAAGAATTACTTTGCTGCTGAACCATTACAAGGAGACTACAAAAAATACTATAGGCCCAAATCCCTAAAAAAAATAGGTGCAAATATCTTCAATGACAAAATACTTCAAGAGTACATTTAAAAGTTCATAAAGCATAATCGAGCTTGTTTCAATACAAGAATACAAAGAAAATTGAACATACACAAAACAATATACATGATAGATTACAAAAATGGCAGAATGCTACTAATTACATAATGATTTTAATAGATGATAAAAATGTTTGATAAAATCTACAAGTGGAGAAGATAGGAAATAGTGATTGAAATTGATTAAAAGATATTAAATGCATGCACTAACTTCCCAAAATACATCCCATCATGTAATATTAACATGTACTAATAAATTTAAAAATTCAACGTGTGTTTATGATAAAAACCCTGAAAATTACATAGAAAAGAATCATATATCAACTTAAAAAATATATGTAACTAACACACATGGAATGATGGAAAATGCAAATCAATTCCTCTAAGATATGGAGCAGGATGTGATGGTGATCTGGCTGCAACATCTGTCACCCCATTGATTGCCAGGGTTGAGTCACCTGATCTGGCTGGCTAGGTGGGTGTCCTCTTCCTCCCTCACCACTCCATATGCATCCCTCCCGAAGCTGTGAGCTCGGTCAAAGAGGATGACCACCCCTGATAGAGGAGGACCTTTTCCTCAGTCAAGGGTATATGAGTAGCTGTGCTCCCCTGCTAGAATCGCCAAACAAGCTCTTAAGATATGGAGCAAAACTCTCATCACACTTATTTAATATAATACTAGAAATTTTATCCAGAACAACTAGGCAGGAAAAAATAAAATGTATAAAATAGGAAAGGAGGAAGTCAAATTATCCCTGTTTGCACGATGTGATTGTGTATGTAAGAAATCCTAAAGACTGCATCAATTTATCATTAGAAATTTTAAGCAATTTAAGCAGTGCAGTAGGATGAAAATTCAACATAAATATCAGTAGCTTTTCTATGCAGCAATAATAAATGCACTAAGGAAGAAATTAAGATAGTAATCTGATAACAATAATCAGTAAAAGGTAAGATACTTAGAAATGTACCTAATTGTGAGTGGGACCAATCTTTAAAATTAAAATTTCAAAGCTTTAAAGAACAAAAGGAACAAAAGAACTAAAATATGGCAAATCCACTCATGTTTATGGATTTAAAGAATTAATATTGCCAAATAGCCATAATATTCAAAGTAATGTACAGATTAAATGGCCCATTTAAATACCAATGACTTTCCCCACAGAACTAGAAAAAATACTAAAATTCATATGGGAACACAAAAGACTTTGAATAACCCAAGCAATTCTGAGTCAAAAGAGTAAAGCTGTAAGAATCACTATGATTTTAGGTTGTACTACACTGCCATATTAAGAAAAAGGGAATTGCATTTGCAGAAATACAGACTTGCAGACCAAAAAACCAGAGTAGATGATAAAGAAATAAATCCAGATATCTTCTGCCAACTAATTCTCAGTAAAGTTGTCAAAAATATATGGTGGTGAAAGAATAGTTCCTCAGAAAATTGGTACTCAGAGCAACCCCACCGGAGCCAGAACCATTGCACAGATGTGAGCACATCATATGGAACACCCCCCCCCCCCAAAGCATGCCACACATTATCTGAATCCACACTGCAGAGGTCCCGGAGCAGGGGGTGCATAAAGGCCATGGTTATGAATCCCAGAAGATGGAGCAGAAGTGAACAAGAGAGAGGATCTCTCTGAGGTTCCTCAATGAAAATTGAAGCCCACTGGGAAAATGAAGAAAATCTCTGCAATAAAGGCACAGTGGACCACTGTGGTTGGTAAATTGGTGGGATCAGCACCTCTCATAGAAACCTAGACTTGTGTGGGGGGAGGACAGCTGGAAACTGCAGTGGAACCCTGCAGAGTTCAATCCTGCAGGAGGTCAGGGACCTCAACTTGGGCCTTGCAGCCAGAAATCAGCCTGAATCTCAGTAGACTACAGCTAGGTTGCTGAGACTAATTGACTTTGACCTGCAGACTGCTACCCACATTGTCTGTCAGGACAGCAGAGCCATATCTGGAGGGAGGCCCTATATGTATTTTTTTTCTTTTCTGTTTTTTTCTCTCTCTCTCCCTTTTTGTTCTGCATTTCTCTTCCTCTTCATTCCTGTTCCTGTCCCTTTGAATTGTTTCTCTCTCTGTGTTCTTCTCTTGACTGACACTATTTTTATAGAAAGGTTAATACAGTTTCTACCTTCCCTATTGCAGTTATTTGGTTCTGTTCTTGTCTCTGTTCTTTTGCTCTGTTTTTATCTCCTGTCTTCAACAGTTTCCCACAATTTGCATGGTCTTCCAATGTCCTCTAGCCTCACTCCTAACCTTTCCCTCTCCTTCTACCTCTTTATCCCTTCCTCCCCAACCCCTTCTAAATCCTTATCCTGAAGGGTAAATTTGCTATATTGAAAAGATTATTTGCTACAAACATATTTTGGTCTGGCTCTCAATTTTCATCTAGCTCATGCAGTTAAAGGTGATAGATTAAATGCTACCACAAATTATCATTTCATAAGTGGTGTTTGATGCTATTGTTGATGCTAATTGTGTCAGTTGGGCTAAGGTGTTGGTACTGATCTAATTGCTTGTCCTCCCTGATATACTGAAAACAAGATTGCCTAAAAGTCTTTAGAGACTCAAAGCCTAAAAAGACCAGCAATACCTGGAAGATATCTCTGAGAAGCAATCACTGCGTAAGGGCTCTAAATACAAGTAATAAAGATACTCACAATGAGCAATATGGAAGTATCAGCCCAGGAATTAAAGCAAAAAAGAGCACCAACAAGAAAATTAGAAATAAGAAGACACCTACACAAGGTGCAAAACCAGACTTCTAGCTCACCAAGGGCAAATTCTGGGGGGAAACAAGGTGGAAAAATCTGACAATCAACCACCTGAACACCCTGAACTAATAGCACAGGAAGTAACAAAACAGATGAATGAGGCTCTAGAAAAATTCAAAACAGAAGTAATTTCCCAGATAACTACAGAGATGGTGAGCAGAATGAAAGACATGATTAGAGACTCTAGAACAGAAATGGATAAAAATAAATAGATGACCTCAGGACCATGCTGTAAGCCATGAATACCCAACATAGGAAAGAAATGAAATCCATGAAACAGAGTCAAACAGATATCCAGGAGATTAAAGACTCCACTGAAAGTATTCACAGCAGATGAAGTGAACGTAAAGGTACTTTATGAGATATAGAAGACTGGATTGTGGTTAGTGACCATGAAAAGAGAGATTTCTTGAAAATAGTAAGGGATTATGAGAAACCAATCCAGCAGCTGCTAGATGGTGTAAAGGTGAATAAGGTAAGACTGATAGGATTCCCTAAAAAGCAGGAGAAAGTACAAATGATATTAAAAAATGTTCACAGAAGTAATAGTTGAAAACTTCCCATAAAGAGGAAAAGAATTTAACATACAGATAAGTGAGGCATATAGAACTCCAACTAGCCATGATCGAAAAAAATCTACACCTAGAAATATAACAGTCAAGATCCCAGAAACCCAACAGAAGAACAAAATTTTACAAGAAGTTAGAGAAAAGAAACAAATCATCTACAAAGGAAAGCCCATCAGAATCACAGCAGACTTCTCAACACAAACCCTCAAGTCAAGGAGAGCATGGAGTCAAGTATTTCAAGCCCTAAAAGAAAATAAATTCCAACCTAGAATTTTATATCCTGCTAAATTATCTTTTAAAATTGGTGGGGAAATTAGATACTTCCAGGACAAAGAACACCTGAGAAATTTCATGAATACCACACTAGTGCTCCAAACAACTCTTAAACAATATCCTAGAAAAAGACAATGAGAGCCACAACTCCATGAGGCCCAACAGTGAGAAGCCATCAGAAAAAGGCAAGAAACTAAAGGGAAAGGGGGAAAAATAAGAGCCAACAACAGGAAAATGCTATGACAAGAATGAATCAATATGTATCAATTATAACCATCAATATTAATTACCTCACTTCACCAATCAAAAGAGACTAGCAGAATGGATTAAGAAGCAAAATCCAACAACATCCTGCATAAAAGAAACACACCTAATTCAAAAAGAAATCCATAGACTGAAAGTAAAAGGATAGAAAACAGTTCTCCATTCAAGAGAAACCCACAAAAAGCAGGGGCAGCAATCTTATTTGCAGACAAATTAGATTTTGAACCAAAACTAATTAAGAGAGATGAAGAAGGTCACTACTACCTTGTAAAGGGAATAATTCAAGAGGAAAGGATGACAATTATAAATATATATGCACCAAATACTAATGCTCCCAGTTATACAAAACAAATATTAATGGACAGAAAAAAACAAATAAGCACTAATACAATTGTAGTGGGGGACCTCAATACCCCACTATCACAAATAGACAGACCATCTGGACAACAAATCAAAAATGAAATACTAGGACTGAACCAAGCTTTTGAACAAATGGACTTAATACATGTGCACAGAGTGGTCCACCCCACAAAATCAGAATATACATTCTTTTTGGTTGCACATGGGTCATTCTCCAAAATAGGCCACATGCTAGCTCATAGGACATGTTTAAGTAAATACAAAGGAATTGAAATTATCTCTTCTATATTATCATCCATAGTGCAATAAAATTGGAGATCAATAGCATAAGAAACCACAAAAACCCCACAAATATAGAAATTGACCTACACTCTCCTTATCAACCAATGGGTCACAAAGGAAATTAAAGAAGAAATTAGGCAGTTTCTATTATTAAATGATAATGCCAATAAAACATACAGGAATCTATGGGACAGAATCAAAGCAGTTCTATAAGGGAAATACATAGCAGTGAATTACCATACTAGAATAACAGACAGAGGTCAAATAAACAACCTAATGCTGAACCTCAAGCTCCTAGAAAAAGAAGAGCAAGACAAACTGAAAGCCTGTACAAGGGAGGAAATTATAAAGATCAGAGCAGAAATCAATGCATTGGAGACTAAGAGAATGATACAAAAAATCAATGAATTGATGAGTTGGTTTTTTGAAAAAATAAATAAAATCAATAAACCCTTATCCAAACTTATCAAAAAAAGTAAAGAAAAGGCTCAAATCCATGCAATTAGGAATGAAAAATGTGAAGTCAAAACAGATCCAGGAGAAATCCAGAGGATCATAAATACCTACTTTGAGAACCTGTACTCTAATGAAATGGAAAACACAGAATAAATGGACATGTTCCTGGATTCATATGAAGTACCAAAGTTGAAAAAAGAAGCTAAGAAATTCTAAACAGCCCTATTACAATCAGTAAAATTGAAAATGTAATTAAAAATTTACGAAAAGAAAGTCCATTTTCTGATGGCTTCAGTGCTGAATTTTCAAGACATTTATAGAAGAAATACTGCCACTACTCTTTAAACTCTTCAATAAAATTGAAAGGGAAGCCATACTTCCAAATTCATTCCTGCAAGCATTACGTTGATCCCAGAGCCAAGGAAAGACCCAACTGAAAAAGAGAATTACAGGCCAATCTCCCTAATGAATATAGATGCAAAAATTCTCAACAAGATACTGGCAAATAGAATACAAAGGGTCATCAAGAAGATCATATACCCTGACCAAGTCAGATTTATCCCAGGGATGCAAGGATGGTTCAGTATATGTAAACAAATAAATGTAATACACTATATTAACAGAGCCAAGGGCAAAAATCATATGATCATCTCAATAGATGAAGAAAAAGCATTTGGCAAAATCCAAAACACATTCATGATAAAAACCCTGCAGAAAATTGGAACAAAAGGTCTTTATCTCAATCTGATTAAGGATATCTATGAAAAACCAACATCCAACATCATACTAAATGGTCAAATACTGAAAACTTTCACGCTAAAATCAGGAAGAAGACAAAGATGTCCAGTATCACCACTCCTGTTCAATAGAGTTCTGGAAAAATTAGTCACATCAATTAGGCAAGAGAAATGAATTAAGATATGAAAGGAAGAAGTTAAACTGTCACTATTTGCTGATGATATGACTCTCAACATAGAAGACACAAAAAACTCCAGCAAAAGACTTCTAGACTTAATTGACAGGTTCAGTACAGTAGCTGGATAGAAGGTCAACACACAAAAATCAATAGCTTTCTTGTAGACAAATAACAGACTCAGTGAGTGAAAAATTAGAGATTCAATTCCTTTCACAATAGCATCAAAGAAAATGAAATATCTAGGAATCAATCTAATGAAGGAAGCAAAAGACCTTTACATTCAAAACTACAGAACTCTGAAAAAAGAGATCAAAGAGGATATAAGAAAATGGAAAGACATCCCTTGCTCCTGGGTAGGAAGAACCAATATAGTAAAAATGGCCATACTTCCAAAACTGATGTATAGATTTAATGCAATCCTGATTGAAATCCCAACAGTATATTTCAAAGAACTAGAGAAATCAATCCAAAAATTCATTTGAAACCAGAAGAGACCTAGAACATCAAAAGCAATTTTAGGCAACAGAGAAATGACAGGGAGTATTACAATCTCCAGATTGAAACTATACTACAAAGCCACTGCAATAAAAACAGCAAGGTACTGGCAAAGAAACAGACTCAAGGGTCAGTGGAACAGATTAGAAGATACAGAAACAACTGCAGACATATTCAGCCGTCTCATCTTTGACAAAGGAGCCAACCATCCTCATTGGAGGAAAAATAACCGCTTTAATAAATGGTGTTGGAAAAATTGGATTTCAACCTGCAAAGATTAAAACTAGACCCATAGCTATCACCACACACTAGACTAAAATTGAAATGGATTAAAGATCTAAGTGTTAAAACAGAAACACTAAACTTGCTGGAAGATAAGTTATGTAGTACTCTTTTTTTTTTTTTTTTTTTTTTGAGTACCGGGGATCGAACTCAGGACCTTGCTCTTGCGAGGCAGGCTACAGAACCAGTGACCTAAATCCCTCGCTCAGTTAGGTAGAACTCTTGAAGACATTCGCTTAGGAAAAGACTTTATGAACAAAACCCCAGTAGCAGAGGAATTACCACAAAGAATACACAACTGGGATATCATCTTAATAAAAAGCTTTTGCACTGCAAGAGAAACTGCCAACAGAGCTAAGGGACAACCTACAATGGGGGAAAAAAATTTTACCAGCTGATCCTCAGATAACGGACTACTATCTAGAAAATATAAAGAACTCAAAAAAAATCAGACCCCCAAATTTAAAGACCCAATTCAAAAATGGGCATCTGAAATGAACAGACATTTCTCAGACAAAGAAGTAAAAGCAGCAAATAAACATGAAAAAATGTTCAACATCACTGGTCATTCAAGAGATGCAGATGAAAACGATGCTGAGATTTCACCTCACCCCAGAAAGAATGGCTGCTATCAAGAAATCAACCAATAACAAATGCTGGCAGGGTTGTGGAGAGAAAGGAACCCTTCTCCATTATTGGTAGGAGTGCAGACTGGTGCAACCACTGCGGAAACCAATATGGAGATACTTCAAAGAACTAGGATTAAAGGTCCCATTTGACCCAGCTATTCCCCTTCTGGGCATCTTCCTAAAAGAATTAAAAGAATCATACCACATTGATATATGTGCACCCATATTTATAGCGGCACAATTTGTAATAGTGAAAGCTTGGAAACAGCCCAAGTCTCCATCAACTGGAAAATGGATAGAGACAATGTGTTTTTTTTTTTTTTATAAAATGGAGTACTACTCAGCCATAAAAAAATGAGGAACTAGAGACATTTATAGCTCAATGGATACATATTGAGGGCATCCTCTTGAGTGAAATAAATAGGACACATATGTGTAAATACCGAATAGTTTCTCTAGTGTGAGAAACTGAAAGTGTAATTAAGGATTAAAATGATTAAAATGAATAATTGATAATTTACAATAGGAAGAAATGGTTCAAAGGTGTATGGGTGGCAGGAGGGGAAGGGGAGAGTTCATACTTACAGGCTGGAATCTGGAAAGAGTTCATATATAGATTGTGTTCAAAACAATAGGAAGAGATGTAGATAGAGACTAGGCTGGAGCTCATCAGTGGGTTGGGAAGGAAGAGTCACTGAGATCAAAGGAGAGAAGGGTGTGTTTCCAGAAGAAGCACATACAACTATGTATACTACACACTACTCGATAGTGTGATAAATGACTGTTACTGTTTTATGTATTTATCATAACATGCTGTGCTTTTCATCCTTTAGAGCATAATCCTACTAATATAAAAGAGTTTACTGTAAAACAGTGTGCTGCTATGCCAATCATAGCCTCATGTATCTCGTGTTTAACTGCATATTTGGATAATATCAAGGGGCCATCACAGATGATTAATGTATACTTTTCAGTTTGCACTTAGAAGTTGGCACTCTGTGTGGTACTTTGTGATACACATGGATGAAATTGCTTAATAACATATTTCTTAGATTATATTTCCATCTTGTGTCATATGACTGTATTGAAATTTAAATATAAAAAATTTGGCCTATGTGGAATCTACTAGCTAATTAGATGTTTTTCAGACCACTATTTGTTCAATATTAGTTTTGAAAATCTTTCTAAAACAAATCACATCCTTTGATGTCTTGTTAATGCTTGAGATTTTTTTAATTATATGGAAAAATGTTTAAGTACTTTACAGTTTTGCTTTAGTTGAGTTCTATTATATCTGATTATTATAGTTTTTTCCCTTGCATTGCTCTTCTTGGAGTAATTCTAATTTTTGTATATATGTGTGTTTAGTGAATGATAATAAAGTTATACATTTAAAAAACACTCCACTTTACACCTGTGAGTGTATGAGATGTGTGGGAATGCATCTAGATATAAACCATACTACTCTATGTTTACTTTTTCTACCATTAGCTTGTGAACTTCTTAGCCAGGTACAGGATATGGTACTTAGTAGGCACTCACATCAGTATTTATTGAAATGATCTTGAATTCTTTCTTACTCCATGTGTAAAATTCTGGGTCTCTGAAATGTCTTGCTCTCAAGACTAAAAAAGCAAAGGGGATTCCATTCTTAAGTAACATTTTGTTTTATATCTAACCCTCTCAGAAATGAAATAAGGGCTAGTGGCAGTAAGCGGTAGGCAGAAGAGGTAGCAGCTCTGACAAGGGAATGTCTCTTTGCATCTTCTGCCATTAAATTTTTTAGTTTGTAGATTATCTCAGCAGTTTGAGCTGCAATTTCCTTTTATCCTTTCTAAATTTTTTTTTTCTTTTTTTGTCGAGCAAGCGGGAATCTAACTTCTGAGGGTGCCCATTTGGCATTTCTCTTTATTTTTCCTTATAAATCCCATTCCTACCAATCAATTCATGTCATGTATGGAGGCTTGTTATTTCTGTACCTCTTTCCTTGCTAAAGCAAGGAAGATTCTCTCTTCATTGTCTTTTCTGGTTCAGCCTGTATCCAATCTAACATCAGTATTTCTTTAAGATGCATGTTCCCAGGCTTGCATATGCTCCATGCTCTTTTTGAGATTCCAGATGTAAATCAAATGGTGACAGCAGCACACTTCTTTTTTTCCATTAAGTTTATTGGTACATTATAGGTATACAATACAGTTGCATTCATTGTTGGGATCTTGTACCTTCACATGATATATCATGGTTCTTATGATTCCCTATTCCCCTGTCCTCCCTTTAACCCCTTCTCCCCTCCCTATTTACAAAGACTTTATTTCCATTTTTTCCTTTTCTCATATTTTTTCTTTTCCTTTCTTCCCTTTCCCTACCCTTCCCACTTCCCCTACCCCTTTGGACCTTTGCTTCCTATTTCACAATATCAATTATACAATTTGATCCTTATTTACACTTTTAGTTTTTCACACCAGAGAAAATACTCTGTATTTACACGTGTGTCCTATTTATTTCACTTAGGAGAATGGCCTCAATGAGCAGCATAGTTCTTTGTATGATGGGATCTGAATGAAGCTGGGAGAAATTTCATTTACATTTAGACTTGTTGGAACCACAAAATTAAAAGAAGAGTAAATAAAGATGGAAGGGGAGAGGCTAGAGAGTACAATTCAGTGAGAAAAATACTTCAAGTTTGTTAGATTTCCAGTTTTTAAGTCTTACCTAAATGATAAGCTTCTACTACCCTTCCTGAATACTGCACAGTGGGAGAGGGATGAAATCTCATCATAATTAAGCCACAAAATTGGTGATCAGGTATTAAAACAAACTAAGGCAGCATCAGAACCAAAAGGTGAGGTTAGTAAGCTGTGTTTTTTTTTCTGTCTCTATGGTGAATATACCTGTGAACATAAAGTAGGATTTCACAAAAAGTCTTCTTTAGATGGAATATTTTTATATATGCCCTCTCTTTAAACTTCCAGACTCTCCACACAAGAAGAGATCTCAAAGATCATCTATGCTGTTTCTGCATGTTGGTAGTTTGGATATGCAATGAAGTCTTTTCTTCATAAGAAACTGCACAAGGAATAAAAATTTTACAAGAAAAAAAGAAATACTCTGAAAGAGTGAGAATATAGGCCCAGAGCCCAATTTTTCAATCTCCTTTTGCAGTATGTTCTTTAGGGCCCCAAGGAACACATTTTAAAAACTACCAGAATAGTCCAATTCTTTCTTGATGAGAAAATTTAGACCAAATGTCACTCTGAAGTTTAGTTTAAGATCTAGAACCCAGGTTTTCTGATTACTAACCCATGGGTGTCCTGTAATTTCATGCTGCAGCTTCTTATAAACTTATCATTAAATTCCAATACAGGTTAATATATAGACTTAATATATCTCTCCATGTACAATGGAGATTTTTGTACATATAAAAGTGAGACATTCCCTGAAAACAAGCTATGATGCATCTTTTGGAGCAAAAATTAAGATAAGACCCAGTTCTATCTTCAGAGAAAAACAGCAGCAGTCAATTTGTTATGAAGAGTGAGGGTAGGAAGGAGTTCATGGTAGATATTTCAAGTCTAGGCCACTAAATGGATAGAATGGATTCAAAGACATTAATAATTATGATTACTCATATCACTTCCTGTAGAACCATTGATCCCAATCGCTCATGTCTAGCAATAGAGCTCTCCTTAAATGGGCACTTCTTTTCCACATAGCCTGCTCATAGTACATTCTCAACACAACTGTCAGTGATTTTATCCTATGAATTCTTCAATCAAGTCATGACCTCTTGCAGGCTAGACTTCACAACGTTTACATTAAATTTTTAATTGAAGACTTATGAGACAAGAATGGTAAGAAAAATGATGATAGTGAAAAATGAAAGTCCACACAAAAGTGATGAAATCTTGCAGGCACCAAAATTCAGAACGTTTCTTTATTTCACATGAATGCATTAAGTATATCAATTACAACACACAATATACTGAATTATGAATATTCATATTAGACCCTACCACATCTATTTGATATCAAATGCTCAGCTTATTTGTGTGCTATGTCTGTACTCTGATTGGTCGTTCAGTAATATGTCTGGAGTTTATCTGTTTACATAAGTCTTTATCTCTTCTCCAAAAGTGCATAACTGTGTAATTACAAATACTTGATTATTATTCATATTATTTACTTTAGGTAAAAATGTCAATAATATTGTTTATTTATATTCAATTTAATATTAATATTAATTTTATAATTCAGTAGGTCCAATGGGTTATAACAGACAACTAAATGCATGTGTGTCTGGCTGGCAATCTTAACTGAGACTTATTTTGGGGGTGGGACTTATAAGCATCCTGAAAAATCATGCTAAGGTTATTTTTCTAGTTCTGTCTTACTTTGAGGGGGAAAACAACAAGTCCTGAATTATATTAGGTAAAACTATATGCAATTTCTATTTCTGTACTACAGAAAGAGTTGGATATCAGTCACTTCATATCATTCAACCTAATACCTTTCCAAGATTTCACAAATCTCTTTATTATTTTCTATATTAAGACATTAGACCTTGACTTTGTAAGTTGGTCTTGTAACTGGTGTTCCTAATCTCTTATTCTCTTTCCTACACTGATCTTCTTTACATACATACCTTTGATGGAGTCATAACTCTAAACTTACTAATCATTCTTCATCTTGATCAGAGGCCACCAATTGGTTCCTACTGATCATGAATCACTTTCCCCATATCTGACATATCCAACAGGTAATATTCACATGTATGTTTTCTTCTCATGGATGTATGCAACTTGGGGGATTATTGCCAAATAAATTGTGTGGGGAAGTGAAGCACATTCTATGTAAAACCTTTTGATGTGTTATTTGTAAAAGCATTTTCCAAGACTGTGAATAATGAAATCAAATATTTAAATTAACTAGGCAATTTTGAATGTGCTGAAAGATATTTACCCGATAACTTTACATGTTTTAAAATCATTTTCCATGATTTTATTTATTTATTTATTTATTTTTTGGTACTGGGGATCGAACTCAGGCCCTTGCACTTGCGAGGCCAGCAGCAGCACCACTGAGCTAAATCCCTGGCCCATGATTTTATTTTTTAATGAGAAACAAAACTGATGGAAGCAACTGGCCAGCTTTTGGCCAACTTTTTCTTAATTTGAAATGAAATGTCTGTTTACCTTATTTGAAACCATAGATCAAGTTAATCATAAGTAAACACTAACCTCAACAAGGTATTGTGGCTTGCAATTATTTTTCTCACCATTTCAATTGAGCCTAAAGTTTATAAAACACTTTTTGTACTTATAATAATGTTTATTGCTTATACCCATTGAACACTAACTATAAAATAGGCACTGTGTTCTTTGGTAGTCTCAACAGACATCTTAATTTCTCCTCATCATTCATGGACAGAGTAAATATAAGACATCCTTTATTTATGTCTTAGCCTTCTTCCTAATATGGATGTGCCTATATGTGAGAAATACATATACACATATATATATATGTATATATATGTATATAAATAACTACAAAGTTACATCTTATATGCCCTATGTCTTTCAAGTCCTTACAATCACAATCACTCATTACAGAATGAATCAGATATAAGACTGGGTAAAATGTAAAGTTAAATGTTTTATAAGTTTTATGTAACTCTCAGTAAGTATCTTACAACCCTACCAAACCTGCTTTCCTACTCAAGAAAGCACATTGAAAAAAACTTAATAAAAATGGTCTTATTGTAGGATAACCTTGAGTCTACTTTACTTAATTTTTGTTTTAAGTAAATCATTTGCAAACATTAGTACTTTAACTCTTATGGGTAACAGATTACTTTTGACACATCAGTGCCTTGCAACAAGTGGTCTGGTTTTTCTGAATAAAGTCCAGAGCCTTTTGGCTGGCCTTCAAGAGTGACTGTACTCTGGCACTCATCTTTTATTTTGTACCTTTCCATATGCAGTGTTTTAACCAAATGGATCTCTTCACTAGATTTCTCCCTAGTTGCAACAGGGCACAGTGTTTTCTCTTAATATTATGAACTAATATAGGAGCCAGAATTCAATCTCAGGCAGATATTTTGGTTCTAAAGTCCAGACATTTGACCATTACACTCTAGTGCTTCATATATAGTTCTTATATTAGAGCACTTGCCATCTACTTGGAAGGGAGGCAGAATGTCTCTTGCTTGTGCATTTGCATGTTCGATGGAAAATTGCTTGTAGTAAATATATCCAACTAATGTATTAAATCAATACTCTAGCTTGACAGTATGGTGAAAAAGAAGTCAGCATTTAAAAATAAATATATTAAAGTTTAGGGAAGCTATGTTAAAATTGTACACAATGTATTTTTGTATCAGACTGTGGCAAACCCAAAAGACTATTGGAGATCAGAAAGCAAACTACGTCCTGTGATTTCCATAACCTAAGTCCCTATCAGCTATGAGAATAAAATTTACTGCTTACTGCTTCACAAATATTACAGACATCTGGCATAGCTACTCTTTCATGTTTAAAAGTTAAAAGTTCTAAAACTGCTAGGCAATTTACAAAGCCATTTGTGTTATTCAGCTTTATGTCACTGTGACCAAATACCTGAGAACATCAACTTAGAGGAATAAAATTATTTGGGGTTCTCAATTTCAGAAGTTTTAGTCCACAGTCAGCTGGTTCTATCACTATTAGTATCGTGGCAAGTCAGAACCATCATGGCAGAAAGGCATGGCGGAAGAAGTATGCTGACCTTGTGGGGGCCAAGAAGAGGCTAGGAGAGAAAAGAAGAAGTAAAAAGAGGAAAGGAGAAGAGA
This sequence comes from Heterocephalus glaber, assembly GCF_053883595.1. Taxonomy (NCBI): domain Eukaryota; kingdom Metazoa; phylum Chordata; class Mammalia; order Rodentia; family Bathyergidae; genus Heterocephalus; species Heterocephalus glaber. The sequence continues at coordinate 3,827,034 of NW_028258473.1, read as the reverse complement.
GGAGAGGAGAGCAGTAGAAGAAACCTCAAGAGGAAAGAACCAGAGATAAGGTATAGTCTCCAAGGTCATGCCTGCATGACCCACTCCATTCAACTAGGCCCAAACTTCTTCCTAAATTTCTATTACTTTCTAGTGATGCCATCAAATTTTGAGCTCATTAATGAATTAAGCCAGTGATGACTTAGAGTACTCATGATTCAATCATCTTCTGAAAGCCCCACCCTTAAACACATGAGGGACATTTAGATGTAAATCATGACACCACTTCATTGGTATGTTAGTGCTTCATATGTAAAATTCTTTGTCTCTTCCATTTACTATGTATTTATAGTTGGGTGAATTGAAAAATCTAAACCTGGTCTCTTCATATGTAATATAGTAATGTGTTCTCCAATGGTGGTTGTAAGGACTAAAACATAACATATATAAATTACATAGCGTGGTGCTTGGCATCTACTAGGGTTCACAAATGAATTACTTTTTACCCTGTTTTATCCTTTCTGTCAGATAATAAATTCCTTGGATGGGACAATTACAAAACAAGATTACAATATATTCTAGGATACATAGATTCTGGCCAGTAGCTTTGGGAAAACAAAGTCGACACCTGGAGAATTTAAGCAGCAATGCAATGTATGATTTGTTTCCTGAAATCTGCCAATTGTCACCATATACTAATTTACTAACTCCTCACACTAAACAGCATACAAAATATTCTAATATTTCACTTCCAAAATATATAAAATTTGTCCCATCATTTGTAACTTTCACTATCTCTCACCCAGATGGCTGCAACAGCTTCCTAATTGGTCTCTATTTACTCTTGACTCATTTCAATCTGTTCTCTCCATTGTTTCCAGAGTAAACTTTCCGAAGTGTAAATCAGATAATGTCATTCTCTGGCTGAAAATATTTCAGTGGTTCATAATGATGCACATGGTACAATAAAAGGAAAACATCTTAACATAGCTTACTGGTCAGTTTTTGTCTAATTCCTGCCATCCTCTTCAGTCTTATCTCTAGCTATTTCCCATATACAAACTGTATACTTCTGTAAAATTGAACCTCTTGAAATTTTAACCACAATTTATTCTTTGTCCTCCTCCTCTTCCTCCTCCTTCTCTCCTCTCCATCTCCCTTTCCTTTTCCTTCTCATTCTTATTTTTCCTCTTCCTCTTCTTCTCCTCCCCTCTCCTTCTCTTCTCCTTCTTCTCCTCCTCCTCCTCCTCCTCCTCCTTCTTCTTCTTCTTCTTCCTCTTCCTCTTCCTCTCCTCCTTCTCCTCCTCCTTCTTCTTCTTCTTTTTCTTCTCCTTCTCCTTCTCCTTTTCCTTCTTCTTCTTCCTCTGTCTCTCTCTCTCTCCCTTTTGTACCTATTCTTTAACACTTATACAAGTAGTGAAAGACCATACATCTCTTTGCTTCAGCCACTGACTTCCTTTGCTATTACTTCAATATGTAAAATACCCATTTGGCTTAGAATCCACACAATTGCTGTTCCCTCTTTCTGAATTACTCTTTCTCCATATATATACATGGATTCCTCCATTTTCTTCACAGCTCTGTTGAAACATTCAAACAATTCTATCTATATTATATCCCAACCACATCATTCTTTCTTTTTGCTCTGGTTACTTTTCTTTGTACACAAAATATATATGCATATGTTTATGTGTGTATCCTCCCAGAATATTTGCTATAAGAAAAAATAAATTTTATCTTTTATTTACTACAATGTATAGGATGAAAAAAGTGCCTTCCATAAGATAGGTATTCAATAAATATGGTTCACATCAATGTATGAACGCTTCCTTCTGTTTCAAAAATTTTACTTTCCTACATTTTCAACATTTGTGTAGGTAATATTTATTTAGTCTTCAGATTGCACTTTCTTTACATTAAGCAGCTAGTTTAGGCACACTTGTTCTGTCCTTCCTCATCTCCCTATATTTTCTCTTATGAGAATAGATTATTACTTTGTGGAAAGAGTGAATGAGCACAGATTGCAGCAGTCATTGAATACCATATTGGATTGTCTAGACTTAATTTTGTTGGCTATAGAGTCATTTAAAAATTATTCAGGGTAATATTACACTTCAAAAGAATATATTAGGAAGATTACTTTGGCCACAGTGTGTAGGATATTTTTAACAAAATAAGTGCAGGGATCTCTTAGATGATGGATACAAAGACTCAAACAAGGAAACAAATATGAAGCATGAAAAATTGAAAACCAGTCTGAAACTGTCGTGAAGGAAGAATAAACAGGACTATATGACAAACACAGTGGAAGGTACAAACCATGGCAATGACAGTCCCAAAGCATTGGCTTTCCATGAGTATAAGTTGAGTTGGAGTGATTTAAGGGGAAATATAAGTGGAAATAATCATCAAGCTGTTGGAAATTTGGTCACCAAAAAGCTAAAGATATGTTGAAAGATGAATTTGTTACCCTTGTTAGAATCCAGACTGTGCTCCTGAGTAAAGACAATGAAGAATGAAGAAGCCTCAATTTAAGGTGTTAATTCTATGATGGTATCAGAAACCAAAGTGGGTTGCTCATTACTAAGCTTAAAAGAAAGACATCACCAAAGAAAACATTCTAATGGCAATGAAGCTTTGCATGTATGCTATGGAAGGGTTACAGAAGTCATTTGATCATCACAACAAACCTGTGCACTATGTTATGTCATTCCCACTTTACAGATAAAGAACAAGGCTTAGCAAAGTTTCATACATCCATCAAGTGGTTCAACTTATAATGGAACTCAGGTATTTGTGATTTTTTTCTACTGCATCACCTCCCAGAGAACAACCATCATCAATACACATATGAAGAACATTAAAATTACTATGCCCACATCATAAATATTTAAGGATTTTTTAAAATTTTATTTATTTTTTGGTAGCAGGGATTGAACTCAGGACCCTGCGCTTGCTGAGGCCGGTGGCAGAACCACTGAGCTAAACCCCCAACGAGGATTTTTAAATGACATAACTGATGGGAAAGATTTTCCTGTGATGTATGTGTTGTAGGAAAAAGTCTCTGTGGTTTCCTTTGAAATGGTAAGGGTTAATGAGATTACCGAGCTCTGTGGCAGGCTGCCCACTTCTCATTTTCTATTGTTACTACTAGAGTGAAGGAACATCCTGAAGCATCTTTTTCTAGAAATTAACTTCAGTTTATGGAAGCCCATATAGAAAAAAAAAACTAACTTCAATTATTTCCTAGTTCTTTATAGTACTAGAAATATAAGTCTAAAATCAAATTTTATAGATGGGTCTTTTTTGAGGGAAAAATACCCAAAAGAACCTCATAGTTATGAAAATTTAAAATCATGATCTTAACCTGGAATAAACCAAGAAAAAAACTAAACTTTAATCCTCTTCCATTTGTTTGTGGGGCTTTTGGACTAGCTTCTTCTGTTTGAGTTTAGAGGGTGGATTTAGGTTACTAATGGGGCTTACAGAGTCAGACAGAAGCACTATCTGATAACCTGAAGTTGAGCTGAGAAAATGGAGCATAGCAGATAGCCTCCAGAAGCAGTCCTCTGTAGTATCCAGTAAAAGAGTTTTCTTTTCCACATTACAATTCCTTTCAGGGAAGTTTGTAAGTAATCACAGACTGGTGCTGCCTGTATTTTGATTAAGAAGGAAGACACCTGCATCTACTTTGGGGGAATGGGATACAGAGAATAGTAGCTGCCTGGTAAAGTGATGGTTAGGAGACAACTTGAAAAGATAGGCAGAGATATCTGGGATTATAGATGAAAAAAAAAGACCACAAAGAAAGTTATGTGGCAAATATACACTCACCAAGATTCTCTAAAAGAAGGAGATTCAGTAACAGTGGGGTTTCTTCTGCCACCTAAAATTCCCCTACCATTCCAGCAAACTGGGCCATTCTGTAGCCCAGGAGGTTTTGGCTTAGTCTGGAGTCTACCTCATTTTCCTGAAGTTGTCTTCTCTCCAGCCCTGCCAGTTTCCTTCTTCTGTTTCATTTAGCTTTTCTGGTGGTAGAAAGGAGAGAAGCTTTTGGAGTTATCAAGCCTACATCATCATTCCTTCCCTCCCCTTCCCCCAAGGAACCTAGAGCAGAGAAGGAAAAAGTTGCAGGTTAGAACAGCAAACTACCTACCCGCAGGCCATGGTGAGGAACTGGGTGCCTTTGATCAGTTCCCCGTTACTGGGCTGATTTCCTCATGTCCTTTTCTTTCTTTCTTTTTTTTTTTTTTGGACTTTAAAATTTATTTTTTTTTTACCCATTTGGTTTGTGCTGAGCAGACATGATTAGCTACCTAAAGGTCAGTAGGATGGAACAATTTGGCCACAGCCCAATGTTTCAGCTTTACCAAGAATACACTGTTCTACTGTATGAACCTTGGCACTGTTAAAAACAGCCGATTCAAGCCCACGTTACTTTTCTTTCCTTCCTTCTTTTTCCTTTTGTTCTTTTTTCATGTCCACTTTTTTCCCCATGTGTCCCTGGATTTGGTTCACTTACTTAAATTGACCTGAAGGAACTCCTCATAACCAGTGGAATATTTCTGACCCTGGGCATAAAATAGGTAAGGAAGAGAGCACTGTATTATTTTCATTTTCAAAGTGGAATTTAGATTAGGCTATTGATAGTGTCTTGGTGAAATACTGAGCTGAGACAGAAGAGATGGGAGAATCACCTTGCAAGGGGATCTTACATGAGAAAATACTGAGGACACATGTAGTCTATCAAATAGGGAGATTAGAAAATATATTTTTGGGAGTAAAGTAGACTGAGTTCAGATATTTGAGTGGCTTTGGCACAATTTGACATGATTTTCTTGGTGACACAATTTTCCTTCCTATCTTCCATCCTTTCCCCTACTTCATTCCACTGTGTTTCCTCTATCACCATGACCACCTTTACTAACACCACTCAGCCCATGGCTTATATCTCAATTTCTTCCACACAAGTCTCCTGTCAGGCCTCTTTTGAAAACTCTCCCAGCTCTTATGGGACTGCCTTTGTATTATTGCCTTGGCATTCTTGTTTATTGCTATTCTTAATTAGAAAATGTATGAGATAGCATGAAAATGAGGGTAGGAGAGTCCTTCTTAAATTCAAACACATAGGTCCACATTCCAGTTCCCAAAACTAGGGAATCTTTTCCTAGCCCGTTCTTCCCATGGGCATCAGGACTCTATTATAGGGCTCTACTTCTGTCATCCAAGAGTATGTCCATGTAGGTGATTTAAACTATCCTGAACCAATGAAGCCTAGATTGAAAGACTAGGAATTGTTTCTTCTGGATAGTTAGACTATATGTAATGTAAGAGGAAAAGTATCTGAATAAAAATGGCCACTAGTTCATATGCATCTCAATGAAGATAAGGAGAGGTCAACAGATAAGATAACAGCTGTAGGCCATATAAAACAGAACACTTTCCAATACTGTGGGCTCTTAGTAGCACAGGTAACTTAAAAGTTGCTTCATTCTTCCCAAAAGATACTCAAGAATGTCTGGTTTGGATAGATGAATGTTGTATTCCATGGGAGTCCTACAGCTAGTTCTGAGCTCTAAATTTATTAAAGATATTGACATACTGAACTTTGGCAAGAGGAATTTGAACCACAAATTAAGCTATGGCTGAGACAATCTGGGAAAAAAATTGGTTCCTATAGATAAGAGAAGAATCATAGATTTTTTCCTTCAAACACTGATGCTCTAACATGAAGGAATAGGACTGACTATATTGCCTGAACCCAGGTCTATACCTGGGATGAATAAGATTACTTTTATGAGAGTCTGAAAAGAGGGATACTGAGTGAAGTTTAGGGGAAGCAGAAACCTAGTGTGATCCCACCTTGTTTAAACACTCTCAGAAAAGTAACATAGGAAATACTCAGTGTCTGAGAGCCTCTATCTACTAACATATAACCTGTGAAGGCCTTAAAGGACTAGAGAAAAAAATTTCATAGTCAGACTAAAGAAGATTTAAAAATTCCTGTAATCCCAGCACTCAGGAGTCTGAGGCAGAAGGATTGCTGCAAGTTCGAGGCCAGCCTGGGCTACCTAGTGAGTTCAAGACCAGCCTGAACTGCATAGCAAGACTCTCTTAAAAAAAAAAAAGATTTAAAAATTATAAGTGAATGTGCCCCAACTCTCTTTGTAGATAGAATGGCCTTTGAAACCAGACCCACTGGATCCTCATTTCTCTAGCCTCTTGATGTTATTTTCATAGTCCTTTCAAGCTATAGCCTAGCTCTCAATCATTGAGGAGGCATCAATAGTTTCCACCAACTGATGCTTTTTCACTTCTCTAAAACAATACATTCTACTTTAGATAAAAGAAGAAGAACCTTGAATGATCCTTCCAACCCTGAAATTCTGGGAAATCTGCTCAGTATTCACCTACTTGTCTTCATTTCCTATGTCAAGTCCTGACCTTCCCCTGGGAGGCAGTGTTGGGTAATTCAAAGAGCAAAAGTTTTAGGTCCTATGAGAGGAAAATTCAAATTCCAACTCAACCTCCACTGCTCATGCAGTGACTAAGTTACCTCCTTTCTGGAATTTTTACATGTTCCATTCATAACATGGAGACAGTGCATACTAGTAGTGCTGTGAGAGCTAATGACATAACTATGTGAAGTAGTTAGCTCAATGCTTGAAAAATAGGTATTTTCAAGTAATTATTTTTATAAACAAAATTGCCTCTGACTCTTCTAGAATTCTGATTCTAGTACATTGATTTGTTCTGAAATTCCCTTAGTATTTGTGTAAATATAACACATTACAATTACTTGTGTCTTAGTATGGTTGTATGATTATCTACTCTGGAGAATCTCTATGTCACCCTAAAGATACACCATGGTGTCAAATTTAAGGGGCACAGTAACTTGAAGGGAATTGAGATGAAAAGAAATAGAGCAAAAGTGTTAGAAATAATAACATGAGTAATAGGTGTCAGTGCTTGAACTGCTTAGGCTGGAAAAAATTATTAATAAAAATAACTTTTCAAATATTTTAGGATAGTCACATGAAAGAGGGATTTGTCCTGCTGTGTGGAGATTCACAGCAACACATTAAGATCATAATGGACAAGGAGATTTAGGGTTCAAATAAATAACAAACTGCCTATGCAGTGATACTTTCCTTAGTACACGAAAAAAGATGTTAAAACACCAACTACCATAGATATCATGCCATGAAGCTACTCACTAGGGTAGACAAATAGCTTTGGTTAACTTCCTTTACAGGACAAAGCACCCAATGATAAATGTAAACGTATTGTATACCTAAAACGTACCAATAAAAGAATAAAAAAAAAATTCTGAGATTTAACAAGATTCAAATCCAAGTAATTAATAAAGTCCTCAAACAGGAGAATTTCTCCATGAGGGCTGAATGGGAAACATTAGCACTTTATTTCTTTAACTGAATATTGATCATACATTTATATATGACCATCTTGAAACCTAAGTGACATAAGCAAAAACACACTTAATTATGATTTCATGCAAATTTTACCTTTATAGATTATGTAGCCATTGTGTGGACTATCAATATTAGAAAAAATATAATGCAAGTCATATGACTTGTTCTAAGTATTCTAGTAGCAACATTTTCAAAGACGAAAATAAAAGAACTTTATTTCCACAAAAATGTATTCAATTTAATCCAACAAATGAAAAATACTATTTCAACACATAATAAATATTTCAAAGTATTAGTAAGATTTTATGACATCATATTATATTCCCCAAATCTGTTATATATTTATACCTACAGTACATTTCAATTAAGAACAGCCATATTTCAAGGACTCAATAACCCTATTTGTTGACTGGCTACTATATTAAAAAGTATAGACATAGAAAACAAATTTAAAAATCTCTACAAAAACAATGCAAACTGTATGAACTTGCCTGAAAAGAAGTATGGTAGAACCTCAAAGAAAATATACGAACATGATATTATTATGAATAAAACATGAGTACTTGTTTGATAAGATTAGTTATCTGGTTTCTCTTAACATCTTTTTATTTCTGCTTTAAATCAATGGTTTTCAAACTTTATGGGTAAACATACATGGTATGTTTTAAATCTGAAAGACTCAAGTATTGAAAATTTGCTCTCCAATGTAACAAAGCACACAGGTGGGTCCTAAAGACATAACTGGATCATAAGGGCACTAATTTTATCAATGGATTAAATCCATTTTTAATTTATAGCTGAAAAGGCTTATTAGGTGGGGTTCAAGTAGAGGAAGTAGGTCACTGGGAGTATGTTTTTCAAAGTTGTATCCTATCCCTAGCACATTTTTTTCAGGCCTTTTGTGATCTCTGTGTATCCTGGATTCCAGCATGTGAGTAGCCTTCCTTTGCTATGCCATTTCTGTCTTGTAGCCAGCTGACTATGGACTGAAACCCTCAAAACCATCAGTCAAAACAAATCTTTTTCTCCTTTACATTGTACATGTCAGGAATTTTATCTCAGCAATAAAATGGTGTCTAAAATGATAAATCAAAGTAATACTTTTATAAAAGAATATAAATCTTTAGCATATAATATACCTTCTGATATATCTTTTTCTTCCTTTTCCTTTCTTCCCCACTGTACTTTAAAAAAAACCTACCAGTTGAGCCACCCCAAGCAAAGAGAAGAGGCAGCTGTGCCACAGGATGTAGGGGACAGGGGAAGGGGATATTACCAGAACCTCTGCAGTAAGACCTAGTCTCCTGCGAGCCATGGCAGCACAAGGCGAATTACAGGAAAGGTAGAAAAATGAGACTGAGAAGAAGCTGAGCTTTGAGTCTCATCAGTGCTGCTCTGGGCAGCAAAGACAAAGAGCCCCTAGCTTGCAGCACCTTTTATTCAGTACCTGGGGAAACAAATGTAACAAGTGAAATGCAGAGTTCAGTACTTTACATTGGGATAAACAAGGTGTAACAAAAGACCGAGGGGCAGTGGAAATCTAAGAACAATGAGGAACTATGCAGATGAAGATTTGGTTCCTCCCAGGGTGTCTCCCACAAGTGTGGTCTGTCCTGGAGCATTACAGCATCATGAGATCACTGAGGTCTCAGTTGTGACCCAAGGCCAAAATGCAATTATGTCTGGAATGCATGCCATAGCTGGCCTGTAGGCAGGAGAGCTAGGCCTACTCAGATGATTTTTCCCTAGAATTATGTAGCATTGCTCCCAACAACAGGACAGATTCTATGGCCTGGCCATGAATACCCACCAAATCCTGGCCAGCCCTGCATTTTGTTTCCCTTCACCACAGGGCCACAGAAGAGATAACCAACTGACTGACCTGATCATGGATGAGGACAAGGCCCTTAGAGAGAAGTGGGAAAATCTGAAGTCTTCTGCTTTTCATTCTAAAGAGTCATAAAAATAAGAGATCTACACAAGAGGAGCAGTACCCCTCTCCCACACAAGCATGTGTTTGTCCAATGCCCAGAGTCCCCTGATGCAAGGGTATGACCACCCACCAACTCTGAGCCAGCTTTGCATCCCCATGACAGGGAGCAGCAAAGGTGAAATCTAATGCACTAAACTAATCCCAGATGAAGACAATGCTAAGGAGAGAAGGGAGCAACCAGATCCCACACCTGCAGACATTAAGTTCAACAGCCCATTTGAAGCCCCTGCCTGCAGCTTACATTCAGCAGAAAGCAGAGGGATGATCACATTTCCCATCTACCTACAGGATCAAGGCTGTATCCTGGCTCGGATGATAACAATAATCTATAGGGAATGGACAGAATAACTCCAGTGCAGGGAGAACACCTCAAAACGCAACTGAGCCTATAACTAAGCATAGAAAGTCATGACTGGCTGGATCCAAGACTGAAGATCTTGGATAGAAACCATCCATTCAATAACACAGGATTGTTTTCTTTGACATAATGTGGGGTTTTTTTTTCCTATTTAGTATTATTTTTGTTTTTCTTTCATTGGGTTTTGAGGGGATTTTTTTTTGTATTAAATTCTTTTATTGGTACATTGTAGGTATACAACACAATTACACTTCTCATTGGGAACTGTACCTTTACATAATGCATCTTGGTTCTTATTTTTTCCCCATTCCTAGCCCTCCCTTCATGCCCTCCACCTTTCCCTATTTACAAAGACTTTATTTCCATTTTTTCCATTTCTCATCATTTTTCCCTTCCCTTCTTTCCTTTCCCCTGCCCCTCCCACTACCCCTACCCCTTTGGACCTTTTCTTCCTATTTTGCATTATCGATTATTCATTCTAATCATTGGTACATTTTAGGTATACAATATAATGACATTCATCATTGGAAATTTGCACCTTTACATAGTCTCTCTTGGTTCTTATTTGAAACTTTTTCTTCTTTCTCTCTCTCTTAGTTTCTTCTGTCTCCCTTTCTCTTTTTCCTTTTCAGCTATTTTCTTTTTCTTTCTTTCTTTCCTGTTTTTACTGGGTTTTTCTTTTTTCTTCTCTTTCTTGCTCATTTTTCCTTTTACTGTTCTCTATCAATATTAATTAATTTTCACTCCTCAATAGAGCTCTTACTTCACTTTTTTCTCCTCATACATCATTGATTAAATTTTCATATTTTGCTTTTTGCATTCACTGGTTCTCCACCTTCTTTACCTTTATTAGTATAAATACTGAACTTTAAAAATCCCTAGCTAGCTCATTAACTTTATGCTATTGCTTTAAAATGCTCTTTTGTCATTAGTGAAGGTAATGTTCCACTTAGTAGATATTTATGGTAGGTCAATATTTGGTTTGTTTTGGTGTTCATACTATAATTATAGATCTCTTTTGCTTTTTCAGTTACCAGAAATCAAACTCAGGACCTTGTGCTTGACAGGCAGGTACAGTGCCACTGAGCTACATCCCTGTCCCTCATAGATCTCTTTTCTATGGTTAAGTGTTGTACTTTATTCATCCTTAGGGATTGTCAATATTCAGTTTTAATTTGATATTATAATCAATGCTGATTCATAACTATAACCAAGGTGGCAGAGCTATTCCTATGAGCTGGGTTTTTTTAAATGAAAATATTTGGATTAGCTTGGGATCATTAACAATACTGTGGGCTATATCTGAAAAAGTGTGTAGTGGGCCAAATAAGCTGCAACCTCCCAGCTCAAATAAGAGGAAATAGTTGAATCTAAACAGAAGCAATGGCCAGTAGTTAACCATTCCCAAAAGAGACCACTGAACATTAACTAAAGATATCTCCATACTAGAAACAAAGCATTCCACTACAAGCAACTTGCAAGTCTCAAAAAAAACACCAAAAACAAATGAAAAACAAAATAGAAACATGAGAAGACAAGTGAATAAAACAACTACAAATACTCTCAACTCACACAAAGCTGATCCATGTGGCATCGAAGGGGAGGAAACCAAAACCCACACACCCAAATTATTCAAAATGATCAAAAGTGTTTAATAGGAGGAGAGTGTCAGAACTAGAGGACAGGGATCCTGTCAGTGAACAATTACTGACAGGTATCTTAAAAACAAAAGAACATGAAACATGCACCCAATAGATCCAAGGTGATGCAAAGAAGACTAATCTAAGATTATCTGGAATTAGTCAAACATCTAAGTAAGTACAAATGACACAAAAACATGTTTATTAAAATAATAACAGAAAACTTTCCAAATAAGGGGAAAAATAACATAGAGAGAAGTGAGGCATGTAGGACCTCAAATAGGCATAATGAGAAAAGAATCTCTCCATGACAAATCACAGTCAAAATACCAGAAGTCTAACACAAGCACAGAATTTCTAAAGAGGTTAGAGAAAAGCAATTACTTATGAAGGAAAACCCATTAGCATTATAGCAGACTTTTCAACACAAATCTTAAAGGTCAGGAAAAACTAAAGTAAAATGTTTCAAGCCATAAAGGAAACAATCTCCAACTTTGGCTAATGTATATTGCAAAAATATCTTTCAAAAGTGATTGAGAAATAAGATACTTTCATGATAAATAGCACCTAAAGAAATTCATGACCAGCAAACCAACACTCCAAAAATTATCAAGGGTATGCTAAAAAGAGATAATGAAGCTAACAATGACAAACAGTCTAACAAAATGAATACACAAGGTAGGAAGGGTAGACTAAGCAGTTAAATAGAAGGGGAAGATAAGGGACCAGTAACAGGAAAATAAAGCAATGATACCAATAAGTCAATACCTATTGGAAATAATTCTCAATATAGATGGTCATAATTCCCCAATCAAAAGATTCAGACTAGCAGAATGGATTAAAAATCCAACAAAATCCAATGGTATGTTGTATGTAAGAAACACAAAGACTAAAAATCAAAACTTAGAAAAAATATTCCATGAACCGGGAACACACACAAAAAAGCAGATGTGGTAGCTATCCTATAGTCAGACAAATTGAACTTTAAGCCAAAACTGATTAAAAGATACAAAGAAAGCCATTACATTTTGGCTAAGTAAACAATTAAATAGGAAGAGATAACAATTATTGACATATATGTACTGAACAACTGCACACCCAACTTAATAAAACAAGTAATACTGGACAGATAAGTATAAACACAATTAGAGTGGGGGACCTCAATACTCCACTATCACAAATAAAGAGAATAACTACAGAAAATTTAACAATACAATATCAGGATTGAGCAAAATCTTTAAACATATAGACAATAGATATGTACAGAGTATTCTACCCAACAACAGAATACACATTCTTCTCAGCAGCACCTGAAACTTTCTCCAAAGTGGATCACATAACAGTGAATAAAGCAGGGTTAAGTAAATGTAAAAGAACTGAAATTAGACCAAGCATATTATCAGATCATAGCACAAATAAAATAATCTAGACATGAACAGCTAAAGAAAACACAAAAATTATGCCAATGCATGGAAACTAAACAATACAGTCTAAAATAAACAAAGGTTTACAGAAGAAATAAGACAGGCTTGACAACTAAATAAGGAACCCAGTAGAACATACCAGATACAATGGGACACAATGAAAGCAGTCCTAAGAAGGAATTTTATAACAGTGAATAACCATATCCCAAAAACAGAGTGAGGCCACATAAATAACCTAATGTTGCCCTTCAAAGTCCTAGAAAAACAAAACAGATTCAAACTCAAAGATAGTACACAGAAATAAATTATAAAGATTAGAGCAAAAATCAATGAAATTGAGACAGAGGAATCAATGCAAAGAACTAATGAATTGAAGAGCTGTTGAAAGAATGAAAAAATAGATAAACCCTTAGCCAATCTAATTAAAAAAGGAGAAGAGAGACTCAAATAAATAAAATTAGACCTGAAAAAGGTGAAATAACAATAGATATTGCCAAACTAAAAAGGATACTTAACAACTACTTTGCAAATCTGTATGCCAATGCTGCACATTGGAGAATTCAGGAGAAGCAGAAAGATCACTAGATACCCAAATTGAATTACCTAAACTGAACCAAGAAGATTTGAAATCTCCAAATAATACGATAAGAATCAATGAAATTGAAGAAATGGTAACTAAGAAATGTTCCATTCCAGGCAAGTTCACTCCTGAATTCCACAAAAATTTCAGGTTAGCTCAAACATCAATACTCGTCAAAAATTTTAATGAAATTGAAAAGGAAGGAATACTCCCAAATTCATTCATAGAAGTAACTATAACCATGATTTCAATTCCAAAAAAGGGTCTAACCAAAAAAAGAGAACAATCAACCAATCTCTTTAATGAAAATAGAAAAAATCCACACACATACAAAAAAACCTGGCAAAGAGAATGAAACAAATCATCAAAATATCAAACATCATGACCAAGTAGGCTTCATCCAACTACTGCAAGAATGGCTCAACAAACACAAATTAATAAATGTAAAACATCACATAAGCAGAATGCCAGAAATCACACAATCATTTCAATAGACACAGAAAAAGCTTTTGACAAAGTCCAACATCCTTTTGTGATAGAAAAACACTTTAAAATTAGGTATAGAAGGACCTTAATTCAATCTGATAAAAGCCATTTATGATATACCCACTACCAACATCATAATAAATAGGTAAAAACTGAAAGCTTTTTCTGTGAAATCAGGAACAAGGATGTCCACTATCATCACTCCTGTTCAACACAATACTTAAAACATTAGCAGAAACAACCAGGCTATCAAAAGAAATAAAGCTGGGCATGGTGGTGTGGTGTGTTCCTGTAATGCCAGTACTTGGGAGGCTGAGGCAGGAAGATTGCTACAAGTTCGAGGCCAGCCTGAACTACAAAGCAAGACCCTGTCTCAAAAAAACTGAAAGAAAACTAAAAAAAGAGAAAAGTTGAAATTATTGTTATTTGCAAAGGCATGATACTCTACATAGAAGACTCAAAACTTCCACAAATATTTAACAGTAATAACCAAATTCAGTAATGTATCAGGATACAAAGTAAGCACACAAAAATCAATAGCATTTCTGTACTCTTATAATGAACCTATTGAAAAAGGAATTAAGAAAAATTTACCATTCTCAATAGCACCAAAAAATTATCTACTTGGGAATTAACATAAGGAAGTGAAAGATATCTACAATGAAAACTACAGCATTCTGAAAAAGTAATTAGAGAAGACTTCAGAAAATGGAAAGATCTCCACTATTCCTTGATTGGAAGAATCAATATAGTCAAAATTGCCATAAGTCCAAATTTGATATACAGATTTAATGCAATCTCAATCAAAATTCCATGGCATTCTTTTTAAAAATTCAAATAAATATCCTTTATTAAAAAAAGGAATAATTTTAAGCACCAAGACTGTATGTTATTATATTGCATGTACAATAAGAGAAAGATGATTGCAATACTTGGTGTACAAGTACTTAACTCTGAAGTCATGAGTGTAAAAAACATGAAATACAAAGCAATACAATAATTACAATGCAGAAAATTTGCACTAATGAGCAAAAGGCAACAGTCAAAACAATTACTGTAGATGTCCTAGTATTGCTATAAATGCTTGCTTAGTGTTTTCTTTGTACTTTTAATACTTTAGAACATTACTTGAGCATATTTCTTGTAAATCTGCAGAAGTTACACTTACATTCCACTATGCACACTGTCTATTTAATGTTATAGTGAGAAAGCCATCCATAAAACCAAGCACAATGTGCTAGTGTTTCTGCTTCTACTTTTATAATATTGCAAAAAGCTAGTAAATGGTGAATCAGCTTGCCAGCACAATTTTTGTGTACCCAGAATGTCTAGAAACATGTCAGTTTTGTTAGCTCTAAGAGACTTTATTCATACAAAATGACCTGCGGCCTTTGACTTTTCTTGAACTACATCTGGCTCCACACTTGGCAAGACACACAGCACAGTGAGAAATCCCATGAGCCAGTGGGATTTTGACAAAACCGCAAAAACCAGAGGTCACTGGGTTGCACTGTCTACCCATCTTGAAAATGCCACCTTGTGATTATGGAGATTTAAAAATAATGAGTGCTGGGGAAAGCTGGAATAACTAGTTACATTCTTTGACAGTTAACCATAGAACACGCAAGTTAAAAAAATGTCCTTGTTAAAACTGAACTCTGTAACCCAATGCCATAAGTTTTTACATCTAAACATCACTTTTCATCTTTCCTATGCGCCCGAACCTCTCCAACTGAGTCACTCTTTGTTGCAAATGAATTAAGAAAAAACTTCCCCTAACTCTCAAAACATGACTTCTTTGAGATTCAGTGTGATCTAACATCCATAAACTCTTCAGTGTGTCAATCTTAGAGGTATTTTCTATACATGCACTTTATAGTGGTACAGTAATTGTTTGCAGAAGAGGGGAATCAGCTATACATTTGGAATTACATCCTACAAATGCAAATGTAATTTATTCTGGGAAAAACAGAAAATTTTAGAATAAAAACATACTTAAAATAATTAAATAGGCAAATATTCAATGTACACACACACATGCGCACGCGCACACACACACACACACACTGTCCTATCTCCAACCTCTAAAAAACTCTGCTTACAAGCATAATAGTTTGTGCGATGATATAAACTCATTTTGCAGGAAAACCTTTTTAAGTTACATTATGTTTATAGGATAAAAAATACCATTGCTTCATTTTACAAACCAATTAGACAGTTCCTTTTAACGCGCTCTGATGGGATCAAAGTGCCTCCCTTGCTGCTCAGCAGCCTGCGTATGTCCAGTGCTTATGCTAAGGTGCTTCTGCCTCTTGCCCTCCATCTTAAGTGAGTCTGCTGCCTCAGTCCTTTAACACTGAGCATAGCTCTTTTTATATACTAAGCAATTAATGGGAAATAAAATTTGTTTACAATTCATTTTATATTATTTATATTTAGTGCAACCATTAGGTAAAACTAAAGGTCTCTGTTTTCACTGGTTGCATTTTAACAAGGTGTCTGCAGTATTTTGAAATGTTTTGCAGTTGCTTGGTTTTTTAAATTTCTTTTTCTTTCTTTTTTTAACAAATAACTTGTTAAAGTGTAAGAAATCTCAACTCTCTGACAGGTCCAGTAAAGGATCCAATAGTACTACTTTACAGGTTGGTATCTGGTGTTAAGTGCATAATACTTAGATAACAAAGCTGAAAACCCATGTGTTTATAAAAAAGACTTTCTGTAGGCTAAAAGCATTGATTTAAATTAATACAAACACACTTAGTAAATGTAATTTGAAACTGATAGCAAGGAATATATAAAATTAAGTGTATTAATTGTATACTGATCCTATTTCATATAGAAAGGATGCTGCCCACTTGTTTGTGTTCCTCATATTTAAGAGTTTTAATTCTTGTGTCTACACTGGCTGAAGTATGCTTCACCATTTAACACATTTTTATGATATAATGTGGCCATGCTATGTGGTACCAACTCCTAGTTCAATTTCATAGAAACAAGGATCTGCCCAACCTAAAGAGAGGAAATGACAGTACTCTTGTAATGGGGAAGGCTCTGCATTTCCTCCATGGAAATACCACACCTCAGCCACAGCAGCATCTACCAGGACCCATAAAATTGCATTTTACAGAATGTTTCAGTTCCATAGTGAAGAACCAAAGAATTGTTTTTATGCTGCTCAAAAACTCAATAAGCCTTCAAAGAAACAAGACAACTGTTTATCCTTGAAAATCCTCACTGGCCAAGCATTTCCTCACTCCACTGTATGACAGACAACTTGGGTTGCAAACCAGTGGGGCCTTTTCCTACCCATGGTGTTGCTTATACAGACACACATTTGGTTGCAGTAGTAAGGAACTATTTTAAATTGACATTCAAGTGAGCAGTAACATTAACCTCAGAACATCCTCAAGTCATGATCTATTTGTTTTCCCATTTTATATATATTGCAATCAAGACCAGATAGGTAAATTTAAAATTCCATAGCATTCTTAACAGAACTGGAGAAAACAATCACAAAATTTATATGGAACCAGAAGAGAACCATAATCTAATTGCAAAAACAATCCTGGGTATTAAAGTAAAGAAGGAGGTTTAACATCCCAGAATTGAAGTCATACTACAGAGCTACAGTGATAAAAACAGCATGGTACTGGCATGAAATAAGACATGAGGGTCAATGGAACATAATAGAGCATGCATTAAAAAAACAGGCACATTCTGCTATTTGATCTTTGACAAAGATACCAAAAACATACACTGCAGGAAAGACAGTCTTTTAAAGAAATGACACAGGCAAGAAAATTTTGAGCAGTCCCCAATTCCACAAGAAATAGTACCAAGAATCAACAAATGATATTTTATCAAATTCAAAAGGTTCAGTACTACAAAACAAACAATCAACAAAGTGAAGAGACAACATGCAAAATGGGGAAAACCATCTGCCATCTATAATTTGGACATAATATTAATAATCTAAGTAAATTAAAAATATTAGACTCACCCAAAAAAGTGGCTAATCAAAAATAAAGCACCTGAAATGAGTACATAATTCTCAGAAGGACAAAAAATATGGAATTTATAATTCTTAGAATTAATAACAAATTTTAGCAGTGTAGGAGGATACAAAACCATCACACAAAAATCACTAGCATTTGTGTGTACCAAAAATGAACTCAATAAGAAAGAAATTATGAAAGCAATATCATCTACAATAGCATAAATAAAGAAACATCAAGGAATTAACCTAACTAAGGAAGTGAAAGACCTCTACAGAGAAAACTACAGTACTCTGGAAAGTGAGAGTAAGGAGGACATCAGAACATGGAAAGATATCCCCTACTCTTGCATAGGGAGAACCAATATTGTCAAAATGGCCATCCACCATAACTGATGTATAGTTTCAATGCAAACACAATCAAAATGCTAAGAGCATTACTCACAGAACTAAAAAAAATTTCTAAACTTTATATGGAACCAGAGGAGATGAAGAATAGCAAAAGCTATCCTGGGAAACAAGAGCAAAGCAAAAGACATTCATATCTGACCTCAAGTTATACTACAAAGCAACAGTAATTTTTAAAAATTGAGCATGGTATTGGCAAAGAAACAGATGTGTGGATCAATGGAACAGAATAGGGGATGCAGAAATATCTGCAGATGCATTCAGCTATTTGATCTTTACCCAAGGAGCCAAAAGCGTATGCTGAAAGAAAGATAGCTTATTCAACAAATGGTGCTGGTAAAACTGGCTATCTATATGCAGAAAATTGAGGCTGAACAAATATCTCTTAGCATCTACTAAACTAAAATCAAAATGCATCAAAGATATAAACATTAAAAAAGAAAAAATCAACCCACTGAAGTTATAATAGGTAAAACTCTTGAAGTCATAAGTGTAAGCAAGGACTTTCTGAACAGAAAGCCAATTGCACAATAAATAATAGTAAGATTCAACAAATGGGATTATATCAAACTAAAAACCTTCTACACAAACGAAACAACAGAGGGAAGAGACAAACTACAGAATGGGAAAAAATTGTGTGAGCCAACCTGCACTGAGGAGTAATATCCAGAATATAAAGAACCGAAAAGAATTAGACCACCTAAAATAAAAATATCCAATAAAAAACTTGGCGAGTGAAATGAATAGACACTTTTCAGAACAAGAAGCACAAATAGTCAATAAATATGTGAAAAAATATTCAACATCTCTGGCCATTAGACAAATGCAAATTAAAAAAACACTACTATTTCATCTTAAGCCAGAAAAAATGGCAAAAATCAAATAACAAATGCTGGTGTGGCTGCAGTGCAAATGAAATCTTTCTACTTGCTTGTGGGAATGTAAATTAGTTTAACCATTATGGAAATCAGTATGGAGATTTCTCAAAGAACTAAAATTAGAAATTCTATTTGACCTAGGTATTCCCCTTCTAGGTATTCCCCCAAAAGTGTTAAACACATCATATTATAGTGATACATATATACCAATATTTATAGCAGCACAATTCATAACAGCTAAATCCTGGAGGCAGCCTATATATCCACAGATGAATGGATAAAAAATGTTGTATGTATATATAATGGAATACTACACAGCTCTAAAGAAGGATAGATTTGAGACATATATAGGAAAATGGATACACTTGCAAAATATAATGTTAAATAAAATAAATCAGGCACACAAGATTAAACACCATACTGAACCTCTCATTTCAGTAAGGTAAAGGGTAAATAAAGAGTAAATAAAGGATTCATACAAGGAAACATGAAAATAGACCTTTTGCAAATGGAGGGATTCCAAAAGACAGAAGGAAAGGGGATAGGGGATGTTGAAGGGAAAGTATAATGGACTTTTGACTTATGAACTCATTTCATTCATGAGGACTGGTTATAACTCAAGTTGGTTTTAAGTTGATACTATTTTTCCTATTGGAAATAATAGAAATATCTGTAATGCATTCTGAGCCTTCCAAAGCACCTTAACCAATCTTTTCATAATAAAAAGGGTTGTATAATATACGTAATTGACCATAAACACCAATGATTTTCCTAGTGTGTTCACTAAAAATTTATAAAATGTACCTAGTTTACCAGAAACAACAATTTTGTACCATACTCACCATTCAAGTTGATACCTTTGGCTTTCAGGAAGGGAAGGTGAAATGGAAGGTGGATATTGTTTGGATGGAGAGTCGTCTTCTTATAAGAACATCAGGAATTTGTCTCTCTGGTATTCTTTTTCTCCTTGAGAGAGTCTGTGGTCTGCTAGGGGCTGCTTCTGGCTCACTAGGTCTCAAACTTTTCAGAACTAAAAATTGGTCTAAGATTGTCTATTTCTGTATTTTCTTTAACACTGTTCTGCAGTATGACATAACATTGTCATTAAGTGAGTGCAATGATTGACTTTTTCCTCTGTCTGGGTGGGTCTTCACTACAAATGTTTGTAGCACTGTTCACTTTTTCAGGATTTCCTTTATTTCAGAAGAATAACTTTGCTGCACTGATTGCTGATACTTCTCCTCTTCAGAAAGCTCCTCAGCTGCCATTCTCTGTTCCTCAGCCAGAAGTTGCTGAAGTTCCACTGTAGAGAATTCCTCTGAATGTTCCTCCACAAATTCCTCAACATCACCTGCACCTCAACGTCTACCTGCAAGACTTTGGAATCTGCTATAGTAAGAATTTCATCAACCACAGGGTCAATTGAAGGCTCAGGCTCCTCTACACAGCCTTCAAAATCTCTCTCCTGTGTAATTTTGGGCCACACTTTCTTCCACAAAGATCTCAGTGTCCTTAGAGAGACATTGGCCCAGGATTTCTCAATTCACCCCATACACAAAAAGATGTAATGTTCCTTCCAGAATTCTTTAAAGGTTAAATCTGTATCTGAGACCATCTGGAAACACTTCGGGAACACTTCCTCGGTATATAGCTTCTTAAATTTAGATATAACCTGCTGGTCCATAGGATGCAGTAGAGGAGTTGTATTAGGTGGGTGGAACTAGACTGAGAACCATGGAATTTTTAGCCAATTGTACTTACAAATATCATGGGTGAGCAGGAGCATTGTCCATGTTGAGGAAAGTTTTGAGTGTTAAACATTTGTCTTCTAGATATTTCTTAACATTAGGACAGAAAACCTCACTGATCAACTCAAGAAAAATAATTCTTGTTACCCAGGCTTTTGTGTTAGATCCCCACACAACCCCTAGCCTATTCGTGACTTTATGTTTTCTGAACACTCTAGGGGTCTCAGAGTGATAAACCAAGAGAGGCTTTATAATGAAGTTACCAACTGCATTGGCACATAGCAGTAAGTTTAGCCTATCCTCCACAGGCTTGTGGCCTGTCATTTTCTTCTCTTTCTGTGTAATGTTTTCTGGTCATTTTCTTCCAGAAAAGGCAAATTTCATCAAAGTTGAAAACTCGATGACAGCAAAAGCCATTTCTCTGTGTCATCATTTTGAAGTGGTGTATGGAATTTTCAGCAGCCCTTTTATCAGCACTGGCTGCTTCTCCATACCTAGTTACACTATAAACCTCAGTTCTCACTTTAAAATTGGGAAACCACCCATTA
Organism: Heterocephalus glaber; assembly: GCF_053883595.1. NCBI lineage: Eukaryota > Metazoa > Chordata > Mammalia > Rodentia > Bathyergidae > Heterocephalus > Heterocephalus glaber. The sequence goes on along the minus strand of NW_028258473.1, from coordinate 3,805,565 downwards.
CTGGAACAAAATATTTCATCATTATCACTCATTGCCAGATTATCCTTTATGAGAGCTGGACTTATAGCCCTAGCTTTTTCACAAATTATAGACTCAGGCTATAATCTGCCATCTGCCTTTTGCTTATCCACACTAATAATAACATTTCTACCTTGTCTAACACTGTTGACCATGACTTACTAATTTGAGTACCACTTTAGCAACACTAGCTTGCTTATACAAATCTTTTCTCTGTAAGATTGTCAAGAAGGTGGATTTTGACATGCTGTACCTAGTAGCGAGATTAGGCACACAAGTGCCACTCTCATATCTCTCCACAATTTCCTTCTTGCTTTCAATTGTGATTGCTTTCTTTACTTCCTTTTATTTCCTTAATTAATTTTCTGGCTTTTTGGGGGGCCATTTTAATAGCAGTAATCATAGCAATTATATAAATCATTGACTGAAATCATATCCACAAACATGCATCTGGGCTCAGCCTGACATGTCCACTTACATGCGCTTTTCTTGAATTGCAAGACTTTGTTTACAACCGCACAAGTAGCCAGCATTTTAGTCATACTTCAAGACTTTGGTTGTAAGTTTAAACTAAAATTCTGATTGTAATCCAAGTAACTCATTTGTGAGGCCAATCATAGCTCAAAGGTCCATTATAAAAAAAATTAAGATGTATCATATACATATACCAAATAGCCACAATGAATGTTAACATTCTATGGTGTAAGCATTAAATAAAAAATAATAATAAGGAAAGGGGATCTAGACACAGAAGGTGGGAGATGGGTTTAAAGGAAGGGAATAAAAAAGAAATAATAGGTGTTATGTACATGTACCTACTTCTGAATATGAAAGTAAACTTCATATCTTGAAAATATGTACTACAAATAAAATGTAAAATACAAAATTAAGTTTATATGAAAGCAGAATAGGAAAAGCAATATCAGGCACCAAGAACAAAGCAAGAGACATCCGAATCCTGGTCTTCTAGTTATATTATAAAACGACAGTGATTTTTAAAAAGCATGGTGCCGACACCAAAGCAGATATGCATGTCAGTGGCAATCTAATCTTTTACAAAAGGGGTAAAAATATGTGCTGGAAAATGATAGCTATTTAAACAAATGTTGATCAAAAATGGAGTATTCACATACAGTAGATTGAATCTAGATCCATATATCTCAGTGTGTACTAAAAATCAAAATGGACCACAAAACTAAATAGAGAAACACTGAATCTATCGAAAGATAAATTAGGCCTGGGGATTCAGCTCAGTGATTCTGCCACCTTCCTGGAAACCAAAAGGTCTTGAGTTAGATCCCCGGTACAAAAAACCAAAAAATGATAAATTAGGTAAAATTTCTTGAAGACATAGGCATAGTGAGAATTTTATGAACAGAAACCTATGGCAGTAGAAATTGCATTACTAATCAACAAATGAGATTATATAAAATTAAATAGCTTGTGCACAACAAAGGAAAAACCTACCACAGTCAATGAACAATCTAACAAATTGGAAAAAATATTGCCAGCTACCCCTGGAACAGAGGATTAATATCTACAATATATAAAAACTATGAAAATATTTGGAGCCCTCAAATAAAAAACCCAATTAAAACATAGACAACTGAAATAAACAGACACTTCACAGAAACATTGTAAATGGCCAATAAATGGATAAAAAAATGCCTAGCATCTTTGATCATTAGAAAAATGCAAATTGAAACAACACTAAAATTGCATTTTACTACAGAAAAATAGCTATAATCATTAACTCAAAGAAAAAACAAATACTGGTGTGGTTGTGAGGGGAAATGTATTTTTCTCCATTGTTGGTGGGAATGTAAACTAGTACTACCCCTATGAAAATTTGTTTGGAGACTCTTCAAAAAAACTAAATACAGAAATTACATCTGACCCACTTATATCTCATCTGGGTATCTTTCTGAAATAGTTAAAGACATCCTACTACAGTGATATATGAATACCCATGTTTGTAACAGTACAAATTACAATAGCCAAGTCTTGGTAATGAGCTATATGCACATTAACAGATGAATGGCTATAAATTAGTAACAACACATATATACACAATGCAATACCATTTGCCTATGAAAAGAATGAATTTGAATCATTGGTAGGAAAATAGTTGTGCATTAAGCCCATAATTTTAAGTGAAATAAATTAGACACAGAAGGTTAAATACTACATAGTTTCTATGATGTGATAGTTAATTACTTTTTTTTTTTTTTGTACGGGGATCAAACTTGGGACCTTGTGTTTGCAAGGCAGGCAGCAGAACCACTGAGCTAAATTCCTGGCCCATATGATGTGATAGTTAATTGTGATGTCAGCTCAAATAAGAAACACCTAGCTGATTGGTTTGTCATAGTTCTGGGTATATCTGGATGATGGACTTACTGATATGGGAAGACCCATGCTGAGTGTGGATAGCTTCAGTTTCTTCATCTACAAACTGGCATAAATAATAGTACCTACTTCATAAGATTGTTGTGGAAATTAAAAGAGGTAATTTTTATAAAATGTCTAGCATTGTTTCTGAAATATAGTAATCAAATATATGTTAACTATTATGCTTATTATTACAAATTTCAAAGGAGTGTGTCATATTAGAGTTTGTGGAAATACAAAGACTATGCCACTTTTCTCAAGGAAGGTTGGCAAGAGGATGCTTTTTATTTATAATATCAGATTTCATAGGTTAAACATAACAACCAGACTTATTAAAGGAGGATAAAGGCCCCAAAACAGCTACATACAATGGAAAACTACAAAATTTACAAGTTTTTATGTCTTGTTCCAAAAGCACATAACCATATAAACAAGACTTGGGTTTTTTTAAAAGGCCATTGGTTGAGTCTAATTACCCTGTTGCAAAGGTAGCTACTGTTATGGCTTAGATATACAATGTTCTCCCAAGGGCTCATATGTTCAGAGATAGAAATTTTGGAGGGTGATTTTTATCATGGAGCACTATACTCATTAGTGGACTCATCCATGGATAAGTTCATCAGCTAAATGTGCTGTTTGGAGGTGGAGCCTGGTTGGAGGTGAATCACTGAGGATGTGACCTGTAAAATGTGTTCTCATCCCTGGTGCCTCCTTCAGCCCCTGCTTCCTGACTGACATGAGTAGAACACCTTTTCTTGTGCCATACCCTTATGTCATGCTGTTTCTGCCTTGGAGCCAGTTGAACATAGAATGAAAATGTGAGCCAAAATTAACTTCTCCACTAAAATGCGGATGTTATATGCATTATGTTTCAGCAATACAAAAGTGTTTAGACATATTTTGGTCATGAGTGTGTAGAACCTTTTGAAAGTGTTTCAGAGGAACACTTTGGAAAGGTTTGGAGATGTCATCTAGAGAAGACCTAGGATGTGGTAAACAGAACTTGATGGAAAATTCTGGACAAAGCGTAGGTCAAAATGGTGATAGAAATGCAGACAGTAAAAGTCAGACCCTGAAGACTTCACCTTGAAACAAGGACTCCATGGCATTTGAACTGTAGGCCATATGTATAATACTCTGTCACTAAATCTGTCTACATTATTTTCATGTCCTGAGACTTAGCAGGGGACTGAGATTAAGTGCAGCAGATTAATTACTCTGGCAGAAGAAAATTTTTTAATTCTTTTATTGGTACATTTTAGGTATACAACAAAATTATATTTCTCATTGGGAACTTGTACCTTTACATAATGCATCTTGGTTCTTATTTTTTTCCCATTCGTAGCCCTCCCTTCACCCCCTCCAACCTTCCCTATTTACAAAGACTTTATTTCCATTTTTTCCATTTCTTATCATTTTTCCTTTCCCTTCTTTCCTTTCCCCTGCCCCTCCCACTACCCCTACCCCTTTGGACCTTTTCTTCCAATTTTGCATTGTCGATTATTCATTCTAATCATCGCTACATTTTAGGTATACAATATAATGACATTCATCATTGGAAATTTGCACCTTTACATAATCTCTCTTGGTTCTTATTTTTCACCCTTGCCCAGCCCTCCCTTTAACCCCTTCATTCCTCCCTATTTACAAAGATTTTTTTTCCTATTTTTCCATTTTCTCATATTAATCCCATTCTCTTCTATCCTTTCCCCTAGCCCTCCCACTTCCTTCCCCTTTGCCCCTTTTCTTCCTATTTCACATTACCTATTATACATTTAGTCCTTATTTACACTTTCAGTTTCTCACACCAGAGAAACTATTTGGTATTTATACATGTATGTCCTATTTATTTCACTTAAGAGTATCGCCTTAATGTGCATCCATTTAGCTATAAATGTCTCTAATTTCTCATCTTTATGGCTGAGTAGTACTCCATTTTATAAAAAAACCCCCACATTTTCTTCATCCAGTCTCCAGTTGATGGATATTTGGGCTATTTTCAAGTTTTAGCTATCACAAACTGTGCTGCTATGAACATGGGTACAAATACATCACTGTGGTATGATTCTTTTAATTCTCTGGGGAAGATCCCCAGCAGTGGAATAGCGGGGTCAAGTGAGACTTCCAGACCTAGTTCTTTGAGGTATCTCCATACTGATCTCCACAGTGGTTGCACCAGTCTACACTCCCACCAGCAGTAGAGTAGGGTTCCTCTTTCCCCACAGCCCCACCAGCATTTGTTATTGGTTGATTTCATGATAGCAACCATTATTTCTGGTGTGAGGTGGAAGCTCAGCTTTGTTTTCATTTGCATCTCTCGATTCACCAGTGATGTTGAACATTTTTTCATGTATTTATTTGCTCTTTCTATTTCCTTGTCTGAGAATGTCTTCATTTCAGATGCCCATTTGTGGACGGTGTCTTTAAATTTGGGAGGTCTGATCTTTCTAAGTTCTTTATAGATTCAAGATAGTAGACATTTGTCTGAGGAAAAGCAGGTGAAGATTTTTTCCCACATTGTGTGTTGTCTCTTCACACTGCTGGTGGTTTCTCTTGCTGTGCAGAAGCTTTTTAATAAGAAGAGATCCCACTTGTTGATTGTTTGTGCTAGTTCTCGGGCAACTGAGGTTTTGTTCATAAAATCTTTTCCTACACCAATGTCTTCAAGAGTTCTACCTAACCTCTGTTCCAACTGGTTCAGTGTTTCTATTTTAATGTTTAGATCTTTAATCCATTTTGATTTTAGTTTAGTGCATGGAGAGAGATATAGGTCTAGTTTTAATTTTTGGCATGTTGAAACCCAGTTTTTCCAGCACCATTTATTAAAGATGCTATCTTTTCTCCAGTGAGGGTGTTTGGCTCCTTTATCAAAGATGAGATGGCTGAGTGTGTCTGGCATTGTTTCTGCATCTTCTAATCTGTTCCACTGTTCCTCAGGTCTGTTTCTTTGCCAGTACCATGCTGTTTTTATCACAGTAGGTTTGTAGTATGTTTTCAGGTTGGGGATTGTGATACCCCCTGGCAGAAGAAATTTTAAAGCAACCAAAGGATTAGTCTGTAGTGTGAGTGCTGCTAGCTGGTTTTAGTGAAATCTACAGTGAAAATCAGGAGTAAAAGGAAACTGTAAAAAGTTTGCAGTATCATCAGAAAGGAAGTGCCTGCAAACTTGGAGTCATAAAGAGGATGGTTTCGGAAAATATTAACATTAAAAAGAAACTCAAGTACTTTGCATCATCAGAACTATAGGAAAGATAGGGTGAAGCATCCCAGGAATCAGTAAGATTACACCATTCCCTGGCTAAATTGTGCAAAACTATGAAGATTTTATTTGAGAAAAGAGCCCCTCATTCCCTTACTTGAGAAGGTCTACCTAAGAATTAATTCCCTGGAATTCATTTCACATTGCTCAGCTATCCAAGCACTCAGAGCCCTCTGCATGTATGATCTAAGGGAGCTTGGCTAACACTCAAGTTAACAGTGAACCTTGGAGTCATCTCCAGGGTGCTCAGTCTACAGTCATGCATAATGCAAGAATTGTTAGGTCAGGGAAGCTTCCATGTAGCATTCAAAAGTGGGGCTGGAAAGACAGCAGTGTGCCCCTGAAAGGGAAGTGAGTGAAGCTATGAGAGTGAAGCTGAAAATGTAGTGGAGAATCAAGAAATTTGGAGATGCCAAGAACATGAAATATGTCCTGAAGAAGGTCACAGGCAATGAGCAGAGCTATCCAAAGTTAGAGACCATGAGGGTTGCAACTAGCAAAGCTGTAGGGACAGGGCTGACCAAACCCTTCGGAGCTCACAACTTATCACAGCTTGCCTCAGGTTCTGTACACCAATCTACAAAATGTAATAGTTTCCTTGCTGAGTTTCAGTCTTGCGTTGGTCCAGTTTCTTTCTATTCCCTCATTCATTCCTTTTGGAATGTAAACCTCCTTCCTAGTTTTGCTACTTCCACTATTCTACTTCTATAATCTGCTTTTCTCACAGAAGCCAGAATAATTTATTAGCTAATGAATATCATTTCATATTTTTTTTCCATTAAAAACCTAATATAACAAAATTTTATGTTGGAAGTATTTAAATTTCTTTTGGATTTTAAAAGGTCTCACACATAATAGTTTGCCTTGATTCTCACAGGAGACTTTAGGTTGGACCTTTTAGCAATGCTGGGCTGCTAAAATTTTTATAATCCTTAGAGATAAACTAAACGCATTTTGAATAATAAAATGAACAAAAGTCTTCGAGGCCAGAAGTGTTATGATTTAGATCTAAAATATTCTCCCTAATTTTTATGTGTGTAGAAGGTGATTGAATCATGGGGACATTATACTTATCAGGAAACTCACCCATTGATGACCTTAGTAGATGAATGTGCTATTGAGAGATGAGGCCTAGTAGGAGGTTAGTCACTTAGGGCATGATTTGGAAGGGTATATACTTGTCATTAGCTACTCCCTTTAGTCTTTGTATCTTGGCTGTCATGGCTGAGCACTTTTTTGTCATGCTGTTCTGCCATCCTGTTTCTGCATTTGAGCCAGCTGACCACAATAAACCTATCTCTTAAATTGTGAGTTTTGAGTATTTTTTCCCCAGGTACAAGAAAGTGACTAAGTCACCTACTCAACGTTTCCCTCAAAAAAATTCATAGTAGGAGTTATAACCATGATGGAATCACTATTATCATTCTGCTGTTAAAATGCTAGAGGGTTCAGACTGAGGATAATGATCTTTTTTTGCATATCTAGATCAAGAAGAACCAAAGCTTGCTACTGGAATGAAATTGATCAATGGTTGTGAGCTTTTCTTTTTTAGACAATGGTAAAATGTGTCTGTCCTTTCTCCAAATAGCACGAGTTTGGTTTGCAGTAGAATACATAGTTTCTTGCATCACTCTTCTAGTCCTATCTGAAGGTTTCTTGCTTAATCTGGAAGGGTATTATCAGTTATAAATACATTCATAGATCAGCTAGAAGGTACAAATTTCCCAAATCCACAACTTATAAATGAAATATGAAAGAACTGTGGTCAATAAGAATGGAAAGAAGAAAAATTAAAGAGAAAATATTTTGAAGTCCTAGAAAGAACAAGGGAAAATGATTACTGACTTGACGATATTTGACAGAATGACAGGCAACTTACCATCCTTACAACCTGACTAACTCATCACTGTAAAACTGTAAGCAAAAATTGACCCCTGTATACCAATAAGAACATTGATAATTCATATATTAGATGCAGGGGTCCTTAACCCTACATGAATTTTGATGGAAAATACATTTTTTAAAATTTTGTTTCTATTAGTACATGTGTGCAGCATACGATGTTTACATTTTTTGTGGGGAGTAAGTACATGTAAATATGACATCTTAATCCTTTTTTAATTCCCTTTCCCTCTTCTCTGTCCTCAACCTCTCCATTTCTTGGTCCATTTTACTTTTGTAAAACATGTATCTCCTATTTCTCATTATCTATCTTTTATTCTGCTTTTTATTTTTATTTTGAGTTTCTCATATAAGAGAAACCATAGAATATTGAAAGTTATGTATCTGATTTATTTCACTTAATATCATCATCTTGAGATGCATCCGTTTTTCTATAATTGATTTAATTATTCTACTTTGTGGCAGAATATTGTATATAAATACCACATTTTGTTTATCCATTTATCTGTTTGTGGACAAATAGACTGCTTCTGAGATTTAATTATTGTGAATTGTGCTGTTATATACATGGCAAGCATATATCACTGTAATATGAAATCTTTAACTTTTTCAAGAAGATACCTAAAAAAGGAATAGCTATATTGAATAAAATACCTAATTTAGCTCTTTGTGGAGTCCCCACACTGATTTCCATAGTGATTGTACTAGATTACACTTCAAAAACAATATAGAAGTTTTTCTTTTTCCCCACAGAATCACCAGCATTTATTATTATTTTATTTTTTGATGATAACCATTCTTTCTAGAAGTGGAGGGAATCGCAATGTGATTTCAATTTACAGTTCTCTAATAGGCAGCAATGTTGTATATTTTATATGTGTTTATTGGCCATTTCTACTTCTTCTGAGATATCTCTTTTTATTTCAGTTGACTATTTTTTGATTGAGTATTTTATTTGGGGGGGGGTCTTAATTTTCTTGAGTTCTTTATATATTCTAGATATTAGCCTTCTGCCTGAGAAATAGCTGGGAAATATATTTTTCCATTCTGTTTCCCTTTTACTCTGTTGGATTTTTTTTTTCAGTGTGCAGAGGTCTTTAATTTGATATAATCTCATTTGTTGATTCTAGATCTTATTTTTTATGCATTTGAGATTTGTTTAGAAAGTCCTTGACTGTGAATTTTTCTTCAAGAGTTTTACCTATTTTATCTTTCAGCAGAATATGTGCTTCTGTTTTAACATTTAGATCTTTAATCCATTTTGATTTTGGTTTAGTAAGTGGTAAGAGATATGCATCTAGATTCAGTCTTTGGATATGGATAGCCAGTTTTCCTAGGATAATTTGTTGAACAGGGTATCTTTCCTCCAGTGTATGTTTTTAGCCCCTTTGTCAAAGATAAGATGACTGAATGTGCCTGGTTTTTTTTCTCTGTCCTCTATTCTATCCCATTTATCCACACTTCTGTTTTTGTGCCAGTGTCGTGCTGTTTTTATCACTAGCTTTGTAATATAATTTGAAATCTGAGATTGCGAGGGAAAACACATCTTTATTTGCTCTAGTCTGTGGCTAAAATTTCAGACAAGTTAGAATAGTAATTACAACACATGACTTTGTCACAAACATAAACCATAGAAAATTTTATAAACATTATAATTTTTGGAGAATTTTCCATATTGTGTATACTCATCCTTACTTTAAAATTATAAAGTTATTGCACCTGCCACCAGTTCTAGTTTTTAATTTGTTAAACAAAAACTCATATATTATGTCATTTTTTGCATTTAAATATAATTAGTATTTTGTAAAGCTAATACTTTATCCTATGCTTTTAGTGCAAATGTTATCCTAAAAAGAATCAAGAGGGATTCAAATTAAAAAACATGTTATGATTACCCAGACTAGAAGTTTGGATTAAATAATTTCTATTTTCCTCCAAATTTAAGATTTTAGAATGGCTGCCAGGAAAAAAACAGTTTTGGAAGTAAAAAAATATGTTAACATTGGATCTTCTCATTGCTGTCATTTTATTTCAAGAGACTTGAGACAGCTTTTCAGGAAAGAAAAGAATCATATGGAGTTTGAGGACAGTGCAAATGAAGTCTACATTCTTCCTTGATTGTGATGAAATCTGCAGAGGCATTATTTACAGGGCTTTTAAATGACAGCTTATTCTAAATCAATATGCAGCAAAAGTTGAGCATTTCTTTTAAAAACTCTTACTGAAATATTAAATAATATATTTGAATGAAGAAAGGTAGCAGCCAAGTAGAATTGAAAGTGGAACTAGGTTGATGGTTAGCTGATGGAACCTGAGCAATTGTAACATTGACACTAAGAGCTACAGTGTTTCATACATTAAAACATCTAACATTTACAGCAAAACTACAAGAAGTAGGGAAGTCACATTTTACCCCTACTTCACTTTTTAGTCTGAAGAAACTGATATTTCAGTTAAATAACTTAGCAAAGATCAAATAAGTGGTAAGCATTTGAATTAGTAAACTCAGGCCTGGATAACTATAGAGCCAACACTAGGAACCACAGTATTATGTTATTTGTCAAGATTTAAAATTTAATTTTAAACTGTAAATTCAGTTGTACAGTTTTTACTGCCTGCTCACCACTTAGCAAGTCAAAACTGCTATAAAATGATAACAATAAGTGTGACATGGTGGCACACCCCCATAATTCCAGCTACACAGGAGGCTAAAGTAGGAGGACTGCAAGTTCATGGCCAGTTTGAACAACTTAGAGGGAACTTGACTCAAAATTTTTTACAAAGGGATAAGATGTAGCTCCTCGATGGAGCCTTGGATCTAAATTATAGTATGATAAAACTATGTTAACAATAACACCAAACTTGAAAAAAGTGTTATGAGGAATAGACATGGTATGTGTAGAGTGCAGAGCTTATAAACATTACAGTAACTTAGGTTTTCCTAAAATGTCTGTGTGTGTGTGTGCGAGAATATTAAATGACATTATATCTAAACTACCTATTTCTCAATATGTTCAAAGAGTGAGATCCACTAGGTCAGAAATTACTATTTTTAATTGAATATTGTGTCCCTGGAATATGTATTGGCACATAAGTAGGAATATACGCATATATGTATATATATATATAATATATATATATATAGAGAGAGAGAGAGAGAGAGAGACAGAGAGAGAGAGTGAGAGAGAGAGAGAGAGATTTGAATGAAGTAAAAGATGAATGCATGTACTATTTTTTTTTTTTTTTGGTAGCGGGGATTGAACTCGGGTCCTGGCGCTTGCACAGCAGGCGGCGAAACCACTGAGCTAAATCCTCGGCCCTGCATGTACTATTTTATATAAGTATATTTTTACAATATTACTTTGTTATGGTATGAATGATCATATAAATATCAAATACAAATATTGTTTTCTGAATTAAAAAGAGATAGAAGAAAACAGGTATAGGGAGATGGAAAGAAAATAAAAGCAAACTGAAGAGTTATGAAAATATCAATATCCTTGAGAAAGTTAACAAGATCCCTCATTACTACCCTTCAAAACATATTTTGAATTAAATCATTTTTCACTACCTACACCAGCTTAGGTCAAACTTCCATCCTATGTGTACACATCTGCAATATAACTTCCTCCCTGATCTCTCTGGTTTCACTATTATCCTTCTATGGTGTTGTCTTCAAGGAAGCCAGAAGGCATAATATTTTATAGACAATGAAAATTGTGACATATTCATCTTCCTTCAAAAAACCTAATATCACTATATTTAAAATAAAATCTCAACATTTTACCATGGCACACAAGACTCTCCATGATCTAGGCAATGCCTATGCTTTAGATTCTGTCTCTTACAATACTTCTGTTAACCACATCCCATTTACATAGGCCTTCTTAAGAATCCTAAATTTTCAGTTCATTTTTCTCTCAGAACCTTTATGCTTGCTCCTTATTCTACGTAAAATATCTGGCTTACTTCCTCATTTCATTCAGCTATCTACTGAAATGCCATCTCTTCAAAGAAGACTTCTATCATATTATTAGAAGTATGAAATGATTTTTGTCACACTTTTCCCATTTACCCTGCTTTATTTTCTAAATACTACCACAGATGCTGTTTCTGATTTATGTATACACCTAATGTGTCTCCACAAGAAGATGGAAACTCCATGAGAACCTTGGTTAAAAGTGGAAGTTCTTACGCTGCCTGCCTCAAAAGTGCAAGGTCCTGAGTCCGATCCCTGGTACCAAAGAAAAAAAAGTGCAAGTTCTAATACTACACTCTGGGTTTGAATCTTGACTTTATCACTACAAATTTATATTCTTGAGAACATTACTTAACCTTTTTCTCAGTTTGCTCATCTGTAAAATTGGAATAAGGAAGATAATTATTTCAGAAATGTATAAAAACAAAAATAAATAAGATAATACTATGCAAAGAAGCCAAAGGAATATCTGCATAAATTTAGTGCTATATGAGTGTTATCAATAGTTAATATTCTCTGTCTCACAACATGGAACAGCTCCTGAAATATAGGTGTTGAAGGGATATTTGTAGAATGATGATGTGTATAAATTGTGGACCTGACTTTCAGAGAAATTGTAAGAACAAGTTAAGTGGCAACTTTGAGGAGAATAGAGAGGTTGGTACTACTGTCTGTTATCTTCCAGCATGTGTAAAGCAAGACAATTAACAGGGAGAATGAGGAAATCACTAAAAGGGAGAGGAAGAGGCATCATATATTCCTCAAATTTGTGGGAGTTTCTATGTTTGGGACAGGCATAATCAAAAGAGACAGGTAGAGATACCCATGGGAGTGTGTGCGTGTGTGTGCTGAAAAAGAGAGACAGTAAATTAGGAAAAAGTGACATACACAAACAGTGGTGAAATACTTTTCAGTTGATCTACTCAGCTATTAAATATACAATCTTCTCTTTAATTTTGTAAATATAATATCAAGGAAAATGAAGATATGGCCAGTTTGGAAATGGAATTTTATTCTCAAGTGTATGTGACATTCAATGAGTTCCTACCAATATGGCAATTGTCCTGGAATTCCAGATGAAAGCCAACATATTTTCCTGAACACCTGGTGTGATAGTTAACTAATGTGGTCTGTTTTAGTAAGAAATTCTCAACTGATTGGATTAGCATAATTCTAGCTGTGGTTAAATGGATTTACTGAAGATAGACCTACCATGAATGTAAGTGGCATAAACCTATAGGCTTGTAACTTGACTAAAATAAAAAAGAGAACAGAAAAGGAGGTCTCATTTTGATTTCTTCAATGGAACTGCAATCTTCACTATCTCTTTGGGACGTCAATCTCCAGCCTTCCAGCACAGACACTTCAAACTCTCAGCTGAGACTCTTCAACCTCCCAGCTGAGACTCTTCAGGCTCCCAGCTCAGACTTTTCAGCTTTCCAAGGTAGAGTGTTCAGCTACCAATGGGACTCTGCAATGAGCTCCATATCTTCCACTTTTGACTGTATTTCTCAGTTCTCCAGCATGCAGGTAGCCCTTTTGCATCCTTCTACACCTGACCACAAGCAGCCATTGTAAGCTACTTTATAAATCATATATATATATATATATATATAAACCATATATAATATATATGATACAGTATGATATTAAATCTATTAATCTCCCCTTCATCGATAACTTGAACAATTATCACTATATACAAAGCTCTTAAATAGAAACTGGAATGGGTGGGTTCAAGAAAATTTAAATCATAAGTGAACAAAACCCAAGATTCTTTCTTTAAGTATCAGAAGGATATCTGCCAATCCCTACCTACTCTAGACTCTCCCATAAGAGCCTAAGTAATGGTATTCATGTCACTTTGGAAAGGCTTTTAGCATTCAGCAAAGAAGTGAGGAGAAGAATAATATGTGACTTGGCTATACAACTTCTTGTTCATTCTAGAGAGAAGAGAATCAAGCCAGAGGATGAGCCAGCCAAAGGTTATATTTCTCATTGCTATGTACACTCCCTTTTTACCACAATTGGGGACAATGAGAAATGGGCTGAAAATTAAATTATTTCCAATTTTATGTTACCTCTCTGTCCAATCTTAGACTTTCACGGTCTTCTTGACTAATTTTCTTGACCCTAATGTGTGCTGATAAGGGAATTTTCATTTGTCTCTGAAAACTCAACATCGGAAAAACTTCCAACAAAAGGAAGAATAAAGTGACTGGAGAATCATTGTCTATTCCTATGTCTATGTCTTGTCTATGACAAGTGTATCAACCAGTAAGTTAAAGGAAAAAACCCAAATGTCAAAATGTGATTAATGGGTTTGAAGTAAATAAAGTCCATCAAGTTGCCACATGTAGACTCAGACTGAGCTGAAAGAGCCAATTTTCCAACTTCCTTCTTTTCCATGAAACTTTAGTGGATAAAAGGGAAAAAAGCAAAATCACAAATTCATCTCTTGACAAAATGCTGAACAAAGTCTTACCAGACCTCATTTATATAAATTGGACATAAAGCATCATCCCAAGGATATGGCAAATCAGGACAATTCATTCTTACAGACTCAGATCTTTAGAATTCTAAAGGACTTTGGAGAGCATATAATTCAGTTTCTTTATTTTACAGACATATTACTAGAGGCCCAGGAGACCTCATACAGCAAGCTAGTGGCAGAACTCTGTTTAAAATCCAAAGCTCCAAATGGCTTCTCCATTGTCTTATCTAAAGTACATGAGTCTCTGGGTTTTTAAGAAGATATCTCTCCTATTCTGGGGCAGGCTGGTGATTTGTGCTTCAAAGAATATGAGGATAGCTATGGACTTTCTCATTACTCCACTTCCAAAATTCACAAATGCAGTGTAAGAACAATTTTACAGACTTTATCAGAGCCTAAGAGACCTCAGGTTAAGAAACCTTGATTAGAGGCACACACAGATCCTTAACTTCTACATCCTGTATCTTTTCTTGTTTTCCGGTGGAAATCTTAAGAATACTACTACATCTTTGAGGTATTATATTCATTCCACCCCTGCCATGCACCCCACTCTTAGACCAAATGTAGATATTCCATTAAAAAACTTTATTAAGTAAATTATAAGTATTTATTATTATAAGTAATTATTATTAACTAAGAAATGAAAACAGAAGAACAAATGATGGGAACACTTGTATATATTTCCAAACTCAAATATCTGAATCTGGACAATATGCTTGATTTAATCTTCCTAGACACAACAGACTATATTCTGTTTCATCTTGGAGAAGCCCCAAAGCTATAAAAATTGCCATTAAACAATTACCATAACAGGTGCTAGTAATGTCTCCACTTCCTATTTCTTCTTTCAAAAAGTGAGCTCTTTCTGTATAGTTCTATGATGGCCTCTACAACTCAAACCCTTAGTCATGGGCTGGAGCCCTGGGTGATAAATGTTACCTTTAAACTGACATTTGAAAGTCATCATCTCCCAACACCCTTGAACCTACATGAACTTTTATTTTCTCCTCCAATACTGGCCTAGTTTGGATTTTAATGCCCAAATCCAAAGAATGACAATATTTTCAAGGTCTTGTAGGCCAAGAAAGTTCTGAAAGAGCTGTATTTCCAAGAGTCAGTATTCAAATGCCCTGCCAACTCCAATCTTTCCCTGACCTCTTTCTTCATGCCCTATTGTTAGTGCTAAAAACCCTAGTAACCAGATGAGTAACAAGCCCCATAGGGTTTCTTGAAAGGGTTAGCTCATCTCTGAATGAGATGAGTTAATAAATAGGAGACTATTCTCTGAGTTTCTCACCCTTACCCAATGCTCATTATCAGACCAAGTAAGACTGACACATACAACAGCCAAAGTGCACCTAAATGTTTTCTAGCTCAGGCTTTTTGCTTCATCGAATTAGGAAAGATTCTGATTTCTCATTCAGGTCATATTTTCTCCCTTTCTGGGTGTTGTGTTCCCAAAAATCTATCCTCAAGTCTGCATAATGCCTTAATTACACATCCACAGTGCTAGTACTAGTTTTTAGAAACTTTCTGTGAATTAGAAATGGTTCTCTTTGAATTTATCCCCATACCAGGACACATTGACCCAATTAATGTTCTCACCCAGACATCACTGTGCAGTGTACAATGTACGTGATTGTATGAGGCAGCCTTCTAGGTCCACTGATACTGATTGACATATATAATATGTGGTTATGCACTTGTGGGAACATTTGGAGGAGAACAATATGGTTTGGCCACATAGAAAAGAGCTGAGGCATTCTTTCCAGAAGTCTTTTTTTTTTATGTTTCTGTCTTAAATAAATGAAAGAAGGAAGAAAGGAAGGAAAAAAGCAAGAAAGGAAATACAAAAGAGTCTGTTAAGAAGTAAGAAGTTTGGCAGAGTCTGTGTCATGGACTAAGATGCACAAAGATGAGAAGCTAGATAGGGGAAAAGATGGAAGGACTTAACGAAGGTTGTGCTCTTACTGTGAACCAAGGATTTTGGTAGATGTTTCACAACTGCAATGTCACTGACACCTCACAATTAGACAAAATAACATCATATTTTTTTTTGGTACTGGGGATTGAACTCAGGACCTTGTACTTGAAAGACAGGCATGGCGCCACTGAGCTAAATCCCCTGCTCCAACATCTCAATATTTACTCTTATTTTCAACTATGAAATATATATAACATACAATTTATCATCTTAATTATTTTCACTGTGGTAAAAACACGTTTGTCCATCTTGTCCACTTTTAAGTGTACAACCCCAACCCGATGGCATTAATTACATTTACATTGTTCTGCAAAGATCTTCACCATCCAGCTCAAGTATTGTTTTTATTTTGCAAAACTTAAGCTCTTGTACCTACCAAACAATAGCCCTCCACCATCCCCTATCTCCTGGCAACCATTATTCTACTTTATCTTTAAGGATTTGACTATTCTAGATACTTCATATAAGTTGAATCATACTGTATTTGTCTGCTCATTGTGAGAAAAATAACTCGCAACCTGTTAGATGTTAGATGTACCAAATGTGTGACCTCACAACATAGAGGAATGAAGTTGTGAACCAAAGAAGCAAGTTAGGAAGAATTTAATTGTAAATAAGGAGAAGACGAATAGCTCTTGGATTTCCAGGAGGGGTCATATGTGGATGGCCACTGAAATTCTTTGTCAAGGGTACTTTATATAGCAAAACCACAGCATGGGTGCAATGCGGGTCATACTAAAATCAACCAATCACATTACAATTATAATTGCCTTGCTAATATTGATCCACTAGGGAAATGAGTTTCATAGAAAGCATGCAAGGGAAAAACAAAGGCATTCTTGGAAAGGGATGGATCTAGATGTTGTAGTCACCCACCTATGTGTCTAATGCCTATCAGGACTCACTGGACCAGGTGGTGTTGGTTATAGTATAATATCCAGTTGTTGTTTATCTCCAGGGAGGCTCATAAGCTTGACTATTGCAACTCTGCCTTGAGGCTTGATTCTCTTCAGATTTGCCTCCAGGCACAATTTTGATGTCTTCATCTTTTGTACTGACTTCCTCGAGGGCCCAATCTCACTCTGAATGAATATTAATTTTTATCTTAAATTAGATAAACAACATCCTCCAGAAGAGGAATTGCCCGATATATGGTAATGCTACTTTAAATTTCTGAGGAACTGCCATACTGTTTGCCATAGCATGTGTACCATTTTACATTTCCAATCATACACAGAATTCCAGTTGCTCATAGCCTTGTCAAATTGTATTACATTTATATTTTATTAAAAAGTGTGTGGGGGGTATATAGTGACAATTATGATTTTGTTTTGCATTTTCCTAATGACTATTGATGTTGAGCATGTTTTCATGTTTTATTATTAGCCATTTGTAGATTGTAGTGGTTAATTTATTGTCAACATGAATAGGGAACACCCAGATGACTTGAGTCCACGTGGTTCTGAGCATGAAAGACCCATTTTAAGGAGAATTGTTGTCAGAATGGTATAAAAGAATGGGAGAAAAAGATTTCAGCTGATTTTCTTTGGAAGAGCTTTGTTGTGGCTGATTTTCCTTCGAGGAACTACAGCTCTTCTCTTCAGAGGAGCTCCTATCTTCACCTTTACCTTGGGCAGCATCTCCTGGCTTTTGGTTCAGATTCTTTAGCTTCCAGCACCTGCCTTTAGGCCTGCCAGCACAGACACTTTAGCCTCTAGCACCGGGCCTTTGACCTCCTGACACAGACCTCTCAGTCTTCCCTTGTGGATCCCTTGGCCTCCTGAAGCAGACTCATGCAGGACATTGCTATGGGCTCCAGGCGTTCAGCTGGAGCCTTCCAATCTCTAGCACTCAGATAGATCTTTTGCACTCTTCTACATTTGACTCTGTGGGTGGCCATTGTAGGCCAACTTTGTAAATTTCTGTGCTCTACATTAAATCTGATTCAGAACATGTGCAGTCTTTTGAGTAGCCTTGCCCCAGCCCTGCAAGCTCTTGTAAATATATATATATATATATATATATATATATATATATATATATATATATTTCTCCAAAGAAGAGAAATATCTATGCAAGTCTTTCCTCATATATTAGTTGGATTGTCTGTATTGTTGCTGTTGAGTTAAAGTAACTAACACATTTTTGCTAACATATTGAGGCTATTACCTCTTATGTATAACTTAGAAATATTTTCTTCATTTCTGTGGGATGAATTTTTACTCTGTCAGTTGTGTTCTTTGATGCACAGTTTTTATTTTTTTAAATTTAAAGTTTGATGTAGTTTAATTTGCCTACTTCTATTTTGCTGCTTGTATTTTTGCTATCACATCCATGAAATCATTTTTGAATCCAATATCTTGAAATTTTTCACCCAATTTTCTTTAGCAGTTTTAATTTTAGTTCTATGTGTGAGACTTCTGGTTTTGAGTTAAGTTTTGTATACGGCATAAGATACAGTAGAACTTTACCTTTTTACATGTAGACATCCAGTTTTTATAACAATATTTATTTGGAAAACAGTTTTTCCCCCATTGAACGGTATTTGTACCCTTACTAAAACTAATGTGGTATGCAATGACCTTGCAAACTGAAGCTTTGAAAGTTAATTTTTTTCTTTCAGAGATAAGCAACTTCTCCAAACTACCTTCTGCTGAGTATATAGCCAACACTGCTTTCTCTCTGGAGCCCCCAAAAAGTGACAGAATATGCTGATGCTGGCCCCAGGAGGCTGGGGGCTGCTTTTCTTTCCACAAGAAAGAGGAGAATGAAATGAAGATGGCTAGAAGTGATAAATTTTGGATATCTGAATTATCTCCCATATTTCCCCCTCTCTTCTGTACCTTACTACAAAGAACCCTTGCCAATTTGTACACAGTAATATGCTGATTTGAGACAAATAGGCCCCTGCATCTCCTTGAATCTAATTGAAAATAAATCATTTTTTCTTTTTGCCAAAATATATGGTCTCCTATGATTTGGTCAGCAGCTAGCAAAAGAACCTAAACATATGAACCTAAGTGACTGTTAACAATCATATTTGAGAAAGTTTATTTCTGAGATGTCTTATCATTTCCATTGGTTTACATGTTTGACTTTATGGCAGTATCACATTTTAAAAATTTTAATTTACTAGTGCATATATGTAGTATATAATGTTTACATTCCTTGTGAGAAGTTGGTACAAAACACATCTTAATTCCCTTTTCTTCTTTTTCCATTTCCTCCCTTCCCCTACTAACCATCTCTTGATCTGCTTCCATATTTAGTACAAGTTTGCAGTAAATAGCATTTATATTTCTTGTGTTGAGTTGGTATCTGCACATAATATATCCAAATTTATTTTTTCATCCCTTATCCTTTTCCTCCCTCCTACTCTTCCATCTCTTAATCCCCTTCTTCTTTGAGAATGGACCTATCTGCCTATGTCCTATTATCTGGGTTTTATTTTGCTCTTTACTTTTATTCTGGGTTTCTCATATAAGAGAAACTTTGTGATATTTAAGTTTATGTCTGATTTATTTCATTCAATATGGTCTCAATGTGCATCCATTTTCCTACAAATGACACATTTATCTTTCTTTATGGTTGAGTAGTACTCTATTGTGTGTAAATATCATATTTTCTGTATCCATTCAGATGTTGATGGACATATGGGCTGCTTCTATTTTAGCTATTTTTAATTGTACTGCTTAAACATGGATATGCATGTATTTCATTAATGTAGTTGTGTAGTAAGTTTTGAAATCAGAAGCATGTGATCTCCAACTTCATTTTCAACACTATTTTGGCTATTTTGGTTCTTGAGATTCATTAAGAGTTTAGGAGTAAAATATTCTATTTTTGAAAAAAATATGATTGAGATTTTGATGGGGATTGCATTGGGTCTGCGCATCAATTTGGATGCTACTCACATCTTAACAATATTGTCTTCCAATCTATAAATATAGATGTCTTCCCATTTATTGATGTCATCTTTAATTTTTTTCAGCAATGTTTTTTAGTTTTCATTATGTCTTTTACATCCTTGGTTAAGTGTATTCCTACAAATTTTATTCTTTTTGCCATTTAGCTACATTTTAAAGATAAAGAAATTTAGCCTTAAAGAAACTTAGAAATAACTATACAGTTGATCAGAGAGAGACCTAAGCTCTAAATCTAGATTTATTTGGCACTAGACACTATATACTTTTGATGTAGGAGAAAAATAACCTCCAACCTGCTAGAATATGTGCTGCTTGAAATTGAAGAATGAATTCCAAAGAGCAATGGAAGTTAAGAGGAGGAAAGATTTATTTAGAGATAGCTTCAGGAGGGGTCCCAAAACTGAGTTGCCACCTAGGCCCTTTGTCAGGGGTAATTTATACAGCAAAGTCAAAATGTGGGTACAACATGGGTCAAACTATAGTCAATCTATAGGATAACAAGTGTATTGATCCAATGATCCAATGGGGAAGCAGGTCATGTAGCAAGGGTACATGGAAAGAACAAAGACATTTTGGGGAAGGGATGATGGGTCCCAATGCTCTTTTCCCCTACCTAGGTGACTGGGTCCAGATATTTTGATCATCCACCTGGGTGACTGATGTCTATCTGGACTTTACTGGACCAAGTGATACCAATCACAGTATAATCTCATGCTATTTTTTATCCCTCAGGGAGGTATGTGGGCCTGGCCATTGCATATTTATCCTGAGGCCTGGCCGTCAATAGATGTGTCACCAGCCACAGTTTTGACGTGTTCTCATCTTTTGCACTGACTCATTTGAGTGCCTATCCCTGTCTGACTGCCTATTAATGTCCATCTAACTTAGCTGCCTATAATACATTCTGTTATGTTGCTTTTATTGATACCAAGAATATTTATCATCCATACATTCTAGTTTCCGGAGACCTATTAGATCACTATTAAATGGGAGAAATTTTCGTGCAAAAATCAGTAATTAACATCAACTACAGCATCTTCCAAAGTCAATAACAAAATAATTTGTTGTTTAGAATTTGGCTTGGTTAAGGTAGGACAGTGGCAGAAGTTAAATTCCTACATTGGCTTAGTAGCTTTGTTTTCTTCAATAGGTACAACAAACACTCTTAAATCCAGACCCAAGGCAATCCAATGCCATGGGAACAGAAAAGGGGAATAAACAAACAAACAAACCAATATAGGAGTTAAATGAAAGTTTCATAGAGGATTAACAAATTGAAACAGATCTCAAAGTATGAATAACCAGTCATCACGCAGGGAAGAGGAGAAAGATGTGAAATGAAGAAGGAACAACTTAAACAAGGGTATGCAAGAGTAAAGTAAGTCATGAAATGCATGAGTAGTTCTATGGGGTTGTAGTCTCCATTTTAGGGAGAAAAGAGGAATGAGAGTAAAGAGAATGGTGAGTAGTTACCAGAAGCTAAGAAATTTGTATTTCTCAAGACACAACATAATTAATGAGATAGGAGTGATTTATTTGTGTTAGAAGGCTGGTATGGATATATTTTAGGAATATTCTTCACCTCTGGCTTAATTTTCACATCTCTTTGTAGTATTTCTTTTGTAATTCATGGCCAATGATTGGCTAATATTCCTGAAAATTCAGGCCTTCCTAGAAGAGACTGGCTAAGAAAGCATGTACGTCCCTTCAAATGACCTGTGGCCTGTTTCTATCTCTGTTAGTGAGAAGGGTGAGGAGATGATAGCTAGAGTCAGATTGCTCTTGTCTTGATCTCAATCTTCCCTGGAGGCACAGAAATGGGCTTTAGGCCTGTTATCACTACCACATCTTTTGTTGGGAATCCTACGGAGATAAAGGGGTTAATTGAAGGGGTACTTTATGTTCCTCGGAAAGGGTTTAATTCATACAATGCAATGTTTATGCTCTGCATATAATAAGTGTTATTAATGGCTTTTATGCAACACAGGCACCAGATTCAAGTTGGGGGCACTGAGTCCCACTTGTAGTTTGCTGCCCAGGGCAACCTCTTCTCTAGCTGAAAACTACTCTAGTCTCCCAAGAATTTTCCATTGTCTCTCCTTCCCATTCACTACTGTGGGGGCCTAGCAATAGCCTTATATGTACCCCCACTGCAGGTTTTAGGCTTTCAGAGTGTTGTCATGGTGACCCTCCAATTTCTGCTGTGACTACTCATTGCCTTGAGGGAATAAAGTTGCTAAATCCACTTGATTTTTCCACTTAAGGTTGGCTTTGTTAAAAAAGCCTCCTCCATGGTGCCTGCCTAGCGGGGCCAAAGATCATGGACCAGAAGGAGGGAAGAAATGGAAGAGAAGCTGCCCTGAGTTTTAGAAGCATTTGGCACTGTACCTTCCACCTACCACTAAGGTTGACCTCTAAGTGTTTCAAAGTCACCAACAACAGGATATAAAAAAAAATGTAAAAGGCCCTTTTTGTTCCTGGTGTTTTCTGAAAGATCAGATGTAAGCCCAGGTCTCTTGAAAGTAGCCATAAGACAATTATGATTGACCCTCTCCCCTAGGTTACTGGAAGACACTTTCACTCACAAAGCACCTCTCTGTGGTTACATTTGTGAAACTCTTTCCATTTGGTCTACTATTTTGGCATTTCCTGAGACATTTTTCTTAGAGTTAAGATTCCCCATAGTGAATCTTTGAGCTGTGGAGAATACTTTTAGGAGGAATATGAAGAAATAAAAAACAAATGTTTTTTTTCTGTTGTCTCTGTATGAGACACATTGATAGGAAACTGTTTCTTATGAGAAATAGAAAAGAAAACAAAAATTAGAATGAGCAGGAGACATGATGTAGCTCTACATTTTGGGTATAATCTGCCTTTCTAGTAGAATTATATACATTATTGGTCTCAGGGCTATAAGGTAATCCCAGCCTGTTTAAATCCAGAACTTTGTAGGCCAGAGTCTCCTTTCGAGCTTATCGTCCTAATGGCCTACTAGCTTCCGGATTTCACGACGAGTAAATATCTCACTATCTTTTTAAGTCCTTTCTATGTCTAAACAACTCTGATTGTCAAAATACTCTTCCTTCTTTTGAGTTAACATCTACCTCTTTCTGTAGTTTCTACCTCTCTGCCTTTGGGGCCACATTTTGTACCTTCCTTACTTCAAAACCGTACATCTTCCAGCCTCCAGACTAAAAAAAGGCACCTCAGTTTTTCAACCATTTCTCTAGAAAACTGAATTCCCCTTTCTTTCATCCTTGTAAGAGCATCTTTATCTAAGAGCATCTTTTTTATTTATGCCCATATTCTCTGCCACCTCTTCCACCTGTCCTTTTCCCCCCTCAGTACCCAAAAGGGGGCTTCCTCTGCTATGGAACGTCCTCCTCTACCTGTTTTTGTGTCCATATTTTCACTGTAATGTGGCTATTATTAGAAGCAGCGCAATCAACACTCCCTTTGAATCCTCCCTACCTCATTTCTCTTTAGTTAGTTCAGAGAAAGTTGGATTTTTCAATTTTTTCAGGCCCCACAACTGCACCTAATCACAACAGTGCCTTGGTTACTCATCCAAATAGCCTCACAGATAGCTGGGCTGGAATAGCCTTCATTGTCTTCCTTTCTGCTTAGGGAGTATTAATTTTTTTTAGTTCTTTACATATTCTAGATTAGTCCTTTATCAGAATAGTAGCTACCAAAATTTTTCGCCCATTCTGTCTTTTCACTTTGTTTATTGTTTTCTTTGTTGGGCAGAAGCTTTTTAATTTTTTTTGTTAAATTCTTTTATTGTTACATTTTAGGTATACAACACAATTACATTTCTCATTGGGAACTTGTACCTTTACATGATACATCTTGGTTCTTATTTTTTCCCCATTCCTAGCCCTCCCTTCACTCCCTCCACCCTGCCCTATTTACAAAGACTTTATTTCCATTTTTTCCATTTCTCAGCATTTTTCCTTTCCCTTCTTTCCTTTCCCCTGACCCTCCCACTACCCCTACCCCTTTGGATCTTTTCTTCCTAATTTGCATTATCGATTATTCATTCTAATCATTGGTACATTTTAGGTATACAATATAATGACATTCATCGTTGGAAATTTGCACCTTTACATAATCTCTCTTGGTTCTTATTTTTCAACCTCACCCAGCCCTCCCTTCAGTCCCTCCATTCTTACCTATTTACAAAGATTTTGTTCCTATTTATCCATTTTCTCATATTAATTCCATTCCCTTCTTTCCTTTCCCCTACCCCTCCCACTTCCTTCCTCTTTGCCCCTTTTCTTCCTATTTCACATTACCTATTATACATTTTAGTTCTTATTTACACTTTCAGTTTCTCACACCAGAGAAACTATTCAGTATTTTGGCAAGAAGCTTTTTAATTTGATGTAATCCCATTAATTGATTATTGGTATTTCCTGTCCCATTAGAGTTCTACTCAGAAAGCCTTTGCCTGCACCTATGGCTTAAGTGTCCCCCTATTCATTTGTTCTATCTTAATTAAGAGCACAATGAAATATAGATAATAAGAAGTAAGGAGATAGATGTTTCTCTAATGGGATGGGAATAAAGAGAAAGAGATGGGGGAAGGGAGGGCATGAGAAAAGAAATGAAGGTGCTTTATACACAGGAAATATAAACCTTCTACTGCAAATATGTACTAGAAAAAGTTCATCGATGATATTGGAAAGAGTTTTGGTTTGCTAAAGAATATCCACAGCTAAGAGCTCTCCTTTGTCAGGATGTAAATTTTCTCATCTGTAAATAAAAGAATAAACAAAACTTTGCTCAGAGGATTTAATGATCATTTTATTATAAAGCACAAATGGAAAGATTATGCATCAGTTTCTGACACATAATAGGTGTACATGACAGAGTTTTTTCATTCTATATCTTAGAGTGAGAGAACCACTAACACAACACAGATTTTCTGATTTTTAATCAAGTGACAGGGACAGCGGTTATAATCAAACTGCTGTGAGTTCTGACCTGCAAAAAACTAACAACTAATGTGAGTGAAAGAAACGAGGGTTACTGACCTTGAAAGATTGAGAAGAATCCAGATAATGCTTACCTTAAGATGTTATGGGAAACTTCTGGAGTTATTGAGCTGTTGACGAACAGTATGAATTTTCCTTTAGAGTTGTCAAGAGGGAAGTTCAGGATTACAGGAAAAAAATTAGTATCCACCCTCAGCCAGAGTAACAAAACTAAGTCTTTTTTCCCTTTGAGTGATCGATCACTCATCAATCATTTGTTCAGATTACAGAGGAACTTCTGAATAACACTGAGAAGCATCATTGGTTTCCTCTTGGCACTGCTAGAGGTCAGGGGAAAACAATACCCTAGGAGCTCCAACCAACACATCATCCTACACAGAAACATTATCCAGGCCCCTTTTCCTAGGCAGGAAAGCAGTACAATCACCAGCTCTGAGTTTCCTGCCAAGGGTCTATTTGGGACACCTTTTCTAGTTCAAGAAAAACAATTGAAACTCCATAGGAGCCAGGAGGTTCTGAATTGCCCATGCATTGCTCAAAAGGAAAAAGCAGTCCAGGTCTGTGTGTATATCATTTGTCATGAGCTCTGTTGGACCAGGAAGAGGAACTGAAATTTAAATCAGGTAGGAAAATGAGCAAGTCACTCGTCTTGCCAGTTCACTGTGACAGCAGCTATAATTGATATGTCCTCATTAAAACTCTTCATCTTACAGAGGAGCCACTGACTTCATCTATACATATACCTATCCCCAAAACAACCCCAATATATACATGTGGATATGAATGTATGAGGCCGTGCACATATTTGCATTTGTATTTACATTTGCATTTACATTTGCATTTGTATTTACATTTGTATTTACATTTGCACAATGTTACATTTGTATGTAAACTGACCCATACAATCCAAAATTCCAAAGGGTCAGATGCTGACCAATTCGGAAAACCTAGGCCTCAGATCTGGGCTGCTTATTTCAGGATCTTTATATACTGCTGGCCAAGCCTGGTGGGGTTTCTTACTGTCTTCTTAGCATCCTCGATGTATAAGGTTGTCTATGTGATGGCAGAGGGGAGATCCCTGCATTCTGTTTGGTCCTTGGTGCATCTGGGCATGTGGACTTTTAGGAGCTGGGTGCTTGAGCTCCAGGCCTATTACCACCATGCTCCTTGGAGGCAATAGCAACCTCTGGTCTCTGCACAGGGCTGCTATCAGTAAAGGAGGCCTCGCCACTAGTGCTTACTTTCTTCTCTACCTTCTTGTCATTGTGTTTTGTCTGCAGCTCCTTGTAGAACTCCAGCAATTGAATTTTCATTTTCAGCCTCCCTGGATCTTTGACCTCAAGTGTTTTCTCCTCAGCTGTGTCAAGAATTGCCTTGTTGCTCTTCTGCTAGGACTGGTATATGATGGTTTCTTTCTCTAGCATCTTGATCTTCTTAGCCATCTTTTCCATCTCTGTCTTTAGTGTAAGCTGCTGCTTCAGGTCAGCCTCCTGCTGCTTTATTTGTGCACAGATTCTTTGTAAATATATTATCTTTTTGGAGAAAGTGTTTCTCCTACTGGTGCTGGTCTTATGCTTTCTCCAGCATCTCTTGGGCCCACTGGAGCCTGATGTCTGTCAGACATTGCTGCATGAACTTGTGTTTGAAGACACTGTTGAAGTTCTTCTCTCATAACTCATACTACTCAGTCAACTTTTCTTTTTTTTTGGTACCGGGGATTGAACTTGGGTCCTTGCGCTTGTGCAGCAGGCAGCGAAACCGCTGAGCTAAATCCCTGGCCCATAATTGTTTTTTTCTTTTTGTTTTTTTTGGTACCAGGGATTGAACTTGAGTCCTTATGCTTGCGAGGCAGGCGGCGGAACCACTGAGCTAAATCCCTGGCCCTCAGTCAACTTCTTGAGCCTATCAGCAGCTCCCTGCTCTCTTGGCAAAGCTTGAAGTAGCAGTCATTGTACTATTCCATCTGCATCTGAATCTCATTCAGCATCTTTTGGAAGTGTGAAGTCACTTTCTGACACTTTTCCTCTTGGGGCCACTGTATACCTTCCCTCTTAAGGGAGGCACTGTGCTGATGCTACTGGTGGCACAAACTCTGGAGCTTGCTGAGGGTAATAATGACCTTGTGTTTACTTCACCAATTGGTTCAGCTTTTATGCAGAAGCTTCATCTGTTTCTTCAAGTTCCAGTGTTCTTCTAGCAATTCAACATACTTCTTAAACGGAGCTTCTTCTCTGGGGTACTCAGAGGAGTTCAGTGTCTACATTAGCAATGTGGTTCCCTTCCCCAGACAATTTTCTTTCTTTTTCTCCTATAGTTTTGGGGTGTCTCAGTCTTAGGCCTGGTCACTCACACAAATCTCTTGTATGCCTAGCTCCCCTTGGAGGTCTTATTTCCACTGACTATTAGTGTCTCTGACTCAGGCTCCCCATTTCTCACTGTATAAGTCTCAGACTTTTTTGCATCTTTGGCTTCAATGATTTCACCTTGTGTCCCAAGCACACCTGGGCCTCCTTGATTATTGTCTTTATAGTTTATACTCAATATACCTTCCAACTGGAGGCTCAGATCAGCAGAGATATCACAGAGAGCCCCACATAGAGAAGTTTTGGCTTCATTCCCATCAAACTTCCTAGGAGCCTGATTTGTGCAATCTTTAGCTTCTGTTCCAGAAGATGACTAGTTGGACTGCTCTTGGGTTTCCTTTGGTCCTGCTTCCATTTCTCTTCTTTGCTTTTTTAATTGAACTGTTTGGCAGGTCCATTCTTTTTGTCTTGGCTCTTCATTGTGATTTCCAATACTAGGTTAGGAGCAGACTCTCACTACTGATGTCCCTTGGCACAAAAAACCTTAAGTAGCTGCTGTGGATAGGGGCAAAAAGTCTTCACAAAGTAAATACTTCACAAAGTACACGCTTCAGTCCAGCATTTTTTTAACCAGTTTCCCCTTATTCTCATTGGCTCTGCTTTCCCTGTCTCTCTCTTTTCCCATCTACAATCTGCCTTTAATTCTCTGAAGCCAAGTACACCAGAATAAACTTCTTTCTGTCATTTTTTTAGTTACAGAAAAGTCCACACACTATTTGATGTGTTCCCATCTTTGTTATTGATTAAAATGTGGTAGTTTCCATCTACAAGGCTGAAATGTCCTAGGACAAAGACACTGGCAAGAGTCGTGTCTGCTTTTGTAATAATAGGATACTTTAAATGTCAAAGAAGGGAGTACCATTGATAAAACATCTACTTCAATACTCTCAAAATAAAGATAGAGAATTGAAACCTGGATAGAATGTTGTAGTGGAGAGAAAGAAGAGAGACTCACCCCAAATCACACAAAATCTGTGCTGGAATTCAAAGTTTAATCCAGTACGGTACTATTTTCACAACACCAAGTTCAAAATTTGACATTTCTTCTCATCCTATCCTTGCTACTTATGCCTCTAGTTTCTCTTCAGGAGAATATTTTAATTCATACCACTTCTGTGTTCCACTCACCACCATGAATGAGTCCCTTCAGTCTTTATCTACTCTAGGGATCCATCCTTAGGTAGTTAACTCAACCAGCTCCTATACCACACCATGGACCTAAGAGAAGATCAGCACTCCTCTAATTGGGTTGCTTCCTAGTTTAGATTCCACTGTTAAAATGATGGATTTTTTTTCTTCTGTGGATATATGTGTATTTTTTTTTGGGTGTGTATGTGTTTGTTAAAAACTTAAGATCATACAGCATACTGAATTTTTTGTAATGGGTTTATACAACTTATCAATTAATGTACATAAAATAAGTTCTCATGCTAATAGTCTTCAAAATCCTAATTTAAATGGATTTGTAGTACTCATGAATTTAACCATTCCTCTATTATTAGGCATTTATATTAGTTACAATTTTTTACAATTAAAAATAATATCGCAACAAAAAATCTTGTGCTAAAATCTATTTGTGTATATGATTGTACCATTAAGATATTTTCCTAAATGTAAAATTACTTTGTCAAAAGGCAAAAATACTTTCAAATTATAGAAAGCAACATTATCAGCCATAATACTAGCTGGGAATTTAATTTTATTCCTACTTCATTCACCAAACCCTGTTCTAGGAATTTGGAAAACAAAACTAAATTAAATCTTATCTTTGCCTTCAAAGAACTCACAGTTTACAGGGAAAGCCTATGAGTAACAGACACTTTTAATTTTTTTATTTTTATATATTTGTTATGCATAATAGTTGTATTCATTACAAAGAATAAAAGGAGAGAGAAAAAGTCACTTTTAATACAGTGTATTCACTGTTATGAGGATGCACAGGGCACAGGGGAAACTGAAAGGAGAACAGTCTTCAAGAGTAGTCGTAACTCCTAAAATGGTGTGGAAGGAGCAATGCAGAACCGACTGAGCTTCCCTAGGTCTCTGCTGATATGGATTATTGATTAACTGAGCCTTTCCTGGAAGAAAAGGCAGCAATGAATTGTGCCTAAACAAGAGCCCTGACATAGCTACATAAGAATAAGAAAATGAAGGGACACGTGGAACTCGAAATGGTTCCATATCTAAAGCAGAAAGTGTTGTAAGAATGTAGATGTTAGTTGAAATAACATCCATGCTACATGAGTTTGAGTTATGAGAATTCTAGGCTAAGTAGTGCTCGGGATATTAGTTGTGAGACGTAAGGGTACAGAGTATATTTTTTGCCAAAAACTCAAGCAGAGTAAATAGGCTCCCTTGAGCACCTGACAATACAGGATATAGGCCAAAACGGCTGAAAGATCTTATGACTTTTGACAAAGAGAGAAGAAAAATGTGAGTTAGACTGTGATAAAAGCTTTAGATCACAGATGGGTATCAAGTTTTAGCCTCTGTTCTCAACTCTTCACTACCACCACTATGTCTTCCATCAGAGCTATGTTACTTACAGGTAATATATTTGTTTCCTTTGAAACACTTAGGAAATTTTTAACTGTGTTTATATGTGGATCTATTTGTTACTGTCTAATAAATGATGGTAATCAACACTCTTTTCATACTCCGTAGTACAATTCCACGCACATAGTAGATTTCCTTTAAGTGTTGAATTAATGAATGATAGGTCCACAGATCTATATGCCCTTCATGTCTTGGAGTGAGCTGACTATAGACTAAAAACATGAGCCAAAATAAATCTCTCCTCCTTTAAATTGTGGGTGTCAGGTATTGGATCACCGCAATGAGAAAGTAACTAAGACAAAAGATAAGAATAATATGAGATTTCTTCTCAGAAATAATGTAAGTAAAAAGATAATAAAAATATGCTAATGTTCTGAAAGAAAAATGCTGTCTTATGAAGTGCTTCACACAGTGAAATATATATCTAAAAATGAAATAAATATATTTTAAAACAAAAAATTAATGAAATTTCTTTGTAAAAAACATTAAGTTTGTTAAACAGAGGAAATATGATACCAGATTAAAATGTGGATCTACAAAAAATGATGCAAATATAAAGATATTTAATCTAATTATTTAAACCTATTTATAATAGCCATAACATCAGAAACGATCATAAATAAGATATTCACACAAGAAGAAACCACAACTAGGTATAAATGTATACACATGTGTAAAGTCCATAGTATTTAGATATTTAAATGATAGCTTCCTTATTATGCTACACATGTATTAAATTAGGTCAAACATTATAATACATAGCTACTTTGGTTTGAAATTCATAGGTTCATTCTTATTAATATGCCCTTTGACTTGGTATTACTTTTTCGTGGAAAACAATTAGGTAGTGATTATTTAAGAAAATAAAATGTACATTCTCTTTCAACTAGTAGCCACAGTTCTACAAATTCATGCAAAGAAAAGTCAACCAATAAAGAATAAAATATGTGCATGAAGTTGCTCATTTTATTGCTATTTAAAATAATTCCCAGGAATTGGTATAGTACATTACACGTCCTGGATAAAATATCATTAAACTTATAATAAAAAAACTGTGTAGAAAACACAGAAAATTCTTACAAAATTCAGTGTTTGAAACAGATATAAAACAGAATATTTCTTATGATCACAACTATATAAAATATTTTCCATGAATAAGAATCTGAAATAGCATAAAACTGGAAGTTTGAATTGTCACAGTTAAAAGTAGGAATAAAATATCTTTTGCCCCTATTTTTTCCATTCAAGTTGTTTAATTCCTTGCATATAAGAAGTGAACAAACCTCGTATTTTATTGAGGTTGTTAAAAGACACTGTAAGAAAATGATACTTTACAAAGGTGCTTTGATAATTAATAAAGGGCTATTTTAGCAGTTTTAAAGAGATAGGTTGACTAAAATTATTTAAACATAATTTCTATATAATAATTAATAAGATGTATTATATGGAACACTGGATTACTTGGTGTTGTACAAACCAGTAGTCTAGGTGAATATTTTAAAAACTAACACAAAAATAGATTGGAAGAGATGAGATCATCATGGGATCTCTGAATTCATAGAGAGGACATATGAATGTCTATACTTCAGTAAAGAAAATGAGATCACTAAAAATGTATGCAAATCAACTTTCTTAGAATTCTAAAATTGAAAAAAAAGGTTTGAAATAATACAAAGAGCATTTTTATTTTTTATTTGTTTGTTTGTTTTGGTTTTGGTGCCAGGAATTGAACTCAGGACCTTGAGGTTGTCAGGCAGGCTTGGTGCCACTTAGCTAAATCCTCAGCCCACAAATAGCACTTGTAAAATAAATGGTAAATGGCACACTAGAAGGAGAAGATTGAAAGATGCAGAAAGAATATTTAAGTAAATAGTGGTCAAAAACTTCCCAAATTGATTTAAATGTAGTAATCTACCATCAAGGAAATTCAACAAACTCTAAGTAGATAAACTCAGAGAAGTTCAAACCCAAATACATAATAGTAAAATTACCAAAAACACGATAACACGATCTTGAAAGCAACAAGAGAAGAGAAAATCACACACACACACACACACACACACACACACACACATCCACGAATTCTCAAAGTATTTATAACAGATTACACATTATTAACAATGAAGGCCAAAAGTAGGTATAATGAAATTATCAATGTGCTGAAAGAAAAATATTGGCAGAGGTGATCCAACATGGCTGAACGGAGGAGTAATGTCTGAGAGACTCAAAGATGATCAACTAAAAACAACGTAATTGGGAGGAACCACTGGGATAAATCCACAGCAAGCATAGGAGTTATAAAGAGGACAGTAGACTGATAGGGCTGACCTGCAGGGCCTCTGACTTCACACACCAAGGGAACAGCCATTTTGAGAACTTCCCAAATAGCTGTCAGGATTACAAATGTGGCAAGGACTAGCCTCATAAGATAAACTTGGGAGTATATGAGCCGGTTCCTCTCCAAACCGTGACGAGGCTGCAGCATTTGCACCAGGACAAACCAGGGGCAAGTGATCAGTGGCATGAGATGCTCCTTCCCCACCTGTCTGATCAGACTCAGACAGGAAAAATAAGCAATCACTGTTTGTATAAAGAGTCTTCATTACGGGACACTTGGCATGCTGGGAGCCTGAAGTTTATCCATGCCAACTGGGACATTCATCTGCCACACAGAGCTAATATTGCTCCTGTTTGAGTCTCAACCTGGGATTGTGGCCTTGCTTGAGTCTACACACAGCTCTCAGTGACCTGCTCCAATCCTAGACCTTGCTGTCTGATACCCAGCAAGAGTTGTGGGCAGCATGGATCTATAATCACACACGAGTCTCTGCCTGGTACACTCGGACTATGACAGCATCTATCTGTTCAGCACCAGGCACACTGCCCCCAATGTGGGTGCAGTGGAGTCCCACCCTTTATTTTGCCAGAGTCCCAGGTACAGTCCCTGCCTGTTGCAACAGTCCAGTCCTGACCTACTTAGCAGCAAAGGTTAAGGTTTTCTGGGCTATTTTGACAGCTTGGACAGTTACCCCAAACAGTGGGATACAGACAGGGGACCCAGTGAAAAGAGAAATATCTACATAATCCTACAGACTATAAAGAAGGGCAAAGAGGAATGTGATGTGTAAAATTAAAGACTGCAGGGTTGGGAAGAAACATTCTTCTGGAAATATGTAGGAATTTGTTTTCTTTTGCGTTTTTTCTCTTCTCCCTTCACTTACCCCTTTTTCCTTCTGTTTTCCATTAATATTATTATTATTCTTGTTGTTGTTCTTCTTATATTATTATTATTATCATTATTATTTACTATTGGTGGAGTGTTTGGAGTAATATCACCCATTTTCTTATTCACCCTTTTAAAAATATAACTTTGGGAGCAGTTGGAGCCTGACTGGAACCTGCTTCCTCTGGCTTGCTCCATCAGCTTAAGACCAAGACAGGCTTGAGACCAAGACAGGGTGAGTGGGACCCCTGCAGGCATGACCACCATCCACCAGCTTGGCCAAGTGGGGTCCTCCAACAATAGCCCCCCTCCACACCTCTGGCCTTCTGGCTGTGCAGCTACTTGGTTCCACACTACAGAGGCACAGGGGGGACATAAAAGCCATTGTCTTGAGCTGCAGAAGTGAACAACAGAGAGAGGGCCTCTCTCAGGCTCCCTGATGAAAATAAGCCCACTGGAAAAGTGAAAAGAATCTCTGCAATAAAGGCACACCAGACCACTGTGATTGGTAAGTTGGAGGGATCATCAGCTGCCATCAGAAACTGGACATTCTTCAGGGGAAGGGCAGCTGAAACCTGCAATAGAATATTGCAGAGTGCAACCCTGCAGGAGGGCAGGGAGCTCAACTTGGGACTTGCAGCCAAGAATCTGCCTGAATCTCACTGGTCTGGGACTCGCTTACTGAGACTCATTGACTTATAACTGCACACTGTTTCCCATGTTGTCTATTGTGACAGCAGAGTCATACCCTGAAGGAGGCCCTTCATTTTTAAAGGTGATAGATTAAAAACTACGACAAATTGTCATTCTCTAAGATGTATTTGATGCTATGGTGTTGCTGATTGTATCACTTGGGCTAAGGTGTTGTGATTGATCTAATCAGCTGTCCTTCCTGGTATAATGAAAATGAGATAGCCTCAGAGCCATTAGAGACTCAAAACCTAAACACTTGCTGTATCTGGTAGACACCTCTGAGAAGCAGTCATTCCATAAGGGTTCTAAATATATCAACAAAGATACTTACATTAAGCAACTTCAAAATATCAACCCAGGAACTAAACAAAGGACAGTGCCAGAAACAAAAATGAGAAGACATTTAAGCAAGGCACAAACTCAGACATCCACCCCACAAAAGGCAAATTCTGGGGGAAATGAGGTGGAAAAGCCTGATAATCAACCACTTGGACACCCTGAACAGGAAGTAACAAAACAGGTGAATGAGGCTCTAGAAAAATTCAAAGCAGAAAGAATCTCCCAGATAACTATAGAGATGGTGAGCAGAGTGAATGACATGATTAGAGGCTCTAGAAATTAAACTGATAAAGAGATGAGCTCAGGAGCATGCTGGAAGCCATGAATGCCCAGCATAAGAAAGAAATGGAAACCATGATCACCCAATATAAGAAAGAAATGGAATCCAAGAAACAGATTCAAACAGATATTCAGAAGATTAAAAACTCCATTGGAAGCATGCAGAGCAGATTAAGAGAATCTGAAGATAGAATATCAGATATAGAAGAGAGGATTGTGGTGAAGGACAATGAAAACAAAATATTTCTTAAAAATAGTAAGGGGCCATGAGAAATCAATTCAGCAGTTGCTAGATGATGCAAAGAAGTGTAACATAAGACTGATAGGAGTCCATGAAAAAACAGGAGAAAGTACATTTGACATAAAAAACTGTTCACAGAAGAAATAGTAGAAAACTTCCCAGACAGAGCTGGAGAATTGGGCATACACAAAAGTGAGGCATATAGAATTCCACCCAGCCATGATAAAAAAAATCTACACCTAGACATGTAATAGTCAAGATCCCAGAAACCCAACAGAAGAAAAAAATCCTACAGGCAGTTAGAGAAGAGAAACAAATCACCTATAAAGGAAAGCCCATCAGAATCACAGCAAACTTCTCAACACAAACCCTCAACTCAAGAAGAGCCTGGAGTGAAGTATTTCAAGCCCAAAAAGAAAATAACTTTCAACATAGATGATTGTATCCTGCAAAATTATCTTTCAAAATGGATGGGGAAAATTAGATACTTCAATGACAAAGAACACCTGAGAAATTTCATGAACACCAAACCAGCACTCCAAACAATTCTAAGCAATATCCAAGAAAAAGGCAACAAAGGTCCCAAATCCATGAGGCTCAACAGCGGGAAGCCACCAGGCAAGGTAAGAAACTAAAGGAAAGGGGGGAAAAGGAAATAAGAGCCAACAACAGTAAAACATCATGTCAAGGAAGAGTCGATATCTATCAATTATAACTATCAATGTTAATGACCTCAATTCACCAATCAAAAGAAGTAGACTACAGAATGGATTAAGAAGCAAAATCCAGCAATATGCTGTATACAAGAAACACACATAACTCAAAAAGAAATTCATAGACTGAAAGTAAAAGGATGGAAAATGAACCCAGAAAAAGGCAGGGGTAGCAATCTTATTTGCAGTCAAAATAGATTTCAAACCAAAACTAATAAAGAGAGACAAAGATGGTCACTACATCCTTGTGAAGGGAACAATCCAAGACGAAGAGATGACAATCATAAATATATATGCACCAAATATGAATGCCCCCAACTATACAAAACATATAAATAGACATGAAAAAGCAAATAAGCACTAATACAATTGAAGTAGGGTCCTCAATATTCCACTATCACAAATAGACAGATCATTGAGACAAAAAATTAACAACAAAATTCAAGAACTGAACCAAGCTATTGAACAAATGTACATAAAGATATTTACAGAGTGTTCCACCCCACAAAATCAGAATACACATTCTTTTCAGCTGCACATGGGTCATTCTCCAAAATAGACCACATGCTAGATCATAGGACATGTCTAAGTCAATGTAAAAGAATTGAAATTACCCCCTGTATATTATCAGACCATAGTGCAATAAAATTGGAGATCAATAACATGAGAAATGTCAAAACTCCCGCAAACACATGGAAATTGAATAACACCTCCTGAACATCCAATTGGTCACAGAGGAAATTAAAGAAGAAATTAGACAGTTTCTACAAGTAAATGATAATGCAACTACAACATACAGGAATCTACGGGTCACAATGAAATCAGTTCTACATGTGAAATTCATAGCAGTGAATGCCCATATTAGGAAAACAGACAATTCAGATAAATAACCTAATGCAGAACCACAAACTCCTAGAAAAAGAAGAGGATAACAAACCCAAAACTTGCACAAGAGAGGAAATTGTAATGATCAGAGCAGAAATCAATGCAATGGAGACTAAGAGAATGATACAAAAAATTAATGAATCAAAGAGTTGGTTTTTTTGAAAGAATAAATAAAATTGATAAAACTTTAGCCAACCTTATCAAAAAAAAAAGAAAGAAAAGGCTCAAATCCATGCAATTAAGAATGAAAAAGGTGAAGTCACAACAAATCCAGCAGAAATCCAGAGGATCATCAGTACCTACTTCCAGAACCTGTCCTCTAATAAAATGGAAAACATAGAAGAAATGGCCACATTCCTAGATACATACAAATTGCCAAAATTAAATGAAGAAAATACAGAAATTCTAAACACCCCAATTACAATGAGTGAAATTGAAAATGTAATTAAAACGTCACCAACAAAGAAAAGTGCAGGGCCTGATGGCTTGACTGCTGAATTCTAGAAGACATTTAAAGAAGAACTATCACCATTACTCTTTAAACTCATCAAGGAAATTGAAAGGGAAGCAAGGCTTCCAAATTCATTCCTGGAAGCAAGTGTTACTTTGATTCCAAAACCAGGGAAAGACCCAACCCAAAAAGAGAACTACAGGCCAATCTCTCTAATGAACATAGATGCAAAAATCCTCAACAAGATACTGGCAAACAGAATACAGGGAGTCATCAAGAAGATCATACACCTTGACCAAGTAGGATTTATCCCAGGGATGCAAGAATGGTTCAATATTCATACATCAATAAATATAATACACTATATTAACAGAGTCAAGGACAACAACCATAAATCATCTCAATAGATGCAGAAAAGGCATTTGACAAAATCCAACACGCATTCATGATAAAAACCCTAAAGAAAATTGGAATAGATGGTCTCTACCTCAATTTGATGAAATCCATCTATGAAAAACCAACAGCCAATATCATATTAAATGGTTAAAAACTGAAAACTTTCACACTAAAATCAAGGAACAAGACAAGGATGCCCACTATCACCACTCCTGTTCAGAATAGTTCTGGAAACATTAGCCATAGCAAGTAGAAAAGAGAAAGAAATAAAAGGAATAAAGATAGGAAAAGAAGAAATTAAACTCTCATTATTTGCTGATGATATACTTTACATAGAAGACCCAAAAAACTCCTCCAGAAGACTTCTAGACTTAATCAACAGATTCAGTAGAATAGCTGGATATAAGGTCAACACTCAAAATACAATAGCCTTCTTATACACAAATAGCAGACTCACTGAGAGAGAAATTAGGGAGACAATTCCTTTTACAATAGCATCCAAAAAAATGAAATATCTGGGAATCAGTCTAACAAAGGAAACAAAAGACCTCTACACTGAAAACAACAGCACCCTGAAAAATGAGATCGAGGAGGATATAAGAAAATGGAAAGACATCCCTTGTTCCTGGGTAGGAAGAGCCAATATAGTGAAAATGGTCATACTTCCAAAAGTACTATATAGATTTCATGCAATGTTGATTGAAATTCCAACAATATACTTCACAGAACTAGAGAAAACAATCCAAAAATTCATTTGGAACCAGAAGAGACTTAGAATAACAAAAGCAGTTATGGGCAAGAGAGACATGGCAGGGGTATCATAATACCCAACTTGAAGCTATACTACAAAGCTACTGTGATAAAAACAGCACAGTACTGGCAAAGAAACAGAGCTGAGGATCAGTGGAATAGATTAAAAGATGCAGACACAACTCCAAGCATACTCAGCCACCTCATCTTTGACAAAGGAGCCAACCACCCTCATTGGAGGAAAGATAGCCTACTTATTAAATAGTGTTGGAGAAACTGGATTTCAACCTGCGAGAGATTAAAACAAGACCCATATCTATCACCAAGCACTAAACTAAGATCTAAGTGGATTAAAGATCTAAATATTAAGAGAGAAACACTAAACTTGGTGGACAATAAGCTAGGTAGAACTCTTGAAGATATTGGCATAGGAAAAGACTTTATGAACAAAACCTCAATAGCACAGGAACTAGCAGAAAGAATCAACAACTGGGATTTCATCATATAAAAAGCTTCTGCACTTCAAGAGAAACCACCAACAGAGCTAACAGACAACATACAATGTGGGAAAAAAATTTTAGCAGCTGTACCTCAGACAAAGGACTACTATCTAGAATATATAAAGAACTGAAAAAAAATCAGAACCCCCAAATTCAAAGACCCAATTCAAAAATGGGCATCTGAAATGAATAGACATTTCTGAGACAAAGAATTAAAAGCAGCAAATAAACATACGAAAAATGTTCAAGATCACTGGTCATTCAAGAGATGCAGATGAAAACAATACTGAGATGCCACCTCACCCCAGAAAGAGTGGCTGCTATCAAGAAATCAATCAATAACAAATGCTGGTGGGGGTGTGGAGAGAAAGGAACCCTTCTCCATTGTTGGTGGGGGTGCAGACTGGTGCAACCACTATGGAGATCAATGTAGAGATACCTCAAAGAACTAGGCTTAAAAGTCCCATTTGAGCCAGCTATTCCCCTACTGGGTATTTTCCCAAAAGAATTAAAAGAATCATACCACAATGATATATGTGCACCCACGTTCATAGCGGCACGGTTTGTAATAGCTAAAGCTTGGAAGCAGCCCAAGTGGCCATCAACTGGAAACTGGATAAAGAAAATGTGATTTTTTTAAATAAAATGGAGTACTACTAACCCTTAAAGAATGAAAAACTAGAGTCATTTATAGCTAAGTGGATGCATACATATTGAGGCCATACTCTTAAGTGAAATAAATAGGACACATATGTGTAAATACCGAATAGTTTCTTTAGTGTGAGAACCTGAGAGTGTAAATAAGGATTAAAAGGATTAATAACAAATAATTGATACTTTGAAATAGGAAAAGGTCCAAAGTGGAAGGTGTGGTGGTAGGGGAAGGGGAAAGAAAGAATAGAAAGAAAAAATTATGAGAAAAGTAAAACAAATGGAAATGAAGTCTATGTAAATAGGGAGGGGTGGAGAGGGTGAAGGGAGCACAAGGAATGGGGAATAAATAAGAACCAATATACATCATGTATAGGTACTAGCACCCAATGATAAATGTAAACTTATTGTATACCTAAAATGTACCAATAAAAGAATTTAAGCAAAAAAATAAAAATAGAAAAATAAAAATATAACTTTGTTTTATTTGTTTGAATTGATCCTCCCTTTTTCTCTGTTTTGTTTCTAATTATCTCTCTTTCAATCTGTTTGCTGAGAATTTCTTCTTATTCTTTTTTCCTCTAGTTTAATTTCCATTCCTTTTATTGATTCTTATCATAGTTTTTTTTTCTGTTACTATTTTCTAATATTACTAATTTTCCTTTACTACTTAATAGAACTTTTTACATCAATCATACTCTTTTCCTTCTGAAGGACATTGTTCAATTTTTATAACCTATTTCTTTATTCTTCATGCTTGCATAGCTACAGCTTTTACCCCTACAAATAGATATAGTTAACTATATCTTGCTATGGTTATGTACTCTTCTATATGTATTATATAAAAATATCTGGATAAATCATCATTACCCACTTTGTGCTTGAGACTCTTGTTATTGATGATTGCAATATTTTAGCCAAGGGGACTTAGTTATTGCTATCAATTGGTGTTCTGTGTATTCAGAATGACCATGTTCATAAACATTGCTATGGTCCATTACCAAAGAACTGGGTACTGTACTATACTAAACAGGTTGCCACCTTTCTTCTCTGACAAAAGAAAGTAGTAGGATTCTGATGTAGACTCAAAGGCCAATGGGGACAATTCTGAAAAGATGATGCTGTTATAAACAAAAGTAATGTTCTCTGCAAAACCTAGAGACAGAGACCCAATCAATTAAAACAAATAGCAGAAGGGCTAAATACAGCAGAAAATTGTTATAAAGATCATACATCATGACCAAATAGGATTCATTCCAGGAATGCAAAGATGGTTCAAGTCATGCAAATCAATAAATTAATACCCCACATAAACAGAAGCAAGGACAAAAATCTCATGATCACCTCAATAGATGCAGAAAATGCATTTTAAAAAATCAAACATCCGTTCATGATAAAAGCACTGAACAAAATAGGATTAAAAGATCTTTATCTCAACCTCATAAAAGTTATCTATGACAAATCAACTGCAAACATCATACATAATGGTGAGATGTTGAAAAATTTTCCCTCTAAAATCAAGAACAAAACAAGGATGTACACCCTCACCACATTTGTTTAATATAGTTCTCAAAATATTAGCTAAAGCAATAAAACAAGTGAAAGAAATACAAGGGATATGAGTAGCAAATGAAGAATTTAAATTATCACTATTTGCTGATGACATGATCATCTACTCCACCAAATGACTCCTAGAACTAATATCAAAATTCAGCAGTGTAGCAGGATACAAAGTCAGCACTCAAAAATCAATAGTGTTCTTGAACACCAATAACAAACTCACTCAGAGGGAAATTAGAGATGCAATGCCCTTTAAAATAGCAAATGAAATGAGAATTAACTTAACCAAGGAAGTAAAAGACATCTACAATGAAAACTATAGCACTCTGGAAAAGGTGACTAATTGAGGATGCCAAAAATGGGGGAAAAATCCCCTCTTCCTGGATAGGCAGAACAATTATAGTAAAAAAATGCCATAGAGTGGTACCTTGGTTTATGAATTTAATTTGTTTTATGATTTTGGAATACATTGCCGTGTTTGTGTTTGTGTGGGAAACATGGCTCCGGTTGTGGTGGTCACACAATGCAGAGTTTGCAAACAAAAACAAAATTTTGCCAAACACATTTGTTTGTAAACTAAATTGTTTGCAAACAAAAGCATTCATGTACCAAGGTACCATTGTACTTCCAAAACTATTATATAGATTTAATGCAATTCCAATGAAAATAGGAATAACATTCCTTACAAAGCTGGTGAAAGCAATCTTAAAATCATATATATAGGTCAGAAGAGACCTAGAATAGCCAAAGAAATTCTGGACAATAATGATAAGGCAAAGGGCATCACAATCCTGGATTTCAAATTACACTACAAAGCTACAATGATAAAACAGCATAGTGTTGGCAATAAATAGACACATAATCAATGGAACAGAAGGTAAAGAAACAAGTCCAGGCACACTCACCTTTTACTTTTGACAAAGAGACCACATCTTTTCACTAGATTGCAGATTGACTCTTTACCAAATGGTATTGTGAAAACTAGCTGTACAAATGAAGAAGGTTGAAGCTAGAACCATATCTCTCAGCATATACAACACAAAAATCAACATGGATCAAAGATCTAAACATTAGAAACACTTCCTCTGTGGAGGAAAAAACAGGTAAAACTCTTTTTTTATTTTATTAAATTCTTTTATTGGTATATTGTAGGTATACAACACAATTACATTTCTCATTGGGAATTGTACCTTTACATAATGCATCTTGGTTCTTATTTTTTCCACATTCCTAGCCCTCCCTTCACGCCCTCCACTCTTCCCTACTTACAAAGACTTTATTTCCATTTTTTCCATTTCTCATCATTTTTCCTTTCCCTCCTCTCCTATCCCCTGCCCCTCCCACTACCCTACCCCTTTGGAACATTTCTTCCTATTTTGCATTATCGATTATTCATTCTAATCATTGGTACATTTTAGGTATACAATATAATGACATTCATCATTGGAAACTTGCACCATTATATAGTCTCACTTGGTTTTTATTTTTCACCCTTGCCCAGCCCTCCCTTCAACACCTCCAGTCTTCCCTATTTACAAAGATTTTGTTCCTATTTTTCCATTTTCTCATCTTAATCCCATTCCCTTCTATCCTTTCCCCTAGCCCTCCCACTTCCTTCCCCTTTGCCCCTTTTCTTCCTATTTCACATTACCTATTATACATTTAGTCTTTATGTAAACTTTCAGTTTCTCACACCAGAGAAACTATTTAGGATTTATACATGTGTGTCCTATTTATTTCACTTAAGAGTATTCCCTCAATGTGCATACACGTAGCTATAAATCTCTCTAATTTCTCTTTTTTTATGGCTGAGTAGTATTGCATTTTATTAAAAAAACACATTTTTTTAATCCAGTCTCCAGTTGATGGGCATTTGGGCTGTTTCCAAGTTTTAGCTATTACAAACTGTGCTGCTATGAACATGGGCGCACATATATCACTGTGGTATGATTATTTCAATTCTTTGGGGAAGATTGCCAGCAGTGGAATAGGGGGGTCAAATGGGACTTCCAGTCCTAGTTCTTTGAGGTATCTCCATACTGATTTCCACAGTGCTTGCACCAGGCTACCCTCCCACCAGCAGTGAAGCAGGGTTCCTCTTTCCCCACAGCCCCACCAGCATTTGATTTCATGAATGCAGCCATTCTTTCTGGAGTGAAGTGGAATCTCAGTGTTATTTTCATTTGCATCTCTCAAATGACCAGTGATGTTGAACATTTTTTCATGTATTTATTTGCTATTTCTACTTCTTTATCTGGAAAATGTCTATTCATTTCAGATGCCCATTTTTGGATTGGGTCTTTACATTTGGGAGGTCTGATCTTTTTAAGTTCTTTATAGATTCGAGATAGTAGACCTTTGTCTGAGGAAGAGCAGGTGAAGATTTTTTCCCACATTGTGGGTTGTCTCTTCACACTGCTGGTAGTTTCTCTTGTTGTGCAGAAGCCTTTTAATAAGAAGACATCCCACTTGTTGATTGTTTGTGGTAGTTCATGGGCAATTGAGGTTTTGTTCATAAAATCTTTTCCTACACTGATGTCTTCAAGGGTTCTACCTAACCTCTGTTCCAACTGGTTCAGAGTTTCTATTTTAATATGTAGATGTTTAATCCATTTTGATTTTAGTTTAGTGCATCGTGAGAAATATAGGTCTAGTTTTCATCTTTGGCAGGTTGAAGTTCAATTTTTCCAGCACCATTTATTAAAGAGGCTATCTTTCCTCCAGGGAGGGTGTTTGGCTCCCTTATCTAAGATGAGATGGCTGAGTGTGTCTGGCATTGTTTCTGCATCTTCTAATCTGTTCCACTGGTCCTCAGGTCTGTTTCTTTGCCAGTACCATGCTGTTTTTATCACAGTAGCTTTGTAGTATAGTTGCAGGCTGGAGATTGTGATACCCCCTGCCATGTCTCTGTTACCTAGAATTGCTTTGGCTATTCTGGGTCTCTTCTTGTTCGAAATGAATTTTTGGATTGTTTTCTAAAGGTCCATGAAGTATGCTGCTGGGATCTCAATTGGAATTGCATTAAATCTATATAGCAGTTTTGGAAGTATGGCCATTTCCACTATATTAATCCTTCCTACCCAGGAGCAGGGGATGTCTGTCCATTTTCTGATATCATCTTCAATCTCTCTTTTCAGAGTGCCATAGTTTTCAGAGAAGAGGTCTTTGATTTCATTCGTTAGGTTGATTCTGAGGTATTTCAGTTTTTTGGATGCTCTTGTGAAAGGACTTATTTGCCTTATTTCTCTCTCAGTGAGTCTGTCATTGGTGTAGAGGAAAGCTATTGATTTTTGTGTGTTGCCCTTGTAACCAGCTACTTGACTGAATTTGGTTATTAAGTCTAGAAGACTTTTGGTGGAGTTCTTGGGGTCTTCTATATACAGTATCATGTCATCTGCAAATAATAACACTTTGAATTCTTCATTACCTATCTTTATTATTTTTGTTTCTTTCTCTTGTCTAATTGTCAAGGCTAATGTTTCCAGAACTATATTGAACAAGAGTGATGATAGTGGACATCTTTGTCTTGTTCCTGATTTTAGTGTGAAGGATTTCAGTTTTTGACCATCTAGTATGATATTGGCTGTTGGTTTTTCATAGATAGCATTTATCAGTTTGTGGTAGAGACCATCTATTCCAATTTTTTGTAGGGATTTTATCATAAATGGATGTTGCATTTTGTCAAATGCTTTTTCTGTGACTATGCAGATAATGATATGGTTTTTGT
Source organism: Heterocephalus glaber (assembly GCF_053883595.1). Taxonomy (NCBI): domain Eukaryota; kingdom Metazoa; phylum Chordata; class Mammalia; order Rodentia; family Bathyergidae; genus Heterocephalus; species Heterocephalus glaber. The sequence continues at coordinate 3,761,285 of NW_028258473.1, read as the reverse complement.
CCTTGGCTCTATTGATATAGTGTATTACATTAATTGATTTTCATATATTCAAGCATCCCTGCATCCCTGGGATGAATCCCACTCGATCAGAGTGTATGATCTTCTTGATCATCTTCTACATTCTGTTTGCCAGTATCATATTAAGGATTTTTGCATCTATGTTCATTAGTGAGATTAGCCTATAGTTCTCGTTTTCGGTTGGGTCTTTCTTTGGTTTGGGGTCAAGGTGATGCTTGCTTCCAGGAATGAATTTGGGAGTATTGCTTACCTTTCAATTTCACTGAAGAGTTTAAACAGTTGTGGCAGCAGTTCCTCCCTAAATGTCTTGTAGAATTCAGCAGTGAAGCCATCAGGGCCTGGGCTTTCCTTAGTTGATAAGTTTTTAATTACATTTTCAATTTCATTGGTTGATATTGGGTTGTTCAGAATTTTTAGGTCTCCTTGATTCAACTTTGCTAATTTATATGTATCTAGGAATGTGTCCATTTCTTCTGTGTTGTCCATCTTATTGGCATGTAGGTTCGGGAAGTAGGTATTGATGATCCTCTGGATTTCGGCTGAGTTTGTTGTCATTTCAACCTTTTCATTCCTAATTGCATGGATTTGGGCCTTTTCTTTCCTTTTTCTGACAAGGTTGGGTAAGGGTTTGTCAATTTTGTTGATTCTTTTGAAGAACCAACTCTTGGCTTCATTGGGTTTTTTTTATCGTTCTCTTAGTCCCCTTTGCATTGATTTCTCCTCTGATCTTTATAATTTCTTCCTTTGTATGAGCTTTGGGGTTGTCCTGCTCTTCTTTTTCTAGAAGGTTGAGGTGCACCATCAGGTTTTTTAATTGTGCTCTTTCAGTTTTGCTAATATGCATATTAATTGCTATGAATTTCCCTTGAAGACTGCTTTCATTGTGTCCCATAGATTCCGATATGCTGTATTGTCATTGTCATTTAATTGAAGGAACTGTCTGATTTCTTCTTTAATTTCCTCTGTGACCCATTGGTTATTCAGAAGTATGTTGTTCAATTTCCACATGTTTATGAAATTTTTTGAGTTTCTTTTGCTATGGATCTCCAATTTCATCACACTATGGTCTGATAATATACCGGGGATAACTTCAATTCCTTTGCACTTACTTAAACATGTTCTATGTGTGAGTATGTGGTCTATTTTGGAGAATGACCCATGTGCAGCTGAGAAGAATGTGTATTCTGATTTTGTGGGGTGGAAGACTCTGTAAACATCTGTTAAGTTCATTTGTTCAAGAGTTCGATTGAGTTCTAGTATTTCATTAGTTATTTTTAGCCTAGTTGATCTATCTATTTGTGACAGTGGGGTGTTCAGGTCACCCACTACAATTGTATTAGTGCATGTATGACTTTTCATGTCCGTTAGTATTTGTTTTATATAGTTGGGTGCACTAGCGTTTGTTGCATAGATATTTATGATTGTCATCCCTTCCTCTTGGATTGTTCCCTTTACAAGGATGAAGTGTCCTTCTTCATCTCTCTTAATCAGTGTTGGTTTGAAACCTGCTTGATCTGCAAAGAGGATAGCTACTCCTGCTTTATTTTGGGTTCCCTTCACATGGAGTATGGTTTTCCACCCTTTAACTTTCAGTCTATGAGTTTCCTTTTGAATTAAGTGTGTTTCTTGTATGCACCATATTGTTGGATTTTGCTTCTTGACCCATTCTGCCAGTCTGTTTCTTTTGATTGGTGAATTGAAACCCCTAACATTGATGATTGTAACTGTTGCATACTGATTTATCATTGTCATGAGTTTTTCTTTTTGTTGGGTTCTCCCCCTTTACATTTAATTTCTTGTCATGCCGGATGGATTCCTTCTGCTTTGCTTCCGGGGGTTGTGATCCTCAATGTCTGTTCCTAGGATATTGTGTAAAATTCTTTGGAGTGCTGGTTTGGTATTCACGAAGTTCCTAAGGTGCTCTTTGTCATGAAAGTATCTTATTTCTCCATCCATTTTGAAAGATAGTTTTGCAGAGTACATCAATCTGTGTTGGAGTCTGTTTTCTTTTAGGGCTTGGAACATGTCACTCCAAGCTCTTCTTGCCTTGATGGTTTGTGTTGAGAAGTATGTTGTGATTCTGATGAGCTTTCCTTTGTATGTGATTTGTTTCTTTTCTCTGACTGCTTGTAGAATTTTGTTCTTCTGTTGTGTTTCTGGAATCTTAACAATTATATGCCTATGTGTAGATTTTTTTGATCAAGGCTATTTGGAGTCCTATATGCCTCACTTATCTGTATGTCAAGCTGTTTTCCCCTGCTTGGGAAGTTTTCTGCCAGTATTTCTGTGAAGAGATTTTTTATATCATCTCCACTCTCTCCTGTTTCTTCATTGACTCCAATCAGTCTTATGTTATTCTTCTTTGCATCATCTAGCAGCTGCTGGATTGATTTCTCATGCTCCCTTATAATTTTGAAGCAATTTTTCTTTTCCTTGCCACTAATTCCAATTTTATCTTCTATATCTGAATTTCTGTGCTCACATTGGCTCATTCTGCTGTGTAGACTTTCAGTGGAGTTTTTCATCTCCTGGAAATCTATTTGCATCTGTTTTATGGATTCCATTTGTTTCTTATGTTGGGATTCCATCATGATCCTGAGCTTCTCTCTAGATTTATGAATCATGTCTTGCACTAGGGGCACAATTTCTCCTGTTATCTGAGAAATTATTTCTGATTTCTTTTTTTCCAGATCCCCTTTTGTTGCCAGTTCAGTGGGTCCAGGTGGTTGAGTATCAGAGTGTTCCATCTCATTTCCCTTTGAGGTTGCTCTAGGTGATCTGGATGTCTGGTTTTGAGACTTATTTATGTGTTTTCTCATTTCGACTGGGGCAGGAGGCTGTTAGCGCCTGCATGGATTACCACCTCTGAGCTGGGAGAAGTGGGACAGGGGCCGGGAGCAGCAGTAGGGATAGTGTCCCGAAACCCCTTCCTGTGTGTTTGGAGCAGCGGGAGGAATGGTGGCCGGGAAGCCCCTTCCTCTGGACCATGAGCAGTGGGATGGCAGCTCAGAAGCCACTACCTCTTGGCCAGGAGCAGTGGGCGGGATGGTGGCCCAGAAGCCCCTTCCTCTGGGCCAGGAGCAGCAGGATAGAAGTTGGCCTAAAATCCCTTTCCTTTGGGCTGGGAGCAATGGGAGGGATGGTGAACAGGAAGCCCCTTCCTCTGCAGCAGGAGCAGCGGGACTCAGTACCATGGTCTGGTAGTCTGGTGTCCTGTGCATCTTTGTAGTGTGGAAGCAGGTGGCTGCCTGTCTGGAGTGGGGTGATTCGGCATCTTCTGCATGACTCGGGACCTCGGTAGGGCGTGCACAGACCTGCCTGTCTGCAGCGGGCTGATTCACCATGTTCTGCATGACTAGGGACCTCGGTAGGGTGTGCACAGACCTGCCTGTCTGCAGCAGGGTGAATCGGCTTCTTCCACCCGACCCATCATTATTTTTAATATGTTGGTCTTAACACTTTTGTGCCACAGTTAAAAGTAATTTGTCTACCATTACATAAATATACTTTCTGTATTTGTCTATATCTTTATTTTACAAATGGGTTTTATATTTTGCCATGCTGTCATGTTACTGTTGGTGAGTTATCTTTTCAAATTAAGAAATCACATTAACATTCTTATAAATCAGTGCTTATGGTAATGAATTTCCTCAGCTTCTGTTTTTCTAAGAAAGAGGATTTTTTCCTCTTTATTTTGCACATATTATTATTACTTTTTCCCATTAAATTCATTGTACATTTTAGGTATAAAATACAGTCACATTCATCATTGGGATCTGGTACCACTACATGAGTATCCTGGTTCTTATTTTTTCCCGTTCCATTGCCCTCCCTTCACCCCCTCCACCCTTCCCTATTTGCAAAGACTTTGATTCCATTTTTATCCTTTTCTCATATTTTTTCTTTTCCCGTCTTTCTTTTCCCCTACCCCTCCCACTTCCACTGCTCCTTTAGACCTTTACTTTCTATTACACAATGTCAATTATACATTTTTAAAATTATAATATCAAGATCTAGGAGACATTACCACAGATTTTACAGAATTTAAAAGGATCTAGAAAGCATATAACAAAAATCTTTTTTGAAATAAATTTGACAACTTCTAAGAAGTACCTTGGAAGACAAATTAATGAAACTAACTCTGGAGGAAATATAAAATTGGAAGAGCACTTATAAAAGAAAGTATATTTCTAGCTTGAAAACCTACCTATATGACAACAGCAGGCTCATATAAATTTTAACTGATAAATTATATCAAACAATTAAAGCAGGAAAAAGAAGGAACACTTCTCCCCTCATTTTTGGAAATCAACATTGTGCTAATCCTAAAACTGGATAAAGATAATAGAAGAAAAAAGTATGAACATAGATAGAAATTTGTTTAACAAAACTATTGGAAGTCAGGTCTGGCAGGATGTAGAATGTGGTTTTGTTATAGGGATGGCAGTGTTGGTTCAGCATTGGAATATCCATCCCCAAAAGTCATCATTTTAACAGAGGAAAGGAAAAAGCCATATGATCTTGTCACTAGTTGGAGAAAAAGTATTGGACTAAATTCCACAGCTGTTCATGGTAAAAGCTATCAGGAGACTAGAAATAGAACAGAACCTTCTCAACAGATTAATGACATGTACTCCATACTTCCAGTGAGAACACCTTATATCAATGGAGAAGATACAATGCTTTCTCCTTAAGGTGGGGAACAAGGGCAGATATGCTTACTCTTCATCTGTCCATTAAACTTTGAAACCTAGGCCCCACCAAAATAGTCTGGCAATAAAACGACAAAATTGGGATAGGTTTGGCAAGGTAGAAGCTAAATCTTTATATGTAGATGAAATGATCATCTACAGAGAAAATACTAAGAAATCTCTAGGAGCCCCTAGAACTTGTACTTGAATTTAGCAGGATTAGAAAACACAATGTATATATAAAAATTAAGGTCTATTTATACTTCCTATAAATAAAGAATTGGATATTGAAATTTAAAAGTTATGTAGGAGTACAAAGGACCTAGAAAAGTTAAAAACAAAACAAAATAAAAACCAAAACAGTGTTGGAAGACGTTTAGTACCTAGTTTTAAGACTTCTTCTAAAGCTACAGTAATCAAGGCAGTCTTGGTGTAAGGAAAGACATATAGATCATTGGAATAAAACAGAGAATCTAGAAATAGAACCATACATATATGGTCCAGTGAGTTTTGAAAGATTATTTAACTTTAGCATTTTATAGAATATAAACTCAATTCAAGAGCCAAGGAAGAGATAGTGTTTTCAGCAAACAGCACTAGAACACCTGGTGTCCGTACATAAAAAATTAACCTCAACCCTTTATTTCCATACATGAAAATAACCTGAAGGGATCTATGAACCTAAATATGAAAGCCTAAAAGTATAAAACTTTAAGAAGAAATTATAAGGGAAAATGTTTATGAATTCAGAATAGTCAAGAACTACCTAGGATACAAAGACATGGTGTATAAAAGAAAAAAATTGATGAATGAGATTCCATCAAAATTTAGAACTTTAAATGATATCACTAAAATGAAAAGTAGTCCTTAAACAGACCACATTTACAATGCATATAACCTATGAGCTGAATATATAAAGAATTCTTGGGCCGGGGATTTAGCTCAGTGGTTTCGCCGCCTGCTGCGCAAGCACAAGGACCCGAGTTTGATTCCCGGTACCAAAAAAAAAAAAGAATTCTTAGAGCTCATTAATAGACAACCCAATTAAAAACTAGACATAAGAAGATGATAAACAGCCAGTACAGCACAAGGAAAGGTGTGCAACTCTAGAATCAGAAAAATTCTAATCAGTACAATAAGAAGGCTGAATTATAGACTCATTAGGGAGATGAAGTTAAAAGTTTTAAAAGCCTTGTCATGACTTTTTCTTTTTGTTGGATTCTCTTCCTTTGGATCTAATTTGTCACGCCCAATGGATTCATTTCGGACCTGCAATATTTGTGCTGAAAAATCTTACAATAGTCTTTTAGACATACCCTTTCATGTGGCAAATCATTTTTATCTTTTTCCCTTCAAATTAACTTTGTTTTTGATTTGACAATCTGATTATAATATGTCCCAGTGATAATTTACTTAAGATGAACTTATTTAAAGTCCTTTGGGCTTGTTGAATCTGGAAATCCATTTCTGTCCTCAGATTTGGGGTTTCAGTTATTTTCTTTTAATAAGCTTTTTGGTCCTTTTTATCTCCCTCCTTCTTGGATAACCCCAATGCTTTGGTTACTAGAATGGATAATGTCTCATAACTCCTTTAAGTTTATTTCAGTGCTTTTATTATTATTATTTTGCTCTTCTAGCTAATCCAAATGACCTGTTTCCTTTTTTTGTGTTTGCAATACATCTTAGAGAATTGGTACATTTACATAACATGTTAACTTTTTTAATCTCCTTCTCTTTCCCATCCATCTCCCTCCCTCCATCTCTAAATCCCCTTTCCCTACTTTCATTATTAGTTTTAGTTTATGTTAATAGAATGTAACATTCATTTTGTGTATTTGGTACCAGTACACATCTTATGTCTTTCTTACTTCCCTTTCCTATTTTCCCCTTCCCTTGCCCTCAGTTTCCTAGCCCCCTTTCCATTTGCAAAAGATCTATCTTCCTGTTTCTTTTCATCCATTCTTTATTTTGCTCTGTATTTGTACTTTTCCCTACTCAAGTGAGAGATATCACACAGTATTCAAGTTTGTGTGTCTGATTTATTCCACTCAATATTATATTTTCCAGGTAAATTCATTTTACTAAAAACGTCTTGAATTTATCCTACTTCATAGCTAAGTAGTATTTCACTATGTAGAGATATCACATTATCTTTATCCATTCATCTGTTGATTGGCATACATGCTGCTTCAGGATTTAGCTATTATGAATCATGCTGCTATCCACATTTGTACACATGTCTTTCTGTAATATATGGTCTTTAGCTCTTTGATTAAGCTATCCAGAAGGGAAATAGTTGAGTCAAAAAATTTCCAATTTGAGTCCTTTGAGAAGTCTCCATACTGATTTCCATAAAGATTGCACTAGTTCACATTCCTACCAACTATGTGTGAGGGCTCCTTTTGTACTATAGTCATGGCAGCATTTGTTAGCATTTGACGTCTTAATGGTTGCCATTGTTTCTGGTGCAAGATGAAATCTCAGTGTCATTTTAATTTGTGTTATCTAAAAATCAAAGATGTTGAACACTTTTTCATATGTTTTGTACTCATTTATACTTCTGAGAAGTTTCTATTCATTTTTGATTGGGTCTTTTAGTTTGGGTAGACTAATTTTTTGTGTTCTTTGTATATGCCTTGTATTAGACTGAGAAGTAGCTGGATTATTTTTCCTATTCTTTAGCTTGTCTCTTCACTCTCCTAATTGTTTCTTTGCTGTGCAGAAACTTTTTAATTTGATATAGTCCCATTTATTGATTCTTACTATCGATTTTTTGCTCATTTGGAGTCCTCTTTAAAAAGTCCTTGCCGGGCCGGGGATTTAGCTCAGTGGTTCCGGCGCCTGCCTCGAAAGCGGAAGGTCTCGAGTTTGATCGCCCGGTACCAAAAAAATTTTGGGGCTGGGGATTTAGCTCAGTGGTTTCGCCGCCTGCGGTGCAAGCGCAAGGACCCGAGTCCAATCCCCGGTACCAAAAAAAAAAAAAAAAAAGTCCTTGCCTACACCTATAACTTAAAGTTTTTACCTGTTTTAAAATCCAGTAGGTTTCTTGTTCATGTTTTAATGTTTATATATTTGACCCATTTTTATTGTAGTTCAGTTCATGTTGAAAAACATGGTTCAAGCTTCAATCATCTGCAATGCACTGCAAATTTTCCCAGCACCATTTGTTATATAGGCTATCTTTCCTCCAATATATATTTTGATCCCTTTATCAAAGATTAAAGAGCTGAATGTGTCCAGGAATGTTTCTATATTCTCTATTCTGTTCCTTAGATCCGCATATCTATTTTTGCATCAGTGCCATGTAGCTTTTATCACTGTTGCTTTATAGTATAATTTGAAGTCAGGTATTGTGATATTTCAAGTTTTGCTTTTGTTGCCCGAGATTGCTTTTGCTATTCTGGGTCTCTCCTGGTTCCACATGAATTTCAAAATTGCTTTCTCTAGTTCTGTGAGTAATGCTATTGATAACTTGATTGGGATTGAATTGAGTCTATATATCAGTTTGGAAAGTATAGCCACTTTTATAATATTGTTTCTGCTATCAAAGAACAGGTGATATCTTTCCTTTTTTCTGATGGTCTTTCATTCTCCTTTTTTCAGAGTACTGTAGTTTTCAGTATGAAGGCATTTCACTTCCTTTGTTAATTCCTAGGTATTTAATTTTTCTGAATGCTATTGTGAATGATATGGTTTTCCTAATTTCTCATTAAGTTCATTATTGGTGTACACAAATGCTATTAATTTTTGTGCATTAATTTTGTATCCTGCTACATTGCTGAAACTTATTAATTCTAAGAATTTCTCGGTGGAATTCTTTGGGTCTTCTATATAGAGTATTATATGATCTGGAAATAATGATAGTTTGATTTCTTTCTTTCTTACACATACGCTTTTTTATTTGTCTTTGCTTTTGGCGCTGGCTAATGTTTCAAGAACTATGTTCAAGAGAAATGGTGATAGTGATTATACTTGTCTTGTTCCTCATATTGAAAGGAATGCTTTCATGCATTCCCCATTTAATATGATGTTGGTCATTCATTTGTCATAAATAACTTTTATTGGATTCAGATATGGGCCTTCTATGTCTACTTTTTTCATTCCTTTTTATCACGAATGGGTATAAGGTTTTGTCAGAAGACTTTTCTGCATATATTTACATGATCATGTGGTTTTATTCCTCACATCTGTTTATGTGGTGTATTACACTTATTAATTTGTGTATGTTAACCATCTTTGAAACTCTGAGATGAAACTTACTCTGTCATGATATATGAGCCCTTAGATAATATGTTGCATTCTCTTTGCTTGTATCTTGTTGAACATTTTTCATCTATATGCATGAGGGGGATTGGACTATAGTTTTCTTTGGAGTTGGAGATTTGTCTGGTTTTGGATTTAGAGTGATGCTGGCTTCCACAAATGTGTTTGGAAGCACTCTTTCCATTTCTGTTTCACTCAAGCTTGAGAATCATTGGTGATAGGCCATCCTTAAAGGGTCTGTAGAATTCAGCAGTGAATCCATCAGGTCCTGGGATTTTTTTGTTTAGTTGGTAAGTAATGTATTACTGCCTCAACTTCATTGCATTATTGGGTTGTTCATTACTTTTGGTCTTCTTGGGTTAGCTTTGATAATTTTTATGACTCTAGGAATCTGGCCATTTCTTCAAAATTTTCCAAATATTTGCAATATAATTTTTCATTGTTGTATTATGGTCTATATTTTGATGATGTCTTTTGATTTCATTCTTTTAATTTCTGATTGTATTGATGTGATACTTTTCTTAATTTCTTTGGGCAAGTTTAGGTGTGGGTAAATCTATTTTCTTTTTTTTAGTTCTTTTATTGGTACATTTTAGGTATACAATTTGTTTACATTTATCATCGGGTGTTTGGACATGTACATGATATATCTTGGTTCTTATTTTTTCCCCATTACCTGTGCACCCTTCACCCCCTCCACCCTTCCCTATTTACATCGATTTCATTTCCTTTTTTTTTCTTTTCTCATAGTTTTTCCTTTCCCTCTTTTCCTTTCCCTTTCCCCTTCCTTCACTCCTTCATCTTTGGAACATTTTTACTATTTCAAATTATCAATTATTCATTTTAATTATTTTAACCCTTGTTTACACTATCAGTTTCTCACACTAGAGAAACTATTCGGTATTTACACATGTGGGTCCTATTTATTTCACTTAAGAGTATGGCCTCAATATTCATCCATTTAGCTATAAATGACTCTAGTTTTTCATTCTTTAAGGCTTAGTAGTACTCCATTTTATAAAAAAAAAATCACTTTTTCTTTATCCAGTTTCCAGTTGATGGTCACCTGGGCTGCTTCCAAGCTTTAGCTATTACAAACTGTGCCGCTATGAACGTGGGTGCACATATATCACTGTGGTATGATTCTTTTAATTCTTTTGGGAAGATACCCAGCAGGGGAATAGCTGGGTCAAATGGGACCTCTAGTCCTAGTTTTTTGAGCTATCTCCATACTGCTTTCCACAGTGGTTGCACCAGTCTGCACTCCCACCAACAATGGAGAAGGGTTCCTTTCCCCCCACAACCTTGCCAGCATTTGTTATTTGTTGAATTCTTGACAGCAGCCATTCTTTTTTTTTTTCACCATATAGAACACTCAACTTTATTCGTTTTATTTATATATTTAACAATTCTAAAGTATTTACCTCTTGCTTTGACAAAAAAATGAAAAATATAGGAGCACTGAGTCCTTTTTAGGAGAAAAGGGTTACATGTACAGCTATGGAGAGTTACGGTTCCTCCTTTATTTATAAAGAAAAATATTAATAAAAAAGTGCTTCATTGATCAAAAAAGGGCTAAAAGCTGCAAGCATTTATTCACACTGTACATCAGACCCAAGAAACCCATGTCATAACCTCTTGGCACCTGTCACTAGGAACTGCACAATCTTTAACTATACTGATTTCTCTCTACCTGCACAAAAAGACCACATAGAGTGGAAGAAGAACTACACCCTGTTTCACTAAACATGGACTCTTGAGCAACCTGCTGTTGTGGGAGTCAGGGTCATGCTCAAGATGCTCTGGGATTTGCCTGGACTGACAGTGCCAGGAAAGGTGTCTGGGCCACATGTAACCATACTCAAGGACATGTCGGAGCCACCTTCCTAAGACAGCTTGCCCTTGGCTACGGAACTGCTTCCAAAGGGGAAGAGTACTGGGAAGGGTGGAATTTAAGTGTTTCATGACCTCACACCCACCACCTCATCATGATCTGCCCTGGTGATTCGGCGTATTCTGTGTGACTTGGGACCTCGGTAGGGCATGGGCAGACCTGCCTGTCTGCAGCGGGGTGATTCAGTGTTTTCCACGTGACTCAGGACCTCAGTAGGGCATGCCAAAACTCTTGAAGATATTAGTGTAGGCAAAGACTTTCTGAACAAAACTCCAGTTTGGAAATAATATCAAGAATCAACAACTGGGACCACATCAAGTTAAAAAGTTTTTGCACAGTAAAGGAAACTACTAACAGAGTGACGAGACAACCTACAAAATGGGAAAAAAAATTGAAAGCTATTCCTCAGAAAAAGGACAAATATCTAGAATATATAAAGAACTCATAAAACTTACATTCCTCCCAATTTAAAGACCCAATAAAAGCTGGACATCAGAAATGAATAGACATTTCTCAGATGAAGAAATGCAAATGGTCAGTAAATACATGAAAAAATTTAACCCTTCTGGACATTGGAAAAATGCACAAGGCTGGGAGGTGAAAGAAACCCTTCTCTATTACTGGTGGGACTATAAATGATAAAACACTATGGAAATCTGTATGGAGATTCCTAAAAACACTAAAAGTAGGAATTCTACTTTGATGTATACACACTGATGTTTATAGCCATGCAATTCATAATAGCCAAATCTTGGAAACATCCTATATATTAATCAACAGATGAATGGATAAAAAGCGTGGAATTTATACACAATGGAGTGCTACTCTGCTGTAAAAAGGATACATATGAGTCATTTGTAGGAAAATGGGTACACCATGAGACTATAATGCTAAGTGAAGTAACATACACTCACAAGCATAAATATTACATGGTTTCTCATATTTAAAAAAGCTCTCTCTCCATATATATATATATATATATATATATATATATATATATGGAGAGAGAGAGAGAGATACAGATAATCAGACAAAAATGCTATTGTAATCCAGTGCCAAAAATGTATCTAAAATTGCATCTTATTTTAGTACAATAGTCTTACATATTTTATACATTCTTTTGCCTATTAGTCTGGATATGTGTGTGTGTATATATATATATATATATATATATATATATATATATGATTAACTTTATACAGTCCTATAAAATAAATAAGTGAATCTGATGGTGCAAAAATAAAAAGAGAGTGGAGGAAGGGAGGAGAAGGAAACTGAACTGTATTATGCACATGTACAAATATCCTACAGTAAATGTAATCATTATGTACTGCAAATATGTACTGATATGTCAAAAAATTAAGATTAAAGGTGGACAAACAATATTTCATGCATCAGCACCCGCAAAACCAGCACAAATAGCAAATCTAATATCAGAAGTGATAAAACTGATTAGAAAAGACAAAGAATTTCACTACCTACTAATTAAGGGAACAATCCAACAAGAAGAGATAACATTAATAAATATATATGCAACGAATACTGGACCATCTATCTTCATAAAACAAAAACTGCTGAACATAAAAGAGCAAATAAACACAAACACAACCATACTAGAAGATTTTTAACACTTCACTTTGGCAAAGAGATGTATCAACTAAAAAAAATAAAGAATTATCAGAGCTAAATCACACACTTGGATCATATGGACTTAATAGATATTGACAGAGTATTCTAACCCTCTACAACAAAATGTACATTCTTTTTTGCAGCACGTGGTACTTTTTCCAAAGTAGATCAACTAGTAATCCACAAAGCCTACTTAAGTAAATGTAAAATAATTGAAATCAGCCCATGAATACTATCAGACCACTTTGCAATGAAAATAGAAATCAAGGACAGAAGACATTTCAGAAAAGGTAAAAGCTCCTGGAAAATTAACAACATACTCTCTAAATGTCTTGTAGAATTCAGCAGTGAAGCCATCAGGACCCGGGATTTTCTTAGTTGGTAAGTTTTTAATTACATTTTTAATTTCATTGATTGATATTGAGTCATTTAGAATTTTTAGGTAATCTTCGTTGAACTTTGGTAATTGACACCCACCTAGTACTCTGACCATTTCTTCTGTATTTTCCACCTTATTGGTGTATAGTTTCTGGAAGTAGGTATTGATAATCCTCTGGATTTCTGATGGGTCCATTTTAATATCACACTTTTCATTCCTAGTTGCATGGATTTGGACCTTTTCTTTCCTTTACTTGATAAGGATGGCTAAGGGTTTCCCAATTTTGTTTATTCTTTGAAGAACCAATTCTTGGCTTCATTGATTTTTCTGTATTGTTCTCTTAGTTTCCATTGCATTGATTTCTGCCCTGATCTTTATAATTTCCTCCCTTGTATGAGCTTTGGGTTTGTCCTGCTCTTCTTTTTCTAGAAGCTTGAGGTTAAGCATCAGGTTTTGTTTTATTGAGCTTGCTCTGCTTTCCTAATATGAGTATACATGGTTATGAATTTCTCTCATAAAACTACTTTCATCATGTCCCATAGATTCCTATATGTTGCCCTGGCATTGTTATTTAATTGTAGGAACTGTTTGATTTCTTAATTTCCTCTTACCCATTGGTTATTCAGAAGTGTGTTGTTCAGTTTCCATGTATTTAGGAAATTCTTGTGGTTTATTTTGCTATTGATCTCCAATTTCATCAACTATGGCCTGATAATATACAAGGGATAACTTCAATTCATTTGCACTTACTTAAACATGTTCTATGAGTGATTATGTGGTCTATTTTGTAGAATGACCCATGTGCAGCTGAAAATAATGTGTATTCTGATTTTGTGGGGTGGAAAACTCTGTAAAATATCTGTTAAATTCATTTGTTGTAGAGTTTGATTGAGTTCTAGAACAAAATCTCAGTTGCCTGTGAACTAGCACAAACAATCAACAAGTGCATCTTTTCTTATTAAAAAGTTTCTACACAGCAAGACAAATGACTAACAGTGTGAAGAGACAACTGACAATGTGGGAAAAAATGTTTCACCACCTGTCCCTCAGACAAAGGTCTACTATCTAGAATCTATAAAAAATATTTTAAAAATCAGACCTCCCAAATTTAAAGATCCAATCAAAAAGAGCACCTGAAATGAACAGACATTTCTCAGACAGAGCAGTAGAAATATCAAATAAACATATGAAAAAATGTACAACATCACTGGTCATTTGAGAGATGCAAATGAAAACAACACTGAAATTCCATCTCACTCCAGAAAGAATGGCTGCTATCATGAAATAAACCAATAACAAATGCTGGCATGGCTGTGGAGAAAGAGGAATACTGCTCCACTGCTGGTGCGAGTGTTAACTGGTGCAACCACTGTGGAAATCAATATGGAGATGCCTCAAAGAACTAGGATTAGAGATCCTATTTGACCCGCTATTCCCCTGTTGGGTATCTTCCCCCAAGAATTAAAAGAATCGTACCACAGTGATATATGTGCACCTATGTTCATAGCAGCACAATTCGTTATAGCTAAAACTTGGAAGCAACCCAATTGCCCTTCAACTTGAGATTGGATAAAAAATGTGGTTTTTTTTTAAATAAAATGGAGTATTAGCCATAAAGACTGAAAAATTAGAGACATTTATAGCTAAATGGATGCACATTGAGGCGATACTTTTAAGTGAAATAAATGACACACGTGTAAATACTGAATAGTTTCTCTAGTGTGAGAAACTGAAAGTGTAAATAAGGACTAAAAGGTATAATAGATGATGTGAAATAGGAAGAAAAGCTGCAAAGGAGAAGGGGAAGTGGGAGTGGTAGGGGAAAAGAAATAAGGGAATGGAATTAACATGAGAAAATGAAAAAATGGAAACAAAGTTTTTGTAGATAGGGAGGGGTGAAGGGGTGGAAGGGAGGACAAGGGAGTTAGGGAAAAAAAGAACCAGAATAGATTATGTAAAGGTGCAAATTTCCAATGATGAATGTCATCATATTGTATACCTTAAATGTACCAATAAAATTGATTAAAAATAATAAAATAGGGGATAAAAAAGAAAATTAACAACATAATCCCAAACAACCAATTGGTTACACAACACATCAAAGAAGAAATTTAAAAATTTCTGGAAGTTAGTAATTGAACAACTCACTGAATCTTCTGGGACACTGTGAAAACAATTCTAAGAGGAAGTTTCATTACAATTAATGCTCACATTAGGGAAATGGTGGAAGTCCAAATAAAGAACCTTATGAGAAATTTTAAGATACTTGAGAAATAACAACAAACCAGCCCTAAATCAAAATTAAGAGAGAAATTATCTTAAAAAATCTATAAATTGAAGAGCTGGTTCTTTGGAAGAATACATGAAAGAGATAAGCTAGACTTACCAAGAGAAAAAGACTCGCATTAGTGTAAATAAAAATTTTAAAAGTGCTATCACAAGAGACACCATTGAAATTCAGAAATTAGTAACTTCTTTGAAAAATTATATTTCGACGGATTAGTAAATTTTGAAGAAATGAACAGATTTCTACACTTACAACTTATCAAAGCTAAACCAAGATGATATAAATATACTTAAGAACACAATAACAAGCAGTGAAATTTACACAATAAAAAAGAATCAGCCAACTAAAAAAAGAAGAGGGCCTGACAGATTCACTGCTAAATTCTACAGAATATTTAAGAATATTTTACTACCAATACTTATCAGAATCTACAAAGAAATTGAAATTGATGGACTGCTTCCAAATTCATTTCTGGAAGTCAGAACCACCCTAATCCTCCAATCAGAAAAATCCAACTCAAAAACAGAATTATAGGTTAATCTCCTTAATAAACATAGAATCAAAAGTCCTCAACAAGGTATTAGCAAATAGAATGCAGCAATCATCAAAATCATCATCATGATCAAGCAGATTTCATCTCAGTGATGCAAGAAAAGTTCAACACCCATGTCAATAAATATAATATGTCACATAAACAAAACCAAGTTCAAAAATCACATGATCATAACAATAGATGCTGAAATGCCTTTAGACAAAATCTAACTCCACTTCGTGGTAAAATCTCTGAAGAAAATAAGTATAGAAGGACATACCTGAATTTGATAAAAGCTATTAATGAGAAAACACCAGACAGTGTGATATTAAATATGGAAAATTTGAAACCATTTCCACTAAAATCAGGAATAAAACAAAGATGTTCCCATAACGTCTATTCAATATAGTTGAAATATTAGAGCAATCAAGCAAAAAATAAAAGGGATATATATAAAGGAAAGGAAGATATCAAATTATCATTATTTGCAAATGACATGATATTCTATATAGTAGACCAAGGAACTCCACCAAAAAGCTCTTAGATTAATAATCAACTTCAACTATATTGCAGGCTGAAAGATCAACATACAAAAATCATTAGCGTATGTGCTCACCAATAATGACCTCAACGAGAAGGAAGTTATAAAAACAAAAACATTCACAGTACCTTCAAGAAAAATGAAATACCGAGATTGAAGATGACATCAGAAAACAAAAAGATGCCCTTGATCCAGGATAGAAAGAATAAATATTGCTAAAATAGCCATACATCCAAACTGTTACACAGATTTAATTAAGTCCTAATCAAAATACCAAGGTCATATTTTCAGAACAACCAAAAACCATCCTAAAATTTACCTGGAATCAGAATAGACCTAGAATAGCAAAAGCAATTTTAGGGCAATAAGAGCAAGACAGGAGGCATTGCAATACCAGACTTCAAGTTATATTACAAAGCAACAGTGATTTCAACACTATGGTACTGGAACAAAAACAGATATGTGGATCAAAAGAACAGAGTAGAAGATAAAGAAACAATTTTGTCACACCAAAATTGATTAAAGATCGAAATATTGAAACAGAAACACTAAACTTACTGGAAGATAAAATAGACAAAACACTTGAAAACATGAGCATAGAGAGAACTTGCTAAATGGAACCACAATTGCACAAGAAATAATGGTAAAAAAATCAACAAATGGTCTCTCACCATGCACTAAACTAAAGTCGAAATGGATGAAAAGTCTAAATACTAAAATAGAAATGCTGAATGGGCTGGAACAGAGGTTAGGTAGAACTCTTGAAGACATTGGGGTAGGAAAAGATTTTATGAACAAAACCTCAGTTGCCAGTGAACTAACACAAACAATCAACAAGTGGGATCTCTTCTCATTAAAAAGGTTCTGCACAGCAAGAGAAATCACCAGCAGTGTGAAGAGACAACCCGCAATGTGGGAAAAAAATTTCACCTCCTGTTCCGCAGACAAAGGTCTACTATCTTGAATCTATAAAGAACTTAAAAAAATCAGACCTCCCAAATTTAAAGAGCCAATCCCAAAATGGGCATCTGAAATGAATAGACATTTCTCAGACAAAGAAGTAGAAATAGCAAATAAATACATGAAAAAATGTTCAACATCACTGGTGAATCTAGAGATGCAAATGAAAACAATGCTGAGATTCCACCTCACCCCAGAAAGAATGGCTGCTATCATGAAATCCACCAATAGCAAATGGTGGCGGGGCTGTGGGGAAGGAGAAACTCTGCCCCACTGCTGGTGGGAGTGTAGACTGGTGCAGCCACTGTGGAAATCAGTATGGAGATACCTCAAAGAACTAGGACTGGAATTCCCATTTGACCCAGCTATTCCCCTGATGGGGGTCTTCCCCAAAGAATTAAAACAATCATACCACAGTGATATATGTGCACCCATGTTCACAGCAGTACAATTTATAATAGCTAAAAGTTGGAAACAGCCCAAATGCCCATCAACTGGAGACTGGATAAAGAAAATGTGTTGTTTTAAAATAAAATGGAGTGCTATTCAGCCATAAAACATGAGAAATTACAGGCATTTATGGCTAAATGGATGCACACTGAGGTGATACTCTTAAGTGAAATAAATAGGACACACATGTGTAAATACCAAATAGTTTCTCTAGTGTGAGAAACTGAAAGTGTAAACACGGACTAGAACATATAATAGATAACGTGAAATAGCAAGAAAAGGGGCAAAGGGAATGGAGAAGTGGGAGGGGTAGGGGAAAGGAAAGAAGGGAATGGAAGTAATATGAGAAAATGAAAAAATGGAAACAAAGTCTTTGTAAATAGGGAGGGATGGAGGGGTTGAAGGGGGGGCAGGGGAAGGGGGAAAAATAAGAACCAAGAGAGATTATGTAAAGGTGCAAATTTCCAATGACGAATGTCGTTATATTGTATAAATAAAATGTACCAATAAAAACATAAATCAAAAAAAAAGAAAGTTCTATCCAAGACGTTTGTCCATTTTTAATTGGGCTGTTTGTCTTTCTGTTTTTGAGTTGTAGGTATTCTTTCTGTGCTCTAAATGTTAGACTATCAGATACATGATTTTCAATATTTTCTTCTGTGGGATTCCTTTTTGCTTTCTTGATGATATTTCTTGCCACATAAAAGTTTTTAGTTTAATTTTTAAAAAAAAATTTAAAAATCAACAAATGGGATTATATCAGACTAAAAAGCTTCTGTACAGCACAAGTATCAATTAGTTGAATGAAGACAGAGCCTACAGCCTAGAAAAACATTTTCCCAGCTACTCCTCAGACAGAAGACTAATATGTAGCATATGTAAAAAGAAATAAACTCAATAAATTTTGACCCCATAAAATTAAAGGCCCAGCCAGGATATGGGCAAGTGAAATGAAAAGACACTTCACAGAGAAAGTACAAGTGGCAAACAAATATATGAATGTTCAATACCTTGGCCATTAGAGAGATACAAGGTAAAACAATGCTGATTGTATCTTATTCCAGAAAGAATGCCAATCATCAAGAAATCAAAGCATAACAAATGCTGGCATGGCCATGGTGAAAAAGGAACACCTTACATTTGTGGTGGGAATGTAAACTAGTACAACCATTATGAAAATCAGTATGGAGATTTCTCAAAGAAGTAGAATTAGAAATTCTATATGAACCAGCCATCCCCCTTCTAGGTATCTCCCCTAAAGAGTTTAAGACATCATACTATAGCACTACATGCATACCAATATTTATAGCAGCACAACTCATAATAGCTAAGCCGTGGAAACAGCCTGTGTACCCATCAACAGATGATTGAATAATGAAATTGTGGTATCTATATATAACAAATACTACTCAACTATAAAGAAAGACAAATTTGAAACATTTGTGGGAAAATGGATGCACCTAGAAAATATAATGTTGAGTGAAATATATCAGACTCACAGACTTAAGTACAATATCATATCTTTCATTGGAATATGGCAAAATATAAACCAGAAGAAAAATAAAGGAAGGATAGATTGAGACAGGGATTGATCTCTTGTAGATGGGAATGGGTCCAGGGGGCCAAGGGAGAGGGGGGAAGGGGCGAGTATGGGAAAATGGGTATTGTAAAAGTATGCCAGGTACAAGGTCCTAAGAATCTCAATGAATGGGAATAGTATATCCCTTAAACATGTACTAAGATTAACAATATCAACAAGAATGAAAATGGAGAAAGGAGAACTAGAGGAAGAGGGAGGCAGGGAAAGAGAAGAGGATTAAAAATCACACACAAAAAACTGTATTATGTACATGTACCAACTCCCCAAGATGATTATCAAATGCATTTGCTGTAAAAATGTACTAATAAAATAAAATTTTAAAAAGAAATATTGGCAACCACTATATGCCACAAAATCATATTTGATAGAGGTATAAGAGTTTTAGACATTCCCAGGTAAAAAAAAATTGAAAGAATTTTTTCTAGCGGCACACTCTAGAAGACTGAAGAAATACTCAACATGTTTCAAAAGAATTGAAACTACACGAACACAATTGAATTTAATTCAAAATAATCATAAGATATATATTTGGGAAACACAAATGTGTGGAAATTAAACACCAGATTCTAAATCACCAATTAATCAAATTTTAAAAAAATAACAAAGGAAATTAGAAATAATTTGACATACATGAAAAATAAAAGATAACATGCAGCTAAAGCAGTGCTTAACAGGAAATTTATAGCTGCAAATTCAACAAGACCATTCCTTAAGTGAGGCAGAAATTAAGAAATTTCAAAATATACCTGACCTTAAATAATTTGTCTCTAGAAATTTTCAGTGAAAAGAATTTCTAAGGAATCTTTAAAGCCCAAAGGAAAGTACGCTAGCAGAAACTCAAATCCACATGAATAAATACAGAATGTTTGTAACTACACTGGAAAATTGAAAAGGTGTAGAAAATATAAAATAATTTTGCTTGTGACTCTGTTCTTTCCATATGGGCTTAAAAAGTACCATAAGTAGTGATTATAAAAACCATGTTTAAAGTGGCTGTATTAAAGGATAGTTTGTATTATAATAGTAGAAAAATATGTTTCCATAATCCCTAAATAAATATAATTTCATATCAACTAGATTGCTCTGGATTGGCCCGAGAAAGCATTGATAAAATAACTAAATGAAGTTAAATAAAATGATACACTAAAAATATTCAACACAAAAAAGCAATAATGAAGGAACGAAAAGAGATATAAGGTATTCATATTACAAATAGCAAAATAACAAATAAAATTTTATTTGTAATTACATGAAACATGAATTAATTCAACATTCCAATGTACAGGGAGGATTTGGCACAGCTGATTAAAAATAATTCAAATATATGTTGTTTACATTATTCAGTTTATTTCCACACATGTAGTTTGAAAGCAAAATTTAACTAGTGGAGAGATGAAACTGTTAAGAATCTAGGAAAAGAAGAATACTCAGAATCCAAAGCAAGCAGAATTAAAGAAATAATAAGTATTAGGGTGACCATAAATGAAATAAATGCTAGGAAAATTATTGAGAAAATTAACAACATTGAATGTCAACTCTCAAAAAGATCAAGAACATTCACCTACTTTCAATTAGACTGACAACAAACAGTGGAGATTCAACTTATTAAATTCAGAATGAAAGAAGTTCCATTACTATAGACATTTTACAAAATAGGGAATACTATGAATAATTGTATACCAGCAAACTATATAAATTAGATAATGAACAAATACATAGAATTATAAACCATGATGAAAGTGCCTAAAGAAGAGATGGAATGTATAAGTAAGATTTTAATAATGTAGATATATTAAAATGGCCAAAATATTCCCCAACTTATTGAAAAACTTTAGTCAGCCTATCCTTGAAGTCAGAAAATTCCAAATAGCATAAAGTTAAAATGATCTGCATCTAAACATATGAGTCAAACTGCCAGAAGACAAAGGATATCTTGAAAACAGCAAAAGAGAAATAAATCACTACATAAATGGGAATTTCAATAAAAATAACAAATAAAACTAATTTTCATCAAAAACATGAAAGCCAAAAGGCAATAAAATAACCTACTTAAGTGCCAAAATGAAAAATCTCTGTCAACAAAGAATTCTATATTTAAAAAATGTCTTTTGATCATGAAGAATAAATTAAGACATTCACAGACAAACCTATCACTTGTAGACCCACCCTACCAGAAATACTAAAGAGAGTTCTTCAGTGTTGTCTTACGTTTTTCGTTGCTGAGACGAAATACCAAGCAACCAAAGTCAAACAAGGAAAGATTTATTTTGGCTCACAGTTTGTAAAGGTTTCAGTTCATAGTTCACTGGTTCCAAAGCGGGGTGGCATGGCAGAGGGGCACCACAGAGGACAAGCAGTCCATGGCATGGCTGGGAAGGCAGAAAGCATAAAAGTATCAAGGATCAGGAGCAAGCCTGCCTTTCCCTTTTATCTCATCCAGGCTATCAGCTTTTTGGGTGGTGCCACACAGAATTATGCTAATTCCAATCAATGAGCTAATTTAGTCTATTCCTGTAGCACCATCATTGGTTGTAGCTCTCACAGCATCTCTCTTGAACTGGCTTTTCTCACTCCTTGACGCTTTCCCCAGACAATCCATGTTACTGGCTTCTCCAATCTTCTGGGGTCTCCACGGCACCTTTAGCTTTACAATCCCATCTTCATAGACTGCCCCCTCAGGAGCACACTTCCTGGACTCCTGGCCCTTCTTCTGAAACCTAGGTGGAAGCTTTCCTGACTTCACAACTCTTGCATTCTGCATGCACCTGAAACCAGCATCATGTGGATGATGCCAAAGTCTGCCCTCACCTGGAGCAATAGCCAGGCTTCCTCCTCTCTTGGTTTTAGGGGTTGAGTGCCTGGGTTGTTGAGCATTCTGAACCCAATCATGAGGAACACATTCACTAGGCTGCCACCATTCTGGAACATGGTGTTCTGGGGCCATCTTCTCAAAGCAAGATATTTCACCTTTGCAATTTTGAGCTTGCAAAGAGTGAATTCTACTAGTTTTTCCTCTGGTTATTTTTTCTATATTCCTCTTCTGAAATACTTGGCTTTTTTTCTAGACTTTTCAGCAACCAATTTCTCCTCAGTTCCATCTTTGCAGGCCATAACTGTACAGGAACTTTCTTTCTAGCTAAACTCATAGATAGCATTTAAAATCATTCTGCTTGGGCCTTTGCCCTTGGTTCTCTGCACAGATCTGGCAAAAAGCACCCAACAATAACCATGGCATTGCCTCAACATTAGACTGCCATTAAATGCCTTCTGCAAGATTAGTCAACCATGCTTAATCTCAGTCTCAGGCAAAGTCTTTGGACATGAGCAAAATGTAGACAATCTTTTTTGCTGAACTATAACACACATGGTTTGGAGTCCAACAGCTAATGCAATCCTTCTTTGTAACTGAAACCTCCTGAGTCTGGTTTTTACCAGCTTCATTTCTATCAGCATTCTGGTCTTTGGAGCTGACAAGAATCTTCCATCAGGGTCAAGTTACAGAGTTCCAGAGCTGCTTCTTTAGCTAGCATCTCCAAACCCTTCCAATCTCTTCCTGCAAGCCAATTCCAAAGATTCCACAACCATATGGCCAGGTAACATCACAGGAATGACCCACTTCTCTCATACCAAAATCTGTTTTAGTTACTTTTGTCATTGCTGAGGCAATATACCTGACACTGACAAGTTGAAGGAAGAAAGGTTTATTTCTACTGACAGTTTGTAGAGGTGTCAGTCCATAGTCAACTGTCTCCAAGGGTGGGTGGCATGGCAAAAGGGGCATCACAAAGGAAAAATAATTTAAGGCCTGGCAGGGAGAATGTAGAGAGCAGCAGCATTAGCAGCAATCCTGCTATCTTTTTATCACATCCAGGCTATCAGCCTTTTGAGTGATGCCACCCAGAACTATGTTAATTCCAATCAGTGAACTAATTTAGTACCATACATCCTTAATCCTGGTATCATTAATCCCAGAATAGCCTCACCTATGAGAGCATGGGTCTTTGAGAGTCATCAAAATACAAGCCATAACACAACCATTTGTTAAAAATGTATACATTGGGGCCAGGGATTTAGCTCAGTGGTTCTTCCACCTGCCTTGCAAGCATAAGGTCCCGAGTTCAATCCCCAATACCCCCCCCTCAAATGTATACACTATAAAAATGTAGAAAAATAGAAAAGTAAAAGTTAAAAAATACTTTTTTCTACAAACAAATTTCCTTCCTTTCCATTAATTAAACAAAACTTAAGGTGTATTTTTGCAAAAGCTCTTGATTTTTCTAACTTCAGAAAAACTAGCAATATCTCTTTTCATGAAATAGTGAAAATGAACTAAATGAAAAAAGTAACTTATAACCTCCCAAAATAACCACTATTGATATTTAGGTAATTGTATTCACATTTTCTCTTTAGCTCTTTAATCAATTATAAATGACATGTCAAAATCCATAAGTCATAGCCAAAGCAATACTGATGAAATTTTGATTCTTAAATATATTAGTAAAACAAAAATAGGAAGCAAATTAACTTAGATTTAATTTAAGAAGCTGAACGAAAAAATTGTAAATATTTATTTTCCAATTATATAGATGCATGTGTGTGATCCTTTGACATTATATTCTCATTTTATCATATTATAGTTCTTTATATATGTGAACATTTTTATCTCTACTTACCTTACATCTTTAGATAAGTTCATTGTGGATTCTGCATTCCATTTAAAAATATTTTCTAAAAGTCATCAAGACTTTTCCCTTCTTTTTTAAAGATTTGTAGTTTTAGCTCTCATATTTAGGTTTATGATCCATTTCAAGTTATTTTGGTATAATTTGGTATGAGTTGAATTTTTGTTTTTCCAAGGGTATAAATTTTTCTCAGTACAATTTGTTGAAATGATCATCCTTTCCTCAGCAAATTTCCTTAGCATTTTCATCAAAACTTAAATTATTATATAGATAAGTCTATTCCTAAATTTTTTCTTATATTTAGATATGTATCTTTGTGTCAATATTACATTATACTGCAACCACAGACTATAAAAGAAGGTTTGATAAACTGGAATTCACACAATTTAAAAAATTTCTTTTTAGAATACACAGGAAAAGAAAAGGGTAAGTAACAACCTGGCAGATGATATTTGTAAGTCTCATATATTATAAAGAATATAGGTCTACATTATAGAAATAAATTTTGCAACTGAAAGAAAAACAATCCAATTAAAGGGGAAAATTTGAGTAAATAATACAGTAAGGAAAGAAGTTCAATGACATGTAAACATGTATTCTACATAATCACTCTACATAATCACTCATTCTACCTAAAAATGTATTGTACATAATCACTTATTAAATAAATTTAAATTAAAATCTCAACATGGTATCACTTTTTACCTAGTAGAATGGTTAAAATAATGGATTACTGCAAGATTGGGACTTATATTGTTTCAAGCTTTATACAAGTTCTTGAGGTCAGGAGGTAAATGTCTTTCAACTTTGTTCTTTTTCTATGTTGTTTTAGCCTCTCTAAAACTTGTATTTTCATGTTAATTTTAGAGTCAGCTTAGTAATTTACACAAAAAGTCCTACTGGAATTTGGCTTTGTAATTTTCTACTGATATAAAATTCACATATGATAAAAATTCAACATTTGAGAGTACAGTTCAGTGAATTTTAACATTCATGCAGTTGTGCAATATTATTATGAAATACAAATGTGTTGTGCAAAATAATCAAATTCCAGAACATTTCATCATTTCAAAAAGAAACTCCATAGCATCTAGTAGTCATTTCCAAATCTCCATGCTTTTGTCCCTGGCAAACATTAATATACTTTGTGTCTTTATGAATTTACCTATTATGTATACATCATAAATGGAATTATATAACACGTCATCTGTTGTATTTGCCTTCTTTAACTTAGCATAATTTTTTAAAGTTTTATCAATGCTATAGCATGAATCAGTGTTATATGAAGTTTTATGGTGTAAAAACATTACAATTTTCAATATGTCATATTTTGTTTATCCATTCATCATCAATTTACACTTGGGTTGTTTCCATTTGGGAGATATTATATAAATATCCTTACTATGAATGTATTTTTTCAATTTTCTTGGTTATGTACCTAGGAGTAGAATTGCTATGAAATACATCATATGGTAACCTTGTGTTTAACTTCTGAAGTATTGCCAAACTGTCTTCCAAAGTTGGCTGAATCATTTTATGTTCCTACTAACAATGTATGAGAGTTGAAAATTCTTCACTTCTCCAAACTTTGTGATTATTTTATGATAGCCATCTTATGGTAGTGAAGGGATATTTGATTGTGGATTCATTTTCCCATTTCTTCCCGACTAGTGATCTTTAAAGAGTTAGTTGAACATTTGTTCATTTCCATTGAAGAATTTCTCTAACTATATTCATATAGGATATCTATGTTTATAGTTTTCTACACTTGTGTCTTTACATAATTTTGATGTCAGAGTAATATGGACCTCAGACAAAGAGTGAATGAGTATTTCCTTATTTCATATTTAGGAAGAATTTGTAAGGGACTGGTATTAACTAAATCTTTGGTAAAATACACAAGTGAAGCTGTCTGTTCCTGGAATTTTCATTGTGGCAAGTTTTGGGATTGCTAACTGGACTTCATGTGTATTGGGTAAATCTTGTCAGTCCCTTTACTCTTTTTATAACTATATCCAGATGTTGTAATTCTTCTAAAGCCAGTCCTCATAGTTTTTGTTATGCCAAGCATTTTTTCATGTAATCAAGTTACCTAATATTTGATATAGAATTGTTAATAGTATTCTTTTACCATTCTATTTCTTTGTTCATATTTTTGTTCATCTTTCAAAGAAGCAACTTTAGTTTTCTTAATGTTACTATTTGTTTTTTGCATTTACCATTTCACTTGTTTTCATTCTAATCTTTATTATTTTTAAAATTCTACTTGTTTGAGTTTAGTTTAGTTTGGTATTCTTTTTGAAGTTTCTTAAAGTGGAAATTTAGGATGTTGCTTTGAGGATTATCTCCTTTCATATTATAGTACTTTACAGCTATGGGTTTGTCTCTGATAATTCCTTTAAAATGCATCCCATGAATTTTGATATATTGCATGCAATTTTTATTAATTTAAAATTATTTTATTATTTTATTTGTGATATATACCTTCACTCATTGTTTGTCTAAGATTGTGTTATTGAATTTCTCCATATTTATAAAATATTCCAAAGAGACTTTTCTTATTGATTTTTCATTTTATTCCATTATTATCAGAAAACACCTTTGCATGATTTAAATATTATTAAACTTCTTGAAACTTTTTATATTACAATATTACAGTCAATTTTTTATAATTCTACATGTTCATTTGAGAATAATGTTCATTTTGCTATTGTTTAGATCAATATTTTGGGTAGATTCTTCAATAAATGTATGTTTGGTCCAGCTGGTTTATACTATAATACAAGTCTGCTGTGTTTTACAAATCTTCTGCTGTTATATCTATTGCAATAAATTCAATGTTTAAATACTTTATAATTATATAACTTCTCATTTTATCTCTAGAAATTATTTCTTGAACTCTATTTTGTGGTTTTTACATGCTTTATTTTATTTTTATTATTTATTAATTTTATTGGTACATTTTACATATACACAAAGATTAAATTCATCATACAGAATTTGTACCTGCACATGATATAGCTTGATACTTTTATCACCAGAATCCCCTCCCCTCCACTCAATCTCTGTTCTCCTACTTATTTACAAAAGCTTTGTTTTCATTTTATCCTTCTAGTCTCTCTTTTTATTCTTTTCCCTTCATTCCTTTCCTGCTTTCCCCTCCTTTGTTTCATTTCCCATGTGAACATTTTCTTCCTGTTTCACAAAACTTATTATACAGTTTGGTCCTTATTTACTCTTTCAGTTTCTCACACCAGAGAAACAATGCAATATTTAAATATGTGTGTGCAATTTATTTCACTTTGGAGTACAGTCTCGAGATGCATCCATTTACCTAAAAATGTCCTATTTATCCTTTTATGGCAGAGAAATATTCCATTATATTAAAAAATGTTCTTTATTTATTAATCCATTGATGGGCATGTGGACTGTTTCCAAGATTTAGCTGTTATAAACTGTCCTATAAAGATGAATGTTCAGACTTCGCTACTTTGCTGCCTTCTGCCTGCCAAGAACAGTTTCCCCTTTGCAGTGCCCCTCTGCCTTGTCACCCTGCCTTGGAGCCAGCCAACAAGGGACTGAAACCTCTACCAATTGACAAAGATAAAGAAAAAAGCCTCTTTTGATCCAGAGGGAGGCTCCCCCATCGCCATTCCATGCTCCTGGGCTGAGAGGGTGAGCCAGTCCCAGAACCCAGAAGGAGGCTCCCCCACTGCCATTCCACTCTCCCAGGACAGAGAAGATGAGCCAATACCAGCACCAGGAAGGAGGATCCCCCGCCGCCATTCCACACTCCTATGGCAGAGAAGGTGAGCTGCATAGGTTCCAGAAGCACCTCCCCAGTGGAAATGAGAAGACACATAAACAAGCCTCAAAAACAGACTTCCAGATCACCTACAGCGACACCAAAGGGAAACGAGATGGAACAATCTGATACTCAACCACCTGGACTCTCTGAACTGGCAACAAAAGGATCTGGGAAAAATGAAATCAGAAATAACTACTCAGATAAGAGCAAAGATTGTGCTCATATTGCAAGATATGATTAATAAATCTAGAGAGGACACAGATAAGAAATAGAGAACCTGAGGAACATGATGGAATCTCAACATAGGAAACAAATGGAATCCATAAAGTATATGCAGACAGATTTCCAGGAGATTAAAAATTCCACTGAAAGTCTGTGCAGCAGAATGAATCAATGTGAAGACCAAATTTCAGATACAGAAGATAAGATTGCAATTAGTGACAAGGAAAAGAAAATTTCTTAAAAATTGTAAGAAACCAAAAGAAATCAATCCAGTACCTGCTAGATGATGCAAAGAAGAATAACATCAGAACAATCAGAGTCAATGAAGAAACAGGAAAGAGTGCAGATAACATAAAAAAACTGTTCACAGAAGTGATGGCAAAAAACTTCCCAAGCAGAGGAAAAGAACTTGACATACAGATAAGTGAGGCTTATAGGACTCCAAATAGCCTTGATCAAAAAAAAATCTTCACATAGGCATATAATAGTTAGAATTCCAGAAACCCAAGAAAAGAACAAAATTCTACAAGCAGTGAGAGAAAAGAAACAAATCAGACACAAAGGAAAGCCCATCAGAATCACAGCAGACTTCTCAATGCAAACCCTCAAGGCAAGAAGAGCTTGGAGTGATGGATTTCAAGCCCTAAAGGAAAACAGCCTCCAACCCAGATTGATGTACCCTGAAAACTATCTTTCAAAATTGATGGAGAAATAAGATACTTTCATGACAAACAACACCTCAGGAATTTCATGAATATAAAACTGTTACTCCAAAAAACTTGAGACAATATCCTAGGAAAAGACAATGAGGATCACAACCCCAGGAAACCCAGCAGAATGAATCCATTGGGAGTCACAAAATAAATGCAAAGGTGGAGAATCCAACAAAAAGAAAAAGTCATGACAAGGCTTTTAAAATTTTTGACTTCATCTCCCTAATGAGTGTATAATTCAATCGTATTATTGTACTGATTAGTATTTTTCTGATTCTAGAGTTGCACACCATTCCTTGTGCTATACTGGCTATTTATCATCTTCTTATGTCTACTTTTTAATTGGGTTGTCTATTAATGAGCTCTAAGAATTCTTTATATATTCTGGTCATAGGTTATATGCATTGTAAATATGGTCTGTTTAAGGACTACTTTTTCATTTTAATGATGTCATTTAGAGTTCTAAATTTTGATGGAATCTCATTCATCAATTTTTTTTCTTTTTTTCATCATGTCTTTTGTATCCTAGGAAGTTCTTGCCTACCCGGAATTCATAAACATTTTCCCTTATAATTTCTTCTTAAAGTTTTATACTTTTAGGCTTTCATATTTAGGTTCATAGATCCCTTCAGGTTATTTTCATGTATGGAAAAAAAGGGTTGAGGTTAATTTTTTATGTACGGATACCAGGTGTTCTAGTGCCATTTGCTGAAAACACTATCTTTTCCTCGGCTCTTGAATTGAGTTTATATTCTATAAAATGTTAATGTTAAATAATCTTTCAAAACTCAGTGGACCATATATGTGTGGTTCTATTTCTAGATTCTCTGTTTTATTCAAATGATCTATATATTTTTCCTTACACCAATACTGCCTTGATTACTGTAGCTTTAGAAGAAGTCTTAAAATTAGGTACTAAACATCTTCCAACACTGTTTTTTTTTTCTTTTCTAGGTCCTTTGTACTCCTACATAACTTTTAAATTTCAATATCCAATTCTTCATTTATAGCAAGTATACATAGACCTGAATTTTTATATATACCTTGTGTTTTCTAATCCTGCTAAATTCAAATACAAGTTCTAGGGGCTCCTAGAGATTTCTTAGTATTTTCTCTGTAGATGGTCATTTCATCTACATATAAAGATTTAGCTTCTACCTTGTCAATCCTATCCTAATTGTGTCATTGTATTGCCATACTATTTTGGTTTGGGCTTCGGTTTCAAAGTTTAATGGACAGATGAAGAGTAAGCATATCTGCCCTTGTTCCCCACCTTAAGGAGAAAGCATTGTATCTTCTCCATTGATATAAGGCGTTCTCTCTGGAAGTATGGAGTACATGTCATTAATCTGTTGAGAAGGTTCTGTTCTATTTCTAGTCTCCTGATAGCTTTTACCATGAACAGCTGTAGAATTTAGTCCAATACTTTTTCTCCAACTAGTGACAGGATCATATAGCTTTTTCCTTTCCTCTGTTAAAATGATGACTTTTGGGGTTGGATTTTCCAATGCTGAACCAACACTGCCATCACTATAATAAAACCACTTTCTACATACTGCCAGATCTGAGTTTTAATAGTTTGATTGGTTAAACAAATTTTTACCTATGTGCATAATTTTTTCTTCTGTTATCTTTATCCAGTTTTAGTATTAGCACAATGTTGGTTTCCAAAAATGAGGGGAGAAGTGTTCCTTCTTTTCTCTGCTTTAAATGTTTGATATAATTCATCAGTTAAAATGTTCATGAGCCTGTTGTCATACAGGTAGGTTTTCAAGCTAGGAATATACTTTCTTTAATAGGTGCTATTCAAATTTTATATTTCCTCCAGGTTTAGTTTCATTAATTTGTCTTCCAAGGTACTTCTTAGAAGTTGTCAAATTTATTTCAAAACAGATTTTTGAAATATGCCTTCTATATCCTTTTAAATTCCATAAAATAGGTGGTAATGTCTCCTAGGTCTTGTTATTTTAATTTTAAAAATGTATAATTGGTATTGTGCAATAGGAAGAAAAGGCCTAAAGGTGCAGGGGAAGTGGGAGGGGTAGGGAAAAGGAAAGAAAGGAAAAGAAAAAATATGAGAAAAGGAAAAAAATGGAAAAAAATCTTTGCAAATAGGGAAGGGTAGAGAGTGTGAAGGGAGGGCAGTGGAAGGGGAAAAAATAAGAACCAAGATACTGATGTAATGGTACAGGATCACAATGTTGTATGTAAATGTATTTTATACCTAAAATGTACCAATAAACTTAATGGCAAAAAAACCCATGAATGTTCATGTATTGCTGTGGTATAATATTTTAATTCTCTAGGGGAGATACCAAGAAGGAGAATAGCAGGGTCAAATGTAAACTTTAGTTTTAGTTTTTTGGGGAATGTCCAAACTGGTTTCCATGGTAGCTGTATCAGTCTACACTTCTCCAACAGTGGAGAAAGGTTCCCTTTTCCTCACGTCCCCACCAATATGTGTTATTAGTTGATTTCCTGATAGTAGCCATTCTTTCTGGAGTGAGACTGAATATCAGTTTTCTTTTAATTTGCATGTCATGAATGACCAGTGGCAATGAAAATTTTTTCTACATATTTATTTAGTGTTTCTACTTCTTCATCTGAGAAGTGTCTATTCATTTCTTTTTTTTATTTGTTAAATTCTTTTATTGGTACATTTTAGGTATACAACACAATTACATGTCTCATTGGGAATTGTACCTTTACATAATGCATCTTGGATCTTATATTTTCCCCATTCCTAGCCCTCCTTTCACCCCCTCCGCCCTTCCCTATTTACAAAGACTTTATTTCCATTTTTTCCATTTCTCATCATTTTTCCTTTCCCTTCTTTCCTTTCCCCTGACCCTCTCACTACCCCTACCCCTTTGGACCTTTTCTTCCTATTTTGCATTATTAATTATTCATTCTACCCATTGGTACATTTTAGGTATACAATATAATGACATTCATCATTGGAAATGTGTACCTTTACATAATCTCTCTTGGTTCTTATTTTTCGCCCTTGCCCAGCCTCCCCCCCCTTCAACCCCTCCATTCCTCCACATTTACAAAGATTTTGTTCCTACTTTTCCATTTTCTCATCTTAATCCCATTCCCTTCTATCCTTTCCCCTAGCCCTCCCACTTCCTTCCCCTTTTTCCCTTTTCTTCCTATTTCACATTACCTATTATACATTTTAGTCCTTATTTACACTTTCAGTTTCTCACACCAGAGAAACTATTCAGTATTTATACATGTGTGTCTTATTTATTTCACTTAAGAATATCGCCTCAGTGTACATCCACTTAGTTATAAATGTCTCTAATTTCTCATTTTTTATTGCTGAGTAGTATTCCATTTTATAAAAATACCACATTTTCTTTATCCAGTCTCCAGTTGATGGGCATTTGGGCTTTTTCCAAGTTTTAGCTATCACAAACTCTGTTGCTATGAACATGGGTACACATATATCACTGTGGTATGATTCTTTTAATTCTTTGGGGAAGATTGCCAGCAGTGGAATAGCAGGGTCAAATGGGACTTCCAGTCCTAGTTCTTTGAGGTATCTCCATACTGATTTCCACAGTGGTTGCACCATTCTACATTCCCATCAGCAGTGGAGCAGGGTTCCTCTTTCCCCACAGCCCCACCAGCATTTGTTATTGGTTGATTTCACGAGAGCAGCCATTCTTTCTGGAGTGAGGTGGAATCTCAGCCTTGTTTCCATTTGCATCTCTTGAATGACCAGTGATGTTGAACACTTTTTCATGTATTTGTTTGCTATTTCTACTTTTTTTTCTGAGAAATGTCTGTTCATTTCAGATGCCCATTTTCGGGTTGGGTCTTTAAATTTGGGAGGTCTGATTTTTTTATGTTCTATATAGATTCAAGATAGTTGTCTATTCATTTCTGATTCCCACTTTTGGGTTCCATCTTTAAGTTTGGGGGAATATAATTTTTTATTTTTTTTAATATATTCTAGATAGTAGTCCTTTGTTGGAAGAATAGCTGAAAAATTTTTTTCCTGCTCTATGGGTTGTTTCTTCACTCTGTTGGTGGTTTTCTTTGCTATGAAAAAACTTTTTATTATGATGATATTCCAGGTTCTGATTCTTTGTAATATTTCCTGTGCAACTGGGCTTTTGTTCATAAAGACTTTGCCTATATGTATGACTTCAAGAGTTCTGCCTATTCTGTCTTCCAGGAGATTTAGTGTTTCTGTTTTAATATTTAGATCTTTGATTCATTTCAATAATAGGTTAGTTCATGGTGAGAGATATGGGTCTAGTCTTAATCTTCAGCATGTTGAAAGCCAGTTTTTCCTGCACTATTTATTAAAGTTGCTATCTTTCTTCTAGTGAAAATGTTTGGCCCCTTTGTCAAAACTAAGGTATGTTTGGAGTTATTTCTGAATCTCTTAATCTGTTCTATTGATCCTCAGATCTTGTTTTTTTTCTTTCTTTCTTTTTTTTGGAGAGTACCATGCTGTTCCCATCACAGTAGTTTTGTAGTATAATTTCAATTCAGGGGATTGTGATGTCCCCAAGTGTTCCTTTTTTTGGCTAAATTGCTTTTACTACTCTAGGTCTCTTCTGATTCAAAGGAATTTTAGGACTTTTTTCTCCAATTCTATGAGGTTTTCTACTGAAATCTTGAAGAAGTTTTCTTTCGACTCTCTAACAATTTTGGGAGTATGTCGATTTTTAACATGCTGTTTCATCCTACTCGAGAACAAGGTCTATATTTTGATTTTTGATATTGTCTTTGATCTCTTTATTAGCTTACTGTAGTCTTCAATGTAAAGGTCTTTTATTTCCTTCTTTTGATTGATTTCTAAGTATTTTATTTTTTAATGCTATTGTGAATGTTGTCTCCTTAATTTCTTTTTCAATAAGTTTATTATTTGTGTACAGGAATGCTATTGATTCTTGATTTTTTTACTTATATCCAGCTAAGCTACTAAATTTGTTTATTAGAGCTAAATCTTTTGGTGGAGTTTGTGGGGTCTTCTACATAGAGTATCAAATAATTCACAAATAATGATAACTTCTTCCTTTTGTATCCTTATTCCTTTTATTTCTTTCTCTTTTCTTATTGCTCTCCCTAATGTTTCCAGAACTGTATTAAATAAGAGTGGTGATAGTGAACATTATTATCTTGTTCTTGATTTTAGAGTGAAAGCTTTCAGTTTTTGACTATTTGGTATGATATTGGCAGTTGGGTTTGACAGTGATGTCTTTTGTCAGATTGTGATAAAGACCATCTATTCCAATTCCAATTTTTTCTAGGGTTTTATCATGAATTGGTATTGAACTTTATCAAATGCTTTTCTGCATCTATTGATGTGATCATGATGTTTTTGTCCTTGATTGTGTTAAAATGGGTTGTTACTTGTATTAATTTTCACATGTTGAACTATCCCTGCATCCCTGGAATGCAGCCTATTTGTTCATGTTGTATAATCTTTCTGATGATTTGTTGCATTCTGTTTGGTAGTATTTTACTGAAGATTTTTGTGTCTTTGTTTATTATGGAGAATGGCCTATAGTTTTTTTTGGGGGGGGGGGGGTTGGATCTTTCTCTTGTTTGGGTATCAAGGTAAGTTTTGCTTCCAGGAATGAGTATGGGAGTATTCTTTGCCTTGTGATTTCATTAAAGAATTGCAGAGTAGTGCTATTAGATCTTCTCTAAATTTCTTGTAGATTTCAGCAATCAATCCATCAGGACCTGGACTTTTCTATGCTCATAGGTTTTTAATTTCATTGACATTTGTCTATTTAGAATGTTTATATCTTCTTAATTCAGCTGTGGTAATTTCTATGTATGTAGGAATCTGTTCATTTCTTCTGTGTTTTCCATTTATTTGGAATACAGGTTCTTGAAAGAGGTATTGACAATCTTCTGGATTTCTTTAGGATCTATTTTAATTTCAACTTTTTCATTCCTAATTGCATGGATTGAGTCTTTTTGAGGCAGGGAGCAGAACCACTGAGCTAAATCCCTGGCCCTGGATTGAGTCTTTTCATTCCTTTTTTTTTGATAAGGTTGTCTAAGGGTTTGTCAATTTTATTTAATCTTTCAAAGAGTCAACTCATTAATTCACTTATTCTTTGTATTGTTTTCTTAGTCCCAATTGCATTAACTTCTGTTTTGATATTTATAATTTCCTCCCTCACTTGAAGTTTCCCTTGACTTGCTCTTCTTTTCTAGAAGCTTGACATTCAACATTAGATTGTTTATTTGAGCTCACTCTGTTTTCCTGATATGGGAATTCACCACTAAAATTTCCCCACATAGAATACTTTCCTTGATTCTCATAAGCTACTGTATGTTGTACTCAAGTTATTTAATTGTAGAAACTGTCTAATTTCTTCTTTAATTTTATCTGTGACCCATTGATTGTTTAGGAGGGATTTATTTAATTTCCATATGTTTATGCAGTTTTTGTGCTTTTTTTAACCTTTGATTTCTAATTTCATTGTACTATGATCTCATGATATGCATTGGACAATTTCAATTCTTTTGCATTTACTTAAGTATATTCTATGAGATAGTATGTGTTCTATTTTGAAGAACATCCTGTGTGCAACTGAGAATAATATGCATTCTAATATTATGGTGGAATATTCTGGAGGAATCAGCTAAGTCAATTTGTTCAAAAGTTTGGTTCAGTTCCACTATTTCTTTTTCGACTTTTTGTCTAGTTAATATATGTATTTTTTGCACTGGTGTATCGAAGTCCATCACTACTATTATATTAATGCTTATTTGACTTTTTCCTGTACATTAATATTTGCTTTATATAGCTGGGTGTGTATATGTTTATGATTGTCATTTCTTCCTCTTGGATTGTTCCCATAACAAGTATGTAGTGACTTTTTTTTGTCTCTCTTGATAAGTCTTGGCTTGAAATCCACTTTGTCTCCAAATAGAATTAGCTAACTCTGCTTTTTAATGGGTTCCTTTTGCATAAAGTAATGTTTTCCATCCTTTGATTTTCAGGCTATGAATTTACTTTTGAGTTAAATGTGTTTCTTTTATGCAAGATATAATTGTATTTTGTTTCTTGTGTCTGATTTATTTCACTTAAGAGTAAAATTTCTTTTAAAAAATATTTTATTGAGCCCACCACTCCCAGCCCAGTGGAAAGGGCTTTTGGGATGGGATATGTCCCGCCACTCCCGGCCCAGAGGTAGAGGCTTCTGAGCCATCTTCCTACTGCTCATGGTCCAGAGGAAGGGGCTTCCCAGCCACCATCCTTCCCAGAGCTCCCAGCACAGAGGAAGGGGCATCTGGGCAACCATCTGTACTGCTGCTCCCAGCACCTGTCCCAACTCTCCCAGCTCAGAGGGGGTGAACTGCTTGGGTGACAACAGCACCCCACCTGCCCTCCTAGTCTAAATGAGAAAACATATACATAAGTCTCTAAACCAGACTTCCAGGTCACCTACAGAAACCCCAAAGGGAAATGAGATGGAACACTCTGATACTCAACCACCTGGACCCACTGAACTGGCAAACAAAAAGGGATCTGGAAAAAATGAAATCAGAAATAATTTCTCAGATAACAGGAGAAATTGTGCTGCTAGTGCAAGACATGATTAATAAATCTAGAGAGGAGCTCAGGAACATGATGGAATCCCAACATAGGAAAAAAATGGAATCCATAAAACAGATGCAAATAGATTTCCAGAACATGAAAAACTCCATTGAAAGTCTACACAGCAGAATGAGCCAATGTGAGGATACCATTTCAGACACAGAAGATAAGATTGCAATTAATGACCAGGAAAAGTAAAATTGCTTCAAAATTATAAGGGAACACAAGAAATCAATACAGCAGCTGTAAGATAATGCAAAGAAGAATAACATAAGACTGACTGGAGTCAATGAAGAAACAGGAGAGAGTCCAGATGTCATAAAAAATCTCTTCACAGAAGTAATGGCAGAAAATTTCTCAAGCAGGGGAAAAGAACTTGACATACAGATAAGTGAGGCATATAGAATTTCAACTAGCTCTGACCAAAAAAAATCTACACATAGGCATATAATTGTTAAGATTCCAGAAACTCAACAGAAGAACAAAGTTCTACAAACAGTTAGAGAAAAGAAACAAATCACATACAAAGCAAAGCCCATCAGAATCACAGCAGACTCCTCAACACAAACCACCAAGGCAAGAAGAGCTTGGAGTGACATATTTCAAGCCCTGAAAGAAAACAGCCTCCAATCCAGACTGATGTACACTGCAAAACTATCTTTCGAAATTGATGGAGTAATAAGATACTTTCATGACAAAGAGAACCTTAGGAACTTCATAAATACCAAACCAGCACCACAAAAAATTGAACACAATATCCTAGGAACAGACACTGAGGATCACAAGCCCAGGAACCAAAGCAGAATGAACCCATCTGGCATGACAAGAAATTAAATAAAAAGGGGCAGAACCCAACAAAAAGAAAAAGTCATAGCAATGACAAGTCAATATATTTCAGTTACAGCCATCAACGTTAATGGTCTCAATTCACCAATCAAAAGAAATAGACTGGCAGAATGGGTCAAGAAGAAAAATCCAACAATATGCTGCATACAAGAAACACATGTAATTCAAAATGAAACACATAGACTGAAAGGTAAAGGGTGGAAAACAGTACTCCATGTGATGTGAACTTGATAAAAAGCAGGAATAGCTATATTCTTTGCAGATCAAGTAGATTTCAAGCCAACACTGATTAAGAGAGACAAAGGACACTACATCCCGGTAAAGGGAATAATCCTAGATGAAGAGTGACAATTATAAACATCTATGCACCAAACATTAGTGCACCTAACTATATAAAACAAATACTAATGGACATGAAAAGTCATATATGCACTAATAAAATTGTAGTGGGGAAGCTCAACACCCCACTGTCACAAATAGATAGATGAACTAGACAAAAAATAAGTAATGAAATACTAGAACTCAATCGAACTCTTAAACAAATAAACTTAACAGATGTTTACAGAGTCTTCCACCCCACAAAATCAGAATTCACATTCTTCTCAGCTGCACATGGGTCTTTCTCCAAAATAGACCACATACTGTCA
Organism: Heterocephalus glaber; assembly: GCF_053883595.1. Lineage (NCBI taxonomy): Eukaryota > Metazoa > Chordata > Mammalia > Rodentia > Bathyergidae > Heterocephalus > Heterocephalus glaber. The sequence continues at coordinate 3,723,538 of NW_028258473.1, read as the reverse complement.
AATAGAACACGTTTAAGTAAGTGCAAAGGAATTGAAGTTATCCCCTGTATATTATCAGACCATAGTGCAATGAAATTGGAGCTCCATGGCAAAAGAAACTGTAAAAATTTCATAAACACGTGGAAATTGAACAACACACTTCTGAATAACCAATGGGTCACAGGGGAAATTAAAGAAGAAATCAGACAGTTCCTTCAATTAAATGACAATGATAATACAATATATCAGAATCTATGGGACACAATGAAAGCAGTCTTATGAGGGAAATTCATAACTGTGAATATGCACATTAGGTAAACAGAATGAGCCCAATTAAACAACTTGATGCTGAACCTCAGGCTTTTAGAAAAAGAAGAGGAGAACAACCCCAAAACTCATACAAGGGAGGAAATTATAAAGATCAGAAGAGAAATCAATGCCATGTAGACTAAGAGAACGATACAAAAAATCAATGAAGCCAAGAGTTGGTTCTTCGAAAGAATCAACAAAATTGACAAATCCTTAGCCAAACTTATCAGAAAAAGGAAAGAAAAGGCTCAAATACATGCAATTAGGAATGATAAGGGTGAAACTACAAAAGACCCAGCAGAAATGCAGAGGATCATCAATACCTACTTCCAGAACCTATACACCAATAAGATGGACAACACAGAAGAAATGGACAGATTCCTAGATACATATGAATTACCACAGTTGAATGAAGAAGACCTAAAAATTCTGAACAACCCGATATCAAACAAATAAAATTGAAAACATAATTAAAAACTTATCAATGAAGAAAAGCCTGGGCCCTGATGGCTTCAGTGCTGAATTCTACAAGACGTTTAGAGTGGAGCTGTTGCCACTACTGTTTAAACACTTCAATGAAATTGAAAGGGAAGCAATACTCCCAAATTCATCCCTGGAAGCAAGCATCACCTTGATCCCCAAAGCAGAGAAAGACCCAACCAAAATGGAGAACTATAGGCCAATCTCACTAATGAACATAGATGCAAATATCCTTAATAATATACTGGCAAATAGAATGCAGAAGATGATCAAGAAAATCATACACCCTGATCAAGTGGGATTCATCCCAGGGATGGTTGATTGTATGCAAATCAATCAATGTAATACACTATATCAATAGAGCCAAGGACAAAAACCATATGATTATCTCCATAGATGCAGAAAAAGCATTTGACAAAATCCAACATGCATTTATGATAAAAATCCTACAAAAAATTGGAATAGTTGGTCTCTACCTCAAACTGATAAAAGTCATCTATAAAAAACCAACAGCCAACATCATACTAAATGGACAAGTACTGAAATCCTTCACACTAAAATCAGGAACAAGACCAGGATATCCACTATCACCACTCTTGTTCAAAATAGTTTTGGAAACATTAGCCATGGCAATTAGAAAAGAGAATGAAATGAAAGGAATAAAGATAGGAAGTGAAGAAGTCAAATTGTCTTTATTTGCAGATGACATGATACTCTATATAGAAGACCCCAAGAACTGCACCTAAAGTCTTCTATTCTTAATAACCAAATTCAGTCAAGTAGCTGGTTACAAGGTCAACACACAAAAATCAATAGCTTTCCTCTACAAGAATGACAGACTCACTGAGAGAGAAATAGGGCAAATAATTCCTTTCACAATACAATCCAAAAAACTGAAATACCTAGAAATCAACCTAAAGAAAGAAATCAAAGACCTCTTCTCTGAAAACTCTAGCATCTGAAAAGAGAGTTGGAAGATGATATCAGAAAATGGACAGACTTCTCCTGCTCCTGTGTAGAAAGGATTAATATAGTGAAAATGGGCATACTTCCAAAACTGCTATATAGATTTAATGCAATTCCAATTGAGATCCCAGCAGCATACTTCATGGACCTTGAGAAAACAATTCAAAAATCCATTTGAAACAAGAAGAGACCCAGAATAGCAAAAGCAATTCTAGGTAACAGAGACATGACAGGGGATATCACAATCCCCAAGCTGCAAATATACTACAAAGCTACTGTGATAAAACAGCATGGTACTGGCAAAGAAACAGACCTGAGGGCCAGTGGGACAGATTAGAAGATGCAGAAACAATGCCAGACACACTCAGCCATCTCATCTTCAATAAAGGAGCCAAACACCCTCACTGGAGGAAAGATAGCCTCTTTAATAAATGGTTCTGGAAAAATTGGTTTTCAACTTGCTAAAGATTAAAAGTAGACCTATATCTCTTGCCATCCACTAAACTAAAATTGAAATGGATTAAAGATCTAAATTTTAAAATAGAAACTCTGAACCAGTTGGAACAGAGGTTAGGTAGAACTCTTGAAGACATTGGTGTAGGAAAAGATTTTATGAGCAAAACCTCAGTTGCCTGTGAAGTAGCACAAGCAATCTTCTGCACAGCAAGAGAAATCACCAGCAGTGTGAAGAGACAACCCATAATGTGGGAAAAAATCTTCACCTGCTTTTCCTCAAACAAAGGTCTACTACCTCATATCTTAAAGAATTTAAAAAGATGAGACCTCCCAAATTTAAAGACCAAATTCCAAAATGGACATTTGAAATGAAGAGACATTTCTCAGACAAAGAAGTAGAAATAGCAAATAAATACATGAAAAAAATATTCAACATCACTGGTCATTTGAGAGATGCAAATGAAAACAATGCTGAGATTCCACCTCAGTCCAGAAAGAATGGCTGCTATCTTGAAATCAACCAATAACAAATGCTGGCAGGGCTGTGAGGAAAGAGGAGCTCTGCTCCACTGCTGGTGGGAGTGTAGACTGTTGCAACTGCTGTGGAAATCAGTATGGAGATGCCTCAAAGAACTAGGACTGGAATTCCCATTTGACCCCACTATTCCACTCCTGAGGATAGTCCCCAAAGAATTAAAACAATCACACCACAGTGATATATGTGCACACATGTTCATAGCAGCACAGTTTGTTATAGCTAAAACTTGGAAACAGCCCAAATGCCCATCAACTGGAGACTGGATCAAGAAAATGTGGGTTTTTTATAAAATGGAGTACTACTCAGCCATAAAAAATGAGAAATTAGAGACATTTATAGCTAAGTGGATGCACACTGAGGCAATACTCTTAAGTGAAATAAATAGGACACACATGTATAAATACTGAATAGTTTCTCTGGTGTGAGAAACTGAAAGTGTAAATAAGGGCCAAAATGTATAATGTGTAATGTGAAGTAGGAAGAAAAGGGGCAAAGGGGAAGGACCTTGGAGGGTTAGGGGATAGGAAAGAAGGGAATGGAATTAATATGTGATAATGGAAAAATAGGAACAAAATCTTTGTAAATAGGGAGGACTGGAGGGGTTGAAGGGAGGGCTGAGCAAGGGTGAAAAATAAGAACCAAGAGAGATTATGGAAAGGTGCAAATTTCCAATGATGAATGTCATTATATTATATATCTAAAATGTACCAATGATTAGAATGACTAATTGATAATGCAAAATCGGAAGAAAAGTTCCAAAGGGGTAGGGATTGTTGGCGGGGCAGGGGAAAGGAAAGAAGGGCAAGGAAAAATGATGAGAAATGGAAAAAATGGAAATAAAGTCTTTGTAAATAGGGAAGGGTGGAGGGGGTGAAGGGAGGGGCTAGAAATGGGGAAAAAATAAGAACCACGAGACATCATGTAAAGGTACAAGTTCCCAATGAGAAATGTAATTGTGTTGTATACCTAAAATGTACCAATAAAAGAATTACCAAAAAAACATTTTATTGATAATGGGAAGGAAGTGGGAGGGGTTGTGGAAAGGAAAGAAGGGAATGGATTTAACATGAGAAACTGAAACAAATGGAAGCAAAGTCTTTATAAGGAGGGAGGGGTTAAGAAGTTGAAGGGACGGCAGGGGAATGGGGAAAAATAGGAAATAAGAGTATAGTTTCAAAGTCCTTTCATTTAACTCTACATGTTTGAAACTTATCCTTCTTAATGGCATTGTAGTACTCCATTGTTTTTAAAGAACACATCTGTATCCATTTTTTGGTTGATGGGCATTTGGGCTGTTTCAAACATTCACCTATTACAAATTCTGCCATTATAAACATGGATGTGCATATATGGTTCTGGTATGATGCTTTTAATTCTTTTGGGAAAATAACTAGAAGATGAATAGCTGGGTAAAATGGAAACTCTAGTTTTAGGTTTTATGAGAAATCTCCCCATTGGTTTCCACAGTGGTTGCACCAGTCTACACTCCCACCAACAGTGGAGAAGTTTTCCTTTTTCTCAGCATCCTTTCTAGCATTTGTTATTGGTTGATTTGATGATAGCAGCCATTCTTTCTGGGGTGAGGTGCAATCTCAGCATTGTTTTAATTTTTATCTCTTGAAAGACCAGTGATGTTGAACTTTTTTTTTCATGTTTATTTACTATTTCTACTTCTTTGTCTGACAAATGTCTGTTCATTTCAGATGCCCATTTTGGGATTCAGTCTTTAAATTTAGGGGATCTGATTTTGTTAATTTCTTTATAGATTCTAGTTAATAGTCCTTTTCTGAGGAACAGCTGGTAATCTCTTCACACTGCTGGTGGTTTCTCGTGCTGTGTAGAAGCTTTAAGAAGAGATCCCATTTGCTGATTCTCTGTAGAGTATCATGCCATCTGCAAATAATGATAATTTAACTTCTTCCTTTCTTATCCTTATTCCTTTTATTTTTTTCTCTTGTCTAATTGCTCTGGCTAGTATTTCAAAAATTATATTGAACTAGAGTGATGACAGTGGACATTCCTTTCTTCTTCCTGATTTTAGATTCAATGCTTTCAGTTTTTGTCCATTTAGTATGATATTGGCTGTTAGTTTATCATAGATGACTTTTATATGATGGAGATTAAACAATCTATACCAATTTTCTGTGAGTTTTTTTTTATCATAAATGAGTATTGGAGCTTGTCAAATGCTTTTTCTACATCTATTGAGAGGATCATATGGCTTTTGTCTTGCTTTTCTTGTGTTGAATTTTTGGAATTTTGACTAATATATGCCTCATTGTAGCTTTTTTGATCATGGCTAATTGGTGATCTATATGTGCCACTTATCTGTACATCAAATTCTTTTTCCAAGCTTGGAAGTTTTCTCCCATTACTTCTGGAAAAGTTTTTATGTCATTGTGCTATCCATGTTTTTTCGACTCCAATCAATCTTATGTTATTCTTCTTTGCACTATCTACCAACTATTAAATGGATTTTTCATGATTCCTTGCTATTTAAAAAACATCTTTCTTTTCATGGTCACCAGGTAAATGGATGGACCTTGAGGTCATACTTTTAAGTAATATAATTTGAGCACACATATGTAAATATAGCATTATTTCTCTGATGTGCGAAACTGAAAGTGCAAATAAGGACCCCAATATATAATATATATTATGAAATATGAAGAAATTGTTCAAATGGGAAGCAGAGGGGAGGAGATGGAAAGAAGAGAAAAGAAAAAAGAGAATAAAGGATAAAATGGAAACAAAGCTTGTGTAAATAAGGAGGGAAAGAAGTGTTGAAGGTAGGGGAGGAGAATGGGAAAAAAGAAAAATAAATATATACCATGTACAGGTACAAAATCTCTAAGATGAATGTGATCATTCTGTATATCTAAATTGTAATAATACACTTAATTAAATAAAAGAAATCTCTCTTTTCATAATTGCTTACCTCAAACCTGTCTTCTAGATTTGACATTCTGTTCTCACATTCATTGATTCTGCTAGGTATACTTTCAATAGAATTTTTAATCTCCTAGATATCTGTATTATGTATTCCAATTCTTTCCTATGTTGGGCATTCATGTTTTCCATCATTTTCCTAAGATCCTCTATTTTTTTTATCTGTATCTACTCTACATTCACCAACCATGTCATTCATTATGATTATCATCTCTGCAGTTCTCTGAGAAATTATTTCTAATTAGAATTTTTCTAGAGTCTCATCCATCTGCTTTGTTACTTCCAATGTTACTATGTCAGAGAGTCCATGTGGGTGGCTTTCAAATTGTTCCACCTCACTGCCTGTTGAGTTTGCCCTGGGCAAGCTAGAAGTGTGGGTTTGCATCTTGCTTCTGGGACTTGTCATTTTGTACTTTTGTTTAGTTTAATTTCTGCATAGATGCCTGCAAATTGTTATGGTAGGTAGTTTTATTGTGAGTATTGAGAATCCTTGATTATGAAATGACTGTTGAGTTTGCCCTGGGCAAGCTAGAAGTGTGGGTTTGCATCTTGCTTCTGGGACTTGTCATTTTGTACTTTTGTTTAGTTTAATTTCTGCATAGATGCCTGCAAATTGTTATGGTAGGTAGTTTTATTGTGAGTATTGAGAATCCTTGATTATGAAATGACTGTTGCAAGATCTTACTTCTTGAATTTATTGAGGATGAGAAGTGTTTACCTATTTGTCCTATCCCCTGGCTCTTTGGCACTGACTATAGTATTTTTTTTATAACCCTCAGTCAATCTTGGTCTCGTCATAAAAGGAAGAACAACTGATTAGAACAATGATGTCACCTTGGCTAATGTAGTAAAATCAGTAATAACAATAGCATCCACCACAGTTTAGAAAAGGACAAATTGTGGCAACTATTAATTTCCCAACTTTAACTGTATGAACACAATTTGTAGTTATATAACTAAATTTAAAACAAATCAGAAATTTGTACACAGTAAGAATACCCTCAATATGGTGATTTTTACCTTCAGGGGAGAAGATTTAAAATTGGTGAGGGGAGAAATTGAAGAAGAGAAAGAAATTAGAAGCAAGGTTGAAGGACAAAGGAAGATTACACAAGCTTTAGGAAACTGCAAAAAAAGTCTGGAGGGAAAGAAAGGAGGAAAAACAGAAATAAAAAACCTAGAAACAATGATAACACAAAAACAAGAAGACATGATCAAGAGAAAAACAACAACAAAGGAAGAAAAGGAAAAAAAGGAAAAAAAGTCCAGTTTGAGGCATGTCTCTGCTGTTACTGGTATACAAAGGAATCAGACAGAACTCCTGTCTGTGATGACTGATTCCCAGCAAGCCAGCAGCAGAATTATGGTAGTGTGGTGGATAATCCAAGCAAGTGTGCACCTTCAGCACCACTGAAGTTTAGGTTCATCCTAGTTTCTGGTTGTGAGGCTGGGACTTGAGTTGTTCAGCCCACAGCACCCTGGGTGCCTCCTGCCAGCTTGAACTCTACTCCCCAACTGTGGGTGTCTCCCAGGGATGCACTTCATCCTGACCCTGGGAGCCCCTAGATGCATCCAACCTGCAGCTGCTCTGAGTTTTAAATTCAGCTGGCCCCTTTCCAATATGGTGAACAACCAATTGCTCTCTCCTGTGGATGCCCTAGCCAGAACAAATGGAATCACTCACCAGACACTGCAGTCTGAAGCAACCACTCCTGTTTCAATGGTATGTTTTTCCATGGAGGTCTCTGAGGTGCCCAGTAATCATCACATCTCTGCAGGTTTGAACCACCTGTCCCATGCCCCAAGCTAGTGCTCAGAAAGAAAGCACTGCTTGCCACCTCACTTTTCTACCTTGAGGTCCCTCTCTTTGCTCTCCTTGTGGGCTCCAATTATCCTTCCAAATCCTTGCTGGATCCCAGAGACCCACTTTCTACTTTCTTCTCTTCCTCATGTTGCTATATTCCAGCATGTGAACTGCAAACCTCCTAGAGGCTGTTTCTGTGCTGCTCACCACTCCATCATCTTCTTGGAAGTCTTCAAGTCTGTTTTGTAGGAACTCATCATTCCTCCCTTCCATTCCCTCCTCATTCTTTATTCTCTCTCTCTCTCTCTCTCTCTCTCTCTCTCTCTCTCTCTCTCTCTCTCTCTCTCTCTCTCTCCTCTCCCTCTCCCTCCTCTTTTCATCTCCCTCCTTACCTCAAGTTAGTCTACTGCCATAGCCATCTGAGTGTTGGAACTACAGGCATACAACAAGATGCCTGACTGGAATTTGAGGTATTTTCTTACAGGTTATTCTGTGTATTACCATTAACATTTTGATTTATGACAATTAGTTTCAGATTAATAATTTCATTTCAATAATATGCCCCAATTTTTTCTATGTAACTCTATTACCCCTCCTTTACCATGTTATAATCAGAAATTATATCTTAATGCATATTTACTAAATAATCTTGCTTTATTCCATGTATTTAAAATCAGAAGGTAGAAAAATATATTATAAATAAAATACATTTGTCCTAATTTCAGATTTCATTACAAATTTAATCTTACCAAGTTTCATTATCACACACATAGATAGTACTTACTATCGGATGTACTTCCATTATATACTTGTTATGGATTGTGTCTAGATGTGCCCAAAAGCCTCACATGGTCATAGGTGGGGCTTTTCAGAGTTGGCTGGAGATAAGGTGTATGACGCTGGGATTAAAGATGTCATGCTAGGATTAAGAGTTTGGTGCTGGGATTAAGTGTCCCCAAGCCTGGGTGTAAGTGCTACCTACTTTAAGGATAGGTAGCCTGGAGAGAATATAAGTGACAGAAAGGGGGCTGCTGCCCTTGCTTGCTCCTGTTGCTTCTGTTACTTCTGCTTTTTTCTGCTGTCTCTTGCCTGCTTTATAATGCCCCTCTGCCATGCCACCATGCTTTGGAGACAGCCAATTATGAATTAAAACCCTTAAAAACTGTGAGCTGAAATAAACTTTTCCTTCTTTAACCCGTGGGTGTGTGAGAGGTATTTTGTCTGAGCAACAAGAGAAGTAACTAAGACACATTTTGGTACCCGGAGTGGAGCCATTTCTGTGACTGTACCTGACCAAGTGGTTCTGGAATCTTTGGAACTGGCTTGTGGAGAGAGTTTGGGGAGGTTTTGAGGTGCCAACTGACAAAGCATCCCTGGAATGCTGTAACCTGAACTTGATGGAAGATTCTGGTCAGAGCTCAGAACACCAGAATGCTGATAGAATTGCTGCCAGTAAAGACCAAGTACAAAAGGTCTCTGTTGGTAAGATGGACTGCATAGGCTGTTGAACTCCAAATCATATATACTACGCTTTGACAGAAAATTTGTCTGCATTTTGCTTTTGTCTGGAGACTTTGTCTGCTACTAAATGTGGAAGACTATTTAAAGTGGTGAAAAAATTTCCAAAGCAGTCTAATGTTGAGGCAGTAGCATGGTTAAAGTTGGAGGCTTTTAGCCAAATCTATGTTACAAACCAAGAACAAAGATTCCAGCAGAATGATTTGAAATATTTTTAATTTGGCCAGAAAAGAAGCCAGTAAAGTTGTTGACTACATAGATATAGAAGATTTCAGAGGAGACCTTGGTTGCCAAAAAGGAAAAGGACAATAGAAAAGATGTCCTGAGAACATCACAAGCACAAACAGGACTCCACACGTTGCAGCCTCAAAATTGCAAAAGTTAAAAACTTTTTTTGAGAAGACACACCCAGAAAACCATGTTTGTTCTTTGGCATTGGGTTTAAAGTACTCAGCAACCCAGGCACTCAATCCCTAAAACCAAGAGAGGAGGAAGCCTGGCTATTGCTCCAGGTGGGGGAAGACTTTGGCATCATCCACATGATGCTGGTTTTAGGTGCATGCAGAATGCAAGAGTTGTGAAGTCAGGAAAGCTTCCACCTAGGTTTCAGAAGAAGGGCCAGGAGTCCAGGAAGTGTGCTCCTGAGGGGGCAGTCTATGAAGATGGGATTGTAAAGCTAAAGGTGCCGTGGAGACCCCAGAAGATTGGAGAAGCCAGTAACATGGATTGTCTGGGGAAAGCGGCAAGGAGTGAGAAAAGCCAGTTCAAGAGAGATGCTGTGAGAGCTACAACCAATGATGGTGCTACAGGAATAGACTAAATTAGCTCATTGATTGGAATTAGCATAATTCTGTGTGGCACCACCCAAAAAGCTGATAGCCTGGATGAGATAAAAGGGAAAGGCAGGCTTGCTCCTGATCCTTGATACTTTTATGCTTTCTGCCTTCCCAGCCATGCCATGGACTGCTTGTCCTCTGTGGTGCCCCTCTGCCATGCCACCCCGCTTTGGAACCAGTGAACTATGAACTGAAACCTTTACAAACTGTGAGCCAAAATAAATCTTTCCTTGTTTGACTTTGGTTGCTTGGTATTTCGTCTCAGCAACGAAAAACGTAAGACAACACTGAAGAACTCTCTTTAGTATTTCTGGTAGGGTGGGTCTACAAGTGATAGGTTTGTCTGTGAATGTCTTAATTTATTCTTCATGATCAAAAGACATTTTTTAAATATAGAATTCTTTGTTGACAGAGATTTTTCATTTTGGCACTTAAGTAGGTTATTTTATTGCCTTTTGGCTTTCATGTTTTTGATGAAAATTAGTTTTATTTGTTATTTTTATTGAAATTCCCATTTATGTAGTGATTTATTTCTCTTTTGCTGTTTTCAAGATATCCTTTGTCTTCTGGCAGTTTGACTCATATGTTTAGATGCAGATCATTTTAACTTTATGCTATTTGGAATTTTCTGACTTCAAGGATAGGCTGACTAAAGTTTTTCAATAAGTTGGGGAATATTTTGGCCATTTTAATATATCTACATTATTAAAATCTTACTTATACATTCCATCTCTTCTTTAGGCACTTTCATCATGGTTTATAATTCTATGTATTTGTTCATTATCTAATTTATATAGTTTGCTGGTATACAATTATTCATAGTATTCCCTATTTTGTAAAATGTCTATAGTAATGGAACTTCTTTCATTCTGAATTTAATAAGTTGAATCTCCACTGTTTGTTGTCAGTCTAATTGAAAGTAGGTGAATGTTCTTGATCTTTTTGAGAGTTGACATTCAATGTTGTTAATTTTCTCAATAATTTTCCTAGCATTTATTTCATTTATGGTCACCCTAATACTTATTATTTCTTTAATTCTGCTTGCTTTGGATTCTGAGTATTCTTCTTTTCCTAGATTCTTAACAGTTTCATCTCTCCACTAGTTAAATTTTGCTTTCAAACTACATGTGTGGAAATAAACTGAATAATGTAAACAACATATATTTGAATTATTTTTAATCAGCTGTGCCAAATCCTCCCTGTACATTGGAATGTTGAATTAATTCATGTTTCATGTAATTACAAATAAAATTTTATTTGTTATTTTGCTATTTGTAATATGAATACCTTATATCTCTTTTCGTTCCTTCATTATTGCTTTTTTGTGTTGAATATTTTTAGTGTATCATTTTATTTAACTTCATTTAGTTATTTTATCAATGCTTTCTCGGGCCAATCCAGAGCAATCTAGTTGATATGAAATTATATTTATTTAGGGATTATGGAAACATATTTTTCTACTATTATAATACAAACTATCCTTTAATACAGCCACTTTAAACATGGTTTTTATAATCACTACTTATGGTACTTTTTAAGCCCATATGGAAAGAACAGAGTCACAAGCAAAATTATTTTATATTTTCTACACCTTTTCAATTTTCCAGTGTAGTTACAAACATTCTGTATTTATTCATGTGGATTTGAGTTTCTGCTAGCGTACTTTCCTTTGGGCTTTAAAGATTCCTTAGAAATTCTTTTCACTGAAAATTTCTAGAGACAAATTATTTAAGGTCAGGTATATTTTGAAATTTCTTAATTTCTGCCTCACTTAAGGAATGGTCTTGTTGAATTTGCAGCTATAAATTTCCTGTTAAGCACTGCTTTAGCTGCATGTTATCTTTTATTTTTCATGTATGTCAAATTATTTCTAATTTCCTTTGTTATTTTTTTAAAATTTGATTAATTGGTGATTTAGAATCTGGTGTTTAATTTCCACACATTTGTGTTTCCCAAATATATATCTTATGATTATTTTGAATTAAATTCAATTGTGTTCGTGTAGTTTCAATTCTTTTGAAACATGTTGAGTATTTCTTCAGTCTTCTAGAGTGTGCCGCTAGAAAAAATTCTTTCAATTTTTTTTTACCTGGGAATGTCTAAAACTCTTATACCTCTATCAAATATGATTTTGTGGCATATAGTGGTTGCCAATATTTCTTTTTAAAATTTTATTTTATTAGTACATTTTTACAGCAAATGCATTTGATAATCATCTTGGGGAGTTGGTACATGTACATAATACAGTTTTTTGTGTGTGATTTTTAATCCTCTTCTCTTTCCCTGCCTCCCTCTTCCTCTAGTTCTCCTTTCTCCATTTTCATTCTTGTTGATATTGTTAATCTTAGTACATGTTTAAGGGATATACTATTCCCATTCATTGAGATTCTTAGGACCTTGTACCTGGCATACTTTTACAATACCCATTTTCCCATACTCGCCCCTTCCCCCCTCTCCCTTGGCCCCCTGGACCCATTCCCATCTACAAGAGATCAATCCCTGTCTCAATCTATCCTTCCTTTATTTTTCTTCTGGTTTATATTTTGCCATATTCCAATGAAAGATATGATATTGTACTTAAGTCTGTGAGTCTGATATATTTCACTCAACATTATATTTTCTAGGTGCATCCATTTTCCCACAAATGTTTCAAATTTGTCTTTCTTTATAGTTGAGTAGTATTTGTTATATATAGATACCACAATTTCATTATTCAATCATCTGTTGATGGGTACACAGGCTGTTTCCACGGCTTAGCTATTATGAGTTGTGCTGCTATAAATATTGGTATGCATGTAGTGCTATAGTATGATGTCTTAAACTCTTTAGGGGAGATACCTAGAAGGGGGATGGCTGGTTCATATAGAATTTCTAATTCTACTTCTTTGAGAAATCTCCATACTGATTTTCATAATGGTTGTACTAGTTTACATTCCCACCACAAATGTAAGGTGTTCCTTTTTCACCATGGCCATGCCAGCATTTGTTATGCTTTGATTTCTTGATGATTGGCATTCTTTCTGGAATAAGATACAATCAGCATTGTTTTACCTTGTATCTCTCTAATGGCCAAGGTATTGAACATTCATATATTTGTTTGCCACTTGTACTTTCTCTGTGAAGTGTCTTTTCATTTCACTTGCCCATATCCTGGCTGGGCCTTTAATTTTATGGGGTCAAAATTTATTGAGTTTATTTCTTTTTACATATGCTACATATTAGTCTTCTGTCTGAGGAGTAGCTGGGAAAATGTTTTTCTAGGCTGTAGGCTCTGTCTTCATTCAACTAATTGATACTTGTGCTGTACAGAAGCTTTTTAGTCTGATATAATCCCATTTGTTGATTTTTAAATTTTTTTTTAAAAATTAAACTAAAAACTTTTATGTGGCAAGAAATATCATCAAGAAAGCAAAAAGGAATCCCACAGAAGAAAATATTGAAAATCATGTATCTGATAGTCTAACATTTAGAGCACAGAAAGAATACCTACAACTCAAAAACAGAAAGACAAACAGCCCAATTAAAAATGGACAAACGTCTTGGATAGAACTTTCTTTTTTTTTGATTTATGTTTTTATTGGTACATTTTATTTATACAATATAACGACATTCATCATTGGAAATTTGCACCTTTACATAATCTCTCTTGGTTCTTATTTTTCCCCCTTCCCCTGCCCCCCCTTCAACCCCTCCATCCCTCCCTATTTACAAAGACTTTGTTTCCATTTTTTCATTTTCTCATATTACTTCCATTCCCTTCTTTCCTTTCCCCTACCCCTCCCACTTCTCCATTCCCTTTGCCCCTTTTCTTGCTATTTCACGTTATCTATTATATGTTCTAGTCCGTGTTTACACTTTCAGTTTCTCACACTAGAGAAACTATTTGGTATTTACACATGTGTGTCCTATTTATTTCACTTAAGAGTATCACCTCAGTGTGCATCCATTTAGCCATAAATGCCTGTAATTTCTCATGTTTTATGGCTGAATAGCACTCCATTTTATTTTAAAACAACACATTTTCTTTATCCAGTCTCCAGTTGATGGGCATTTGGGCTGTTTCCAACTTTTAGCTATTATAAATTGTACTGCTGTGAACATGGGTGCACATATATCACTGTGGTATGATTGTTTTAATTCTTTGGGGAAGACCCCCATCAGGGGAATAGCTGGGTCAAATGGGAATTCCAGTCCTAGTTCTTTGAGGTATCTCCATACTGATTTCCACAGTGGCTGCACCAGTCTACACTCCCACCAGCAGTGGGGCAGAGTTTCTCCTTCCCCACAGCCCCGCCACCATTTGCTATTGGTGGATTTCATGATAGCAGCCATTCTTTCTGGGGTGAGGTGGAATCTCAGCATTGTTTTCATTTGCATCTCTAGATTCACCAGTGATGTTGAACATTTTTTCATGTATTTATTTGCTATTTCTACTTCTTTGTCTGAGAAATGTCTATTCATTTCAGATGCCCATTTTGGGATTGGCTCTTTAAATTTGGGAGGTCTGATTTTTTTAAGTTCTTTATAGATTCAAGATAGTAGACCTTTGTCTGCGGAACAGGAGGTGAAATTTTTTTTCCCACATTGCGGGTTGTCTCTTCACACTGCTGGTGATTTCTCTTGCTGTGCAGAACCTTTTTAATGAGAAGAGATCCCACTTGTTGATTGTTTGTGTTAGTTCACTGGCAACTGAGGTTTTGTTCATAAAATCTTTTCCTACCCCAATGTCTTCAAGAGTTCTACCTAACCTCTGTTCCAGCCCATTCAGCATTTCTATTTTAGTATTTAGACTTTTCATCCATTTCGACTTTAGTTTAGTGCATGGTGAGAGACCATTTGTTGATTTTTTTACCATTATTTCTTGTGCAATTGTGGTTCCATTTAGCAAGTTCTCTCTATGCTCATGTTTTCAAGTGTTTTGTCTATTTTATCTTCCAGTAAGTTTAGTGTTTCTGTTTCAATATTTCGATCTTTAATCAATTTTGGTGTGACAAAATTGTTTCTTTATCTTCTACTCTGTTCTTTTGATCCACATATCTGTTTTTGTTCCAGTACCATAGTGTTGAAATCACTGTTGCTTTGTAATATAACTTGAAGTCTGGTATTGCAATGCCTCCTGTCTTGCTCTTATTGCCCTAAAATTGCTTTTGCTATTCTAGGTCTATTCTGATTCCAGGTAAATTTTAGGATGGTTTTTGGTTGTTCTGAAAATATGACCTTGGTATTTTGATTAGGACTTAATTAAATCTGTGTAACAGTTTGGATGTATGGCTATTTTAGCAATATTTATTCTTTCTATCCTGGATCAAGGGCATCTTTTTGTTTTCTGATGTCATCTTCAATCTCGGTATTTCATTTTTCTTGAAGGTACTGTGAATGTTTTTGTTTTTATAACTTCCTTCTCGTTGAGGTCATTATTGGTGAGCACATACGCTAATGATTTTTGTATGTTGATCTTTCAGCCTGCAATATAGTTGAAGTTGATTATTAATCTAAGAGCTTTTTGGTGGAGTTCCTTGGTCTACTATATAGAATATCATGTCATTTGCAAATAATGATAATTTGATATCTTCCTTTCCTTTATATATATCCCTTTTATTTTTTGCTTGATTGCTCTAATATTTCAACTATATTGAATAGACGTTATGGGAACATCTTTGTTTTATTCCTGATTTTAGTGGAAATGGTTTCAAATTTTCCATATTTAATATCACACTGTCTGGTGTTTTCTCATTAATAGCTTTTATCAAATTCAGGTATGTCCTTCTATACTTATTTTCTTCAGAGATTTTACCACGAAGTGGAGTTAGATTTTGTCTAAAGGCATTTCAGCATCTATTGTTATGATCATGTGATTTTTGAACTTGGTTTTGTTTATGTGACATATTATATTTATTGACATGGGTGTTGAACTTTTCTTGCATCACTGAGATGAAATCTGCTTGATCATGATGATGATTTTGATGATTGCTGCATTCTATTTGCTAATACCTTGTTGAGGACTTTTGATTCTATGTTTATTAAGGAGATTAACCTATAATTCTGTTTTTGAGTTGGATTTTTCTGATTGGAGGATTAGGGTGGTTCTGACTTCCAGAAATGAATTTGGAAGCAGTCCATCAATTTCAATTTCTTTGTAGATTCTGATAAGTATTGGTAGTAAAATATTCTTAAATATTCTGTAGAATTTAGCAGTGAATCTGTCAGGCCCTCTTCTTTTTTTAGTTGGCTGATTCTTTTTTATTGTGTAAATTTCACTGCTTGTTATTGTGTTCTTAAGTATATTTATATCATCTTGGTTTAGCTTTGATAAGTTGTAAGTGTAGAAATCTGTTCATTTCTTCAAAATTTACTAATCCGTCGAAATATAATTTTTCAAAGAAGTTACTAATTTCTGAATTTCAATGGTGTCTCTTGTGATAGCACTTTTAAAATTTTTATTTACACTAATGCGAGTCTTTTTCTCTTGGTAAGTCTAGCTTATCTCTTTCATGTATTCTTCCAAAGAACCAGCTCTTCAATTTATAGATTTTTTAAGATAATTTCTCTCTTAATTTTGATTTAGGGCTGGTTTGTTGTTATTTCTCAAGTATCTTAAAATTTCTCATAAGGTTCTTTATTTGGACTTCCACCATTTCCCTAATGTGAGCATTAATTGTAATGAAACTTCCTCTTAGAATTGTTTTCACAGTGTCCCAGAAGATTCAGTGAGTTGTTCAATTACTAACTTCCAGAAATTTTTAAATTTCTTCTTTGATGTGTTGTGTAACCAATTGGTTGTTTGGGATTATGTTGTTAATTTTCTTTTTTATCCCCTATTTTATTATTTTTAATCAATTTTATTGGTACATTTAAGGTATACAATATGATGACATTCATCATTGGAAATTTGCACCTTTACATAATCTATTCTGGTTCTTTTTTTCCCTAACTCCCTTGTCCTCCCTTCCACCCCTTCACCCCTCCCTATCTACAAAAACTTTGTTTCCATTTTTTCATTTTCTCATGTTAATTCCATTCCCTTATTTCTTTTCCCCTACCACTCCCACTTCCCCTTCTCCTTTGCAGCTTTTCTTCCTATTTCACATCATCTATTATACCTTTTAGTCCTTATTTACACTTTCAGTTTCTCACACTAGAGAAACTATTCAGTATTTACACGTGTGTCATTTATTTCACTTAAAAGTATCGCCTCAATGTGCATCCATTTAGCTATAAATGTCTCTAATTTTTCAGTCTTTATGGCTAATACTCCATTTTATTTAAAAAAAAACCACATTTTTTATCCAATCTCAAGTTGAAGGGCAATTGGGTTGCTTCCAAGTTTTAGCTATAACGAATTGTGCTGCTATGAACATAGGTGCACATATATCACTGTGGTACGATTCTTTTAATTCTTGGGGGAAGATACCCAACAGGGGAATAGCGGGTCAAATAGGATCTCTAATCCTAGTTCTTTGAGGCATCTCCATATTGATTTCCACAGTGGTTGCACCAGTTAACACTCGCACCAGCAGTGGAGCAGTATTCCTCTTTCTCCACAGCCATGCCAGCATTTGTTATTGGTTTATTTCATGATAGCAGCCATTCTTTCTGGAGTGAGATGGAATTTCAGTGTTGTTTTCATTTGCATCTCTCAAATGACCAGTGATGTTGTACATTTTTTCATATGTTTATTTGATATTTCTACTGCTCTGTCTGAGAAATGTCTGTTCATTTCAGGTGCTCTTTTTGATTGGATCTTTAAATTTGGGAGGTCTGATTTTTAAAATATTTTTTATAGATTCTAGATAGTAGACCTTTGTCTGAGGGACAGGTGGTGAAACATTTTTTCCCACATTGTCAGTTGTCTCTTCACACTGTTAGTCATTTGTCTTGCTGTGTAGAAACTTTTTAATAAGAAAAGATGCACTTGTTGATTGTTTGTGCTAGTTCACAGGCAACTGAGATTTTGTTCTAGAACTCAATCAAACTCTACAACAAATGAATTTAACAGATATTTTACAGAGTTTTCCACCCCACAAAATCAGAATACACATTATTTTCAGCTGCACATGGGTCATTCTACAAAATAGACCACATAATCACTCATAGAACATGTTTAAGTAAGTGCAAATGAATTGAAGTTATCCCTTGTATATTATCAGGCCATAGTTGATGAAATTGGAGATCAATAGCAAAATAAACCACAAGAATTTCCTAAATACATGGAAACTGAACAACACACTTCTGAATAACCAATGGGTAAGAGGAAATTAAGAAATCAAACAGTTCCTACAATTAAATAACAATGCCAGGGCAACATATAGGAATCTATGGGACATGATGAAAGTAGTTTTATGAGAGAAATTCATAACCATGTATACTCATATTAGGAAAGCAGAGCAAGCTCAATAAAACAAAACCTGATGCTTAACCTCAAGCTTCTAGAAAAAGAAGAGCAGGACAAACCCAAAGCTCATACAAGGGAGGAAATTATAAAGATCAGGGCAGAAATCAATGCAATGGAAACTAAGAGAACAATACAGAAAAATCAATGAAGCCAAGAATTGGTTCTTCAAAGAATAAACAAAATTGGGAAACCCTTAGCCATCCTTATCAAGTAAAGGAAAGAAAAGGTCCAAATCCATGCAACTAGGAATGAAAAGTGTGATATTAAAATGGACCCATCAGAAATCCAGAGGATTATCAATACCTACTTCCAGAAACTATACACCAATAAGGTGGAAAATACAGAAGAAATGGTCAGAGTACTAGGTGGGTGTCAATTACCAAAGTTCAACGAAGATTACCTAAAAATTCTAAATGACTCAATATCAATCAATGAAATTAAAAATGTAATTAAAAACTTACCAACTAAGAAAATCCTGGGTCCTGATGGCTTCACTGCTGAATTCTACAAGACATTTAGAGAGTATGTTGTTAATTTTCCAGGAGCTTTTACCTTTTCTGAAATGTCTTCTGTCCTTGATTTCTATTTTCATTGCAAAGTGGTCTGATAGTATTCATGGGCTGATTTCAATTATTTTACATTTACTTAAGTAGGCTTTGTGGATTACTAGTTGATCTACTTTGGAAAAAGTACCACGTGCTGCAAAAAAGAATGTACATTTTGTTGTAGAGGGTTAGAATACTCTGTCAATATCTATTAAGTCCATATGATCCAAGTGTGTGATTTAGCTCTGATAATTCTTTATTTTTTTTAGTTGATACATCTCTTTGCCAAAGTGAAGTGTTAAAAATCTTCTAGTATGGTTGTGTTTGTGTTTATTTGCTCTTTTATGTTCAGCAGTTTTTGTTTTATGAAGATAGATGGTCCAGTATTCGTTGCATATATATTTATTAATGTTATCTCTTCTTGTTGGATTGTTCCCTTAATTAGTAGGTAGTGAAATTCTTTGTCTTTTCTAATCAGTTTTATCACTTCTGATATTAGATTTGCTATTTGTGCTGGTTTTGCGGGTGCTGATGCATGAAATATTGTTTGTCCACCTTTAATCTTAATTTTTTGACATATCAGTACATATTTGCAGTACATAATGATTACATTTACTGTAGGATATTTGTACATGTGCATAATACAGTTCAGTTTCCTTCTCCTCCCTTCCTCCACTCTCTTTTTATTTTTGCACCATCAGATTCACTTATTTATTTTATAGGACTGTATAAAGTTAATCATATATATATATATATATATATATATATATATATATACACACACACATATCCAGACTAATAGGCAAAAGAATGTATAAAATATGTAAGACTATTGTACTAAAATAAGATGCAATTTTAGATACATTTTTGGCACTGGATTACAATAGCATTTTTGTCTGATTATCTGTATCTCTCTCTCTCTCTCCATATATATATATATATATATATATATATATATATATATGGAGAGAGAGCTTTTTTAAATATGAGAAACCATGTAATATTTATGCTTGTGAGTGTATGTTACTTCACTTAGCATTATAGTCTCATGGTGTACCCATTTTCCTACAAATGACTCATATGTATCCTTTTTACAGCAGAGTAGCACTCCATTGTGTATAAATTCCACGCTTTTTATCCATTCATCTGTTGATTAATATATAGGATGTTTCCAAGATTTGGCTATTATGAATTGCATGGCTATAAACATCAGTGTGTATACATCAAAGTAGAATTCCTACTTTTAGTGTTTTTAGGAATCTCCATACAGATTTCCATAGTGTTTTATCATTTATAGTCCCACCAGTAATAGAGAAGGGTTTCTTTCACCTCCCAGCCTTGTGCATTTTTCCAATGTCCAGAAGGGTTAAATTTTTTCATGTATTTACTGACCATTTGCATTTCTTCATCTGAGAAATGTCTATTCATTTCTGATGTCCAGCTTTTATTGGGTCTTTAAATTGGGAGGAATGTAAGTTTTATGAGTTCTTTATATATTCTAGATATTTGTCCTTTTTCTGAGGAATAGCTTTCAATTTTTTTTCCCATTTTGTAGGTTGTCTCGTCACTCTGTTAGTAGTTTCCTTTACTGTGCAAAAACTTTTTAACTTGATGTGGTCCCAGTTGTTGATTCTTGATATTATTTCCAAACTGGAGTTTTGTTCAGAAAGTCTTTGCCTACACTAATATCTTCAAGAGTTTTGGCATGCCCTACTGAGGTCCTGAGTCACGTGGAAAACACTGAATCACCCCGCTGCAGACAGGCAGGTCTGCCCATGCCCTACCGAGGTCCCAAGTCACACAGAATACGCCGAATCACCAGGGCAGATCATGATGAGGTGGTGGGTGTGAGGTCATGAAACACTTAAATTCCACCCTTCCCAGTACTCTTCCCCTTTGGAAGCAGTTCCGTAGCCAAGGGCAAGCTGTCTTAGGAAGGTGGCTCCGACATGTCCTTGAGTATGGTTACATGTGGCCCAGACACCTTTCCTGGCACTGTCAGTCCAGGCAAATCCCAGAGCATCTTGAGCATGACCCTGACTCCCACAACAGCAGGTTGCTCAAGAGTCCATGTTTAGTGAAACAGGGTGTAGTTCTTCTTCCACTCTATGTGGTCTTTTTGTGCAGGTAGAGAGAAATCAGTATAGTTAAAGATTGTGCAGTTCCTAGTGACAGGTGCCAAGAGGTTATGACATGGGTTTCTTGGGTCTGATGTACAGTGTGAATAAATGCTTGCAGCTTTTAGCCCTTTTTTGATCAATGAAGCACTTTTTTATTAATATTTTTCTTTATAAATAAAGGAGGAACCGTAACTCTCCATAGCTGTACATGTAACCCTTTTCTCCTAAAAAGGACTCAGTGCTCCTATATTTTTCATTTTTTTGTCAAAGCAAGAGGTAAATACTTTAGAATTGTTAAATATATAAATAAAACGAATAAAGTTGAGTGTTCTATATGGTGAAAAAAAAAAAGAATGGCTGCTGTCAAGAATTCAACAAATAACAAATGCTGGCAAGGTTGTGGGGGGAAAGGAACCCTTCTCCATTGTTGGTGGGAGTGCAGACTGGTGCAACCACTGTGGAAAGCAGTATGGAGATAGCTCAAAAAACTAGGACTAGAGGTCCCATTTGACCCAGCTATTCCCCTGCTGGGTATCTTCCCAAAAGAATTAAAAGAATCATACCACAGTGATATATGTGCACCCACGTTCATAGCGGCACAGTTTGTAATAGCTAAAGCTTGGAAGCAGCCCAGGTGACCATCAACTGGAAACTGGATAAAGAAAAAGTGATTTTTTTTTTATAAAATGGAGTACTACTAAGCCTTAAAGAATGAAAAACTAGAGTCATTTATAGCTAAATGGATGAATATTGAGGCCATACTCTTAAGTGAAATAAATAGGACCCACATGTGTAAATACCGAATAGTTTCTCTAGTGTGAGAAACTGATAGTGTAAACAAGGGTTAAAATAATTAAAATGAATAATTGATAATTTGAAATAGTAAAAATGTTCCAAAGATGAAGGAGTGAAGGAAGGGGAAAGGGAAAGGAAAAGAGGGAAAGGAAAAACTATGAGAAAAGAAAAAAAAAGGAAATGAAATCGATGTAAATAGGGAAGGGTGGAGGGGGTGAAGGGTGCACAGGTAATGGGGAAAAAATAAGAACCAAGATATATCATGTACATGTCCAAACACCCGATGATAAATGTAAACAAATTGTATACCTAAAATGTACCAATAAAAGAACTAAAAAAAAGAAAATAGATTTACCCACACCTAAACTTGCCCAAAGAAATTAAGAAAAGTATCACATCAATACAATCAGAAATTAAAAGAATGAAATCAAAAGACATCATCAAAATATAGACCATAATACAACAATGAAAAATTATATTGTAAATATTTGGAAAATTTTGAAGAAATGGCCAGATTCCTAGAGTCATAAAAATTATCAAAGCTAACCCAAGAAGACCAAAAGTAATGAACAACCCAATAATGCAATGAAGTTGAGGCAGTAATACATTACTTACCAACTAAACAAAAAAATCCCAGGACCTGATGGATTCACTGCTGAATTCTACAGACCCTTTAAGGATGGCCTATCACCAATGATTCTCAAGCTTGAGTGAAACAGAAATGGAAAGAGTGCTTCCAAACACATTTGTGGAAGCCAGCATCACTCTAAATCCAAAACCAGACAAATCTCCAACTCCAAAGAAAACTATAGTCCAATCCCCCTCATGCATATAGATGAAAAATGTTCAACAAGATACAAGCAAAGAGAATGCAACATATTATCTAAGGGCTCATATATCATGACAGAGTAAGTTTCATCTCAGAGTTTCAAAGATGGTTAACATACACAAATTAATAAGTGTAATACACCACATAAACAGATGTGAGGAATAAAACCACATGATCATGTAAATATATGCAGAAAAGTCTTCTGACAAAACCTTATACCCATTCGTGATAAAAAGGAATGAAAAAAGTAGACATAGAAGGCCCATATCTGAATCCAATAAAAGTTATTTATGACAAATGAATGACCAACATCATATTAAATGGGGAATGCATGAAAGCATTCCTTTCAATATGAGGAACAAGACAAGTATAATCACTATCACCATTTCTCTTGAACATAGTTCTTGAAACATTAGCCAGCGCCAAAAGCAAAGACAAATAAAAAAGCGTATGTGTAAGAAAGAAAGAAATCAAACTATCATTATTTCCAGATCATATAATACTCTATATAGAAGACCCAAAGAATTCCACCGAGAAATTCTTAGAATTAATAAGTTTCAGCAATGTAGCAGGATACAAAATTAATGCACAAAAATTAATAGCATTTGTGTACACCAATAATGAACTTAATGAGAAATTAGGAAAACCATATCATTCACAATAGCATTCAGAAAAATTAAATACCTAGGAATTAACAAAGGAAGTGAAATGCCTTCATACTGAAAACTACAGTACTCTGAAAAAAGGAGAATGAAAGACCATCAGAAAAAAGGAAAGATATCACCTGTTCTTTGATAGCAGAAACAATATTATAAAAGTGGCTATACTTTCCAAACTGATATATAGACTCAATTCAATCCCAATCAAGTTATCAATAGCATTACTCACAGAACTAGAGAAAGCAATTTTGAAATTCATGTGGAACCAGGAGAGACCCAGAATAGCAAAAGCAATCTCGGGCAACAAAAGCAAAACTTGAAATATCACAATACCTGACTTCAAATTATACTATAAAGCAACAGTGATAAAAGCTACATGGCACTGATGCAAAAATAGATATGCGGATCTAAGGAACAGAATAGAGAATATAGAAACATTCCTGGACACATTCAGCTCTTTAATCTTTGATAAAGGGATCAAAATATATATTGGAGGAAAGATAGCCTATATAACAAATGGTGCTGGGAAAATTTGCAGTGCATTGCAGATGATTGAAGCTTGAACCATGTTTTTCAACATGAACTGAACTACAATAAAAATGGGTCAAATATATAAACATTAAAACATGAACAAGAAACCTACTGGATTTTAAAACAGGTAAAAACTTTAAGTTATAGGTGTAGGCAAGGACTTTTTTTTTTTTTTTTTTGGTACCGGGGATTGGACTCGGGTCCTTGCGCTTGCACCGCAGGCGGCGAAACCACTGAGCTAAATCCCCAGCCCCAAAATTTTTTTGGTACCGGGCGATCAAACTCGAGACCTTCCGCTTTCGAGGCAGGCGCCGGAACCACTGAGCTAAATCCCCGGCCCGGCAAGGACTTTTTAAAGAGGACTCCAAATGAGCAAAAAATCGATAGTAAGAATCAATAAATGGGACTATATCAAATTAAAAAGTTTCTGCACAGCAAAGAAACAATTAGGAGAGTGAAGAGACAAGCTAAAGAATAGGAAAAATAATCCAGCTACTTCTCAGTCTAATACAAGGCATATACAAAGAACACAAAAAATTAGTCTACCCAAACTAAAAGACCCAATCAAAAATGAATAGAAACTTCTCAGAAGTATAAATGAGTACAAAACATATGAAAAAGTGTTCAACATCTTTGATTTTTAGATAACACAAATTAAAATGACACTGAGATTTCATCTTGCACCAGAAACAATGGCAACCATTAAGACGTCAAATGCTAACAAATGCTGCCATGACTATAGTACAAAAGGAGCCCTCACACATAGTTGGTAGGAATGTGAACTAGTGCAATCTTTATGGAAATCAGTATGGAGACTTCTCAAAGGACTCAAATTGGAAATTTTTTGACTCAACTATTTCCCTTCTGGATAGCTTAATCAAAGAGCTAAAGACCATATATTACAGAAAGACATGTGTACAAATGTGGATAGCAGCATGATTCATAATAGCTAAATCCTGAAGCAGCATGTATGCCAATCAACAGATGAATGGATAAAGATAATGTGATATCTCTACATAGTGAAATACTACTTAGCTATGAAGTAGGATAAATTCAAGACGTTTTTAGTAAAATGAATTTACCTGGAAAATATAATATTGAGTGGAATAAATCAGACACACAAACTTGAATACTGTGTGATATCTCTCACTTGAGTAGGGAAAAGTACAAATACAGAGCAAAATAAAGAATGGATGAAAAGAAACAGGAAGATAGATCTTTTGCAAATGGAAAGGGGGCTAGGAAACTGAGGGCAAGGGAAGGGGAAAATAGGAAAGGGAAGTAAGAAAGACATAAGATGTGTACTGGTACCAAATACACAAAATGAATGTTACATTCTATTAACATAAACTAAAACTAATAATGAAAGTAGGGAAAGGGGATTTAGAGATGGAGGGAGGGAGATGGATGGGAAAGAGAAGGAGATTAAAAAAGTTAACATGTTATGTAAATGTACCAATTCTCTAAGATGTATTGCAAACACAAAAAAAGGAAACAGGTCATTTGGATTAGCTAGAAGAGCAAAATAATAATAATAAAAGCACTGAAATAAACTTAAAGGAGTTATGAGACATTATCCATTCTAGTAACCAAAGCATTGGGGTTATCCAAGAAGGAGGGAGATAAAAAGGACCAAAAAGCTTATTAAAAGAAAATAACTGAAACCCCAAATCTGAGGACAGAAATGGATTTCCAGATTCAACAAGCCCAAAGGACTTTAAATAAGTTCATCTTAAGTAAATTATCACTGGGACATATTATAATCAGATTGTCAAATCAAAAACAAAGTTAATTTGAAGGGAAAAAGATAAAAATGATTTGCCACATGAAAGGGTATGTCTAAAAGACTATTGTAAGATTTTTCAGCACAAATATTGCAGGTCCGAAATGAATCCATTGGGCGTGACAAATTAGATCCAAAGGAAGAGAATCCAACAAAAAGAAAAAGTCATGACAAGGCTTTTAAAACTTTTAACTTCATCTCCCTAATGAGTCTATAATTCAGCCTTCTTATTGTACTGATTAGAATTTTTCTGATTCTAGAGTTGCACACCTTTCCTTGTGCTGTACTGGCTGTTTATCATCTTCTTATGTCTAGTTTTTAATTGGGTTGTCTATTAATGAGCTCTAAGAATTCTTTTTTTTTTTTGGTACCGGGAATCAAACTCGGGTCCTTGTGCTTGCGCAGCAGGCGGCGAAACCACTGAGCTAAATCCCCGGCCCAAGAATTCTTTATATATTCAGCTCATAGGTTATATGCATTGTAAATGTGGTCTGTTTAAGGACTACTTTTCATTTTAGTGATATCATTTAAAGTTCTAAATTTTGATGGAATCTCATTCATCAATTTTTTTCTTTTATACACCATGTCTTTGTATCCTAGGTAGTTCTTGACTATTCTGAATTCATAAACATTTTCCCTTATAATTTCTTCTTAAAGTTTTATACTTTTAGGCTTTCATATTTAGGTTCATAGATCCCTTCAGGTTATTTTCATGTATGGAAATAAAGGGTTGAGGTTAATTTTTTATGTACGGACACCAGGTGTTCTAGTGCTGTTTGCTGAAAACACTATCTCTTCCTTGGCTCTTGAATTGAGTTTATATTCTATAAAATGCTAAAGTTAAATAATCTTTCAAAACTCACTGGACCATATATGTATGGTTCTATTTCTAGATTCTCTGTTTTATTCCAATGATCTATATGTCTTTCCTTACACCAAGACTGCCTTGATTACTGTAGCTTTAGAAGAAGTCTTAAAACTAGGTACTAAACGTCTTCCAACACTGTTTTGGTTTTTATTTTGTTTTGTTTTTAACTTTTCTAGGTCCTTTGTACTCCTACATAACTTTTAAATTTCAATATCCAATTCTTTATTTATAGGAAGTATAAATAGACCTTAATTTTTATATATACATTGTGTTTTCTAATCCTGCTAAATTCAAGTACAAGTTCTAGGGGCTCCTAGAGATTTCTTAGTATTTTCTCTGTAGATGATCATTTCATCTACATATAAAGATTTAGCTTCTACCTTGCCAAACCTATCCCAATTTTGTCGTTTTATTGCCAGACTATTTTGGTGGGGCCTAGGTTTCAAAGTTTAATGGACAGATGAAGAGTAAGCATATCTGCCCTTGTTCCCCACCTTAAGGAGAAAGCATTGTATCTTCTCCATTGATATAAGGTGTTCTCACTGGAAGTATGGAGTACATGTCATTAATCTGTTGAGAAGGTTCTGTTCTATTTCTAGTCTCCTGATAGCTTTTACCATGAACAGCTGTGGAATTTAGTCCAATACTTTTTCTCCAACTAGTGACAAGATCATATGGCTTTTTCCTTTCCTCTGTTAAAATGATGACTTTTGGGGATGGATATTCCAATGCTGAACCAACACTGCCATCCCTATAACAAAACCACATTCTACATCCTGCCAGACCTGACTTCCAATAGTTTTGTTAAACAAATTTCTATCTATGTTCATACTTTTTTCTTCTATTATCTTTATCCAGTTTTAGGATTAGCACAATGTTGATTTCCAAAAATGAGGGGAGAAGTGTTCCTTCTTTTTCCTGCTTTAATTGTTTGATATAATTTATCAGTTAAAATTTATATGAGCCTGCTGTTGTCATATAGGTAGGTTTTCAAGCTAGAAATATACTTTCTTTTATAAGTGCTCTTCCAATTTTATATTTCCTCCAGAGTTAGTTTCATTAATTTGTCTTCCAAGGTACTTCTTAGAAGTTGTCAAATTTATTTCAAAAAAGATTTTTGTTATATGCTTTCTAGATCCTTTTAAATTCTGTAAAATCTGTGGTAATGTCTCCTAGATCTTGATATTATAATTTTAAAAATGTATAATTGACATTGTGTAATAGAAAGTAAAGGTCTAAAGGAGCAGTGGAAGTGGGAGGGGTAGGGGAAAAGAAAGACGGGAAAAGAAAAAATATGAGAAAAGGATAAAAATGGAATCAAAGTCTTTGCAAATAGGGAAGGGTGGAGGGGGTGAAGGGAGGGCAATGGAACGGGAAAAAATAAGAACCAGGATACTCATGTAGTGGTACCAGATCCCAATGATGAATGTGACTGTATTTTATACCTAAAATGTACAATGAATTTAATGGGAAAAAGTAATAATAATATGTGCAAAATAAAGAGGAAAAAATCCTCTTTCTTAGAAAAACAGAAGCTGAGGAAATTCATTACCATAAGCACTGATTTATAAGAATGTTAATGTGATTTCTTAATTTGAAAAGATAACTCACCAACAGTAACATGACAGCATGGCAAAATATAAAACCCATTTGTAAAATAAAGATATAGACAAATACAGAAAGTATATTTATGTAATGGTAGACAAATTACTTTTAACTGTGGCACAAAAGTGTTAAGACCAACATATTAAAAATAATGATGGGTCGGGTGGAAGAAGCCGATTCACCCTGCTGCAGACAGGCAGGTCTGTGCACACCCTACCGAGGTCCCTAGTCATGCAGAACATGGTGAATCAGCCCGCTGCAGACAGGCAGGTCTGTGCACGCCCTACCGAGGTCCCGAGTCATGCAGAAGATGCCGAATCACCCCACTCCAGACAGGCAGCCACCTGCTTCCACACTACAAAGATGCACAGGACACCAGACTACCAGACCATGGTACTGAGTCCCGCTGCTCCTGCTGCAGAGGAAGGGGCTTCCTGTTCACCATCCCTCCCATTGCTCCCAGCCCAAAGGAAAGGGATTTTAGGCCAACTTCTATCCTGCTGCTCCTGGCCCAGAGGAAGGGGCTTCTGGGCCACCATCCCGCCCACTGCTCCTGGCCAAGAGGTAGTGGCTTCTGAGCTGCCATCCCACTGCTCATGGTCCAGAGGAAGGGGCTTCCCGGCCACCATTCCTCCCGCTGCTCCAAACACACAGGAAGGGGTTTCGGGACACTATCCCTACTGCTGCTCCCGGCCCCTGTCCCACTTCTCCCAGCTCAGAGGTGGTAATCCATGCAGGCGCTAACAGCCTCCTGCCCCAGTCGAAATGAGAAAACACATAAATAAGTCTCAAAACCAGACATCCAGATCACCTAGAGCAACCTCAAAGGGAAATGAGATGGAACACTCTGATACTCAACCACCTGGACCCACTGAACTGGCAACAAAAGGGGATCTGGAAAAAAAGAAATCAGAAATAATTTCTCAGATAACAGGAGAAATTGTGCCCCTAGTGCAAGACATGATTCATAAATCTAGAGAGAAGCTCAGGATCATGATGGAATCCCAACATAAGAAACAAATGGAATCCATAAAACAGATGCAAATAGATTTCCAGGAGATGAAAAACTCCACTGAAAGTCTACACAGCAGAATGAGCCAATGTGAGCACAGAAATTCAGATATAGAAGATAAAATTGGAATTAGTGGCAAGGAAAAGAAAAATTGCTTCAAAATTATAAGGGAACATGAGAAATCAATCCAGCAGCTGCTAGATGATGCAAAGAAGAATAACATAAGACTGATTGGAGTCAATGAAGAAACAGGAGAGAGTGGAGATGATATAAAAAATCTCTTCACAGAAATACTGGCAGAAAACTTCCCAAGCAGGGGAAAACAGCTTGACATACAGATAAGTGAGGCATATAGGACTCCAAATAGCCTTGATCAAAAAAATCTACACATAGGCATATAATTGTTAAGATTCCAGAAACACAACAGAAGAACAAAATTCTACAAGCAGTCAGAGAAAAGAAACAAATCACATACAAAGGAAAGCTCATCAGAATCACAACATACTTCTCAACACAAACCATCAAGGCAAGAAGAGCTTGGAGTGACATGTTCCAAGCCCTAAAAGAAAACAGACTCCAACACAGATTGATGTACTCTGCAAAACTATCTTTCAAAATGGATGGAGAAATAAGATACTTTCATGACAAAGAGCACCTTAGGAACTTCGTGAATACCAAACCAGCACTCCAAAGAATTTTACACAATATCCTAGGAACAGACATTGAGGATCACAACCCCAGGAAGCAAAGCAGAAGGAATCCATCCGGCATGACAAGAAATTAAATGTAAAGGGGGAGAACCCAACAAAAAGAAAAACTCATGACAATGATAAATCAGTATGCAACAGTTACAATCATCAATGTTAGGGGTTTCAATTCACCAATCAAAAGAAACAGACTGGCAGAATGGGTCAAGAAGCAAAATCCAACAATATGGTGCATACAAGAAACACACTTAATTCAAAAGGAAACTCATAGACTGAAAGTTAAAGGGTGGAAAACCATACTCCATGTGAAGGGAACCCAAAATAAAGCAGGAGTAGCTATCCTCTTTGCAGATCAAGCAGGTTTCAAACCAACACTGATTAAGAGAGATGAAGAAGGACACTTCATCCTTGTAAAGGGAACAATCCAAGAGGAAGGGATGACAATCATAAATATCTATGCAACAAACGCTAGTGCACCCAACTATATAAAACAAATACTAACGGACATGAAAAGTCATACATGCACTAATACAATTGTAGTGGGTGACCTGAACACCCCACTGTCACAAATAGATAGATCAACTAGGCTAAAAATAACTAATGAAATACTAGAACTCAATCGAACTCTTGAACAAATGAACTTAACAGATGTTTACAGAGTCTTCCACCCCACAAAATCAGAATACACATTCTTCTCAGCTGCACATGGGTCATTCTCCAAAATAGACCACATACTCACACATAGAACATGTTTAAGTAAGTGCAAAGGAATTGAAGTTATCCCCGGTATATTATCAGACCATAGTGTGATGAAATTGGAGATCCATAGCAAAAGAAACTCAAAAAATTTCATAAACATGTGGAAATTGAACAACATACTTCTGAATAACCAATGGGTCACAGAGGAAATTAAAGAAGAAATCAGACAGTTCCTTCAATTAAATGACAATGACAATACAGCATATCGGAATCTATGGGACACAATGAAAGCAGTCTTCAAGGGAAATTCATAGCAATTAATATGCATATTAGCAAAACTGAAAGAGCACAATTAAAAAACCTGATGGTGCACCTCAACCTTCTAGAAAAAGAAGAGCAGGACAACCCCAAAGCTCATACAAAGGAAGAAATTATAAAGATCAGAGGAGAAATCAATGCAAAGGGGACTAAGAGAACGATAAAAAAAACCCAATGAAGCCAAGAGTTGGTTCTTCAAAAGAATCAACAAAATTGACAAACCCTTACCCAACCTTGTCAGAAAAAGGAAAGAAAAGGCCCAAATCCATGCAATTAGGAATGAAAAGGTTGAAATGACAACAAACTCAGCCGAAATCCAGAGGATCATCAATACCTACTTCCCGAACCTACATGCCAATAAGATGGACAACACAGAAGAAATGGACACATTCCTAGATACATATAAATTAGCAAAGTTGAATCAAGGAGACCTAAAAATTCTGAACAACCCAATATCAACCAATGAAATTGAAAATGTAATTAAAAACTTATCAACTAAGGAAAGCCCAGGCCCTGATGGCTTCACTGCTGAATTCTACAAGACATTTAGGGAGGAACTGCTGCCACAACTGTTTAAACTCTTCAGTGAAATTGAAAGGGAAGCAATACTCCCAAATTCATTCCTGGAAGCAAGCATCACCTTGATCCCCAAGTTTAGCACTCAATTTTAAGACTTCTTCTAAAACTACAGTAATCAAGGGAGTGTTGGTGTAAGGAAAGACTGTAGATCACTGGAATAATACAGAGAATCTAGAAATAGAACCACACATATATGATCCACTGAGTTTTGAAAGATTGTTTAACATTAGCATTTTATAGAATATAAACTCTATTCAAGAGCCAAGGAAGAGAGAGTGACTTCAGCAATCGGCACTAGAACACCTGGTATCTGTATATAAAAAATTAACCTCAACACTTTTTTCCATACATGAAAATAAATTGAAGGGATTCAAGAACCTAAATAAGAAAGCCTAAAGGTACAAAATTTTAAGAAGAAATTATAAGGGAAAATATTTATGAATTCTGAGTAGGCAACAACTACCTAGGATACAAAAGACATGATGTATAAAAGAAAAATATTGATAAATGAGATTCCATCAAAATTTAGAACTTTAAAAAAAAAATTTAGAACTGTAAATGGGATCATTAAAATGAAAAGCAGTCTTTAGACCATATTTACAATGCATACAACCTATGACCAGAATATATAAAGAATTCTTAGAGCTCATTAATAGACAACGCAATTAAAATGTAGACATAAGAAGATAATAAATAGCCAGTATAGTACAAGCAATAGTGTGCAATTCTAGAATCAGAAAAATACTAATCAGTACAATAATAAGATTGAATTATACACTCATTAGGGAGATGAAGTAAAAAGTTTTAAAAGCCTTGTCATGACTTTTCTTTTTGTTGGATTCTCCCCCTTTGTGTTTAATTTGTCACACCCAGTGGATTCATTCTGCTGGGTTTCCTGGGGTTGTGATCCTCAGTGTCTTTTCCTAGGGTATTGTCTAAAATTTTTTGGAGTGCCGGTTTGGTATTCATGAAGTTCCTGAGGTGCTCTTTCTCATGAAAGCATCTTATTTCTCCATCAATTTTGAAAGATAGCTTTGCAGGGTACATTAATCTGGGTTGGAGGCTGTTTTCTTTTAGGGCTTGAAATCCATCACTCCAAGCTCTTCTTGCCTTGAGGATTTGCCTTGAGAAGTCTGCTGTAATTCTGATGGGCTTTCCTTTGTGTCTGATTTGTTTCTTTTCTCTCACTGCTTGTAGAATTTTATTCTTCTGTTGGATTTCTGGAATCCTAACTATTATATGCCTATGTGTAGATTTTTTTTATTAAGGCTAGCTGGAGTCCTATATGCCTCACTTATCTGTATGTCAAGTTCTTTTCCCCTCCTTGGGACACTTTCTGCCATCACTTCTGTGAAGAGTTTTTGTTTTTTTTTTATGTTATCTGCACTCTCTCCTGTTTCTTCATTGACTCCAATCAGTCTTATGTTATTCTTCTTTGCATTGTCTAGCAGCTGCTGGATTGATTTCCCATGTTCCCTTACAATTTTAAAGCAATTTTTCCTTTCCTCCTCACTAATTCCAATCTTATCTTCTATATGTGAAATTCTATCCTCACATTGGTTCATTCTGCTGTGCAGACTTTTGATGGAGTTTTTAATCTCTTGGAAATCTGTTTGTATCTCTTTTATGGATGCCATTTGTTTCCTATGTTGGGCTTCCATCATGTTCCTCAGATCCTCTATTTTTTTATTTGTGTCCTCTCTAGATTTATTAATCATATCTTGCACCATGAGCAAAATATTTGTTGTTATCTAAGTAATTATTTCTGATTTCATTTTTCCCAGGTCCTCTTTTGTTGCCAGTTCAGAGAGTCCAGGTGGTTGAGTATCAGAGTGTTCCATCTCATTTCCCTTTGGGGTTCCTGTAGGTGATCTGGAAGTCTGTTTTTGAGGCTTGTTTATGTGTCTTCTCATTTCCATGGGTGGGGGGTGCTTCTGGTGCCCAAGCGGCTCACATTCTCTGCCCTAGTAGCTTAGGATTGCAGTGGGGGAGCTTCCTTCCAGATGCTGGGACCGGCTGAGCATCACTGCCCTAGGGGCCTGGGATGGAGGTGGGGAGCTTCCTTCCAGGTGCTGGGACCGGCTGAGCTTCTCTCCCCTAGGAGCCTGGGATGGAGGCAGGGAGCTTCCTTCTGCGTGCTGGGACTGGCTGAGCTTCACTGCCCCTGGAGCCTGGGATAAAGGCAGGGAGCTTCCTTCCAGGTGCTCTGACTGGCTCACCTTCTTAGCCCTAGGAGCCTGGGATGGCAGTGGGGGGAGCTTCCTTCCAGGTGCTGGGACCGGCTCACCTTCTTGGCCCTAGGAGCCTGGGATGGCAGTGGGGGGAGCTTCCTTCCAGGTGCTGGGACCGGCTCACCTTCTTGGCCCTAGGAGCCTGGGATGAAGGCGGGGAGCTTCCTTCTGGGTGCTGGGACTGGCTGAGCGCCACTGACCTAGGAGCCTGGGATGGAGGTGGTGAGCTTCCTTC
Source organism: Heterocephalus glaber (assembly GCF_053883595.1). NCBI lineage: Eukaryota > Metazoa > Chordata > Mammalia > Rodentia > Bathyergidae > Heterocephalus > Heterocephalus glaber. The sequence goes on along the minus strand of NW_028258473.1, from coordinate 3,689,795 downwards.
TGGGCCCTGGGACCAGATCGCCTTCTTGGCCCTAGGAGCCTGGGATGGCAGTGGGGAGCTTCCTTCTGGGTCCTGGGACCAGCTGAGCTTCACTGCCCTAGGAGCCTGGGATGGAGGTGGGGAGCTTCCTTCCACGTGCGGGGACTGGCTGAGCTTCACTGCACTAGGAGCCTGGGCCCATGCTGTTTATATCACAGTAGCTTTGTAGTATAATTGCAGCTTGGGGATTGTGATACCCCCTGCCATGTCTCTGTTACCTAGAATTGCTTTTGATATTCTGGGTCTCTTCTTGCTCCAGATGAATTTTTGGATTGTTTTCTCAAGGTCCATGAAGTATGCTGCAGGGATCTCAATTGGAATTTCATTAAATCTATATAGAAGTTTTGGAACTATGGCCATTTTCACTGTATAAATCCTTCCTACCCAGGAGCAGGGGATGTCTGTCCATTTTCTGATATCATCTTCAATCTCACTTTTCAGGGCACCATAGTTTTCAGAGAAGAGGTCTTTGATTTCATTCATTAGGTTGATTCCTGGGTATTTCAGTCTTTTGGATGCTATTGTGAAAGGAATTATTTGCCCTATTTCTCTCTCAGTAAGTCTGTCATTCATGTAGAGGAAAGCTATTGATTTTTGTGTGTTGACCTTGTAACCAGCTACTTGACTGAATTTGGTTATTAAGTCTAGGAGACTTTTGGTGGAGTTCTTGGGGTCTTCTATATAGAGTAACATGCCCTCTGCAAATAATGACAATTTGACTTCTTCATTTCCTATCTTTATTCCTTTTATTTCTTTCTCTTGTCTAATTGTCATGGCTAATGTTTCCAGAACTATGTTGAACAAGAGTGGTGGTAGAGGACATCCTTGTCTTGTTCCTGATTTTAGTGTGAAGGGTTTCAGTTTTTGACCATTTAGTATGATATTGGCTGTTGGTTTTTCATAGATGGCTTTTGTCAGTTTGAGGTGGAGACCATCTAATTCCAATTTGTTGTAGGGTTTTTATCATAAATGCATGTTGGATTTTGTCAAATGCTTTTTCTGCATCTATGGAGATAATCATATGGTTTTTGTCCTTGGCTCTATTGATATAGTGTATTACATTGATTGATTTTCATATTGAACCATCCCTGCATCCCTGGGATGAATTCCACTTGATCAGGGTGTGTGATCTTCTTGATGATATTCTGCATTCTGTTCGCCAGTATCTTATTAACGATTTTTACATCTATATTCATTCATGAGATTGGCCTTTAGTTTTCCTTTTTGGTTGGGTCTTTCTCTGCTTTGGGGATCAAGGTGATGCTTGCTTCCAGGAATGAATTTGGGAGTATTGCTTCCCTTTCAATTTCATTGAAGAGTTTCAACAGAAGTGGCAAGAGTTCCTCTCTAAATGTCTTGTAGAATTCAGCAGTGAAGCCATCAGGGCCCAGGCTTTTCTAGTTGATAAGTTTTTAATTACATTTTCAATTTCATTGGTTGAGATTGGGTTGTTCAGAATTTTTAGGTCTTCTTCGTTCAACTTTTGTAATTCATATGTATCTAGGAATCTGTTCATTTCTTCCGTGTTGTCCATCTTACTGGCATATAGGTTCTGGAAGTAGGTATTGATGATCCTCTGGATTTCTGCTGGGTCTGTTGTCATTTCACCCTTTTCATTCCTAATTGCATGGATTTGGGCTGTTTCTTTCCTTTTTCTGATAAGGTTGGCTAAGGGTTTGTCAACTTTGTTGATTCTTTTGAAGAACCAACTCTTGGCTTCATTGATTTTTTTGTATTGTTCTCTTAGTCTCCATTGCATTGATTTCTCCTCTGATCTTTATAATTTCCTCCCTTTTATGAGGTCTGGGGTTGTCCTGCTGTTCTTTTTCTAGAAGCTTGAGGTGCAGCATCAAGTTGTTTAATTGGGCTCATTCTGTTTTCCTAATATGCGTATTCACTGCTATGAATTTCCCTCGTAAGACTGCTTTCATTATGTCCCATGGATTCCGATATGTTTTATTGTCATTGTCATTTAATTGAAGGAACTGTCTGATTTTCTCTTTAATTTCTTCTGTGACCCATTTGTTATTCAGAAGTGTGTTGTTCAATTTCCACGTGTTTATGAAATTTTTTGAGTTTCTTTTGCTATGGATCTCCAATTTCGTCACACTATGATCTGATAATATACAGGGAATAACTGCAATTACTTTGCACTTGCTTAAACGTGTTCTATGTGTGAGTATGTGGTTTGTTTTGGAGAATGTCCCATGTACAGCTGAGAAGAATGTGTATTCTGATTTTGTGGGGTGGAAGACTCTGTAAACATCTGTTAAGTTCATTTGTTCAAGAGTTTGATTGAGTTCTTGTATTTTATTATTATTTTTTTCTAGTTGATCTATCTATTTGAGACAGTGGGGTGTTGAGGGCCCCCACTACAATTCTATTAGTGCTTATATGACTTCTCATGACTGTTAATATTTCTTTTATATAATTTGGTGCACTAGTGTTCGGTGCATAGATATTTATGATTGTCATCTCTTTCTCTTGGATTCTTCCCTTTACAAGGTTGTATTGTCCTTGTTCATCTCTCTTAATCAGTGTTGGTTTGAAATCTACTTGATCTGCAAAGAGGATAGCTACTCCTGCTTTTTTTTGTATTCCTGTCACATGGTGTATTGTTTTCCACCCTTTCACTTTCAGTCTATGAGTTTTCTTTTGAATTAAGTGTGTTTCTTGTATTCAGCATATTGTTGGATTTTGCTTCTTGACCCATTCTGCCAGTCTATTTCTTTTGATTGGTGAATTGAGACCATTAACGTTGATGGTTATAACTGAAATGTATTGACTTGTCATTGCCATGAGTTTTTCTTTTTGTTGGGTTCTCCCCCTTTACATTTAATTTCTTGTCATGCCAGATGGGTTCATTCTGCTTTGCTTCCTGGGGTTGTGGTCCTCAATGTCTGTTTCTAGGATATTGTGCAAAATTCTTTGTAGTGCTGGTTTGGTGTTCATGGAGTTCCTAAAATGTTCTTTTTCATGAAAGTGTCGTATTTCTCCATCCATTTTGAAAGATAGTTTTGCAGGGAACATCAATCTGGGTTGGAGGCTCTTTTCTTTCAGGACTTGAAATATGTCACTCCAAGCTCTTCTTGCCTTGATGGTTTGTGTTGAGGAGTCTGCTGTGATTCTGATGGGCTTTCCTTTGTATGTGATTTGTTTCTTTTCTCTAACTGCTTGTAGAACTTTATTTTTCTGTTGAGTTTCTGGAATCTTAACAATTATATGCCTATGTGTAAATTTTTTTTGATCAAGGCTATTTGGACTTCTATATGCCTCACTTATCTGTATGTCAAACTGTTTTCCCCTGCTTAGGAAGTTTTCTGCCATTGCTTCTGTGATGAGATTTTTTTTAATTAAATTCTTTTATTGGTACATTGTAGGTATACAACACAATTACATTTCTCATTGGGAATTCTACCTTTACATAATGCATCTTTGTTCTTATTTTTTCACCATTCCTAGCCCTCCATTCATGCCCTCCACCCTTCCCTATTTACAAAGACTTTATTTCCATTTTTCCATTTCTTATCATTTTTCCTTTCCCTTCTTTCCTTTCCCCTGACCCTCCCACTACCCCTACCCCTTTGGACCTTTTCTTCCAATTTACATTTTTGATTATTCATTCTAATCATTGGAACATTTTAGCTATACAATATAATGACATTCATCATTGGAAATTTGCACCTTTACATAGTCTCTCTTGGTTCTTATTTTTCACCCTTGCCCAGCCCTTTATTCAACCCCTCCATTCCTCCCTATTTACAAAGATTTTGTTCCTATTTTTTCATTTCTCATATTAATCCCATTCCCTTTTATCATTTCCTCTAGCCCTCCCACTTCCTTCCCCTTTGCCCCTTTTCTTCCTATTTCACATTACCTATTATACATTTTAGTCCTTATTTACACTTTCAGTTTCTCACACCAGAGAAACTATTCGATATTTATACATGCGTGTCCTATTTATTTCACTTAAGATTATCGCCTCAATGTGCATCCTTTTAGCTGTAAATGTCTCTAATTTCTCATTTTTTATGGCTGAGTAGTACTGCATTTTACAAAAAACCCTCATTTTCCTGATCCAGTCTCCAGTTGATGGGCATTTGGGCTGTTTCCAAGTTTGAGCTATTACAAACTGTGCTTCTATGAACATGGGCACACATATATCACTGTGGTATAGTTCTTTTAATTCTTTGGGAAGATCCCCAGCAGTGGAATAGCAGGGTCAAATGGGACTTCCAGTCCTAGTTCTTTGAGGTATCTCCATATTGATTTCCAGAGTGCTTGCACCAGGCTACACTCCCACCAGCAGTAGAGCAGGGTTCCTCTTTCCCCACAGCCCCGTCAGCATTTGTTATTGGTTGATTTCATGATAGCAGCCATTCTTTCTGGAGCGAAGTGGAATCTCAGCATTGTTTTCATTTGCATCTCTCGAATGACCAGTGATGTTGAACATTTTCTCATGTCTTTATTTGCTATTTCTACTTCTTTGTCTGAGAGATGTCTGTTTATTTCAGATGCTCATTTTTCGATTGGGTCTTTAAATTTGGGAGGCCTGATCTTTTAAAATTCTATATAGATTTGAGATAGTAGACCTTTGTCTGACAAAGTGCAGGTAAAGATGTTTTCCCACATTGTGAGTTGACTTTTCACACTGGTGGTGGTTTCTCTTTCTGTGCAGAAGCTTTTTAAGAAGAGGTCCCACTTGTTGATTGTTTGTGCTAGTTCAAGGGCAGCTGATGTTTTGTTCATAAAATCTTTTCCTACACCGATGTCTTCAAGGGTTCTACCTAACCTCTGTTCCAACTGGTTCAGAGTTTCTATTTTAATATTTAGTTCTTTAATCCATTTTGATTTTAGTTTAGTGCATGGTGAGAGATACAGGTCTAGTTTTAATCTTTGGCAAGTTGAAGACCAATTTTTCCAGCATCATTTATTAAAGAGGCTATCTTTCCTCCAGTGAGGGTGTTTGGCTCCTTTATTGAAGATGAGATGGCTGAGTGTGTCTGGCATTGTTTCTGCATCTTCTAATCTGTTCCACTGGTCCTCAAGTCTGTTTCTTTGCCAGTACCATGCTGCTTTTATCACAGCAGCTTTGTAGTATAATTGCAGGTTGGAGATTGTGCTAACCCCTGCCATGTCTCTGTTACCTAGAATTGCTTTTGCTATTCTGGGTCTCTTCTTGTTCCAAATGAATTTTTGGATTGTTTTCTCCAGGTCTATGAAGTATGCTGCTGGGATCTCAATTGGAATTGCATTAAATCTATATAGCAGTTTTGGAACTATGGCCATTTTCACTATATTAATCCTTCCTCTCCAGAAGCAGGAGATGTCTGTCCATTATCTGATATATTATGAGATTTTTTATGTCATCTGCACTCTTTCCTGTTTCTTCATTGAGTCCAATCAGTCTTATGTTATTCTTCTTTGCATCATCTAGCAGCTGCTGGATTGATTTCTCATGTTCCCTCATAATTTTGTAGGAATTTTTCTCTTCCTGGTCATTAATTGCAATTTTATCTTCTATATCTGAAATTCTGTCCTCACATTGGTTCATTCTGCTGTGTAGACTTTCAATGGAGTTTTTCACATGCTGGAAATCTATTTGCATCTATTTTATGGATTCCTTTGTTTCCTATGTTATGATTCCATCATGTTCCTGAGCTCCTTTCTAGATTTATTAATCATGTCTTCCACTAAGAGCACAATTTCTCCTGTTGTCTGAGAAATTATTTCTGATTTCATTTTATTCAGATCTCCTTTTTTTGCCAATTCAGTGGGTCCAGGTGCTTGAATATCAGAGCATTCCATCTCATTTCTCTTTGGGGCTGCTGTAGGTGATCTGGAAGTCTGCTTTTGAGACTTCTTTATGTGTTTTCTCTTTTCGACTGGGGGTGGGGCTATTGGCACCTGCACGGATTACCTCCTCTAAACTGGGAGAGGTAGGATAGAGGCCGGGAGCAGAAGTAGGGATTTTGGCCCAGAAGCCAATACCTCTGGGCCTGAAGTGGTGGGAGGGATGGTATCCCAGAAGCCCCTTCCTCTGTGCCAGGAATGGCAGGACAGAAGGTGGCCCAAAAGCCCTTTCCTCTGGCTTTTTCCTTTGCTCTGGCTGGGAGCAGCAGGAGGTATGGTGGCTGGGAAGTCCCTTCCTCTGGACCACAAGCAGTGGAACGGCAGCTCAGAAGCCCCTACCTCTGTGCCAGAGCGGTGGGACTCAGTACCATGGTCTTGTGGTCCAGTGTCCTTTGTGTCTTTGTAGAGTGGAATCAGGTGGCTGTACAGAGGATGGGGGGGCGTGTCCAGTGGATTGTTGCGGAGGTGCGGGCTGATTTGGCATGTTCTGCGCGAGTCACCATGGGCTGCATAGTTCTGAGACACTGTCCCCCCCGCCCCAAATCTGGGCTGCTTCTACTTACTCACTAAGATGAGGCTTAGTTTCTACCTCTGAAAGTGAGGCTGATAGAGTAGCCAGTTAGCTAGATATACTCTGCAACAGTGTGAATGGAGGCTGAATCCAGGGAAGAGATTCTCAAGCAAATACTGGTTTCCTGAGCTTGTAGCCTTTAGATTTCCTCAGAAGAGTTAATAGAGCCTCTCTCAAGTTCCCCCACATACTCAGCCTCACAACCCTGGATCCTAGGCAGTACCACCTGTTGAGAGGAGATCAAACCCCATATTGACCTGTATTGATCCTGCTTGTCCTGATAAACCTTATTTACAAGCATTTGCATTGTTGTATTGACCCAGACATTGGCTACCATGTTTTCTCTGAGCAGTACCATATAAGTTGAAAAACTCCCTCTTCCAAGGTAAAATCAGAGTCTCACAGTTGATTGGAAGAAGGCTGGATACCCATGGACCATGACAACTTCCAAAATTCTAGGAAAGTTAAAGGAAAACTGACCCTAGTCCCTGAGGAAGTTGCTGGATTTACCCACTTAAATCTATCCAAACTGTACTATCTTATCTTCTCCAATAAAAGTCAGCCTTGCTTAGAGTGTACTGTACTTTGCTTGTTATATGATGAAGTGCTTGCTGAATACTACTATCTTATGACTCTGAGTCCCATCTGTGGACCTCTTCACAAATCTCAAGGAGGATCCAAGAATCAAGACTATCATACAACACAGACCATAAACCCAGCCCAGGCTAATCCCAAAATCTAATGAGAAGGCTAAAAGTGCCTACCTTTAAGGATAACTGAACTGTAAAATGAAAAATGGAGGGGGGTAGTGGGGGAGGGAGAGGAAAGGAATGGAAAGGAAGAAAGAAACAGCACAGTTCTTACCTTCACTGAATCACCCCATTTCCAAAATTTCTCTTTTCTCTAGTACTTTATTTCTTTATTAGGGCTACTAAATTCTGTCCAAGCTTACTGAATATGTAATAGGTGCTTGCTAAGCAATAGGATAAACAAGGGTAAGGCCTCAAAGTCATTGCCCATGAAAATGTCACAGCCTAGCAGGAAAGTCCAACATGTAAATCTTTTGCAAATGGGAAGAGGACCAGGAGATGGAGGGGAGAGGGAACAGAGGAGAAAGGAATGTAAAAAGAATTGAGATGTATTATGTACACGTACCAACTCCAGACAATGAAAGTAATCATTATGTGCTGCCAACATGTACTAATAAAAATAAAACTTAAACAAACAAAAATCCATTTTGGGAATCTTGAAGAAAGATGTTATAGGTTGTCATCTCTGCAAAGCAGAGTTAGAGACTAACATGGAGGAAGTACAATATATTGAGTACTTCTGAAATGAACAACTGTGTAAGGGAAGGAAATAAAGCAGGACTGGACAGAGAATGCTAGGTTATATATGAAGCTGGAATGATCCTTCAGAGTTGAGGCAATGTGGCCAGACTTTTATATGACCTCCTATATCACTTGTTGGAGGCACTTCTTGTCTTCACCCTGAACAGGAGGCCTGGCCTTAGCAAGGATGATCTCTTCAACTGAGGAAATCCTTTTTGGAGGTTGACAAGTAAAGACCATATTACACAGATAGCAAGTGAGAACAGAAATTTTTTATTTCATTGTACCAATATTCCTTCTTATTGTATATATCAAAAACCCAAAGAACTCTGTAAATAGGTACTCAATACAAGCCCGTATGTCAAGGAATACTGGTATCAATTTATAACCTCGGGCAAAAATGTGTAACAGATGAGGCAGCTATTTTTGACCTACTTGTTTTTCTTCTTTTTTATGATTTCTGCTCATCATTTTAAATGTCTTTATTTAATGATACATTTTATTGGAATTCTGCTGCTAAGCTTTTAAGGTAGAAGACATGGTTCTAAAGATCAAAGGATAAATAAATAATAAATAAAGTGCTACACAGTAAAGTGATCCTCAAATGAAGGAATACAAATCCAAACCCAAAGCAGAAAATAGGCCAGTTCATCATAAGGATCAACTGCAAGGGAGAGCTTTGTGTACAGATGTCCAACTCAATTCTTCATTTAAGAAGCCCTTACCAGTACTCTTGCCTTCCCATATTGTGGCCTTAAATCAAGGGCACCTTAAGAAGCAGCCAGTTTGGCTACTGTACAATGATCGAAGTACTTTCATGGTTTGAACAAAGTTCTGTTTTCCACCCACCTTCATCCATAAAGTGACCTTTCAGCCCTTCAGGTTCTGAGAGCCAAGGGAAATGGAGTAAGAAGTGGATTTAGTTGAGAGTTACAGCAAGCACTCCCTGAGCTTTTGCTCTGTTCCAGATCCTAGGAACAGATCTGCTGGATTATAGGAAATCTGATAAAGCAGACATTCTCTGTCTATGGACAGCTTTTAATTAAGTAGGGGGAGGGAAATAAGATGAAAGAAAGAACTAAAGTGTGTTATGTACATGTACCAACTCCATTCAAGGAATGTAAGCATTATATACTAAAACATGTGCTGATAAATAAAAAGAGAAAGAAACTCAGACAGTTAATAGTACTGGTTGTGGTGGGAAGTGGGAGATAAAACTCAATTAAGTCCCAAGGGGTAGGGAAAGTGGGAGGGGTAGGGGAAAGGAAAGAAGGGAAAGGAAAAATTACGAGGAAAGGAAAAAATGGAATCAAAGTCTTTGTAAAAAGGGAGGGGTGGAGGGGGTGGAGGACAGAAAATGGGGAAAAAATAAGAGCCAAGATATATCATGTAAAGGTACAAGTACCCAATGATAAATGTAAATGTATTGTATACCTAAAATGCACCAATAAAATAATCTAAGGGGAAAAAAACTCAAGAGTGGTAATAGAGAATTAAGATTCAGAAAATAGAACTGTCAGGAATTCATACAAGTTAGGAATTTATTGCCATGGGCCAGGTGAAGATTAATGAATGTTTTCCAGAGTGACATTCTTTTTCTTGAGAAAGAGTCTTGCTATGAAGCTGAGGCTAGATTCAAACTTGTGGCAATCCTCCTGCCTCAACCTTCTGAGTGCTGGGATTACAAGAGTGTGCCACCATGCCTGGCCGAGAGTAACTGTATCATTTTAAGTATTCAACAGCAATGTATAAGTGATGCAGTTTTTTCTATCTTCTTACCACAATTTAATATTCTTTAATTTTAGCATTTTGATATCGCATTGTGTTCATAACTTGCATTTTCTTAACGACTACCAATATGGAAAATCTTTTTATGGATTTGACAATTTTAATGAAAGATTTGTTTATATTTCTTGCTTTCCTGGATTTTTTGTTTTGTTACTATTGAGTTTTCAGAATTGTTTATATATTTTAGATATGATGGTCTAGGATTGGGCTGTGATAACAAAAATATCATAGAGTGGGTGGCTTTAATAACAGATGTTTATTCCTCAGAATTATAGAGTTTGAAAAGTCCAAGATCAAGACATTAACAGATCCATTGTCTGGTGAGATTCTTTTTGATGAGAGCTACCTTTCCATTGTATCCTCATAAGGAAGAGAAAGGAGAATGTGATCTCATGTTTCTTCCTCTTTTATGAATACATTAATCTCACTATGAGGTTCCACCTCATAAGTGGGGGGCTCCACCTTCTGTACAAATTACTCCTCAAGTTGCCATCATATTAGGGGTTAGTATTTCAACATATGAATTCTGGAGAGACACAGCATTCAGTCCATAGCACAGCTTTCTCTCACATATGTAATTTACAAATATTTTATCCTAACATGTAGCTTGACTTTTCATACTTCTAACTGAAGTATTTTAACACACACAGTGAAAGAGTTGTTTGTTTTTAATTTTGATGAAATCCAATATTTGGCTATTTCTTTTATGAAGTATGATTTTATGTCTTCTGTAAGACTTCATCAATCCTGAGATCTCAGAAGTTTTCTCCTATGGTTAGTTTGAACTTTTTATGTTTTACATTTAGATATTGTAACAGTTAAACTTGATTTTCAATTTGAATGGCTTTTGAGCTGCCTAGGGGACTAGTAAAGCACACTTCTGGTCCATTTTATGTATTCACATTTCATGTAATTATTAATGTATTAGGATTTAAATTTCCTACTTCAGGTTTTATTTTTACTATGTCCTTTCTGTTTTTTGTTTCACTGTTTCCTTTTTCTTTCTTTGAGGCATATTCCAATATTTTCAAATATTGTTCCTGTCATTCTACCAGTTACCTTACCCCAGTTTTAACATAATCATCTTATTATTTCTTCTCCATATATTGAGAACTGCATCAAAACCACATCAGATAACATAGTTAATAATTTTTGTTTAAACCATCAAACAACTTTTAAATTGGAAGAGGAAAGGGATAGTCTATTTTATTACTCATATTTTTATTGGTATCTTCTTTCTATTCCATGATGTATTGAGGTACTGTTTAGAGAACTTTAGCCATCCTTTTCTATTTAGAGAACTTTGGCCATGCTTATCTTTTAGAATTAAGCTGATAAAAATTTCTATTAGTGATCTTCCATCACATAATATTATAATTTCTCTTTCATTATTGAAGCATACATTTATTAACTACAAAATTCTGGGTTGACAGATATTTTCCTGAGCTTTTTAAAAATATGGTGCCACTTCCTTCTAGAATTTATGTTCTGATGAGAAATACACTATCTTTTGAATTATTTTAATCTATAAGTATGTTGTAATTTCTCCTTCACTGTTCTAATTATTTGGTCTTTAAGCAATGTGACTATAATCTCTTCCACTGGTCTTTGTGTCTGTTTCTTTGCCAGAACCATGCTGTTTTGTTTTGTTTTTTTTTTTAATCACAGTAGCTTTGTAATATAGTTTCAAGTTGGGGATTGTGATACCCCTTACCTCATCTTTGTTGCCTAGAATTGCTTTTGCTATGCTAGGTCTCTTCTTATTCCAAATGAATTTTTGGATTGTTTGCTTAATAGATAAAACATGGAAACAGCCCAATTGCCCATTAACTGGAGACTGGATAAAGAAAATATGGGATTTAAAAAAAAATAAAATGGAGTACTACTCAGCCACAGACAATGAGAAATTAGAGGCATTTATAGCTAAATGTATGCACATTGAGGAGATATGCTTAAGTGAAATAAATAGGACACACGTGCAAATACCAAATAGTTTCTCCGGTGTGAGAAACTAAAAGTTTAAATAAGGGTCAAAATGTATGATATATAATGTGAAATAAGAAGAAAAGGTGGAAAGGGGAAGGGGAACTGGGAGGGGTAGGGGAAAGGCAAGAAGGGAATGGAATAAAAAAATAAATGTGACTGAAAGTCTGGTGTAGATTTATTTGATTCTATCTTACTTGGGATTTTCTCAACTCCTTTAATCTGTAGGTTTATGTCTTTTGCTCAATTCACATAGCTCAGCCATTATTTTTTAAATCATTATTCTGCTCCACCTTTTATGTCCCTCCTTTGGGACTCTGATGACATGAATGTTATATCTTTGTTACAGTTCTCTAGATCCCTAAAGTTCTTCTTCATTTTATCAGTGAAGTTTCTTCAGATTAAGAAATTTCTATTTTTCTGTATTCCACTTCATTTATTATTTTATCTCTCTCCTCTATTGTGCTGTTAAGCCAATCCATTTTACACTTATTTTGGTCATTATTGTGTGTCATTCAGTGCTAAACATTCTATTTGGTTTTTTGTTGTTGTTGTTACTTATGTTTTGTACTTAAACTATTTCCTGAGACTTTCTTTTTTCGTGTTTTTGTAATTTTTCACTGAAGGATTTTTATGATGACTGTTTTCATATCTTGGTCATATAATTCTAATATTACTATCATCTCAATTTTAGAATCTTTTGTCTTTTTATTTTCTCTGAGATCTTACTGTTCCTTGATAAAATACGTTTTTTTAAAACCTGAACATTTTCAATATTATGTCATGAGGTTCTTAATCTTATCTGAACTATTTTAGCTGGCTCTCTCTCACACCACCCTAGAAGAGGAAAAAGTGTATATGACTTCATTACTGCCAGGTGGGAGTAGTTATATTGATCCCCCACTAGGATTCCACTGAAAGTCAACAGTAGTTGGAGAACATTATGTTACTGCTTAGCAGTGAGAGTTCCGACCCCCCCACTAGGCCTCCACTGATCCCTGCCTGGAAGGCGGAGTGCCTTGCTACTTCGCATCACATGTCCTTCACTGACACCCCAGTAGACTTGAATTCATTACTGTTGGACATTGGTGAATGTCCTGACCCTCTGATATAATCTTAAGAAGAGAAGGATGGAGAGAGAGAGAGAGAGAGAGAGAGAGAGAGAGAGAGAGAGAGAGAAACAGGTTTCCTATATAGTATTCTTTGACATGTAGATTGGGTTGTCAATACCGCCCAGGGTGATGAAATATGTAGTTTCTCGCTAAGCTTTCTCTGATACCTCCTTGACAAGTGTTTTTAAGTGCCTTGTTATAGCCTGGTGAGGTTGAAATTTTAGGTTTCCTTTCAGATTTTTGTTGACACGGTGATGTCTACCTAGGGGAGGGTGGTTGTCAAAACTTTTTATCTTGTTTGGTTGTCCCTTTCCTAGTAATTTAGCTAGACTGGAAAGCTAATATATTTAGTCTTTATCTGAATCTGATGACTTTTCAGGGTTGCAGACTTCTTTAGCATCAAGCATGAGTTCTGCATGGCAAAAAGAAAATCTAGAAAACTCACCTGGATGTTGCTCCTTGAGTCTTGGAGGTCCTAGCTAACCTGCTTACTTCATTCCATCTTTCTAAGTCATATGCTTTCTTTATGCATTGTGTCATGGATTCTCAGTTTTGCATAGTTGAAATAATAGGTGAAACTCTATATGCTCCATATTCCTTGAATTAAAATTTCTAGTTAATTTTAAAAGATAACAGTGACAGTATAGTAAATGAGACTGGATTGGACTGTAGCTGGAGTCCTAGACTGTCCAAGGGAGGGCAGTAATTTTGATTCCACTAAATTTGACCATTTAGTATTTCAATTGTTCATTTCCCTATGCAAATGGCTTTTAAAGAGAAGGAAGGAAAAGATTTCTGCTCAAATGTCATGAAACTACTGCTAGCTATTCAAATGACATAAAACTCACACCGAAATGTTGTGCCCAGTCAAATGAGAAGAAGAAAGACTGAATGACTTAAAATTTCTTGGTTATCATTTTTACATTTATACCAGTGTAGATAGGATAAATTTAGAGATGATCTAAATAATTTTCCAATACTCAATACTTGGAACAACCAAATGCAAAATATCCCATCTTTAACTTTAACTAATGCCTCTTTTTGCGGGAGGGTACAATTTGATTACATAAAGAAATGTAGTTTCACAGTTTGTGTACAATGTAAAGCAAAGCAGCATGTGTTTATAAACTGAGCAATTGATACTTATTGCTTGGTGTAAAAATATAATACACAACAAAACAATGAGAGTTTGTAAGCCAGATTTCTGATGATCATAATGAGTAAAACCTCTAAATAGAAAAAGAAAATTTGTAAGAAATAATAATAAGGCAGCCTAGAATTCAAATTTTGCTTGGATTAATACTTATACTCCATCGTTTTGTTCTTTATATGGTGTATGTGTATAGGTACATATGTTTGTTTGTATATATATATACATACACAGACACACACACACTCATATATATGATTTTGTGTGATTGTGGTGTTGGGTGAGAATTTGGAATGGTGTAGCAGAGAGGACCCATAGAAAGGTTCAAGGAGATATTATAAGTATTTTATTGTCAGATACCATAGAGAAAGAACAAGTTGAGAAGCTGAAATCTAAGGCCATCTGGAGAAGGATTCCCAGGTCTTGAAGTAGTGTCCCCATCTTTGACCTGGGGACATTTGTTCACCAGGAGTTCTTGGATTTTCCTCTATAAGTCATCATTTTATCCAAATTGGAGAACTGGGCTCAGATTTTGGCAAATTCTGTGAAAAATTCCATCATTTTGCAGATGGGCAAGGCTATTCTGTTGCTAATGAATTTAGAGTCAAGTATGAGTTGGAGCTGGCCATACATCATCTGTGGAGAGTAAAACATCTACAAGCTGCAACTGGAAGCAGAAATTGGGGCTTTCAGAGAGATGTTGCTCATGAAGACGAACTACATCACAAAGGAAAAGTCAAAGGCCTCCAAGCCCAAATTGCCAGCACTGGAGATAGGTGCCCCTAATCTCAGAACCTCAGCAAAATCATGGCAGACATCTAGACACAATATCACAAAGTTTCTCAAAGTGAGAAGAGCTGGGCAATTACTGGTCAAAGCAGATTGAGAGGAGCACCAGTGTGATCACTTCACAGTCTGCTGAGATGGGAGCTGCCAAAAAGATACTCATGGAGCTGAGAGGTAGTGTCTACTCTTTGGAAACTGATGTGGCCTTGATGAGTGATATGAAGACCAGCTGGGAAAGCAGTCTGAGGGATGTGGATCCCCAGTATGCTATGCAAATAGAATGGCTCCATAGGTAATGCTGAACCTAGAATCAGAACTGCCACACACACAGGCAGAGGGAAAGCACCAGACCTGGGAGTGTAAGGCCCTGGTAAACATCAACAATAGTCTAGAAGCTGATATCACCACTTACTGCCAACTGCTAGAAGAGAAGGGGATTTCAATTTGATGCCCTGGACAGCAGCACCCCCCTGGAAACTATACAAAGCACTATCACTCACAGTATTGTGGATGCCAAAATTGTGTCTTAGACTAATGAAACAAAAGTACTGAGTGGAACAGAAATCATTGGGAAAAAATTTTGAAGTAAAACACATTTACCGTCCCTCAATACCCAGAAAGCTTACTTCTCCTGTATTCTACATCTTGTTTAATAACATCACCATATATTTACTCACTGTAGATAGAGGTACTGAAGTCATCCTTAACTATTTTCTCCTGAAGCTTAATAAATGCTATACTGTTTTTATGTAGTGCTATTCACCTCGATGGTCTACTTGCCAATGTCCAGTCTTTGTTCAATTCCAATGAATCCTATATTTCTCCCTGTCTTTGTGATTATCATTCTATATCATAATTTATTATCATTCTATATTATAATAGGCTTGTCTTCCTATTAGATTTGTAATTCCTTAAGGGCAGTAGATTATTCATTGTTTTGTCTCCAGAGCAAAAGAGAGGAAATATTTGTTGAATTGGATGTTCATACACTTTTTCAGAACAGGAAAATGTTTCCAAGATCTGAGGTCCTATATACTCTGCCAAAAGACCTACAATCAGGAGACAAAGTCACACTGTCACAATGTCTGAAGACATTACTGGGTTAAAGATGTTATGTCGGCCTTCAAATATTTAAAGGACTTCCATACAGAGGATGAATAATCAATTCAACTCTAAGGAAAATAAAGCCAGACAAATACACAGACAGCACGGAATATAGAATTCAATTTAAGAGAGAAAAAGAAATATTGAGATTGCCAAAGGAGAAGTAAGCTGCTCTGATAAGCATTGAGCTTCTTGTTATTGGAGGTGTGTGTATGTGGGTGCTGTATAACCACTTGTAGAAATCATTGCAGAGAAGATTGAAGCCATATTGTGGCAAGCTTAAACTGAATAGCCTTTGCAATCTCTCCAGAATGTCTTCATTAAATCAGGACAGAATGGAGAAAACTAGGTCATATTCTCCCCTTACTTGTTCTCCTCCACCCATGCTTGTCATTGTTGAGGGCATTATCAATTGCATTAATATCCTAGGCTCAAAAGTGCAGAATCATACATCTTTTCACCATCTAATCCAAGTTACCAAGTTCTGAAGATTCTGGTTTCACATTATTGTATCCTATCATATAGTCTACTTGCTCCATCTACATTGACCTTGTTCTAATACAGATATTTTACCTCTTCTCTCAATCATTTCAATAGCCTCCCAACTTCTGGCCACAAATGTAATAATAATAATAATAATAATAATAATAATAACAAAATCCCACTTATCACATTACTCCCTTGGTCAAAATCCTTGAATTAAATCTCAGTACCATTAGAAAAAATCCTCAAACTTCTAGCCATTCCAAGGTCTTCCAAAATTGGTCATGATCTACCTCCCAGCTATATCTCTCCCTACAAAACTACAAGAAATATTATAATATAATCTGTTCCCACATCAGCATTTATGATTCACTTATTCTTCTTTTCCTACCTCAGACTTTCTAAATATTAAAATTTGCTTTACAAGGACTATATAAACTGACATTTTTCATAAGGTCTATCCTTCTCCTCTCTGTCGCTTTCTGGAGGAATTTTCCTCTCTAAACTCTGAAAGTATTTTAATTGGTATTTGTGAGGTGAATCCTTTAAAAATATTTTTTATTAAACCCATCTGTATTCATATTTTAAGGAGTATTTTGTGGATTAAATATACTTAGATTTACTTCTTAAATACAGCCTGAACAGCGCAACCTAGCCATCATAATTTACTTGTACTTTTTTTAGTGTGTCACCTGACTTTCCAGATTATATAGCAAAAAAAGCAAAACTCATATAATAAAGAACAAAATAAAAGATAGACACTAGGAAATTATGAGGTAAATTTTTCTCAAATGGGAAGGGCATCAAGAGATGGATGGAGGGGAGGGAGGGGAGGGAAACGAGATTTAAAGAGGAATTAAGATGTGCTATGTACCAACTAGATCCACACAGGAAATATAAACACATGTACTGCAAACATGTACTATTAAAAAATTTAAAACAGCTCTCAAAACAAGAAAATAATATTTATTGGGTGCTTACTATTTGTCAGTTCTGCTTTAAGAATATATATATATATATATATATATATATCTCCTTTCTTTTTTAAATTTAATTTTATTGGTGCATTTTACATATACAATATACTGACATTCATCATTGGAAATTTACACCTTTACATAATCTCTCCTAGTTTCTATTTTTTCCCCTTCCCTTGCCCTCCCTTCATGCCCTCCACCCTTCCCTATTTACAAACACTTTATTTCCATTTTTTCCATTTCTCAGCATTTTTCCTTTCCCTTCTTTCCTTTCCCCTGACCCTCCCACTACCCCTACCCCTTTGGACCTTTTCTTCCTATTTTACATTATCGATTATTCATTCTAATCATTGGTACATTTTAGGTATACAATATAATGACATGCATCATTGGAAATTTGCACCTTTACATAGTCTCTCTTGGTTCTTATTTTTCACCCTTGCCCAGCCCTCCCTTCAACCTCTCCATTCCTCCAGATTTACAAAGATTTTGTTCCTATTTTTCCATTTTCTCATCTTAATCCCATTCCCTTCTATCCTTTCCCCTAGCCCTCCCACTTCCTTCCCCTTTGCCCCTTTTCTTCCTATTTCACATTACCTATTATACATTTAGTCCTTATTTACACTTTCAGTTTCTCACACCAGAGAAACTATTCGATATTTATACATGTGTGTCCTATTTATTTCACTTAAGAATATTGCCTCAGTGTACATCCACTTAGCAATAAATGTCTCTAATTACTCATTTTTTATGGCTGAGTAGTACTCCATTTTAGAAAAAAACCAACATTTTCTTTATCCAGTCTCCAGTTGATGGGCATTTGGGCTGTTTCCAAGTTTGAGCTATTACAAACTGTGCTGCTATGAACATGGACACACATATATCACTGTGGTATGATGCTTTTAATTCTTTGGGGAAGATCCCCAGCAGTGGAATAGTGGGGTCAAATGGGACTTCCAGTCCTAGTTCTTTGAGGTATCTCCATACCGATTTCCACAGTGGTTGCACCAGTCTACACTCCCACCAGCAGTGGAGCAGAGTTCCTCTTTACCCACAGCCCCGCCAGCATTTGTTATTGGTTGATTTCATGATAGCAGCCATTCTTTCTGGAGCGAAGTGGAATCTCAGCATTGTTTTCATTTGCATCTCTCCAATGACCAGTGATGTTGAACATGTTTTCATGTATTTATTTGCTATTTCTACTTCTTTGTCTGAGAAATGTCTGTTAATTTCAGATGCCCATTTTTGGATTGGGTCTTTAAATTTGGGAGTTCTGATTTTTTTAAGCTCTTTATAGATTCTAGATAGTAGATCTTTGTCTGAGGAACAGCAGGTGAAAATTTTTTCCCACATTGTAGGTTGTCTCTTCACACTGTTGGTGGTTTCTTCTTGCTGTGCAGAAGCTTTTTAGTAAGAAGAGATCCCACTTGTTGATTGTGCTACTTCACAGGTAACTGAGTTTTTGTTCATAAAATCATTTACTACCTCAATGTCTTCAGGAGTTCTACCGAAACTCTGTTCCAGGTGGTTCAGGATTTCTGTTTTAATACTTAGATCTTTATCCACTTTGATTTTGTTTTTAGTGCATGGTGAAAGATATAGGTCTAGTTTCAATCTTGGCAGGTTGAAATCCAATTTTTCCAGCACCATTTATTAAAGAGGCTATCTTTCCTCCAGTGAGGTTGTTTGGCTCCTTTGTTAAAGATGAGAGTGTCTGGAGTTCTTTCTGCAACTTCTAATCTGTTCCACTGGTTCTCAGGTCTGTTTCTTTGCCAGTACTATGCTGTTTTTATCACAGTAGCTTTGTGGTGTAGTTTCAAGATGATGGTTGTAATACCCCTGCAATGTCTCTGTTGTCTAGAATTGCTTTTGCTATTCTGGGTCTCTTCTTCTTCTTCCAAATGAATTTTTTGACTGTTTTCTCAAGGTCTGTGAAGTATGCTGCTGGGATTTCAATTGGGATTGCATTGACTCTATATAGCAGTTTTGGAATTATGGCCATTTTCACTATGTTGATCCTACCCAGGAGCAGGGGATGTCTTTCCATTTTTGATGTCATTTTCAATCTCTCTTTTCAGAGTGCTATAGTTTTCAGAGAAGAGGTCTTTGATTTCTTTTATTAGGTTGATTCCTAGGTATTTTAGTTTTTTGGATGCTAATGTGAAAGTAATTGCTTGCCCTATTCTCATTCAGTGAGTCTGTTTTTCATGCAATGGAAAGGTATTGATTTTTGTGTGTTGAACTTGTATCCAGCTACTTTACTGAATTTTGTTATTAAGTCTAGAAGACTTTTGGTGGATTTCTTGGTGTCTTCCTTATGTTGTATCGTATCATCTGGAAATAATGACAATTTGACTTCTTCATTTCCTATCTTTATTCCTTTTATTTCTTTCTCTTGTCTTAGCTCTGGCTAAGGTTTCCAAAACTATATTGAACAGGAGCAGTGATAGTAAACATCCTTGTCTTGCTCCTGAATTTTGTGTGAAGGATTTCAGTTTTTGACCATTTAGTATGATATTGGGTGTTGGTTTTTCATAGATGGCTTTTATCAGTTTGAGGTAGAGACCGTTTATTCCACTTTTATTTAGGGTTTCTATCATAAATGTGTGTTGGATTTTGTCAAATGCTTTTTCTGCATCTATTTAGATGAACATATGGTTTTTGTCTTTGGCTCTATTGATATAGTGTATTACATTGATTGATTTGTGTATGTTGAACCATTCTTGCATCCCTGGGGTGAATCCCACTTGGTCAGGGTGTATGATCTTCTTGATGATTTTTGCATTTTGTTTGCCAGTATCTTAATAAGGATTTTTGCATCTATGTGTGTTAGTGAGATTGACCTATAGTTCTCCTTTACGGTTGGGTCTTTCTATGCTTTGGGGATGAAGGTTATGCTTGCTTCCAGGAATGAATTTGGGAGTATTGCTTCCCTTTCAATCTAATTGAAGAGTTTAAACCATACTGGTAGTAGTTCCTCTCTAAATACCTTATAGAATTCAGCAGTGAAGCCATCAGGACCCATGATTTTCTTAGTTGGCAAGGGGTTTTTTTCTTAAATTCTTTTATTGATACATTTTAGGTATACAATACATTTACATTTATCATTGGGTGCTTGGACCTGTACATGGTGTATATTGGTTCTTATTTTTCAATTTCTTTGATTGATATTGGGTTGTTTAGAATTTTTAGTTCTTCTTTGCTCAACTATGGTAATTCATATGTATCTAGAAATATGTCCAATTCTGTGTTTTCAATCTTATTGGCATATAGATTCTTGAAGTAGGTCTTGATGATCCTCTGGATTTCTGCTGGTCTGTTGTAATTTCACATGGATTGGGACTTTTCTTTACTTTTTTTGATAAGGATGGCTAAGGGCTTGTCAATTTTGTTTATTCTTTCAAAGAACCAACTCTTGGCTTCTTTGATTTTTTGTATCATTCTCTTAGTCTTCATTGCATTGATTTCTACTCTGATCTTTATAATTCCCTCCTTTATATGAGCTTTGAGTTTGTCCTGCTCTTCTTTTTCTAGAACCTGGAGGTTCAGGATCAGGTTGTTTAATTGCCATCACTCTGTTTTCCTAATATGAATATTCACTGCTATGAATCTCCCTCATAAGACTGCTTTCACTGTGTCCCATTGATTACCATATGTTGTATTGTCATTGTCATTTAACTGAAGGAACTGTCTGATTTCTTTTTTAATTTCCTCTGTGACCAATTGTTTACTCAGAAGCGCGTTGTTCAATTTCCATATGTTTATGTAATTCTCGTGGTTTCTTTTGCTATTCATCTCCAGTTTCATTGCACTATGGTCTGATAATATACAGGGGATAACTTCAATTCCTTTTCACTTACTTAAACATGTTCTATGAGTGAGTATGTGCTCTATTTTGGAGAACAACCTGTGTGCAGCTGAAAAGTATGTGTATTCTGATTTTGTGGGATGGAACACTCTGTAAAAATCTGTTCAGTTCATTTCTTCAAGAGTTTGATTGAGTTCTATTATTTCATTGCTTATTTTTTGTATATCTCTCTGTGAAAGTGGACTACTGAGGTCCCCCACTACTATTGTATTAGTGTTAATATGATTTTTTCATGTATGTTAGTTTTGGTTTTTATAATTGGGTCCACTATTGTTTGGTGCATATATATTTATGATTGGTACATCTTCCCCTTGGATTGTTCCCTTTAGAAGGATGTAGTGTCTTTCATTGTCTCTCTTATTCTGTATCGGTTTGAAATCCACTTGATCTGTGAAGAGGACAGCTACTCCTACTTTTTTATGGGGATTTGTTCCTGTTGCAGGGAATATTACTTTCCTCCATTTAACTTTCAGCATATGAGTTTCTATTTGAATTAAGTGTGTTTCTTGTATGCAGCACATTTTTGTATCTTGCTTCTTGACCCATTCTGCCAGTCTACTTCTTTTGATTGGTGAATTGAGACCATTAACATTGATGGTTAGAACACATATGTATTGACTTATCATTGTCATGACTTTTTCTTTTTTCTTGGATTCTCCCCCTTTGCATTTAATTTCTTGTCATGCTAGATGAATTCATTCTGTTGGACTTGTTGGGGTTGTGATCCACATTGTTTTCTCCTAGGACATTTTCTAAAATTTTTTGGAGTGCCGGTTTCATATTCACGAAGTTCCTAAGATACACTTTGTCATGAAATTATCTTACTTCTCCATCAATTTTGAAAGATAATTTTGCAGTGTACATCAATATGGGTTGGAGGCTGTTTTCCTTCAGGGACTGGAATATGTCACTCCAAGCTCTTCTTGCCTTGAGGGTTTATGTTGAGAAGTCTGTTGTGATTCTGATGGGCTTTCCTTTGTATGTGATTTGTTTCTTTTCTCTCACCGCTTGTAGAATTTTTTTCTTCTCTTGGGTTTCTGGAATCCTAACTATTATATGCCCATGTGTAGATTTTTTTTTTTTTGATCAAGGCTAGTCAGAGTCCTATATGCCTCACTTATATGTATGTCAAGTTCTTTTCCCCTGCTTGGGAAGTTTTCTGCCATCACTTCTGTGAAGAGTTAGTTTATGTCATCTGCACGTGCTACTGTTTCTTCATTGATTCCAATCAGTCTTGTGTTATTCTTTGCATCATCCAGCAACTGTTGGATTGATTTCTCATGTTCCCTTATAATTTTAAAGAATTTTTTCTTTTCATGGTCACTAATTGCAGTCTTCTATAAGTGAAATTCTGTCCTCACATTGGCTCATTCTGAGTAAACTTTCAATGGAGTTTTTTATTTCCCAGAAATCTGTTTTCATCTGTTTTATGGATTGCCTTTTCTATGTTGGGATACCAGCATGTTCCTCAGCTCCTCTCTAGATTTATTAATCATGTCTTGCAGTATGGGCACAATCTCTGCTGTTATCTGAGAAATTATTTCTGATTTCATTTTTTCCAGATCCTGTTTTGTTGCCAGTTCAGAGAGTACAGGTGGTTGAGTATCGGAGTGTTCCCTCTTGTTTCCCTTTGTGGTTGCTCTAGGTGATTTGGAAGTCTGGTTTTGAGGCTTGTTTATGTGTCTTCACATTTCGACCGGGGGGGGTGTATAATGTTGGCTGTTGGCACCCATGTGGCTTGCCTTATCTGTGCTGGGAACACTGATATGGCCACCAGGAAGCCTCCTCCTCTGTGGTTGGAGATCTCATATGGTGGCCCAGAAGCCTTCTCTTCTGGGCTGGGAGCAGTGGTATGGTGGCCCAGAAGCCTCCTCCTCTGTGCTGGGAGAGTTGGTACTATATTTATATCCTTTCAACTACCTAATAAGCTAGATACTGTTAATATACTCATTTCCCAGATAAAGAGCTTGAGGACTGCGGATGTTAAGTATTTTCTCATTTATACACTGAACACTTGGGTAATTTTCTTCATTAATGATACACAGGAAGAAAATGAGTGGCTAAGCCTAAGCATAACACTATTCACTTTTACTTTTCTCTTGACCTGTATCTGAACTATGTGTCCTCGGTATGGATTAGTCTGTACTTTATTCCAAACTTACCTCCACATTTCTCACACCATTGCTTAATACTAGAAGAGAAAGAGGGAAATATTTGATTCTGACTTGCTTGGGGGTGATGAACATGAAAAGATAGAAATGTTAGAAGAGAACATGATTTGAAGAGGAGACCAGCAGTGGGGCTTGAGAAGCTGACAGAACTAGGATAAAGTCCTGTATCCTTTATTTCTTCTCTGTGTGACCTTGGATATCTACTCAAATTCAGTAATTAGACTGGACTATTTAAGTGGAAATTTCAAAAATCTATGGACCTATCAAGAAAAATTTTTCATTTGTTCATGTATCTGTATTGTAATCTATATCACTCTGTCCCCTTGCCTGATGTACTATGTAGCCTTGGGCAACCCCTTTCTTTTTCTTATTTACATGTCTTCTTATTTCTACAGGTACAGGGTTGCTGGTGGCACCCACACAGCTCACTTCCTCTGCCCTAGGAGTGGTGGAATGGCAGTGGGGAGCCTCCTCTTGGGCACTGGGATTGGCTCACCTCCTCTGCCCTAGGAGTGGTGGAATGGCAGCAGGGGAGCCTCCTCCTTGGTGCTGGGATTGGCCTACCTCCTCTGCCCTAGGAGCGGTGGAATGGTGGTGGGGAGCCTCCTCCTGGGCACTGGGATTGGCTCACCTCCTCTGCCCTGGGAGTGGTGGAATGGTGGTTGGGAGTCTCCTCCTGGGTGCTGGGATTGGCTCACCTCCTCTGCCCTGGAAGTGGTGGAATGGTGGCAGGGGAGCTTTCTTCTGGGCACTGGGATTGGCTCACCTCCTCTCAATGTTTGCATTTATACAGTGCATGAAAATTTACAAAATAGCTACACTCATGAATGTTATTTCATCTTCATAACAACTTGTTGGGAAAGTACAAATTGTTATCTCCATTTGCCAAGTCAGAAAAGTGAATCTGGACTGATTACACAATATGCTTAAATTTATATAGTTCCTAAGTAAAGTACCCAGTATCAGCACTCAGATATATGTGCATCAAAGAATCTTTACTATATCACAACTGTCTTTTAAAATAATTGACATAAACTAATTGTTGTACTTGACAATAATAAAGAACTTTTACATTTTTTAACATAATTCATTGAGTAGAATACTGCCCCTGCATCCAGAAACTTATAGTTTAGTTGAGAAAGCCAGACATAAATATATTGATAAAAGTACCAAAATGGTGGTATTAACAGTTGAATGTAGAAGAGAGGGAAAGGGCCCTGAAAGGACACAAGAGAAGTATTTTGTAGAGTTGGTGCTTTCACTAGGGTTTGGGGAGGATATGGATGTGATTAAATGAAGGGAATGGGGTGGCCAAACAGGAAGAGTAATGTGAGGTATGAAGGAAAAGAGTATCAAAAGCATGTTTAATGGATGAGTAAGAAGATTCAGTTCAAGCCAGATGATTTGGCAGAGAAATAGCCAATCATTTGAGATTGCTCACTTATCAGGAGACTGTAATATTCAGTTGTTCTGAGAGAAAAGCCTATATGTATTCTATAAAGGTCATGTGAATTGCCAAGGGCCACATATCCCATAATGTGGTCCATGGGAAAGTCAAAGTTGGATCTTAGCATTCTCTTTTGCTTTTGAACAAAATTCATGGTTCACAGTCGTGACTATTCAGAGAAAGGTAGAAGCAATGGCTTGTACTAAATACCAAGACATGTGGGAAGATGTTTTTCCCTACCAAGGCTCTTCAGAGCATCTTGTCAGTACTCTTATGCTTTCCTTCTTTGGAAATGTTGGAAGGCAGTGGATCAACACCACCTTCTTAGCTTTGCCTCAGAAGAATATGAAAGCAAAATATTAGGTTTCTTACTGTCTGCCTTTATTACAACACTCCCCAGATTTAGTAGGAAGTGAAGAGTTCCCTAATAAAATGAGATACAGACTTAGACAAATGGGCAGATTGGTGTAACTGTAACAAGACATCAAATTAGAACATATCCTTTTTAAGGCCACTTTTTCCCGGACAGCTTTTAAAATAAATGTCAACTTAAAAAATGAGGAAAGCCTCTTTGTCTGGAGCTCAGTCACTCTTAAAATTCCAGGAATCATCCTTGCTTATTGGATCACTTATTTTCTGCTTCAGCAGTGTCCTCTCTCATCTTCCTTTTACTCCCTATTTGCCCAATTTCCAGAAGATCATTCACTTATGTCCATCTTTATTAAGCCAGAATTACTGGTAGATCACTATAGAGTTTGTTTCTAACACTATGAGGAAATTTGTCTTAACTAACAGTGTGTGTGTGTGTGTGTGTGTGTGTGTGTGTGTGTGTCTGGCTACTCATTGATGGAAAATTCTCTCTTTCTCTCTCAAACTACTGATTGAAGCTTCAGAATGAGAAAATAAAATGGTCTCATAGACTCTGCCCTAAACTTGGAGAGGAACCAAGGAACCAAACTGTTCTTCTGACATGGTTGAAAAAGCCCATCTCAAAAATATCTGAACCCACTCAAAATTCTGAAAGAACCTGAGCTCAAGGCTCAAGCCCTGGGAGATGTCTTTTACAGAGGAAGCTGGAGAGCTACAGGGGGAATGGAAAATTCTTATTCATTTTTATCTAATCCCACGCAGATCTAATCTGATTCTTCATGAAATATATCTTTTAATCAAACCCTGTATAAACCTCAAGCACAATTTGTATTTTATTTTTAGCTCAATTAATCCCCAGAGCCATTAACTGGCTTGTGGCTTCAGGGGTTACCTGGAGGAAAATGCTTAAGTCCCTTGGGCCTCCTCAGACTAAATTCCCTAACTTTTTTTAGTGCTGAAGTAGTTTAACCTGGGACTTTCATTTCCATTTTTATTATAGCATTGGTATTATGAAAACCTGATGTGTTTGTGACCAAGCCTGATTTATTTGAGAGTCAAAGCCACAAAAGTCTGATTCAACTGGCTATTATATATCAAATATAACTTTGCATACAAAAAAGTAATTTTTAAGCAGAAAGGATTTTTAGAAATTAAAATGATATCTGCATTTCTCCTTCTGAACATTCCTTTGCTTATATTTGTACATTGAAAAAGTCATATTCCCTTTATGGGTCTCATTTCTCCTTTGTATAAAATGGTACAACAAGAAACAAGTTCATTAAATCAGTGGTTCTCAAACTTTGTGGTGCATCAGAATCACTGGAGGATCATGTTAAAAATATATATGTCTAGGCATCAGCCATAGTGATTCTGATTTAATATGTCTGTGTACCTCTGGGATCTAAAAATTTTTATAAGCTTCTTAAGTGATTCTGATGGACATCACTGAATTAATGCTGTCAAAACTACTACCTCTACATAAAACCAAGAAATTGATGTCCGCTGAAGAAATGTTGACATGTAACTGCACCATTCAGCCTCTTAAAAAGTCTCAGAGCCATCATTCAATGCATAGAAATGTAATGGAGCACTAAAAATACTGGTTGATAATGTGGATTTTGACTAAGAACAAAGATCTATAAAAGTAATGAAATGTGGGGATATACATGTGAGAAAAATCAAGAGATTGTATTGTCGGGGAATTTTTAATAGAGCCCACTAATTTGAAAATACATAAAATACTGTTGACTAAGAAGTAAGAGTATATGTGGCATTTTTACTATATGTAAAATGAAATTAGCTGAAGGTCACCTGGTAGGACAGAGGCAAGACTACAATTAAATTTTTTAAAGTGGCTCTGCTAAGGGGTCTAAGTAATGAAAGATTTTCATGAAGCTCCTATTCTCTCTGACTACTGTATATTTCAGGGCTTCCTGGTAGCTTCACATCTACTCCAAACTGCCTCAAGAATTCTTCAAATCAAGTCTGGTGCATAGGCTCTCTGTGTGAGAATAATAGACCCCAGCCTTCTCCTATAATGCTACTATTACCCAGAGTGTTCTAGCTGACATACATCATCTGTATAGCAACCCCTGCTCCAGCTCAGCCTGAAGATTAAGATGACTTCATTGCACATAACTGATAAGGGTATGCAGGATTTACTTTATGGAGAAGGTTCTTACTCCAAACAGAAACAAAGTCAACATGTAACCATATTTGTTCTGGTTAGGAAGGACAGCCTTGAGTCCCATAGTGTTTAAACCTAAGTAGTCCCACTGCATTTCTATGGCCTCCAACTCCCATGGTTCCTTATTTTCATTCTCTGAGAGATGGCTTAAATTTTGAAAAGCCTGAAAAAACCACTCACCACTTTCCTTTTTTTTTTTTGGTACCAGGGATTGAACTCGGGTCCTTGAGCTTTCAAGGCAGGTGGTGGAACCACTGAGCTAAATCCCCAGCAACTTCCAAAGAGGATGCTTTGTGTTGGGGCATGTCGGATTCTAATTGTTTGACATAATCATGATAATTATTGTCATCATTTGGCCATTGAACTGCCAGAAATTCATATCCCTAGAAATGATTATTATATTTGACCAGGGGGATAAATGTTCCTCAGCTCTTGAGGCCAAGGTGGCTTAGAAATATTCCTATATTGGAGGAGCAACAATATGTTCAAGATTACCATACTTGAATCATTTCAAAGTGGTCTAGCATCTTGGAGGAAATGTTCCTACTTAAACTTTTGCTATTTACACCAAAGAAATGGAAATGTATATCCACACAAAAATCTGCATATGAATAACTACCTAAAAGTCCCAGACTGAAAACAACCTGTATCAATTAGTTTCCAAGGGCTTCCATAACAAATTACAACAAACTGCTTTTATTTCTTTTATTTTAAAATAAAAGAAATTTATTTTCTCACAGTCTTGGAAGCTAGAAGTCCCAGATCAAAGTGTCAATAGGATTGGTTGTTGATATTGAATTATGACAGAGAGTATGTTCCATGCTTTTCTCCAAGTTTCTGAAGATTTGTTGGTAATCTTTGACATTCCTTGGCTTGTGGGTGCATTGTTCCACCTCTCAAGAATCATATTGTATTATCCCTATTTCTTTTCACATAGTTTTTCTTCTGAGCATGTCTATGACCAAATTTCTCCCTTTCATAAGAAAACCAGGTATACTGAATTAGAGCCTATGCTAACAGCATCATTTTAATTTAGTTATCTCTATAAAGATACTCTTTCCAAATAAAGTCACATTCTGAGGTAGTAATGTTTAGAATTTCAACTTATTTGGTGGGGGATAAATCAACCCAAAGCATAATTAATTTGCCCTACTATAAGTGACAGCTAAACAAATTGTGGTGCATACATACCATGGAATATTACTCAAACATAAAGAATAGAGGAATTTGAATGGGTCTCAAGTGGATTACCTGAGTGGGGGAAAATAATGTAAAACTATCACACATTCAATAATTCCACTTATATAGTATGTCACAATAAAAAATTTAGAGATAAAAACAGAATAGTATTTTCCTGAGTTTAAGGACATTGTGGTAGAAAGAGGTGGATATATCTATAAAGTGCTAAGACTATGGAATTATTTGTGGTAACCTAATAGTATTATATCTTGATTACCATGATCAACTGAATTTACTCATGTGAAAAAAAGTAAGTAGAAGAATACACACACATTGAACCAATGACAACTGTCTGGTTTTGACATTGTTTTAAATTTAGATAAAATATTATAATTGAAGAAATAAAAAAGAAGAGTAAATGGGACCTCTGTATATATTTCTCTGCAACTACCTATGAAAGAATGACTTAAAATAAAAATATTTTAAATTTAAAATTGTAGCTTTTTTCTCCCCCAAAATGAAAGCTTTTTCACAGAGTTAAAGTCTTCTGTAAACTACCACTCAGATAAAATTCACAAGTGTCCCAATACTTGGAGAGTGGTGTTCAATAGAGTAGTAATCCTGCTGATGACTTAAGTGTGAGCAGAGCTGTGGAGTATACAAAGAAGAAACTGTTTCCAAGAGAGCAACAGCAGCCAGTGGAAATGTACTAGGTTGGTACAACTACAGTAAGACATGGTAGGAGATTTGTTTGGGAACATTGGAGGTACACCCTAGAATACATAAAAATACCTATGGAATGTGGGGAACCATATTTTGGAGATACTTAGGTCATCTTGAGTAGGCAAGAAAAAGAAAGGGAAAGAAACATTATATGACATTATGTGACATACATATTGATAAGAAGTGCAAAAATGAGTTACAACTACAATAAGTTTTACAAAAGAGTTACAGTGAAAGTGCTGCAGATACTTAACAGAGAAAATAGCCAGCTCTGATTTAGGTTAATAAAGTCTTTATGGAAGAAGTAATATTAGATTTTACAATGCTAAGATTTCTTTCTTTCTTTCTTTCTTTCTCTCTTTTTTCTTTCTTTCTACCTTTTTTCTTTTTTTTGATACCTGGGATAGAACTTGGGACCTTGTGGTTGCGAGGTAAGCAGCAGAACCACTGAGCTAAATCTCTGGCACAATGTTAAGATTTCATCAGGCAGAAGAACTAGCACATATAAAGGCTGAGAGATGTAAATATATCTAAGACATCACAGTTATTGTTAAGTTTCACACATACTGGCTAGAAATGGGACCATAAATAGTGTCAGAATATGAAGGCCTTTGTATATAAAGCTAAGAAGTTTGAACTTTATCATACACATAATTTGTATATCAAAGAATTTAGAGCAAGAGTGATATGATCAGATTTTTTACTTGTGGAGGGAACTCTCGGTCCAGTGTGGAAGATGGATTGAGTTTTTGTGAATGGAGAGACTAATAGATAGATTTACTAAGAAAAATCATTCCTAAGAATAAATTTCATGAAGCTCCATGAATGAAAGACTTACAGGTACTTCAGTGTGAAATTGTATATTGCCAGAATCCTAGTTTAATGCACCACAGTGTGTGTGTGTGTGTGTGTGTGTGTGTATCACAATTTAGAAAGGTGGAGGGTAAATTGGCATGCTTCATTTAATAAGAATAAAAACAATCCTTAACCAGTTAACAATAGTGAAGTGAAAAAAAATGGTAGAACAGAAAGCCATAGTATTTCTATAGCCTCCCCATGAACACAATGATTCAATAATAAAACATGTACAAAATACTTTTGAATAATTCAAAAAATTACTGAAAAGATTCTGCACCTGTAGGTGATTATGAAACCATCAACATTCATTGAAACTGGTAAGAAAGTTGAAGGCACCTTTGCACCATAATCTTGAAACCTGGCCCTTTACCATATAATCACGATGATACTCTCATTTCTGTTTCTCCATGAAAAGAGGAAGTGTTGGACCGCATATCCAACATTCTAATTTGTATTGTTCCCTGAGCAACTGACTTCTATTTTGCTTTTCCTGGTGTGATGACAGAACCCAGAATATTCTAGACTTCTGGGGAGGAGGGCCAACAAAGAAAAAAATAATGACCTAAATTAGCACATAGGCACTTACCATAGCAACTCATGATGGCTCAACAAGAAATTTAGGTGAAAAATACCAGATCCCAGCTTTTCCTGAGAAGGGAAAGGGTTGGTCCATATGTAACATGTTCCAACTCTCCTAAGGATTGTACAAAACATTGACTTGTCTCACTTATCATAGAATGCTCAAGGTATCTTGTAGATGGCTTGGGACTCTTCAGAACTAACACAGCAGTTTAAAGTAGTACAAAGGTATAAATGGCCCACAGATTCTCGGGCTGGTTTGACTGATTAAGGTTTTCTTTAGAACAACACCAATCCTTGAAAATTGAGAGATTTGGGTTTTTGTTTTCCTAAACATAAGTACTAGTACAGAGTCAAGGAAAGTGATAAAACAGGAAAACACAACCCTAATAAAGAAACAAGATGACACTCCATAAACTGAATTTAATGAAACATAGATAGATGAATTACCTGATAAAACTCAAAATAACAATAAAGTAGACAAGAAATTCAAAAGAAAAATATATGAACAAAGTGAAATTTCAACAAGTTATGCAATATTTTTTAAAGAACCAAATAGAAATTTTGGAGCTGAAGAAGAAAAATACTGAAGTAGAAAATTCAATAGAAGGGTTCATCAGTACACTAGAACAAGCATAGGAATAATCAGAAAACTTAAAAACAGGTCACATAGAGAGATCCAACATAGCTGACTAGAGGAGGTATCATGTCAGTGGTGCTCAGAGAGGACTCACTAAGCCCACAGTTACACTGTACTAAAGGAGAATCTTTTACCCTGAAACAGAATATTAATTGTAAAGATGATACATGTAGATTAAACCTAATATCTGGATTACTGGTGAGGAATATGAGCCAGTGCAACTATTCTACACCTCTCTACCCTTTGCTTCTCCAGGAAGCAGCCATTACAGAACACCCCAAGTAACCTCATGGAGGAACTGAAGAAATGAGTGTTTCATAGACTGAACTTGGATTCTGTATATACCAGTCCCTTCACCATATGAGGGCTAATCCAAACACTGGGGAATTCTGTAGCCTGATAGCACACTCAGACCAGGGTTCACTAAAAAATGATTCTCCTCCAACCTGAGCAGATAGAGAATAAATGGGTGAACAGGAATTGCTCAGTTCACCAAGTGGGACAGTCATGCATGCACCACTGTGGTTGAAACCAGCAGAAACATGGTTAAGAAGAGATAAAAAACCTAGATAAGGGAATAATCCAACCAGAAGAGATAATGCTAGTAAATATATATGCACTAAATGCTGGAGCACCTATATACATAAAACAAATATTGTTCGATAGAAAAGATCAAATAAATACTAACAATCATAGTGGGTGATCTTTTTACCCCACTTTCACAAAGAGATAGATCAATTAAATGAATAATCAATAAAGAAATATCAGAGACAATCCTCATACTTGAACATATGGACTTAATAAATACCTAAAGAGTGTTCTCTCTGTTACAGCAGAGTACAGATTATTCTCTGCAGCACATGGAGCTTTTTTATGATCATATACTATTCCACACAGCCTGCTTAAAAATACAAAAGAATTGAAATCACCCCACATTTTCTCTCAGCCCCTTGTGCATGAAAATGAGAAATCAACCATTGCAGAATCCACAGAAAATTTACAACCACTTGGAAATGCAACTCCAGACTTCTGAACAACCAATGGGTCACAGAAGAACTCAATAAAGAGATTAAACAATTGCATGACACTTCCACCTGTCCTGTGGCTTCTGCTTCACTATGCACAGGTAGGAGGAGGAGCCTTCCATGTGATAAGTAAGAAGAGCCTCCTGCCCAACCATTGCAGTGTTAATATTGTGTGGAAAGCAAAAGGAGCCTGCTAACCTGCCCTACCTCCACTGGGGTCAAACTATCAACTCCTAGCAGCTCTACACCTTAGTTCCCATCACCACAGGGAGAGAGAGGTGACAGACAAATGTCTAACATCACTGAATATGAGACCAATGCTACAGATGACAATTTCAGTTCATGACTCAAGTGTTACCCTACTCTGGGGACCAAGTCACAGGAGATATACTTGGAAAAAGTGAGATTTATACATAGATCCCTTAAGATCTTCTGAGAAGTTCAAACTCAAACCAGAGATGTCACAGGGCTTGCATTCTGTGATAAGGCCAGGTTTTGTGAGTATAATCTTCAGAAGAATCTGCATCTAAAGGTGAAGACATTGAGTCCAGTGATCTGTTTGCATTCCCACAATGCTGCCTACATCTAGGGGTGAGCAGTAGTTACTAAATATTTATACTGAAATCATAAATCTCTGTTTTGGTGAAGAGTGGGTCATGTGTGATACTTAGGCAATGTTGTTTTTGTTGCTGAAATTACTACTGTGGCCAAGATGACATAATTGTTCCTCTCCAATGATATTCTCTTTATGCTAAAATATGGATTGTCTGGTGGTCAAAATCAAAACTGTAGCTCATTCCCAAAGAACCATGTACTGGACCAAATAAGTTGCAGCATCACTTCCCAAACAAATGAAAGTAGCTGGATCCTGGGACAAAAGAAAAGCAAATATTAGCCACGCCAAGAGGATAGCTCAGCAACAAAACTACCCACCATAATAAACCTAAAAACACCAGCACAGAAAATAAACAAACAATAGAAATATGGCAAGACAAGGCAGAAAAATGCTTCCCCAAACAACCTGCTCCACCCAGACTAATCCAAAGGATCTCAAATGGGAGAGAATCAAAAGCCACAGAGCAGAAATGTCTAAAAGGATATCAATGGAGGTAAAAAACAGATTGATAAGATTGTTGTTCTATTCAAAGAATACATAACTACACAGATAATGATCCTAGTGAAACAAATGATCAGGGAGTCTAGAGAAGAAACTAAGAGAAATTGAGTGGTGCTAAAGAAAGGAATACAAACCATGAATGACGAACATAGAAAAGAATAGAAGTCCACTAAAAAGTAACAAACAGAACTATAGATTAAAAATATTGAGTTGTGCTGAAAACACCAAATCAGCCCACTGCAGACAGGCAGGTCTGCAGACGAGGTTCCCAGGTCACCAGTCACGCAGAAAACACCAAAAGCCTGCTGCAGACAGGTTGGTCTGCAGACGTGGTCCCGAGGTGGCCAGTCATGCTGAAAACACCGAATCAGCTTCCGCCCTGGCAGCAATCCACTGGAGCCCCCAGATCCTTTGGCATCTCCTCTGTACAGCCACGTGGTTCCACACTACAAAGACGCAGAGGACTCCAGACCACCAGACCACTGTACTGGAGCTAATCAAGTGCTCAGCATTTAAAGAATTCCTGCCCAGAGGTAGGGGCTTCTGAGCTGGCATCCCACTGCTCCTGGTAAAGAGGAAGTGGCTTCCTGGCCAACATCCCTCCTTCCACTGCAGGCCCAGAGGAAAGGGATTTTGGGCCACCATCACTACCACTGCTCCCGGCCCCTGGCCCACCTCTCCCAGCTCAGAGGAGGTGAGTCACACGGGCACCAACAACACCCCCCCACCCCCCAGTCGAAATGAGAAAACATGTAAATAAGTCTCAAAACCAGACTTCCAGATAACCTACAGCAAGACCAAAGGGAAATGAAATGAAACACTCTGATACTCAACCACCTGGACCCACTGAACTGTCAACAAAAGGGGATCTGGAAAAAATGAAATCAGAAAGAATTTCTCAGATAAAAGGAGAAATTGTGCTCTTAGTGCAAGACATGATTAATAAATCTAGAGAGGAGCTCAGGAACATGATGGAATCCCAACATAGGAAACAAATGGAATCCATAAAACAGATGCAAATAGATTTCCAGGAGATGAATATCTCCATTGAAAGTCTACACAGCAGAATGAGGCAATGTGAAGACAGAATTTCGGATATAAAAGATAAGATTGCCATTAATGACCAGGAAAAGAAAAAATGCTTCAAAATTATAAGGGAACATGAGAAATCAATCCAGCAGCTTCTAGATGATGCAAAGAAGAATAACATAAGACTGATTGGGCTCAATAAAGAAACAGGAGAGAGTGCAGATAAAAAAATAAAACTCTTCGCAGAAGTAATGGCAGAAAACTTCCCAAGCAGGGAAAAGAGCTTGACATACACATAAGTGAGGCATATTGGACTCCAAATAGCCTTGATCAAAAAAAATCTACACATAGGCATATAATTGTTAAGATTCCAGAAACTCAACAGAAGAACAAAGTTCTAAAAGCAGAGAAAAGAAACAAATCACATACAAAGGAAAGTCCATCAGAATCACAGCAGACTTCTCAACACAAACCATCAAGGCAAGAAGAGCTTGGAGTGACATATTCCAAGCCCTAAAAGAAAACAGCCTCCAACCCAGATTGATGTACCCTGCAAAACTATCTTTCAAAATGGATGGGGAAATAAGATATTTTCATGGCAAAGAGCACCTTAGGAACTTCGTGAATACCAAACCAGCACTCCAAAGAATTTTACACAATATCCTAGGAACAGACATTGAGGATCACAACCCCAGGAAGCAAAGCAGAATGAACCCATCTGGCATGACAAGAAATTACATGTAAATGGGGAGAACCCAACAAAAAGAAAAAGTCATGGCAATGACAAGTCAATACATTTCAGTTATATCCATCAATGTTAATGGTCTCAATTTACCAATCAAAAGAAACAGACTGGCAGAATGAGTCAAGAAGCAAAATCCACAATATGCTGCATACAAGAAACACACTTAATTCAAAATGAAACTCAGACTGAAAGTTAAAGGATGGAAAACAATACTCCATCCCACAGGAACCCGAAAAAAAGCAGGAGTAGCTATCCTCTTGGCAGATCAAGTAGATTTCAAAACAACACTGATTAAGAGAGATGAAGAAGGACACTACATCCTTGTAAAGGGAACAATCCAAGAGGAAGAGATGACAATCATAAATTTCTATGCACCAAACACTAGTGCACCCAACTATATAAAACAAATACTATTGGATATGAAAAGTCATATATGCACTAATAGCATTGTAGTGGGGAAGATCAACACCCCACTGTCACAAATAGATAGATGAACTAGACAAAAAATAAGTAATGAAATACTAGAACTCAATTGAACTCTTGAACAAATGAACTTAACAGATGTTTAGAGAGTCTTCCACCCCACAAAATCAGAATACAAATTCTTCTCAGCTGTACATGGGTCTTTCTCCAAAATAGACCACATGCTGTCACATAGAGCACATTTAAGTAAGTGCAAAGGAATTGAAGTTACCCCCTGTACATTATCAGACCATAGTGAGATGAAATTGGAGATCCACAGCAAAAGAAACTGGAAAAATTTCATAAACACGTGGAAATTGAGCAACACACTTCTGAATAACCAATGGCTCACAGAAGAAATTGAAGAAGAAATCAGACAGTTCCTTCAATTAAATGACAATGACAATAGAGCATATCAGAATCTATGGGACACAATGAAAGCAGTCTTCCACGGGAAATTCTTAGCAGAGAATATGCATATTAGGAAAACAGAAAGAGCCCAATTAAACAACCTGATGCTGAAGATCAAGTTTCTAGAAAAAGAAGAGCAGGACAACCCCAAAGCTCATACAAGGGAGGAAATTATAAAGATCAGAGGAGAAATCAATGCAATGGAGACTAAGAGAAGAATACAAAAAATCAATGAAGCCAAGAGATGGTTCTTCAAAACAATCAACAAAATTGACAAACCCTTAGCCAACCTTATTAGAAAAAGGAAAGAAAAGGCCCAAATCCATGCAATTAGGAATGAAAAGGGTGAAATTACAACAGACCCAGCAGAAATCCAGAGGATCATCAATACCTATTTCCAGAAAATATATGCCAATAAGATGGACAACACAAAAGAAATGGACAGATTCCTAGATACATATGAATTACCAAAGTTGAACGAAGAAGACATAAAAACCCTAAAAAACCCAATATCAACCAATGAAATTGAAAATGTAATTAAAAACTTATTAACTAAGAAAAGCCTGGGCCCTGATGGCTTCACTGCTGAATTCTACAAGACATTTAGAGAGGAACTACTGCCACTACTGTTTAAACTCTTCAATGAAATTGAAAGGGAAGCAATACTCCCAAATTCATTCCTGGAAGTAAGCATCACCTTGATCCTCAAAGCAGAGAAAAACCCAACCGAAAAGGAGAACTATAGGCCAATCTCACTAATGAACATAGATGCAAGAATCCTTAATAAGATAACTGCAAAGAGAATGCAGAAGATCATCAAGAAGATCATACACCCTGATCAAGTGGGATTCATCCTAGGGATGCAGGGATGGTTCAACACACACAAATCAATCAATGTAATACACTATATCAATAGAGCCAAGGACAAAAACCATATCATTATCTCCATAGATGCAGAAAAATCATTTGACAAAATCCAACATGCATTTATGATAAAAACTCTACAAAAAATTGGAATAGATGGTCTCTACCTCAAAATGATAAAAGCCATCTATGAAAAACCAGCAGCCAATATCACACTAAATGGTCAAAAACTGAAATCCTTCACACTCAAATCAGGATCAAGACCGGGATGTCCACTATCACCACTCTTGTTCAATATAGTTTTGGAATCACTAGCCACGGCAATTAGACAGGAGAAGGAAATAAAAATAATAAAGATAGGAAATGAAGAAGTCAAATTGTCATTATTTGCAGAGGGCATGTTACTCTACATAAAAGACCCCAAGAACTCCACCAAAAGTCTCCTAGACTTAATAACCAAATTCAGGCAAGTAGCTGGTTACAAGGTCAACACACAAAAATCAACAGCATTCCTCTACACAAATGACAGACTCACTGCTAGAAAAATAGTGCAAACAATTCCTTTCACAATAGCATCCAAAAAAATGAAATACCTAGGAAACAATCTAATGAAAGAAATCAAAGACCTCTTCTCTGAAAACTATGGCACTCTGAAAAGAGAGATTGAAGACGATATCAGAAAATGGACAGACATCCCCTGCTCCTGGGTAGGAAGGATTAATACAGTGAAAATTGCCATACTTCCAAAACTGCTATATAGATTCAATGCAATTCCAATTGAGATCCCTGCAGCATACTTCATGGACCTTGAGAAAACAATCCAAAAATTCATTTGGAACAAGAAGAGACCCATAATAGCAAAAGCAATTCTAAGTAACAGAGACATGGCAGGGGGTATCACAATCCCCAACCTGCAACTCTACTGCAAAGCCATTGTGATAAAAACAGCATGTTACTGGCAAAGAAACAGACCTGAGGACCAGTGGAACAGATTAGAAGATGCAGAAACAACATGAGACACCCTCAGCCATCTCATCTTCGATAAAGGAGTCAAACACCCTCACTGGAGGAAAGATAGCCTCTTTAATAAATGGTGCTGGAAAAAATGGGTTTCAACTTGCCAAAGATTAAAACTAGACCTGTATCTCTTACTGTGCACCAAACTAAAATCAAAATGGATTAAAGATCTAAATATTAAAATAGAATCACTGAACCAGTTGGAACAGAGGTTAGGTAGAACTCTTGAAGACATCAGTGTAGGAAAAGATTTTATGAACAAAACATCAGCTGCCCTTGAACTAGCACAAACAATCAACAAGTGGGACCTCTTCTTAAAAAGCTTCTTCACAGAAAGAGAAACCACCACCAGTGTGAAAAGTCAACTCACAATGTGGGAAAACATCTTCACCTGCTTTTCCTCAGGCAAAGATCTACAATCTAGAATCTGTAAAGAACTTAAAAATATCAGACCTCCCAAATTTAATGACCCAATCTGAAAATGGACATCTGAAATGAACAGACGTTTCTCAGACAAGGAAGTAGAAATAGCAAAGAAATATATGAAAAAATGTTCTATGTCACTGGTCATTTGAGAGATGCAAATGAAAACAACACTGAGATTCCACCTCACTCTAGAAAGAATGGCTGCTATCATGAAATCAACCAATAACAAATGCTGTCAGGGCTGTGGGTAAAAAGGAACCGTGCTCCTCTGCTGGTGGGAGTGTAGACTAGTGCAACCACTGTGGAAATCAGTGTGGAGATACCTCAAAGAACTAGGCCTGGAAGTTCCATTTGACTCTGCTACTCCAGTCCTGGGGATCTTCCCCAAAGAATTAAAAGAATCATACCCCAATGGTATATGTCCGCCCATGTTCATAGCAGCACAGTTTGTGATAGCTCAAACTTGGAAACAGCCCAAATGCCCATCAACTTGAGATTGAATAAAGAAATTTAAAAAAAAATAAAATGGAGTACTATTCAGCCATAAAAAAGAGAAATTGGAGACATTTATAGCTAAATGTATGCACATTGAGGTGATACTCTTAAGTGAAATAAATAGGACACACATGTATAAATACCAAGTAGTTTCTCTGGTGTGAGAAAATGAAAGTGGAAATGGGGATTAAGATGTACAATAGGTAATGTGAAATAGGAAGAAAAGGGGCAAAGGGGAAGGAGGTGGCAGGGATAGGGGAAAGGAATGAAGGGAATCTAATTAGTATGATAAAATGGAAAAATAGAAACAAAATCTTTGTAAATAGGAAGGAATGGAGGGGTTGAAAGAAGGGCTCAGCAAGGGTGAAAGATGGGAACCAAGAGAGATTATGTAAAGGTGCAAATTTCCAACGATGAATGTCATTATATTGTATACCTAAAATGTACCAATGATTAGAATGAATAATTGATAATGCAAAATAGGAAGAAAAGTTCCAAAGGGGTAGGGGTAGTGGGAGGGGCAAGGGAAAGGAAAGAAGGAAAAGGAAAAATGAAGAGAAATGGAAAAAATGGAAATAAAGTCTTTGTAAATAGGGAAGGGTGGAGGGGGTGAATGGAGGGCTAGGAATGGGGAAAAAATAAGAAACAAGATGCATCATATAAAGGTACAAGTTCCCAATGAAAAATGTAATTGTTCTGTATAACTAAAACGTACTAATAAAAAATTTAAGAAAAACTGTATAATATATATATATATACATATATATATATATAAAATTGAAATTGAAGTGTGGATAGCATAAGCAATAAATGTGAATACAGAGTCACATCTGTTAGAGCTGTGCTTGGGGACGAGTTAATAAGATATTTTAAAAACACCAAGAGAACATGAAAAATGTACCTGATAGTGGAAAGAAGATACAAAGATGAATCTAAGAGTAAGTAAAATAGGTGAATAATCAGAAGACAGCACAAAGGGCATATAAAGTATATTTATAGAATAAATAGCAGAAACTTTTCCAGACATAAAAAAAGAAGTTAAAATGAGCAAGGCATATATAAAATCCCAAATAGTCATGATCAAAAACACCACTCCATACCATATCATAGTTAAAATACAAGAAATTACACATAAGAGAATCTAACAAGCTGTTAGAGAACAGAAATAAACTCATCCAAATGACACCAAACTTTTCAATATGAGCATTAAAGTGAAGGGGAACTTGAAGGTAAATCTTTCAAGCTGAAAAAGAAAATAACATCTAACACAGACTGATAAATCCTCCAACATTTTCTTTCAAATTTGATGGGGAAATAAGATAGTTCCAAAACAAAGAACACTTGAAGAAATTCATGGTCACCAAACCAATACTTAAAAAAAATCAAGTATAATAAAGCTAATAATATCAAAATGTCAAATAAGATTAATGTGTCAGCTAGGATATGACATTAAGTACAAAGGAAAGAAAGGAAAGCAGAATAAGAAAATAATACAATGACAGGAATTAGTCAATGTTTATCAGTTGTATCTATCAATGGGAATGTTCAATTCATGAATCAAATGACACAGATTAGCAGAATGTATCAAGAAACAAAATTCAATGATATACTGTATACAAGAAATGCATGTATTCCCTAAAAATTTATAAAATAAATCCAGGAATGGAATGTATTATTTTATACAACATGAGCACAAAAACAAGCAGGAGTAGCTAACCTGTTGCTATGGCTTGCAACTAGATTCCCCCCTCTCAAAGCCGCTTACACTCTTAGGTGGGGCTTTTCAGAACAAGGTGAATCTAGAGTGTGTGATAATGGGACTAAGAGTATATGGTACTAAATTAGTACACTGACTGGCTTAGCAGAGTTCTGGGTGTGGATAATGGGAGGCCTAACCCTGGGTGGCACCAACCCATAGGTTTATAACCTATATGGACTATAAGAGAAAAAGAATGAAGGCAGGATTGGTGGTTGCTGCCTACCCCATCATGAACTGTTTCTCCTCTGTGATGCCCCTCTGCTATGCTGCTCTGACTCAGAGCCAGCTGACTATGGATGAAAACCTCTACAAACTGTGAAGTGAAATAAATATTTCCTCCTTTAACTTGTGAGTGTCAAGTATATTGTCTTAGCAGTGAGAAAATTAAATAAGCCACCTATTTTCAGACAAAGCTGACCAAAGGTGATCAAAAGAGGCAGAGTAGAACTATTTAACAGGAAGAGCTAAAAATTATAAACATATGCACCAAACTATGGTGTACACCCCCCATCATAACAGAGACTAATGGGCTTAAATAATGAGATAAACAACAATACATTTATAGTAAGGGACCTCAATAACCCACTAAAACAAATAGACAAATCAACTAGGCAAGAAAATCAACAAAGAAATATCAGAGTTGCAACAAAACTTTGAACAAATGAGCTTAGTAGATAAAGTATCCTACCCAACAACATTACAATACAACACATAGAACTTTTTAAAAAATGGACCACATACTATCTAATAAACATGCTCAAGTAAATAAAAAAGAATTAAAATTTTACCATGTATATTATCAGATCACAGTGCAATGAAACTATAAATAAATTTGGAAAAAATCCACAAGAATTATGCAAACACATGCAAATTAAAGAGCATACTGCTGAATAATTGATTGGTCAGAGATGAAATTAAAGAAGTGAGAGATACAACAAAATCCTGAAGAATGTTCACAACAACTTCACAAGCCTATGTACCAAAAATAGGAGAAATTAGAAAAAAAAGGAATGATTCCTAGAAACATATGAATTAACAAAAACTGAACTAAGAAAAGAAAAATTCTGAATAACCCAATAATAGACAAAAGAAATTGAAACAGTAATAGAAAAAAACCCTACCAAATAAGAAAAGCTTATGACCTGATGTATTCATTTTCAAATTCTACAGAAACTTCAGGGAAGTTCTAACACAAATACTCCACATATTTTACAAAGAAATTGAGAGGGAAGGAATACTCTTAAATTATTCTTTTTTTGTTTTGTATTTTTGAGACAGGATCTTACTATGCAGTTCAGGCTGGCCTTGAACTCACTATGTAGCACCAGCTGGCCTCAAAACCATGATGATCCTTCCTCGGCTGCCAGAATGCTGGGATTGCACGTGTTCACCCAGCTCCCCAAATTATTTCTGAAACCTAATACCACTGTGGTGCAAAACCAAACAAGATTCCAACCAAAGAAGAGAACTACAGGCCAATCTCATTAGTGAACCTAGATGCAGAAATTCTCAACTAGATAGTGGCAAACAGAATGCAACAAATCATTAGGAAGGCCAATAGGCTTCATCCCAAGGATGCAAAGTTGGTTCAACATATGCAAATAAAGCAATGTAATTCATCATGTAAACCGAAGCAAGGGCAAAGATTATATGATCATCTCAATAGATGCACAAAAAGCCTTTAAAAAACCCCAACATCCATTCATAATAAGCACCCTGAAGAAAATAATTACAAAACAGGTATACAAGGACCTTATTTCAACCTAATAAAAGCCCTTTATGGTCAACCTACTCCCAGCAACATATTAAAGGGTGGAAAATGGTAATTTTCCTCTACAATTTAGAACAAGGAAAGAATGTCCTCTATAACAACTCTTGTTGCATATGGTCCTCAACAAATTAGCTAGAACATTCAGACAAGTAAAAGAAACACAAAAGGATACATATAAGAAATGACAAATTGGGCTGGGGATGTAGCTCAGTGGAGCCATTGCCTGCCTCACAAGTGCAAGGTCCAAAGTTCCATCCCCAGTACCCAAAAAAGAAGAAAAAAGGAAAGCACAAATCAAAGTATCATTATTTGATGATGACATGATCCTCTATTTACAAGGTGCATAATATTATATGAAAAGAATCCTAGAATTAATAACCAAATTCTGCAATGCAGCAGGATACAAAATAAACACAGAAGAATGAACAGCATTTTATATACTAATATTGAACTCACTGAGAAAGACATTAAGAAAGGAATACCATTCACAATGCATCAAAAAAGTTGAATACTTAGGAATTAACTGAGAAATTGAAAGACTTCTAAAATTAAACTTACACCCCTCTGAAAAAGGAAATCAAGATGGACATCAGAAAATGAAAATATTTCCCCTTTTCCTGTATAGGTAGTATCAATATATTCAAAATCGCTATATTTTCAAAACTCATATATATATACACACATATATATGTATATATGTGTGTATATATATGTGTGTGTGTGTATATATATATATATATATATGTTTAATGCAATTCCAATCAAAATACCACATTATTTCTCACAGATCTAGGGAAAATAATCCTAAAATGCACATGGAATCAGAAGAGATGCTGAATAGTAAAAGTAATCCTGGATAATAAAAGCAAACTAGGAGATATCAAAAGCCCAGATTTGAAGTTATACTACAAGGGTACTGTGATTAAAACAGTGTGATCCTGAAAAAAACAAACAAACAAAAAAACTGGCATATAGATTAATGATACAGAATTGAGGAAGCAAACCTAAACCCAGGGACATTCAACTATTTAATATTTGACAAAGGGACAAAAAAAATCATATACTGGAGGAAATATTCTCTTTAATAAAGAGTGCTGGGCATTGAAGTGATACTCCTAAGTGAAATAAATAGGACACACGTGTAAATATCAAATAGTTTCTCTGGTGTGAGAAACTGAAAGTGTAAAAAAGGGCCAAATGGTATAATAAGGTGAAATAGGAAGAAAAGGGGAAAAGGGGAAGGGGAAGGGGAAGTGGGAGGGGTAGGGGAAAGGAAGAAAGGGAATGGAATTAACACGAGAAAATGAAAGAATGGAAACAAAATCTTTGTAAATAGGGAGGGGTGAGGGGGTTCAAAGGAGGGCGGGGAAATGGGAAAAAATAAGAACCAAGATAGATTATGTAAACATAAAAATTTTCAATGATGATGTCATTATATTGTATACCTAAAATGTACCAATAAAATTAATTTAAAAATAAACAGTGCTGGGGAAATTAAACATCAACATTCAAAAGGTTGAGTCTAGACCCATATTTCACACCATGTACTAAATTAAAATCAAAATAGATCAAAGATCTGTGATAAAATAGAAACCTTTAATCTGCTGAGAGATATAACCCATAAAACTCTTCAAGAGAGGCATAGGCAAGGCCTTTCTGAACAGAAACCCAGTGAACCAAGAAATAATACTGAGACTCAACAAAGGAAATTATACAAAATTGAAAACTTTTGCACAGCAAAGGA
Source organism: Heterocephalus glaber (assembly GCF_053883595.1). Taxonomy (NCBI): domain Eukaryota; kingdom Metazoa; phylum Chordata; class Mammalia; order Rodentia; family Bathyergidae; genus Heterocephalus; species Heterocephalus glaber. Next base: position 3,645,731 of record NW_028258473.1, on the reverse strand, counting down.
AAAAATCCAAGAGTGAAGAGACAACCTACAGATTAGGAAAAAAATTTGCCATCTATTCCTCAGACCAGAGTACTAACATCTAAAATATATAAAGACTGGCTTGCTCCACCAGCTTTCCACCAGTCACCAGGACAGGCTTTCTACCAGCCACCAGGACAGGGTGAGGAGGACTCCCCCGGGCAGGCCCACCAGCTGACAGCTGGGCCAAATGGAGCCAGTGGAGCCCAGTGGGGACGAGCGGTTGCAGGCTGACTGGGACCTGCTTGCTCTGGCTTGCTCCACCAGCTTTCCACCAGTCACCAGGACAGGGTGAGGAGGACCCCCCCGGGCAGGCCCACCAGCTGACGGGCACCTCCAACAATTACCCCACCACCACTGCTGCCGCCTCTGGCCTTTTGGCTGTGCAGCTACTTGGTTACACACTCCAGAGGCACAGGGGGACAAAAGCCGTTGTCCTCAGCTACAGAAGTGAACAACAGAGAGAGTGCCTCTCTCAGGCTCCCTAATGAAAACAAGCCCACTGGAAAAGTGAAGGGAATCTCTGTAATAAAGGCACAGCAGGCCACCATGATTGGTAAATTGGAGGGATTATCAGCTCCCATCAGAAACTGGACTTTCTTCAGGGGAAAAGCAGCTGAAACCTGCAGTAGAAACTTATAGAATGCAACCCTGCAGGAGGACAGGTAGCTCAAGTTGAGATTGCAACCAGAAATCTGCCTGAATCTCATGGGTCTGGGACTAGCTTACTGAGACTCATTGACTTATAACTGCACACTGCTGCCCACGTTGTCTATTATGACAGCAGAGACACACCTTGAAGGAGGTCCTTTATGTTTTAAAGGTGATAGATTAATAATGACCACAAATTGTCATTCTTTAAGAGGTATTTGATGCTATGGTGTTGCTGATTGTATGACTTGGGCTAAGGTGTTGTGATTGATCTAAACAGTTTTCCTTCCTGGTATAATGAAAATGAGATAGCCTCAGAGTCATTAGACACTCAAACCCTAAAGACCAGTTATATCTGGTAGACACCTCTGAGAAGCAATCTTTCCATAAGGGTTTTAAATTGATCAACAAAGATATTTACAATAAAAAAACTTCATAATATCAACCCAGGAACTAAACCAAGGACAGTACCAAAAACAAAAACAAGAAGGCATTTAAGCAAGTCACAAACCCAGACTTCCACCCCACAAAAGGCAATTTCTGGGAGAAATGAGGTGCAAAAGTCTGATAATCAACCACCTGGACACCCTGAACTGATAACACAGGAAGTAACGAAGCAGATGCATGAGGCTCTAGAAAATTTCAAAACAGAAATGTTCCCAGATAAATTTGGACATGGTGAGCTGAGTGAAAGACATGATTAGAAGCTCTAGAGCAGAAACAGATAAGAAAATACATCAGATCAGAAACATGCTGGAAGCCATGAATGCCCAGCATAAGAAAGAAATGGAATCCATGAAACAGATTTAAACAGATATTCAGGAGATTAAAAACTCCACTGAAAGCATGTAAAGCAGACTAAGAGAATCTGAAGACAGAATATCAAACATACAAGACAGGTTTGCAGTTAAGGACCATGAAAACAGAGATTTCTTAAAGATAGTAAGGGACCATGAGAAATCAATCCAACAGCTGCTAGATGGTGCAAAGAAGAATAACATAAGACTCATAGGAGTCCATGAAAAAACAGGAGAAAGTACAACAGACATAAAAAAACTGTTCATAGAAATAATAGTAAATAACTTCCCAGACAGAGGTAGAGAGTTGGACGTACAGATAAGTGAAGCATATAGAACTCCATCCAGCCATGACAAAAAAAAATCTACACCTGGACATATAATAGTCAAGATCCCATAAACCCAACAGAAGAAAAAAAATCCTAAGGGCAGTTAGAGAAAAAAAACAAATCACCTATAAAGGAAAGCCCATCAGAATCACGGCAGAGTTCTCAACACAAACCCTCAAATCAAGGGGATCCTGGAGTGAAGTATTTCAAGCCCTAAAAGAAAATAATTTCCAACCTAGACTGTTGTATCCTGCAAAATTATCTTTCAAAATCATTGGGGAAATTAGATACTTCCATGACAAAGAACACCTGAGAAATTTCATGCACACCAAATCAGCATGCAAAACAATTCTAAGCAATATCCTAGAAAAAGGCAATGAAGGTCCCAACTCCATGAGGCTCAGCAGAGGGAAGCCACCAGGCAAGGTAAGAAACTAAAGAGAAAGGGGGAAAAAGAAATAAGAGCCAACAACAGTAAAACATTATGACAAGGATGAGTCAATATCTGCCAATTATGACTATCAGTGTCAATAGCCTCAATTCACCAATCAAAAGAAACAGACTGACAGAATGGATTAAGAAGCAAAATCCTAGAAATATGCTGTACACAAGAAACACACCTAACTCAAAACGAAATTCATAGACTGAAAGTAAAAGGGTAGAAAAGAGTTCTCCAAGCCACATGAACCCAGAAAAAAGCAGGGATAGCAATCTTATTTGCAGACAAAGTAGATTTCAAACCAAAACTAATTAAGAGAGACAAAGATGGTCAGTACATCCTTGTGAAAGGAACAATCCAAGAGGAAGAGATGACAATCCTAAATATATATGCACCAAATACGAATGCCCCCAACTATACAAAACAAATATTAATGGACTTGAAAGACCAAAGAAAAAATAACACAATTGTAGTGAGGCACTTCAATACCCCACTATCACGAGTAGACAGATCATCTAGACAAAATATTAACAATGAAATTCTAGAACTGAGCCAAGCTATTGAACAAATGGACTTAACAGATATTTACCAAGTATTCCACCCCACAAAATCAGAATACACATTCTTTTCAGCTGCATACGGGTCATTCACCAAAACATACCACATCCTAGCTCATAGGACAAATCTAAGTCAATATAAAAGAACTGAAATTACCCCCTGTATATTATCAGACCACAGTGCAAAAAAATTGGAGATCAATAACATGAGAAACTGCAAAACTCCCACAAACATCTGGAAATTGAATAACACCCTCCTGAACAACCAATGGGTCACAGAGGAAATTAAAGAAGAAATTTGACAGGTTCTACAAGTAAATGATGATGCCAGTACAACATTCAGGAATCTATGGGACACAATGAAATCAGTTCTATGTGGGAAATTCATAGCACTGAATGCCCATATTAGGAAAACAGAGAGGACTTAGATAAATAATTTAATGCAGAACCTCAAACTCCTAGAAAAAGAAGAGAATAACAAATCCAAAGCCTGCACAAGAGAGGAAATTATAAAGATCAGGGCAGAAATCAATGCAATGGAGACTAAGAGAACGATACAAAAAATCAATGAATGACAGAGTTCATTTTTGAAAGAATAAATAAAATTGATAAACCTTTAGCCAACCTTATCAAAAAAAGGAAAAAAAAGCACAAACACATGCAATTAAGAATGAAAAAGGGGAAGTCCCAACAGATCCAACAGAAATCCAGAGGATCATCAATACCTACTTCAAGAACTTCTACTCCAATAAAATGGAAAGCACAGAAGAAATGGGCAGATTCCTAGATATATATGAATTGCCAAAGTTAAATGAAGAAGATACAGAAATTCTAAACACCCCAATTACAATGAGTGAAATTGAAAATGTAATAAAATATTCCCAACAAAGAAAAGCTCAGGTCCTGATGGCTTCACTGTTGAATTCTACAAGACATTTAAAGAAGAACTATTGCCATTACTTTTTAAACTCATCAAGGAAATTGAAAGGGAAGCAATACTTCCAAATTCATTCCTGAAAGCAAGTGTTACTTTGATTCCAAAACCAGGGAAAGACCCAACCCAAAAAGAGAAATACAGGCCAATCTCCCTAATGAACATAGATGCAAAAGTCTTCAACAAGATACTGACAAACAGAATACAGAGGGTCATCAAGAAGATCATACACTCTGACCAAGTCAGACTTATCCCAGGGATGAAAGGATGGTTCAACATTCATAAATCAATAAATGTAATACATCATATTAACAGAGTCAAGAACAAAAACCATATGATCATCTCAATAGATGCAGAAAAAGCATTCGGCAAATTCCAACACCCATTCATGACAAAAACCCTACAGAAAATTGGAATAGAAGGTCTTTATCTCAACCTGATTAAGGCTATCTATGAAAAACCAACAGCCAACATCATACTAAATGGTCAAAAACTGAAAACTTTCACTCTAAAATCAGGAACAAGACAAGGATGCCCACTATCACCACTCCTGTTCAATATAGTTCTGGAAACATTAGCCACAGAAATTTTAAAAGAGAAAGAAATAAAAGGAATAAAGATAGGAAAGGAAGAAGTTAACCTTTCATTATTTGGTGATGATATGATACTTTACATAGAAGACCCAAAAACTCTACCAAAAGACTTCTGGACTTAGTTGACAGATTCAGAAGAGTAGCTGGATATTAGGTCAGCACTCAAAAAACAATAGCCTTCTTATACACAAATAACAGACTCACTGAGAGAGAAATTAGGGAAACAATTCCTTTTACAATAGCATCCAAAAAAATGAAATATCTAGTAATCAATCCAACAAAGGAAGCAAAAGACCTCTACACTGAAACCTACAGCACTCTGAAAAAAGAGATTGAAGAGGATACAAGAAAATGGAAAGACATCCCTTGCTCCTGGGTAGGAAGAACCAATATAGTGAAAATGGCCATAGTTCCAAAACTACTGTATAGATTCAATGCAATGACAATTGAAATTCCAACAATATACTTCACAGAGCTAGAGAAAACAATCCAAAAATTCATTTGGAACCAAAAGAGACCTAGAATAGCTAAAGCAATTTTAAGCAACAGAGACATGGCTGGGGTATCACAATCCCCAACTTGAAACTGTACTGCAAAGCTACTGTGATAAAAGCAGCATGGTACTGGGAAAGGAACAGACCTGAAGATCCGTGGAATAGATTAGAAGATGCAGAAACAACTCCAGACATCCTCAGCCCCCTCTTCTTTGACAAAGGAGCCAACCACCCTCATTGGAGGAAAGATAGCCTGTTTAATAAATAGTGTTGGTAAAACTGGATTTCAACCTGCCAAAGATTAAAACTAGACCCATACCTATTAACATGCACTAAACTAAGATCAAAGTGGATTAAAGATATAAATATTAAGACAGAAACACTAAACTTGCTGGAAGATAAGTTAGGTAGAACTCTTGATGACATTGGCATAGGAAAAGACTTCATGAACAAAACCTCAGTGGCAGAGGAAGTAGCAGAAAGAATCAACAACTGGGATCTCATCTTATTAAAAAGCATCTGCACTGCAAAAGAAACCACCAACAGAGCTATCAGACAACCTACAATATGGGAAAATATTTTAGCAGCTGTACCTCAGACAAAGGACTACTATCTAGAATATATAAAGAATTGAAAAAAAGCAGACCCCCCAAATTCAAAGACCCAATTCAAAAAATGGGCATCTGAAATGAACAGACATTTCTCAGACAAAGAAGTAAAAGCAACAAACAAATATGTGAAATAATGTTCAACATCACTGGTCATTTGAGAGATGCAGATGAAAACAACACTGAGATTCCACCTAACCCCAGAAAGAATGGCTGCTGTCTGCCTTCTGTCAGGCAAACTGAGGGATGGCATGATACTTCTTGGTGGAGGAGACTGGTCAGAACCAGGAGTAGAGGCCTGAGACAGTGAACAGGAAAGAAAGCCAGTACCAATATTTGTGACCATTCTCACGCCACCACCACATCAGACTTGTTGGGAAACCTTTGCTGCTGTAGAGGCTGGAAGCATCTTCCCAAGAACACTGCCCCTGGTGCCTCTCCCTCCTGAGAGAGGCTGGGCTCATCCTCTCTCACAGATACACAGGAATGGCATTTGGAGGGAGCAACACATAGTGCATGGAACCTCCAAACTCAGGTTGGGAAGGAAGGGGTGTGCTCTTTGAGGCACATGAGAGGGGCTCGGGATGGGTGGTCAGCATGTTGTTCCCCATGGGATCCTGTTTTAAACTTGACTCACATTGTCTAGGACTCCCTTCACTTTCAGGGGGCTGTTCCCTGGATAGGCTGAGTAGTGCTTCCTCAGTCACGAGTGCAGTCTGGCCACAATGTGGTGTCTTGCTGCTATGGCCAAGGCCTCCCCTGAGCCCAGGCCTACCCAAGAGCCGCATTCCAGGGCCTGATCCCTCAAACAATCTCTCTTCCTCAGCTAGCACAGGGAAACCCAGACTCAGGGTTTCAAAAATTCCTATTCCCAAACCAAACAAATCATGGATCTCCCATTTGAGGGGTAGAATCATCCTTTAAAGTTAGAAAGGTCCCCACAAAATCAGCCTTTCTCCTCCTTCCCTTTTTGGCAGCACAAAGGGGCCCAGTAGTTTCCCTGCCCTATTCCTGGCTACCAGAGTGAGCACGTGCCCACTAGCTGGTGGCCAGCAGTGAAGTGTTAGTTGGTGATTTTGCAGGGTTTCTTAGAGAAGGCACATGGCTTGGAGGAGATTAAGGGTACCTGTCCTCAGTGAGATTTCATGTGGTCCAAAAAGAGCCTTAAATCAAGAATATTTGCGGTGAAAATGAGTATGGGGAAGGGTGGAGAGAAGTTTAGGTTAGTGCTCTGTAAGATTGGCTCCATGTTTTGTGCCTGCCCTCGCTCTTGGGGAAGGGCCACACTTGGCTCTGGTGAAAACTGGTAACAGGTCAGATCATGGTGAGGTGGTGGGTGTGAGGTCATGAAACACTTAAGTTCCACCCTTCCCAGTACTCTTCCCCTTTGGAAGCAGTTCCGTAGCCAAGGGCAAGCTGTCTTAGGAAGGTGGCTCCGACATGTCCTTGAGTATGGTTACATGTGGCCCAGACACCTTTCCTGGCACTGTCAGTCCAGGCAAATCCCAGAGCATCTTGAGCATGACCCTGACTCCCACAACAGCAGGTTGCTCAAGAGTCCATGTTTAGTGAAACAGGGTGTAGTTCTTCTTCCACTCTATGTGGTCTTTTTGTGCAGGTAGAGAGAAATCAGTATAGTTAAAGATTGTGCAGTTCCTAGTGACAGGTGCCAAGAGGTTATGACATGGGTTTCTTGGGTCTGATGTACAGTGTGAATAAATGCTTGCAGCTTTTAGCCCTTTTTTGATCAATGAAGCACTTTTTTATTAATATTTTTCTTTATAAATAAAGGAGGAACCGTAACTCTCCATAGCTGTACATGTAACCCTTTTCTCCTAAAAAGGACTCAGTGCTCCTATATTTTTCATTTTTTTGTCAAAGCAAGAGGTAAATACTTTAGAATTGTTAAATATATAAATAAAACGAATAAAGTTGAGTGTTCTATATGGTGAAAAAAAAAAAGAATGGCTGCTGTCAAGAATTCAACAAATAACAAATGCTGGCAAGGTTGTGGGGAGAAAGGAACCCTTCTCCATTGTTGGTGGGAGTGCAGACTGGTGCAACCACTGTGGAAAGCAGTATGGAGATAGCTCAAAAAACTAGGACTAGAGGTCCCATTTGGCCCAGCTATTCCCCTGCTGGGTATCTTCCCAAAAGAATTAAAAGAATCATACCACAATGATATATGTGCACCCACGTTCATAGCGGCACAGTTTGTAATAGCTAAAGCTTGGAAGCAGCCCAGGTGACCATCAACTGGAAACTGGATAAAGAAAAAGTGATTTTTTTTTTATAAAATGGAGTACTACTAAGCCTTAAAGAATGAAAAACTAGAGTCATTTATAGCTAAATGGATGAATATTGAGGCCATACTCTTAAGTGAAATAAATAGGACCCACATGTGTAAATACCGAATAGTTTCTCTAGTGTGAGAAACTGATAGTGTAAACAAGGGTTAAAATAATTAAAATGAATAATTGATAATTTGAAATAGTAAAAATGTTCCAAAGATGAAGGAGTGAAGGAAGGGGAAAGGGAAAGGAAAAGAGGGAAAGGAAAAACTATGAGAAAAGAAAAAAAAAAGGAAATGAAATCGATGTAAATAGGGAAGGGTGGAGGGGGTGAAGGGTGCACAGGTAATGGGGAAAAAATAAGAACCAAGATATATCATGTACATGTCCAAACACCCGATGATAAATGTAAACAAATTGTATACCTAAAATGTACCAATAAAAGAACTAAAAAAAAGAAAATAGATTTACCCACACCTAAACTTGCCCAAAGAAATTAAGAAAAGTATCACATCAATACAATCAGAAATTAAAAGAATGAAATCAAAAGACATCATCAAAATATAGACCATAATACAACAATGAAAAATTATATTGTAAATATTTGGAAAATTTTGAAGAAATGGCCAGATTCCTAGAGTCATAAAAATTATCAAAGCTAACCCAAGAAGACCAAAAGTAATGAACAACCCAATAATGCAATGAAGTTGAGGCAGTAATACATTACTTACCAACTAAACAAAAAAATCCCAGGACCTGATGGATTCACTGCTGAATTCTACAGACCCTTTAAGGATGGCCTATCACCAATGATTCTCAAGCTTGAGTGAAACAGAAATGGAAAGAGTGCTTCCAAACACATTTGTGGAAGCCAGCATCACTCTAAATCCAAAACCAGACAAATCTCCAACTCCAAAGAAAACTATAGTCCAATCCCCCTCATGCATGTAGATGAAAAATGTTCAACAAGATACAAGCAAAGAGAATGCAACATATTATCTAAGGGCTCATATATCATGACAGAGTAAGTTTCATCTCAGAGTTTCAAAGATGGTTAACATACACAAATTAATAAGTGTAATACACCACATAAACAGATGTGAGGAATAAAACCACATGATCATGTAAATATATGCAGAAAAGTCTTCTGACAAAACCTTATACCCATTCGTGATAAAAAGGAATGAAAAAAGTAGACATAGAAGGCCCATATCTGAATCCAATAAAAGTTATTTATGACAAATGAATGACCAACATCATATTAAATGGGGAATGCATGAAAGCATTCCTTTCAATATGAGGAACAAGACAAGTATAATCACTATCACCATTTCTCTTGAACATAGTTCTTGAAACATTAGCCAGCACCAAAAGCAAAGACAAATAAAAAAGGGTATGTGTAAGAAAGAAAGAAATCAAACTATCATTATTTCCAGATCATATAATACTCTATATAGAAGACCCAAAGAATTCCACCGAGAAATTCTTAGAATTAATAAGTTTCAGCAATGTAGCAGGATACAAAATTAATGCACAAAAATTAATAGCATTTGTGTACACCAATAATGAACTTAATGAGAAATTAGGAAAACCATATCATTCACAATAGCATTCAGAAAAATTAAATACCTAGGAATTAACAAAGGAAGTGAAATGCCTTCATACTGAAAACTACAGTACTCTGAAAAAAGGAGAATGAAAGACCATCAGAAAAAAGGAAAGATATCACCTGTTCTTTGATAGCAGAAGCAACATTATAAAAGTGGCTATACTTTCCAAACTGATATATAGACTCAATTCAATCCCAATCAAGTTATCAATAGCATTACTCACAGAACTAGAGAAAGCAATTTTGAAATTCATGTGGAACCAGGAGAGACCCAGAATAGCAAAAGCAATCTCGGGCAACAAAAGCAAAACTTGAAATATCACAATACCTGACTTCAAATTATACTATAAAGCAACAGTGATAAAAGCTACATGGCACTGATGCAAAAATAGATATGCGGATCTAAGGAACAGAATAGAGAATATAGAAACATTCCTGGACACATTCAGCTCTTTAATCTTTGATAAAGGGATCAAAATATATATTGGAGGAAAGATAGCCTATATAACAAATGGTGCTGGGAAAATTTGCAGTGCATTGCAGATGATTGAAGCTTGAACCATGTTTTTCAACATGAACTGAACTACAATAAAAATGGGTCAAATATATAAACATTAAAACATGAACAAGAAACCTACTGGATTTTAAAACAGGTAAAAACTTTAAGTTATAGGTGTAGGCAAGGACTTTTTTTTTTTTTTTTTGGTACCGGGGATTGGACTCGGGTCCTTGCGCTTGCACCGCAGGCGGCGAAACCACTGAGCTAAATCCCCAGCCCCAAAATTTTTTTGGTACCGGGCGATCAAACTCGAGACCTTCCGCTTTCGAGGCAGGCGCCGGAACCACTGAGCTAAATCCCCGGCCCGGCAAGGACTTTTTAAAGAGGACTCCAAATGAGCAAAAAATCAATAGTAAGAATCAATAAATGGGACTATATCAAATTAAAAAGTTTCTGCACAGCAAAGAAACAATTAGGAGAGTGAAGAGACAAGCTAAAGAATAGGAAAAATAATCCAGCTACTTCTCAGTCTAATACAAGGCATATACAAAGAACACAAAAAATTAGTCTACCCAAACTAAAAGACCCAATCAAAAATGAATAGAAACTTCTCAGAAGTATAAATGAGTACAAAACATATGAAAAAGTGTTCAACATCTTTGATTTTTAGATAACACAAATTAAAATGACACTGAGATTTCATCTTGCACCAGAAACAATGGCAACCATTAAGACGTCAAATGCTAACAAATGCTGCCATGACTATAGTACAAAAGGAGCCCTCACACATAGTTGGTAGGAATGTGAACTAGTGCAATCTTTATGGAAATCAGTATGGAGACTTCTCAAAGGACTCAAATTGGAAATTTTTTGACTCAACTATTTCCCTTCTGGATAGCTTAATCAAAGAGCTAAAGACCATATATTACAGAAAGACATGTGTACAAATGTGGATAGCAGCATGATTCATAATAGCTAAATCCTGAAGCAGCATGTATGCCAATCAACAGATGAATGGATAAAGATAATGTGATATCTCTACATAGTGAAATACTACTTAGCTATGAAGTAGGATAAATTCAAGACGTTTTTAGTAAAATGAATTTACCTGGAAAATATAATATTGAGTGGAATAAATCAGACACACAAACTTGAATACTGTGTGATATCTCTCACTTGAGTAGGGAAAAGTACAAATACAGAGCAAAATAAAGAATGGATGAAAAGAAACAGGAAGATAGATCTTTTGCAAATGGAAAGGGGGCTAGGAAACTGAGGGCAAGGGAAGGGGAAAATAGGAAAGGGAAGTAAGAAAGACATAAGATGTGTACTGGTACCAAATACACAAAATGAATGTTACATTCTATTAACATAAACTAAAACTAATAATGAAAGTAGGGAAAGGGGATTTAGAGATGGAGGGAGGGAGATGGATGGGAAAGAGAAGGAGATTAAAAAAGTTAACATGTTATGTAAATGTACCAATTCTCTAAGATGTATTGCAAACACAAAAAAAGGAAACAGGTCATTTGGATTAGCTAGAAGAGCAAAATAATAATAATAAAAGCACTGAAATAAACTTAAAGGAGTTATGAGACATTATCCATTCTAGTAACCAAAGCATTGGGGTTATCCAAGAAGGAGGGAGATAAAAAGGACCAAAAAGCTTATTAAAAGAAAATAACTGAAACCCCAAATCTGAGGACAGAAATGGATTTCCAGATTCAACAAGCCCAAAGGACTTTAAATAAGTTCATCTTAAGTAAATTATCACTGGGACATATTATAATCAGATTGTCAAATCAAAAACAAAGTTAATTTGAAGGGAAAAAGATAAAAATGATTTGCCACATGAAAGGGTATGTCTAAAAGACTATTGTAAGATTTTTCAGCACAAATATTGCAGGTCCGAAATGAATCCATTGGGCGTGACAAATTAGATCCAAAGGAAGAGAATCCAACAAAAAGAAAAAGTCATGACAAGGCTTTTAAAACTTTTAACTTCATCTCCCTAATGAGTCTATAATTCAGCCTTCTTATTGTACTGATTAGAATTTTTCTGATTCTAGAGTTGCACACCTTTCCTTGTGCTGTACTGGCTGTTTATCATCTTCTTATGTCTAGTTTTTAATTGGGTTGTCTATTAATGAGCTCTAAGAATTCTTTTTTTTTTTTGGTACCGGGAATCAAACTCGGGTCCTTGTGCTTGCGCAGCAGGCGGCGAAACCACTGAGCTAAATCCCCGGCCCAAGAATTCTTTATATATTCAGCTCATAGGTTATATGCATTGTAAATGTGGTCTGTTTAAGGACTACTTTTCATTTTAGTGATATCATTTAAAGTTCTAAATTTTGATGGAATCTCATTCATCAATTTTTTTCTTTTATACACCATGTCTTTGTATCCTAGGTAGTTCTTGACTATTCTGAATTCATAAACATTTTCCCTTATAATTTCTTCTTAAAGTTTTATACTTTTAGGCTTTCATATTTAGGTTCATAGATCCCTTCAGGTTATTTTCATGTATGGAAATAAAGGGTTGAGGTTAATTTTTTATGTACGGACACCAGGTGTTCTAGTGCTGTTTGCTGAAAACACTATCTCTTCCTTGGCTCTTGAATTGAGTTTATATTCTATAAAATGCTAAAGTTAAATAATCTTTCAAAACTCACTGGACCATATATGTATGGTTCTATTTCTAGATTCTCTGTTTTATTCCAATGATCTATATGTCTTTCCTTACACCAAGACTGCCTTGATTACTGTAGCTTTAGAAGAAGTCTTAAAACTAGGTACTAAACGTCTTCCAACACTGTTTTGGTTTTTATTTTGTTTTGTTTTTAACTTTTCTAGGTCCTTTGTACTCCTACATAACTTTTAAATTTCAATATCCAATTCTTTATTTATAGGAAGTATAAATAGACCTTAATTTTTATATATACATTGTGTTTTCTAATCCTGCTAAATTCAAGTACAAGTTCTAGGGGCTCCTAGAGATTTCTTAGTATTTTCTCTGTAGATGATCATTTCATCTACATATAAAGATTTAGCTTCTACCTTGCCAAACCTATCCCAATTTTGTCGTTTTATTGCCAGACTATTTTGGTGGGGCCTAGGTTTCAAAGTTTAATGGACAGATGAAGAGTAAGCATATCTGCCCTTGTTCCCCACCTTAAGGAGAAAGCATTGTATCTTCTCCATTGATATAAGGTGTTCTCACTGGAAGTATGGAGTACATGTCATTAATCTGTTGAGAAGGTTCTGTTCTATTTCTAGTCTCCTGATAGCTTTTACCATGAACAGCTGTGGAATTTAGTCCAATACTTTTTCTCCAACTAGTGACAAGATCATATGGCTTTTTCCTTTCCTCTGTTAAAATGATGACTTTTGGGGATGGATATTCCAATGCTGAACCAACACTGCCATCCCTATAACAAAACCACATTCTACATCCTGCCAGACCTGACTTCCAATAGTTTTGTTAAACAAATTTCTATCTATGTTCATACTTTTTTCTTCTATTATCTTTATCCAGTTTTAGGATTAGCACAATGTTGATTTCCAAAAATGAGGGGAGAAGTGTTCCTTCTTTTTCCTGCTTTAATTGTTTGATATAATTTATCAGTTAAAATTTATATGAGCCTGCTGTTGTCATATAGGTAGGTTTTCAAGCTAGAAATATACTTTCTTTTATAAGTGCTCTTCCAATTTTATATTTCCTCCAGAGTTAGTTTCATTAATTTGTCTTCCAAGGTACTTCTTAGAAGTTGTCAAATTTATTTCAAAAAAGATTTTTGTTATATGCTTTCTAGATCCTTTTAAATTCTGTAAAATCTGTGGTAATGTCTCCTAGATCTTGATATTATAATTTTAAAAATGTATAATTGACATTGTGTAATAGAAAGTAAAGGTCTAAAGGAGCAGTGGAAGTGGGAGGGGTAGGGGAAAAGAAAGACGGGAAAAGAAAAAATATGAGAAAAGGATAAAAATGGAATCAAAGTCTTTGCAAATAGGGAAGGGTGGAGGGGGTGAAGGGAGGGCAATGGAACGGGAAAAAATAAGAACCAGGATACTCATGTAGTGGTACCAGATCCCAATGATGAATGTGACTGTATTTTATACCTAAAATGTACAATGAATTTAATGGGAAAAAGTAATAATAATATGTGCAAAATAAAGAGGAAAAAATCCTCTTTCTTAGAAAAACAGAAGCTGAGGAAATTCATTACCATAAGCACTGATTTATAAGAATGTTAATGTGATTTCTTAATTTGAAAAGATAACTCACCAACAGTAACATGACAGCATGGCAAAATATAAAACCCATTTGTAAAATAAAGATATAGACAAATACAGAAAGTATATTTATGTAATGGTAGACAAATTACTTTTAACTGTGGCACAAAAGTGTTAAGACCAACATATTAAAAATAATGATGGGTCGGGTGGAAGAAGCCGATTCACCCTGCTGCAGACAGGCAGGTCTGTGCACACCCTACCGAGGTCCCTAGTCATGCAGAACATGGTGAATCAGCCCGCTGCAGACAGGCAGGTCTGTGCACGCCCTACCGAGGTCCCGAGTCATGCAGAAGATGCCGAATCACCCCACTCCAGACAGGCAGCCACCTGCTTCCACACTACAAAGATGCACAGGACACCAGACTACCAGACCATGGTACTGAGTCCCACTGCTCCTGCTGCAGAGGAAGGGGCTTCCTGTTCACCATCCCTCCCATTGCTCCCAGCCCAAAGGAAAGGGATTTTAGGCCAACTTCTATCCTGCTGCTCCTGGCCCAGAGGAAGGGGCTTCTGGGCCACCATCCCGCCCACTGCTCCTGGCCAAGAGGTAGTGGCTTCTGAGCTGCCATCCCACTGCTCATGGTCCAGAGGAAGGGGCTTCCCGGCCACCATTCCTCCCGCTGCTCCAAACACACAGGAAGGGGTTTCGGGACACTATCCCTACTGCTGCTCCCGGCCCCTGTCCCACTTCTCCCAGCTCAGAGGTGGTAATCCATGCAGGCGCTAACAGCCTCCTGCCCCAGTCGAAATGAGAAAACACATAAATAAGTCTCAAAACCAGACATCCAGATCACCTAGAGCAACCTCAAAGGGAAATGAGATGGAACACTCTGATACTCAACCACCTGGACCCACTGAACTGGCAACAAAAGGGGATCTGGAAAAAAAGAAATCAGAAATAATTTCTCAGATAACAGGAGAAATTGTGCCCCTAGTGCAAGACATGATTCATAAATCTAGAGAGAAGCTCAGGATCATGATGGAATCCCAACATAAGAAACAAATGGAATCCATAAAACAGATGCAAATAGATTTCCAGGAGATGAAAAACTCCACTGAAAGTCTACACAGCAGAATGAGCCAATGTGAGCACAGAAATTCAGATATAGAAGATAAAATTGGAATTAGTGGCAAGGAAAAGAAAAATTGCTTCAAAATTATAAGGGAACATGAGAAATCAATCCAGCAGCTGCTAGATGATGCAAAGAAGAATAACATAAGACTGATTGGAGTCAATGAAGAAACAGGAGAGAGTGGAGATGATATAAAAAATCTCTTCACAGAAATACTGGCAGAAAACTTCCCAAGCAGGGGAAAACAGCTTGACATACAGATAAGTGAGGCATATAGGACTCCAAATAGCCTTGATCAAAAAAATCTACACATAGGCATATAATTGTTAAGATTCCAGAAACACAACAGAAGAACAAAATTCTACAAGCAGTCAGAGAAAAGAAACAAATCACATACAAAGGAAAGCTCATCAGAATCACAACATACTTCTCAACACAAACCATCAAGGCAAGAAGAGCTTGGAGTGACATGTTCCAAGCCCTAAAAGAAAACAGACTCCAACACAGATTGATGTACTCTGCAAAACTATCTTTCAAAATGGATGGAGAAATAAGATACTTTCATGACAAAGAGCACCTTAGGAACTTCGTGAATACCAAACCAGCACTCCAAAGAATTTTACACAATATCCTAGGAACAGACATTGAGGATCACAACCCCCGGAAGCAAAGCAGAAGGAATCCATCCGGCATGACAAGAAATTAAATGTAAAGGGGGAGAACCCAACAAAAAGAAAAACTCATGACAATGATAAATCAGTATGCAACAGTTACAATCATCAATGTTAGGGGTTTCAATTCACCAATCAAAAGAAACAGACTGGCAGAATGGGTCAAGAAGCAAAATCCAACAATATGGTGCATACAAGAAACACACTTAATTCAAAAGGAAACTCATAGACTGAAAGTTAAAGGGTGGAAAACCATACTCCATGTGAAGGGAACCCAAAATAAAGCAGGAGTAGCTATCCTCTTTGCAGATCAAGCAGGTTTCAAACCAACACTGATTAAGAGAGATGAAGAAGGACACTTCATCCTTGTAAAGGGAACAATCCAAGAGGAAGGGATGACAATCATAAATATCTATGCAACAAACGCTAGTGCACCCAACTATATAAAACAAATACTAACGGACATGAAAAGTCATACATGCACTAATACAATTGTAGTGGGTGACCTGAACACCCCACTGTCACAAATAGATAGATCAACTAGGCTAAAAATAACTAATGAAATACTAGAACTCAATCGAACTCTTGAACAAATGAACTTAACAGATGTTTACAGAGTCTTCCACCCCACAAAATCAGAATACACATTCTTCTCAGCTGCACATGGGTCATTCTCCAAAATAGACCACATACTCACACGTAGAACATGTTTAAGTAAGTGCAAAGGAATTGAAGTTATCCCCGGTATATTATCAGACCATAGTGTGATGAAATTGGAGATCCATAGCAAAAGAAACTCAAAAAATTTCATAAACATGTGGAAATTGAACAACATACTTCTGAATAACCAATGGGTCACAGAGGAAATTAAAGAAGAAATCAGACAGTTCCTTCAATTAAATGACAATGACAATACAGCATATCGGAATCTATGGGACACAATGAAAGCAGTCTTCAAGGGAAATTCATAGCAATTAATATGCATATTAGCAAAACTGAAAGAGCACAATTAAAAAACCTGATGGTGCACCTCAACCTTCTAGAAAAAGAAGAGCAGGACAACCCCAAAGCTCATACAAAGGAAGAAATTATAAAGATCAGAGGAGAAATCAATGCAAAGGGGACTAAGAGAACGATAAAAAAAACCCAATGAAGCCAAGAGTTGGTTCTTCAAAAGAATCAACAAAATTGACAAACCTTTAGCCAACCTTGTCAGAAAAAGGAAAGAAAAGGCCCAAATCCATCCAATTAGGAATGAAAAGGGGGAGATTACAACAGACCCAGCAGAAATCTAGAAGATCATCAATACCTACTTCCAGGACATATATGCCAATAAGAGGGACAACACAGAAGAAATAGACAGATTCCTAGATAGATATAAATTATCAAGGTTGAACAAGGAAGACCCAAAAGTTCTGAACAACCCAATATCAACCAATGAAATTGAAAACATAATTAAAAACTTATCACCTAAGAAAAGCCCGGGCCCTGATGACTTCACTGCTGAATTCTTCAATACATTTAGAGAGGAACTGCTACCACTACTGTTTAAACTCTTCAATGAAATTGAAAGGGAAGCAATACTCCCATATTCATTCCTGGAAGCAAGCATCACCTTGATCCCCAAAGCAGAGAAAGATCCAAGTGAAAAAGAGAACTATAGGCCAATCTCCCTAATGAACAGAGATGCAAAATCCTTAATAAGATACTGGCAAACAGAATGCAGAAGATCATCAAGAAGATCACACACTCTGATCAAGTGGGATTCATCCCAGGGATGCAGGGATAGTTGAATATATGCAAATCAATCAATGTAATACACTATATCAATAGAGCCAAGGACAAAAACCATATGATTATCTCCATAGATACAGAAAAAGCATTTGACAAAATCCAACATGCATTTATGATAAAAATCCTACAATAAATTGGAATAGATGGTCTCTACCTCAATCTGATAGAAGCCATCTATGAAAAAGCAACAGTCAATATCATACTAAATGGTCAAACACTGAAATCCTTCACACTAAAATCAGGAACAAGACAAGGATGTCCACTATCACCACTCTTGTTCAATATAGTTCTGGAAATATTAGCTACGGCAGTTAGACAAGAGAAAGAAATAAAAGGCATAAACATAGGAAATGAAGAAGTCAAATTGTCATTATTTGCAGATGACATGATACTCTATATAGAATACCCCAAGTATTCCACCAAAAGTCTTCTAGACTTAATACCAAATTCAGTCAAGTAGCTGGTTACAAGGTTAACCCACAAAAATCAATAGCTTTCCTCTACACCAATGACAGACTCACTGAGAGAGAAATAGGGCAAATAATTCCTTTCACAATAGCATCCAAAAAACTGAAATACCTAGGAATCATACTAACAAAAGAAATCAAAGACCTCTTCTCTGAAAACTATGGCACTCTGAAAAGAGAGATTGATGATGATATCAGAAAATGGACAGACATCCCCTGCTCCTGGGTAGGAAGGATTAATATAGTGAAAATGACCATACTTCCAAAACTGCTATATAGATTTAATGCAATTCTAATTCAGATCACAGCAGCATACTTTATAGACCTTGAAAAAACAATCCAAAAATTCATTTGGAACAAGAAGAGACCCAGAAAAGCAAAAGCAATTCTAGGTAACAGAGACATGGCAAGGGGTATCACAATCCCCAACCTGCAACTATACTACATAGCTACTGTGATAAAAACAGCATGGTACTGGAAAAGAAACAGACCTGAGGACCAGTGGAACAGATTAGAAGATGCAGTAACAATTCCAAACACACTCAGCCATCTCATCTTCAATAAGGGGGCCAAACCCCCTCACTGGAGAAAAGATAGCCCCTTTAATAAATGGTGCTGGAAAAATTGGGCTTCTACTTGCCAAAGATTAAAACTAGACCTGTATCTCTTACTGTGCACCAAACTAAAATCAAAATGGATTAAAGATCTAAACATTAAAATAGAAACTCTTAACCAGTTGGAAAAGAGGTTAGGTAGAACTCTTGAAGATATCAGTGTAGGAAAAGATTTTATGAACAAAACCTCAGTTACCTGTGAACTAACACAAACAATCAATAAGTGGGAGCTCTTCTTATTAAAAGGCTTCTGCACAGCAAGAGAAACCACCAGCAGTGTGAAGAGACAATCCACAATGTGGGAAAAAATCTTCACCTTCTCTTCCTCAGACAAAGGTCTACTATTTCGAATCTATAAAGAACTTAAAAAGATCAGACCTCCCAAATTTAAAGACCCAATCCAAAAATGGTTATCTGAAGTGAACAGACATTTCTCAGACAAAGAAGTAGAAATAGCAAATAAATACATGAAAAAATGTTCAAAATCACTGGTCATTCGAGAGATGCAATTGAAAACAGCGCTGAGATTCCACTTCACTACAGAAAGAATGGCTGCTATCATGAAATCCACCAATAACAAAAGCTGCTGGAGCTGTGGGGAAAGAGGGACCCTGCTCCACTGCTGGTTGGAGTGCGGACTGGTGCAAGCACTGTGGAAATCATTTTGGATATACGTCAAAGAACTTGGACTGGATGTCCCATTTGATCCCGCTATTCCACTGCTGGGGATCTTCCCCAAAGAATTAAAAGAATCATACCACAGTGATATATGTCCACCCATGTTCTTAGCAGCACAGTTTGCAATAGCTAAAACTTGGAAACAGCCCAAATGCCCATCAAGTGGGGACTGGATAAACAAAATGTGTTTTTTTTATAAAATGGAGTACCACTCAGCCATAAAAAATGAGAAATTAGAGACATTTATAGCTGAGTGGATGCACATTGAGGTGATACTGTTAAGTGAAATAAATAGGAAACACATGTGTAAATACCAAATAGTTTCTATGGTGTGAGAAACTGAAAGTGTAAATAAGGACTAAATGTATAATAGGTAATGTGAAATAGGAAGAAAAGGGGCAAATGGGAAGGAAGTGTGAGGGCTAGGGGAAAGGATAGAAGGGAATGGGATTAAGATGAGAAAATGGAAAAATAGGAACAAAATCTTTGTAAATAGGGAAGAATGGAGGGGTTGAAGGGAGGGCTGGGCAAGGGTGAAAAATAAGAACCAAGAGAGACTATGTAAAGGTGCAAATTTCCAGTGATTAATGTCATTATATTGTATACCTATAATGCACCAAAGATTAGAATGAATTATCTATAATGCAAAATAGGAACAAAAGGTTCAAAGAGGTAGGGGTAGTGGGAGGGTCAGGGGAAATGAAAGAAGGGAAAGTAAAAATGATGAGAAATGGAAAAAATGGAAATAAAGTCTTTGTAAATAGGGAAGGGTGGAGGGGGTGAATGGAGGGCTAGGAATGGGGAAAAAATAAGAACCAAGATACATTATGTAAAGGTACAATTCCCAATGAGAAATGTAATTGTGTTGTATACCTACAATGTACCAATAAAAGAATTTAATAAAAAATAAAAAATAATAAAATATAAAATAAAAATAATAATGATTCTGCCAAATGTTGCAGTGCCTGGATATAATTCCAGAAGCTTAGGAAACTGAGGCAAGAGGATTGCAGGATTGAAGTCAGCTTCAACAAATTAACAAGATCCTGTCTCAAATTAAGAAATCAAAAGTCTGGGAAGCTCTTGCTTTACCAGTAATCTTGCAAGCCGGCAGCAATGATGGAGGTGGTCTTGGTCGTAACAAGGGATTAGGTGGAGGTGGCTATTGAGGCTTCTACAGTAGTGATGAATGTGGAGAAAGTTATAACTCCCAGGGGATTGACTGATGGGACAATTTAATCTCCATTGCTACAATCATCATCCTTTCATACTAGCTAATATGGAAACCAAATGTAACTTTAGCCATACTATATTATGTAGCTTCAAGAACTTGTAGTGTATTACCAGTTGTAATTTTTCTGAAAATTCCAAGAGAGCTCAAAGTCACATGAACAAAACTAGAGTTCTATGCAAAAGTTGAAGAGTTAATTGCTGCGGTGTGGATTAATTCCCCGCCTCTTTAGTCCCACCCCAGTTGCATTTGCAATTTTGTAACTGAGGATCATTTGTTAATGAACTGTAACTTTTAGACAACTTATTATTTTGATGTCTTTTTGGTTTAGTAATGCTCAAGATATCAATTGTTTGAACAAAGTAAATTTACTGCATTTGGGCTACAATCAAACCTTGGCACACAGGTGTGATTCAATTTAATAGGGATAATCAGTTCATCAGTAAATACCACATAAGAAAAAAACTAGTGCAGTAGCCTGTGCTACAAACTTTTGGTACTTGCAGGTGTGGGAGTGGGGGACACTCTTAAAACATAACTATTTTCTATTATGGTAAACTACTAAGTTAAAATTCTCACTTGCTCACTCTATCCTGGATACAATTTAAATTCTATAAGTAAAGATGAAATGTGATGTGTGAACACACCTGTAACATTTTTTGAAATCATTCTTTAAAGTTAATGCAAGTAAACACAGCAATTCCTTGTTCAATGGTTAGGGGGGTTACTAATTTTAAGTTAGGCACCTGTAGACATACTATAACAGGAAAATGTTAAAGACCAGATGAAGTGTTTGGGAGAATGTATTTAGTTAGACACTTTATTGCCTGCCATAAATAAAATTGAAATTTTAGAATGGCCATTCATAAAAATGGCAAGTTCTTGTTCCAGGCCTTGAAGGATTCTGGTCTTTACTGGATTCAGTGCTGATGTTTTTTGGTCAACAAAGCAAAGGATTATGCAGCAAAAGATTATGCAGCAGGCTTTATTATAATAAAGATTCACATAGCTCTGTTACAGCTGCATTGAAATGTTAAGATAGCTTACACTTGTAGACTTCCTAAATTTAAGAATAAGAAGTTGAAATACTTGAGCTCTCAAAGGTTAGAAATTACTAAACTGCTCAAGATGTCAGCTCTTAAGTGCAGTTTTAGTGTAATTTAGTTGCATAGGTTTCCATTGTATTTAGTTTCTTTATGCTAATTTTAGCCAAACACGACTGTCTACTACAAAAAAAAAGCCTCTCTACTTGTATCATTGTGGCCAGAATGCAGTGACTCCTAACAATAATTTTAGTGTGGCATAAGTTGGCAAAAATTTCTTACAGTGTGATAGATTTTCAAGTATATTGTGCTTTGCTCTAAAACTTTATTAAAGTAGGTGCACTTGATAGTTTTGAGTTAATTTGTTGTGTGCTATTTCGATTAGTGTAATTTTAGAATCTTGTATATATTGCCCATAATTTTTTACAAAGTGCATATTTTATTAAACATTCATATATATATATATAGAGAGAGAGAGAGAGAGAGAGAGATGGATATAGATAGATATCTATATCTACACATATCTTATTTGCAAGTCCTTAAAGTTGCAATCTTATTCTGTCTCTTTTAGATTGTTGAACACAGCTCATCAAGAACTTGTTTCTAAAATTTTACTTGAGGCCTGAAAACTACAGGTAAGAAGAAAACTATTTTCACATGACAGACATTAGATATTTTTTGTTGCAAATTTGTGTGATATTTATTGAACTTTTTTACCAATATTTATTTTTGTAACCCTAGCAGTGATTCTTTGAAAGCTTATAGAAACTTAACCAAAAAAAAAAAAATACTGGGATTTAAATATTGAGTGTCACCATATATATGAAATATTTTGGGATAGTGTGATCTTTTAATGTGAGGTACTATTACAGACAAATTATCAAGATCAGCATGAGAGCTAGAATATTCTGATAAAATTTAGATAAAATTGGCAACTCAAAATAAATATATGCAAAAGTTTAATGTACTTGTCTTTAAGATAGATGATAGATAATTTTAAATGTATTAATAAATGAACTATAGAAAATATAAAAATTCTAACATCAATAAGATACAAGAGGGGAGAAGTAAAAGTGTGGAATTTTGGTATGTGATTAAATTCAACTTTCTCTCAACATGAAATAGACAGGTATAATAACCAGAAATAAATACTTGCAAAGTTATACAAAAGAAAATCCAAGGAATCAAAGCATATCAATTGAAAAATATCAATAAAGTATAAAAAAAGACATCAAGTCTGTAACCCCATCACTCTGGAGGCTGAGGCAGGAAGATAGCCCAGAGTCCGAGGCCAACCTGGGCTATATAGTGAGTTAAAGGCCAGCCTGAACTACAGAATGAGACGCTGTCTCAAAAAACAAAACATCAAGAAAGGAAAAGAGAGACAAATGAAAAGACACACAAGAAACAATTATCAAAATGACAGTAGTGCATACTTTCAGATAAATAGTTACAATGGATTAAATTCCTCAATTAAAAAACATACAGTAGCTGATTTTTAAAAATTCAACTATAAAAGATTCACTTAATATTTAAGCACATGCACAGGCTGAAAGTGAAAATAACCAAAACATATCCAGATAAATTGTAACCAAAAGAGAAAAGGATTGGCTATACTTATATCAGGTCAAATACACTGCAATAGCACAATAATAAGAGATTTCAAGACTCCACTTACTACAATGTGAGGAACAACCAGAAGGAAACTGAGTGAAAAAACAATGAACTTTAACAACATTATAGCCAAATGGACCTAGCAGATATGTAAAGAATAGTCTATCCAACAGAAATAAACTATACGGTTTCTCAAGTACAAATGGAAAATTATCCAAGATAAATGAAACCTGAAGCCACAAAACCAGGCTTGGAAAATTGAAAATATTTGGATAGATAGGTAACAGAGTTCCACATCATGTACTGCATGGACCTTGCCCAGTAGGCCATAGCCAAAAGCTGGCCCATGAGCTTGGGGAGCAGCAGGGTATGCTAGCATTGAGGGTGGAAGCACTACTTTGATCTTCCAGAGTTGATGACAATGATGCTGAACTTGCATATTTGTGATCCCAGATTTGCCCAAGCCAACTTAAGGCATGAGAAGTAGCTCTCAGGTCCTGCACAGCCAGAAGGGACAAAGTCTCACTCAGTTTTCAGACACAGCCAGACACTAGAAAAGACCAAAGCTTCTGACTTGAATGACATGTAGACACTGAGGTCAATGCTCAGCTACATCCAGAAGCCACCATCCAGGGCAGCTCCCTGCCCCACGGATCAGCCTTGGATGTATATGATAATGGCTGTGGTGGATTAAAAGGCATTTGTATTATGTGTCAATGACAATAAAGAAATTTCTATGCATTTGGAAAAAAGTGCACTTTCTTAGCATGCACAATACTATCAGTTAAATTTCCAACATTGCAAAAAAATGATAAGATAAGAGAAAAAGGAAAATTGGAGAAGGGTGAAACCATAACAGGCATCCTTTCCAAAAAAGATGTAAAAATTATGAAAATGCAATATGTATATGTACTAATACCCCCAAAACAAATGTAATTATTATGTATCACAAACAGACCAATAATAAAGGAAAAATTGACAATTAAGTGACATGCAGGAACAAGGATGAATTTTAAGGACACTGTGCTAAGTGAAATAAGACAGTCATAGAAGGAAAAATTTCCATGTGTAAGAGAACCTTGTAAAAAAAAATCACAAAATTTCAGACACTTTGACTATAGGAACAATTTAAACAATATTCACTGCTCACATTTATTCTACTTAGGCAGATGATAGAGTTCTTTATTAACCTTAGATTTATTAAGTTTAAATAAGAATGTTAACAGTACACATATCATTGCATCAAAAAGACAAAGGATGGAGTGTAAAACTTACAAAGCCCTAAAAGCAGAACATAAATATAATAAAATAAATCTCACCAATTAAAATATTTTAAGTATTGAAAAAAATTTTTAAAGTAGCATAGAGAAATGGTACAGGAAGAATTAAAGCAGATAGTAGAAATCACAAAAACAAATGAATTAAACTCACAATAATCTGTATAATTATATGCATAAAAAATTTCACAAGTGTGAGATGTTCTCTAACATAAATTTTTAAATATACAGCAATTCCTATTTATAGGACTCAAAACTTACTTATGAGGCACCAGCCACAGGTCCTCTCAGATACCATTGGAAAGTGCACAAAGGCTGCAGGCAGAAGCACACCCTGACACAAGCAGCTTGAGTGCACAGACCTCAGAGAGAAGCCCACCCAGGCAACAGTGGTGCAGGCAGGCAATCCCAGCTAGGGGTCAGCCCAGATACTAGTGACTTGAGTGCACAAGCCCCAGACAAAGGCCTGCCCAGAAAAAAAGCTACTCAGGTGGACAGACCCTAGCCAGAGGCCCAAACAGATACCATCAGAGTTGACACAGTGTTGAGAAGTAGAGAGAAGGCCTCTATGAGTCTTGTTGAGAATTGAAGCCCACTGGGAGAGCAAAGAGCCACCTCAAAAAAGGTGCAGCACACTGCATCTGTTGAAATGAGAATACACCTAAACAAGACTCAAAAGGATACTTTCAGATCACAAAAGGCAACCACAAGGGACAATGAGATGAAACAATCTGAAAATCAAACACCTGGACTCCCTGAAATGGAAACAAAAGAATATCTGGAAAAAATATCAGAAATAATTTCTCAGATAACAAAAGAGATTGTGTCCATAGTGGAAGACATGATTAATAACTCTAAAGCAGAAACAGAAAAATGAATAAAGGAGCTGAGGAGCATGATGAAATCCCAGCATAGAAAAAAATGGAATCCATCAAACAGATGCAAACAGATATCTGGGAGATTAAAAACTCCACTGAAATTTTATGCAGCAGAATGAGCCAATGTGAGGACAGAATATCAGACATCAAAGATAGGATTCCAGTTAGTGACCAGGAAAAGAAATATTACTTAAAAACAGCAAGGGACCATGAGAAATCAATCCAGCAGCTGCTAAATGATGCAAAGAAGAATAACATAAGACTGATTGAAGACATTGAAGAAACAGGAGAGAATGCAAATGACATTAAAAAAAAGTGTTCACAGAACTAATGGCAGAAAACTTCCAAAACAGCAGACAATAACTTGACATGCAAGTAAGGGAGTCATATAGGACTCCAACTAGCCATAATCAAAAAAGTCTACATCTAGGCAGATAATAGTCAACAATCCAGAAATCCAATAGAAAAAAAAATACTGCAGGCAGTTAGAGAAAAGAAATGAATCACATACAAAGGAAAGCCCATCAGGATCACAGCAGACTTCTCAACACAAATCCTCAAGGCAAGAAGAGCCTGGAGTGATGTATTTCAACTTCTAAAAGAAAACTAACTCCAACCCAGATTAATGTATCCTGCAAAACTATCTTTCAAAATAGATTGAGAAATAAGATAAGTTCATGACAAACAACACCCAACAACCTTCATGAATACCAGACCAGCACTACAAAAAAATTTAAACAATATCCTAGGAAAAGACAATGAGGGTCACAACCCCTGGAAGCCCAGCAGAATGAATCCACCAGGCAAGACAAGAAATTAAATGCAAAGGGGGGGGTATCCAACAAAAAGAAATAGTTGTGACAATGATAAATCAATATATATCAGTTATAACAATAAATGTTAATGGTCTCAATTCACCAATCAAAAGAAATAGACTGGCAGAATGAGTCAAGAAGCAGCATCCACCAATATGCTGCATACAAGAAACACTCCTAATTCAAAATGAAACTCAGAATGAAAGGTAAAGGGTGGAAAACAATATTCCATGTGAGAGGAACCCAAAAGGAAGCATGAATAGCTATCCTACTTGCAGATAAAATGGAATTCAAACAAAGAATAATTAACACAGACACAGAAGACCACTACATGCTTGTAAAAGGAACAATACAAGAGGAAGAGATGACAACCATAAACATGTATGCACGAAATATCAGTGCACCCAACTATATAAAACAAATACTACTGGATGTGAAAAATCAAATATGCACTAATACAATAGTAGTGAGGGACTTCAATATCCCACTGTTACAAATAGATAGATCAACTAGACAAATATAAGCAACAACAAAATACTAGAACTCAACCCAACACTTGAACAAATGAACTTAGATGTTTTCAGAGTGTTTCACCCCCACAAAATCAGTACATTCTTTTCATCTGTACAAAGTTTGTTCTCCAAAATAGACCACATACTAGTTCATATGTTTAAGTAAATGCAAAGGAATTGAAGTTATCCCCTGTATATATAAGAACACAGTGCAATGCAATTGAAGATCAATAGCAAAAGAAATCACAAGAACTTCATAAACAAATGGAAATTGAACAACACATTCCTGAAGAACCAATGAGCCACAGAAAAAATTAAAGAAGAAATTAGACAGTTTCTACAATTAAATGACAAAGAATGAAAGCAAAGAAGAAATCAGTACAATGGAGACTAAGATGATGATACACAAAACAAATGAAGCAAGGAGTTGGTTCTTTGAAAGAATAAACAATATTGACAAACCTTTAGTCAAACTTTTTGTGATAACACAAAAAGGAAAGAAATGGCCCAAATCCATACAATTAGAAATGAAATGGGTGAAATTAAAAAGGATCCAGGAGAAATCCAGAGGATCAATACCTAATTTGAGAATTTATGCACCAATAAGATGGAAAACACAGAAGAAATGGACAGTTTTCTATGTACATATGATTTACCAAAGCTGAATGAAGGAGACCTAAAAATTCTAAACAACCCAATATCAATCAACAAAATTGAAATCATAATTAAAAACTTACCAACTAAGAAAAACCTGGGCATTGATGACTTCACTGCTGAACTCTACAAGTTATTTAGAGAAGAACTATTGCCACTATTGTTTAAAGTGTTTAATGAAGTTGAAAATGAAAAAATTCTCCCTAATTCATTTCTGGAAGCAAGCATCACATTGATCCCAAAAGCTGAGAAAGACCCAACCGAAAAAGAGAACTGTAGGCCAATGAACTATAGGACAATGAACATTGATGCAGAATACTCAATAAGATACCGGCAAATGAGGGGGCCAGGGATTTTAGCTCAGTGGATTTGCCATCTGCTGCACAAACACAAAGACCCGAGTTAGATCCCCAGTACTGCCCCCCAAAAAGAAGATACTAGCAAATGGAATGCAGAAGATCAAGAATGTCATACACCCTGATCAAGTGGAATTCATCTCAGGGATACAGGGATGGTTCAACATACACAAATCAATAAATGTAATACACTATATTAACAGAGCCAAAGACAAAAAACATGATCATCTCAATAATTGCCACTGAAAGCATTTGACAAAATCCAACACCTATTCATGATAAAAGCCCTACCAAAAATTGAAAAATATTGTCTATATCTCAACCATAGATGAAAGCTAACCATGAAAAACCAACAGCCAACATCATACTAAATGGTCAAAAACTGAAATATTTCATGCTAATGTCAGGAATAAGAAAAGGATGTCCAATTCACCATTCCTGTTCAATATAATTCTGGAAACATTAGCCAAACCATTAAGAAAAGAGAAAAAAATAAAAGGAATGAAGATAGGAAAGGAATAAGTTAAACTGTCATTATTTGTTGACAATATGATACTCTACATACAAGACCCCAAAACTCTGGCAAAAGACTTCTAGATTTAATTGACAGATTCAGTAGAGTAGCTGGATAAAAGGTCAACACACAGATATCAGTAGATTTCTTGTACACAAACAACAGAGTTACTTAGAGAGGAACTGGTGAAACAACTCCTTTCACAATGGCATCCAAAAAAATGAAACAACTAGGAATCAATTTAATGAAAGAAATCAAAGACATCTACTCTGAGAACTACAGGATTCTGAAAAAATAGATCCAAGAAGATATCAGAAAATGGAAATACATCCCTTGCTCCTGGGTAGGAAGAACCAATATAGTGAACACTGCGATACTTCAAAAACTGCTATATAGATTCAATGCAATCCCAATTTAAATTCCAAAAGTATCCTTCACAGAATTTGAGAATACAGCCCAAAAATTCATTTTGATCATGAAAATATGTAGAATAGAAAAGCAATTCTAGGCAAAAAAGCCAAAATAGGGGATATCAGAATTGCCAACATGAAACTATACTTCAAAGCTACTGTGATAAAAACAGCATGGTAATGGCAAACAAACAGACATGAGGAACATTGGGTCAGATTAGAAGATGCAGAAACAAATCCAGACACACTCAACCACCTCACCTCTGACAAAGGAGCCAGACACCATCACTGGAGGAAAGATAGCTTCTTTAATAAATGGTGCTGGAAAAATTTGTTTTCAACTTGCCAAAGATTAAAACTAGACCTATATTTCTTAACATGGACTACACTAAAATCTAAAAGGATCAGAGATCTAAATATTAAAACAGAAACGCTAAACCAGCTGTGGGGGAGGTTAGGTGGAACTCTTGAAGACACTAACTTAGGAAAAGATTTCATGAACAAAATGTCAGTTGCCCATCAACTAGCACAAAAAATCAACCAGTGTGATTGCTTCTTATCAAAAAACTCTGCACAGTAAGAGAAATAATTAACAGAGTGAAAACACAACCCACAATTTGGAAAACAATTTTGATCCGCTGTTCCTCAGATAAAGGTCTACTATCTAGAATATATAAAGAACTTAAAAATATCAGACCTCAAAAATTTAAAGACTGAATCCAATAAGGGCACCTGAAATGAACAGACATTTCTCAGATGAAGAAGGAGAAATGCCAATGTCTTCAAGAGTTCTACCTAACCTCTGTTCAAGCTGGTTCAGTGTTTCTGTTTTAATACTTAGATCTTTAATCCATTTCGATTTTAGTTTAGTGCATAGTGAGAGATATAGGTCTAGTTTTAATACTTGGCAAGTTGAAACCCAATTTTTCCAGTACCATTAAACAGGCTATCTTTCCTCCAGTGAGGGTGTCTGGCTCCTTTGTCAAAGATGAGGTAGTTGAGTGTGTCCAAATTTGTTTCTGCATCTTCTAATCTGACCCAATGTTCCTCATGTCTGTTTCTTTGCCATTAGCATACTGTATTATCACAGTAGCTTTGTAGTATAGATTCAAGTTGGGGGTTGTGATACAACCTGTCATGTCTCTGTTACCTACAATTGCTTTTGGTATTCTGGGTCAGTTCTTGTTCCAAATGAATTTTTGGATGGTTTTCTCAAAGTCTCTGAAGTATGCTGTTGGGATTTCAATTGGGATTGCATTGAATCTATATAGCAGTATTGGAAGTATGGCCATTTTCACCATGTTGATCCTTCCTACCCAGGAGCAGGGGATGTCTTTCCCATTTCTGATATCATATTCAATCTCTCTTTTCAGAGTGCAATAGTTTTCAGAGAAGAGGCCTTTGCTTTCTTTTGTTAGGTTGATTCCTAGGTATTTCAGTTTTTTGGATGGTATTGTGAAAGGTATTGTTTGCCCTATTTCTCTCTCAGGAAATCTGTTTTCATGCACAGAAAAATCTATTGATTTTTGTGCATTAACCTTGTATCCAGCTCCTTTCCTGAATTTGGTTATTAAATCTAGAAGATTTTTGGTGGAGTTCTTGGGGTTTTCTATATAGAGTATCATGTCATCTGCAAATAATGACAATTTGACTTCTTCATTTCCTATCTTTATTCTTTTATTTCTTTCTCTTGTCTAATTGCCATGGCTAGTGTTTCCAAAACTATATTGAACAAGAGTGGTGATAGTGGACATCCTTGTCTTGTTCCTGATTTTAGTGTGAAGGATTTTAATTTTTGACCATTTAGTACGATATTGGCTCTTGGTTTTTCATAGATAGCTTTCATCAGATTGCATTAGAGACTGTCTATTCTGATTTTTTGTAGGGTTTTTATCATAAATGCATGTTGGACTGTCAAATGCTTTTTCTGCATCTATTGAGAAGATCACATGGTTTTTGTCCTTGGCTCTATTGATATAGTGTATTGATTGGTGTATGTTGAACCATCCCTG